>NC_048596.1:77149086-77868247 GCF_003668045.3 Cricetulus griseus
GCTAAGCAGTGCTGACCCCAAGCAACCCATTCACTCTTTTACAGAACAATAGTGATTATTGTTTTAAGTTTTGCAATTGTTTGTTACACAGCATTAATTAGAGCAATATCTGAGTCCAAATTGCCAAAAGCTAAGCACTTTCTACATTCTTACAGGAAACTTAGCTGTCTAACGTGTTCCCTGCACTAAGTCCCCTGTAATCAAAGACTCCACACTCACGGCTGGAGTGCAGTGATTGTGTTAAGGGAACCACACTGATCAGTCTAGACAATCAAATCTTTGAGGCAAACAACATGAAGGAGAGGTGGGAGGTCAAACAAACAGAGGAACTGGCACCAAACGACACAGCTAATTCCAGAATCTGGAATTAGTAAGGTTGACACCCTAAGAGATGCTTCAGTAGATATACAGATAGAGATAGAGATAGATAGACATAGATAGACATAGATATTCTGAAATTAAAATGAGCCTGATAGCAAAAAGAACATTCAATCTTGTAAATTTAAAGAAATCTTTCCTGCAGTAAAATACCCAATAAAAAGTTAAGCAATTGGACAAATACGTTAGACCAGTGCAGATATTGGACAACTGAAGTAATTTACTCTCCAGATTGTCCTGCTTTTCCATCATTTCTGAGGGAAGCTCTGGGAAATTCAGAAGCAGATGATAAGTGAGGCTAGAAGAGAACCCTGAATGAAGAAAGTGAGAAGTGGATCCCTCGCCTCTGCCCTGGTTAGTTGTTTGTGTGTGTGAGAGAGAGAGACAGAGAGAGAGGCAGAGAGAGACACAGAGAGTCAGAGACAGAGACAGAGACATGGAGAGACAGAGATACAGAGATGGAGAGACAGAGAGAGATGGAGAGAGAGAAAAACTAGTCATTTGGAAAGAGGGAATTCCATCTGGGAAGATGCCTCCATCAAATTGGCCTTTAGGCAAGTGGTGGAGGCATTTTTTTTATAATTGATTGATGTGGGAGGGACCAACCCATTACAAGTGGTACCACCCCTGGGCAGGTGGGCCTGGATTGTATAAGAAATAAATCTGGGCCCTGCATCTCTTATGGGCAGCACAGTAGAGCTGACCCTGTTGGTATATGTCCCTGAGCCAGCCCTGATTGTGCCCCTACCCATCAATGCCTGAGGCAGGTGGAAGAGCTGACCCTGAGATCATAAGAGCAGGAGAGCTGTCCCAGCCCCTCATCAGCTGCAGCACTCGGGAGAGTGACCCCTACACCTCACCTGGGCAACAGAGTAGAGCTGGCCCTGAAACAACTCTGAGGACAAAAGCCAGAGAACTGGTCCCACCCCTTGCTCATTACTGCAAGGGGTGAACTATCCAGGGCAATGCTGGAGAGCTCACCCTAGTGTTGAAGACAGGGGAGAGCTGGTGGGCTGACCAACCCTGCAACTACCCAGGCCCAGAACCAAGGTAACATGTTGGCCCACCCCAACATCTACCATCTGCCCCATCTGTGATCTTCTGGAGCACAGGTGGTGGGGGTACAGTCCTGTGACCCAGGGCTGCAGGATCTCCATGGCACAGGGCAGCAACAGGAAGTCCAGGAAGAGTCCCAATGAGGGCCCAGTGTTGATAGTGCAACCAATGATTCTTTGCAATGAACATCTGAATATGAAAATGTATGAATAAAGGGGTTTACTGTGTGACTCTCTGTATCACATTGCAGCTTCCATGATAAGATTTCCCCTTCTTCCTTTCTTTTCCTTTTTTGTCTTAAATTTTATTTTGTTTTTTTGTTTTGTGTTTGTTTTTTAGCGAGGGGGGGGTGTGTGTGACCGGGAAGCATGATGTGAAAGACACAAAGAAAAATAAAACAAAAGTTAAAAAAGAAAAATAAATAAATCTGAACAAGCCATGGTAGCTTTTTTTCCTGGTCTCTGTTTCAGTTCCTATCTCCAGGTTCCTTCCCTGCTTGAGTTACAGCTTTGGCTTCTCTCGATAAAGAATGGTGATCAGGATGTGTAAGCTAAATAAACCCTCTTCTTCCTAAGATGCTTTTGGTTGTGCTGTTTATCACAGCTACAGAAAACAAGTGTAAGTTCACTTCCCACAGGGAGATGCATGCCCAAAACACACCCTCACACAGGAAGAGGGCTTTTCACCTCCCTGTCAAAGACCTTTAACTGAAATCTGAAGTTTATATGCATTTACTAAAATGAGACATTCTCTATGGTATGAGGTGACTGAAAAACCAAGTGACTAATAAGGACCTGGAAAATCACCGGGCTCCCTGGGGATTTTATTCAGAGCCGATGTGAACATCCACTGTGACATGAAAATAAAACTGCTGCATGACTGGCCCTGCAGTCCAGCTGATTCTCAGACCATACAGGACAATATAGGCAGAGAATCACAAGGGAGTTCGTAAAAGTAGACCCAGAAAATAGAAGAAAGGGTATGTGATAGGTAGGGTTTTAGTTGGAGGAGTGGTAGAGGAGGACAGGAGGGAGAAGGGAACTAGGATTGTCATGTAAATCAATCTTGTTTTTTAACTCAAATTAAAAAATTTGAGCTACACAATATGGTACAATCCTTTAACCCAGACCTGGGGAGACAGATGCAGGAGGATCTCTATGAGTTCAAGGCCACCTTGGTCTACAGAATGAGTTCCAGGTCATCCAGAGATACATCATGAAATCCCCTATCTACAAAAAAGAAAGAAAGAAAGAAAGAAAGGAAGGAAGGAAGGAAGGAAGGAAGGAAGGAAGGAAGGAAGGAAGGAAGGAAGGAAGGAAGAAAGAAAGAAAGAGAGGAAAAAGAAAAAGAGAAAGAAAAAGAAAAAAGAAAAAAAAGTCTCCAGAGTCCCAACCCCAGAGAAGAGCACTGTAAGCAATCCTCTCTCCCAGGTGGATCTGATTGGGTTACCCCCTAACCCCTTCAGTAATCTTCTCCGTGTCCCTCGGCAAGCTTCTCACTGCTCTGGACAACCTCCACCTTCATGCTACAGTCTGGATGCTCAGTGTCCCCCAGAGGCCCATGTGTTACCGACTTGGACCCCAGGAGCTGCTGCCAATTGGTGGTGGCACCATTGAGAGGTGAGAACTAGTCAGAGGGTTTTAGGTTGAAAGAGACAAGTCTGTGAAAGGGACTTAAACCACAACCTAGCCTTTCTCACTTTTTGCTTCCTGGCTCAAGAGTCACCATGTTCTCTGCCACACACTTCCTGTCAATGCTGCTCGGTGCTCTCAGCACACGGTGTTGAACTGGAACCTCCAGACTACGCTCTAATAGACCTTTTCTCTTTCTGCACTAATTGCATCCACTACTCTATTATCATAACACAAAGCTGACTATTACAGCCTGCAATTCCATTTATTTCACATTCCTTTCTGAGCTTCTGTATTTATTTAAGACACTTTCAAGGTGCATTAAAACTTAGCCATGTGGTGAAAATTGTGGACTTTGGAATAAAATAGCCCAGGGTTCAGGTCTCAGTTTTCCCACTTACTATGTGTGTGGTTTTTAACCAAATAATTTAAACTCTCCAAGTCTTTTCTGTAGAATAGATGGAATTTCATGGTGTCTAGAACCTTTTCCAACAATCTAATTGGAGAAAATGGACAGGTACATGAATTAATTAAAGGCAGCCATAGGCTAACAATTGGAGGCCGTGGGTGGTGGGTATATAAGGGTACATTATACCACTGTCTCTGGATATATTTTAAATCTCCATATTACAAGGCCTAGAAAATTTAAATAAAAATGCATCACCCAAGAAAGGGCAGAAAAAGATATGGAAATAGAAATTGCCAAATATTTTTAATGTTTGGTTTTACTAATAAATTTTAAATGTGAATTTTACATATAAGGGTGTCTCTGAAGTGATCAACAGGTGAGATTTAATGCATATATGGAATTATCCTTTCTCTGCCATATAATTCTCAGTGTTAGCTATTATTTTTTAAATTCTTCATTAATTCTAACATAATTTTTCACAATGTTTTGACAGTACCAACTCCGACCAGATGACCAGATCCAACCTCTTTCCCTATCCACCCAATTTTGTGTTCTCCTTAAAAAAAAAAAAAAAAAAAAAAAAAAAAAAAAAAAAAAAAAAAAAGTTAATTTGTGCTGCCCATGTACTCCTGAATGTGTGGCTATCCACTGGCTCATGGTCAGCCTAACAGAGGCCACACTCCTAAGGAAAATTGACTCTCCCTCTCCCAACAGCTATCAATTATCAATAACTCCTCAACTGGTGGTGGAATTTTGTTCCTATATTCCTCCCCTGAGTCTGAGATGCTGTCTGGCTCGACTTTATGCAGTTCTTGTGCATGCTATCACAATCACTATGAGTTCATATGTGTAACTGTCCTGATGTATCCAGAAAACAGTTTCTTGTAGGCATGCATTGCCTCTGGCTCTTATAATCTGTCTACCCCATCTTATAATGATCTGGGCCTTGGCAGAAGGACATGTGATACAGATGACGCATTCAGGGCTGATAATTCTACAGTCTGTCATTCTCTGCACTTGACCAGTTTCGGTTCCTGTGTTAATTGACATCTACTACAATTAGAAACTTCTCTGATAAAGGTTTAAAGGTGCATTGATCTATGGGTATGGCAATAAGTCATTAGGGGTTGGTTTAATACTATGTTCACTTAGCATGATAACAGTAGCAGGTTCTCCCCTAGGGCTTATGATCTGTCCAGCCATAGGCTTTTGGTCCTAATAATGGTTCTAGATATGGGTTTGTCTTGTGGATTGAGACTTAAGTCCAAACAGGAAGTAGTTGGTTATGTCCATGACATTCACACCAGTCTTGCAACGGCAGACACATTTTGCCAGGCTGGTCATTGCTGTAAATTGCAGTGTTAGTAGATGAGTAAGACTGATGATTATTTTTCTTCTCTGGTAGTATGCATAACACCTTCCAGCACTAGGAAAGCTATTCAGCAATATTGAAGCTTCTGGTAGCCTTGAAATAGAAACAAACAAAACAGCAACACAAAGAATCAATGAATTGGGGAGTTGATAATTTGAAAAGATTAACAAGATTGACAAAGCTTAAGATAGATTACCAAAAATCAGGGGGACTAATCTTATAAAATTAGAGATAAAAATGGAAACATTACAATAGACACTGAGGAAATTCAGAGGTATTTTAAAGGTATAAGGTTATACCTTTAAAAAAATCTATATTCCCCCCAAACTGGAAAATCTGAAGTTATAGATGAGTTTCTAGAAATATATGATCTACCAATGATAAATCAAGATGAATAAATAACTTGAGTAGGCTCATAACATCCAGTAGATAGAAGCAGTAATTTAAAATCTTTCAGCTGAAAATGTCCCAGGGTCAGAGGAACTTAATGTAGAATTCTACCAAATTTTCAAATAATAAGCACCAATCCTACTCAAATTCCATAAAATAGAAAATAAAAGAACATTTCCAAATTCCTTTATGAAGCCAATATTACCCTAGTGCCCAAACTAGACAAAGACCTAACAAAAGAGAAAATTACAGACTAATATACAGACATAAAAATTCTAAATGAAATACTTGCAAGCTGAACTCATGAATGCATCAAAAAGATGAGCCATTATGATCAAGTTGGCTTCATCTTAAAAATGCAGGGATGTATAAAATGTACATACAAATATATATGTGTATGTATGTGTATATGTAATCCAATATATTTAGTCACCACATAAATAAATTCAATGACAGAAACCACATAATCACCTAGTTAGACGCAGGGAAGGCCTTTGATAAACTCCAGCATCAGTTTATGAGAGCCCTAGAGAATTTAGCAATACAGGGGACAAAACCCCAATATAATAAAGGCAATATACTAAATGTAGAAAAACTCAAATTATTTCCACTAAAATCAGGAACAAGGTAAGGATATCCAGTCTCTCCATTCCTGTTCAATAAATATAGTGCTTCAAGTCTTAGCCACAGCAATAAGGCAAGAGAAAGGGGATATAAATAGGAAAGAAAACTGTCAAAGTATCCTTGATGCAGATGATATGATGATTCTATGAATAAAAGACTCAAGACTCCACCAGGAAACTCCTACAGCTGATAAACACGTTTAGTACAGTATTGGAGGACATAATTAACACACATAACTCAGTAGATTTTATATAAACCAACAACAAACATACCAATAAAGAAATCAGAAAAGTAATACCATTCATAATAGCCTTGAAAAATAAAGTATATTGGAGCTATATTGCTCAGTGGTTAAGAGCACTTGTTGCTCTTACATAAGACCTGTGTTCTAGTCCCAGCATTCATATGGTGGTTTACAGCCATCCATAAGTACAGTTCAAAGGAATCAGATGCCCTCCCTCTTCTGACCTCTACAGGCACCAAGAACACATCTAGCACACAGACATACATGCAGTGAAAACACACATAAAGTAAGTTATTACTATTTTTTTGGTTTTTCTAGACAGGGTTTCTCTGTGTAGCTTTGGAGCCTATCCTGGCACTCACTCTGGAGACCAGGCTGTCCTCGAACTCACAGAGATCCGCCTGCCTCTGCCTCCAGAGTGCTGGGATTAAAGGCGTGTGCCACCAATGCCCGGCTAAAGTAAATTATTTTTAATAATATATTTTTAAGTACATTGGTGTTTTGCCTGCATGTATGTCTGTGTGAGGATGTCAGACTCCTAAAACTGGAGTTACAAACAGTTGTGAGCTTCCATACAAGTGCTGGGAATTGAACCCAGGTCCTCTAGAAGAGTAGTCAGTGCTCTTAACCTCAGAGCCATCTCTCCAGCCCCCAAGTATTTGCTTGGGTGGGTGAGTGGATTTTTTTTTTTAAGGCAGGGTTTCTCTGTGTGGCCCTGGCTGTCCTGGAACTCTCTCTCTGTAGACCATGCTGGCATTGAAGTCACAGCGGTCTGCCTGTCTCTGCCTCCCAGGTGCTAGAATTAAATACATGTGTCACCACTGCCCAAATAATCTTTAATTAATAAAAAATAAAATATGTTTGAATAAATGTAACTAATGAAGCAAAAGTCTTGTAAAATGAAACTTAAAGACACTGGAAAGAGATTATTGTTTCTTTCTATCAGGCAATCTATATACTGTATAGACTTTCCATCCCTACTTTCAAGACAGTCTTGCTGTGCATTGTCAGGCTAGCCTCAAGATCGCTGTACTACCTAAGCTGGCCTTGAACTCAGGATCTTCCTGCCTCTGTGTATGCCACCATGCCCCATTTACATTGTGAATTCCTAAGAGGAGAATCACTGTGTCTGTCATACCCACCGTGCCTGATACATGTGCCTGGTCCAAGCCAGCTACTCGGTAAATATTTGTAGAATCAGTCTTCTTTATTCAACAAACATTTGTACAACACGTAACTGTGTGATTGGCAATATTCTAAGAACTTCACAAATACAAGTCTATTTAAGCAGAGGCTAACCCAGTGAAATTTCTGCCCTAAAACTGAGAGAACAGGAGCTGCCAGATATTGAACATGTCCAGGGTAAGGCAGTAGAAGGGGGCAGTGTTGGAGTTCAAACATAGGCATGCCCTTGGCACAGACCAGAGTCCATGTATGTCATAATTCCTAGGCTGCTTCTTAGTTATGAATGTAGTCTTTACTCTATCCACCATCTCCTCTTATGTGAGGTCAATCTGTGACTGAAGTAGAACATGGGGGTAGAGATTTGGAGTGTTAGAACCGGCTCCTATGGCTAATGGGAGCCACTATGCATACCTTCGGTGACACCATACTGTTAGTTTCGAGTTGGACATTTTGGGAGTATTTATACCACAGAAAGTGGCAAACACTACAATAAAAGGTTTTTCATTTTTTGGTAAATTAATTGTCAAATATTTTCCAGAACACCACTGAGTCCATCCCAGGTGATCTTGAACATCAAAATCTATTAGTTGTCTTTTTTAGTAGACAGGCTCCTGGTGCATGGGTTGAAGAGTGCTCACTTAAAGGGCCATGGGGAGAGAAATGAATGAATGTATGCATGCATGAATGCATCAATGAATACTCCTGAAGGGATCCCTAATGTGAACTCCTAAAGGAGGAGCATTATAAGCAATTTTGGTAATTGCAGCTTTTCAGGTGGCAAATGAAAGAGGCATCCCCTACAGACTAGAGTCAAGAACTCAAGCATCATTAGTCAATCATTGACATCTCTTCATGAAGCTCAGTAAATAGACATTTTTCAGAGGACTTGGCAAGAAGCCAACTTCTTCAACAACTGTCCTCTTTGAACAAGGAGAGTAAGGAAACTCCTGAAGAATTTATTCAATACAAGTCACAAAATGTGAGCAGAAGGCTGTCCTGCTGTTTCAACACATGAGAAGATGGTGTCATTCTGACTTCACCATGATTCTGCCAGAACTGTCTCAGATGTCTGGGTCTGAACAGGAAGTGATGGTGTGGTATAGAGTAGACAGTCCAAGTTACTGTAAAAGTAAACCACAGTCTCTGTCTCTTCACCTGATGTACAACAATGTAGCCAGCAAAAACACATTTGAAAAGTATAAGAATAAAGTTTAGTATATGACTATTTAAAAATCTTGAGGGACCTACAGAGATTCCTCAATTCATTTTGAACTTCCCAGGTACCACTCTTGGGAAAGACCATGTGCAGACAGTCCTTGATTTACTGTCATTCAACATAGAATTTTTCAACCTTAGGATTATGTATAGTCACTATACAGTCAGCAGCAACTGTATGTCCAATCAATTTTGGTCTTTTCCCAATCAGCCACAAAATCACAAGGGTACCAACTGTGTGATGTACTGTGTTGACAGGCTATAGTGTGTGGTAGATTTAAAAGGACTAAATGCACAGATGACTTATACTATTTTCAACATATAGTAAGTTTTCAAGAAAAAAAACACATTGTAAGTCAAGGAGCATCTGTACCAGCTTGTTGGGTATTTTAAATGTCTTTGGAAAGACTGACAAAATATGGGTATGTTTTTAAGAACATCTATTATCACAGCAGCACAGTAATAAATCAGCTGCCTCCAGGGTCTGCCTGAATACAATGACCAGCACTTAGTGTGGCCCACAAATATGTAGTTGCTCAGTGAGTTCAGTGGAGTTATTGGACGGGGATCTCATGAGAATCTGCTTTGTATCCTTTTCCAGATTGCTCAAAACAGTTCCTTGAAGCAGCTGTGGTGACATGCAATTGTAATCCTAGCACAGGCGTGGTTAATGCCAGAAGATTATGAGTCCAAGGTCAGCTGGACTGCAAAGTGAGTCCAAGCCACCCTGCATGTAATCTTGGGTCCAGAAAGAGAGGTGAAGAAAGAGGAAGGATAAAATGGGAGAGAAAAAAGAGGAGAGAGGAAGGGGGAAATAAAGGAGGGGGAGAGAGAATGGAGAAGGGAAGGAAAGACTCAAGGGCAGGGAGAGATGTGGGGAGGGAGAGAGGAGGAGAAAGAAGGGATAGACAGAGGGAGGAAAGATAAAGGGAGGAAGAAAAGGAGTGAGCAAAGGAGAAAGGAGGGGAGGGACAGGGGAGAAAAGAAGGGAAGTAAGGGAAGAGGAAGGAAGGGATAGAAGGAAGATGGAAAGAAGGGAAGGAAAGAAAAGGGGGAAGGAAAGAGGAGGGGAGAGAAGGGAAGGGAAGGGAAGGAAAGGAAAGGAAAGGAAGGAAAGGAAAGGAAAGCAAAGGAAAGGAAAAGAGAAAACTTGATTTGTGAGAGCTGAAGTGTTTTCTTTCTAAAAGACAAGGCACATAGAATGCAAACTGAGCAAGATGCTCTGGGCATTAACACTAACAAAGAACTTATGAAGTGTACTGGCTTCTTTTGTGTGTCAACTTGACACAGCTAGGGTCATCAGAGGAAGGAGCTTCAGTTGAGGAAATTCCTCAGTGAGATCCAGCTGCAAGGCATTTTCTCATTTGGTAATCAATGTGGGATGGCGCAGCCCATGGTGGGTGGTGCCATCCCTGGGATGGTCGTCCTGGGATCTATAAAAAAGCAGGCTGAGCTAGCCAGGGAGGCAAGCCAGTAAGCAACGCCCCTCCATTGCCTCTGAATCAGCTCCTTCCTCTGGGATCCTGCCCTGTTTGAGTTCCTGTCCTGACTTCCTTCAGTGATGAACAGCAATGCTGAAGTGCAAGCAAATAAACCCTTTCCTCCAAATAAACCCTTTGTCACAGAAACAGAAACCTAACTAATAAACCCTAAAAAATCGTACCAGGAGCAGACCCCACCATGTTTTAGGGAGGATTGTGGAAGGACTTTGGAACTTTGGGCTAGAAGAACCATTGGGTGTTAAGAGCTCTGGGGGAGATGTTCTTTAGGAACATGGAAGATAAGAATGTTAAGAGCAGTGCAGAAGATGGAAGCCTGGCTCTGAGGTTGCAGAGAGAAGTTTAAAGACTCCATTGAGGCCATTTGCTATTTTGAATTAAGATCCCGTGGTTCTGGTTAGCTGGGCCTGAAGAATCAGTTGTGATGAACAAGATACCAGAACTACTAAAGCAAACTTTGTTTTGCTGGGATACTTCATGCTGGTCATCTGGAGCTAAGAAATTAGCAGTGACTAAGAAGAGACAAGCATCACTGAGGTGAAATCTTCTGGGATTTGTTTTCTGAGAGCACAGAGAAGCTGTGTTCCAGAGGTAGGCAAGGTTGTACCTCATGCTGGTGGCTAGACTTGGTAAAGTGTAAGAGTCACCCAGGTGGTACTAGTTTAAAGGCAAGAAGGGGTCATGGAGAGCAGGTGAGGCTTGGCACTGTGAGAAACCAAGAGAGGCCAGTGGTAAAGGAGCAGGCTCAGTGGCAGTTGAAGGCCCAGAACTGAAGGGTGATGCAAAGAAGTTGAGGCCTGGCGCCATGAAGAGAGCCTATGAGAGGCTATTGGTGAAAGTGTATCCCAGTTGTAGCAGACGACTCCAGCGTTTTGGAGCCAGTGCCATGGGATGATCACCGAGAACAGCAGCAGCAGTGGAGTGGAGCCAACCTAGAAGACAAGCTGTGTGGTGCAGAGGGTAGAGCTGGAGAAATTACCCAAGCCCTTTGCTCCTGCAAAGGAGTCCAGAAGATGATGAGTGGAACCCAGATACTGCATAGTTACAATTTTGTTTTGCTTTAATTTCCCTCTGGAAGTAAAAAAGTATTTTACTGGAGCCAATATTTGAGAGACTTTGAACTTTAAGACTCTAGATTTTTAAAGAGATTGTCTGTTTTAAAGAGACTGAAGTTTTAATATGTTTGAATTTGTAAAGACTGTGGAACTTTTAAAGTTTTTTAAGATCTTGGGAGATAAATAGGAAAGGAAGGGTTGTGGGTTAGTAGTGATGTGTTTGTGTGACAAGTTGACAAGGGGTCAGTTGTACCGGCTGGTGTGGTGTGTCAACTTGTCACAAGTTAGAGTCAGCAAAGGAAGAAGCCTCAGTTGAGGAAATGCCTCAATCAGATTTAACTGTAAAGCATTTTCTCATTTGGTGATCAATGGGGGAGGGTCCAGCTCCTGGTGGGAAGGGCCATCCCTGGTCTGATCATCCTGGATTCCATAAGAAAGCAGGCTGAGTAAGCAGTTCCCTTCTATGGACTCTGTATCAACTCCTGCCTCCAGGATCCTGCCCTGTTTGAGTTCCTGCCCTAACTTCCTTAAGTGATGAACAGTAATGCTGAAGTGTAAGCCAAATAAACCCTTTCCTCCCCAACTTGTTTTTTGGTCATGTGTCGGGAGCCAAATCTCAGGGCTTGGCATGAGATCTTAGGCGGTGCAGCTCCTTAGAACCTCAGCTCAAGAAAAGAAACAACTTGACCTAGTCCTCCACCCACAGGTTCAGTCACCTAGGTAACCCTTCCTGGACCTCTTACTCATAAACTCTTTATCCTGTCAAACATCCTCTTTGTGGCTTCCTAATATCCTGGCTACACTAACACCTGGCTCACAAACAACCTATTCTACCCCTCCCCATATCCTGCTCTGCTGACTATATAAGCAAGCCTGAGATAAAAATAAACTTTGCCACTTGATCAGAATCCTGTCTTGTGGTCGTTCTTTCTGCGTCTCTTGCCCCAGGTTGATGTCCTGCAGGACAGGACAGTCATGTTGTTTCATCACAGCAATAGTTACCCTAACTAAGACAGGAGTAAAGTAATCCCTTCTCATCAATACATGAAAGCAAGTATTGAGACTTCTTGTGAAACTTGAAGACACTCTTTAATGAGGACTTAGAGATGTTCCGAAGTTCAAACCATGTGCCCCATTGGCCATAACCTCCTGAATATTGTGAGAATAAACATTCTCCCAAGTCCTAGCAAGTAATTAGGAGCAACTTAAATGCTAACCACCAACCTGAACTCTATAAAACTCTTGATATGTTCAACTATATCAAGGAATTTGGCTTGGGGATTTTTTTATCAGTGTTTATATCCATGGTCAGTTAACTATTAATTATTATATTTAAGATTTATTTTTGTCTGCATAACTGACTAGGGTTTGCAGTGGAATCCCAAGATTCTAAAAGTCCCTGACCATATCCTTCTCTAAGTCCCTTTTCCCCAAGGCTGGATCTCAGCGAATGTGACCCTCCTGTATGACCTTCCAATTGATTAGAACCATGACTGGGGTACCACCTTCTCTCCGAGAAACTTTTGAGTTGGGACAGTCAGGATAGAACTTGGAAGTATAGGAAGTTAGGTGCTAGAAACAATTTTGGAGTTATGGGTTACAATTTGTTCCTCTGGTCTCCTGATGGCTTGGCAGACTCAGCTTCTAGCAGTCTTGAGTTCTAGTTGTCACTTTTTGTTCTATCTAGGATATCCTTCTTGGGTTCATTGGTTTGCCCTAATGTAATATGGGTTTCTTTCACCTGTCACCAGAGGAGGCTGAGAAATCTTTACTCAAAGGACCAACCAGGAGAGCACAAGACATCAGCTTCCTTTACCTGATCAGTATACAGCAGAGTTAGGGTCTGTGCTCAGATAACTTCTTGAATCCCAGCCTTTAGTCTCCCTGATTCAGACACTTGAGTTTGGGCATATTCCATAACCCTGATGTGACAAAGTTTCCTCTTCTAGGGTTGTGTTTGTCTGTGACCACATTTCTAGATTTTTGAGACATACTAAGGAGCCCTCAGGACATCCATGTTTCTTTCTGCGAGGGTAACAGTTCTCTAATCTTGAGCTCCAAAACATAAGCAGACTTAGACATGTCCAGAAACCAAGCATGGTGGCTGTCTTAGAGTTTCTATTGTTGTAACAAAACACCATGACCACAAAGCAAGTTGGGGAGGAAAGGGCTTATTTGGCTTACACTTCAGCATTGCTGTCATCATTGAAAGAAATCAGGACAGCAACCCAAAAGGGACAGGATCCGGGAGGCAGGAGCTGATGCAGAGGCCATGGAGGGGTACTGCTTACTGGCTTGCTTCCCCTAGCTAGCTCAACCCACCTTCTTTTAGAACCCAAGACCAGGGATGGCCCCACCTACAATGAGCTGGACCCTCCCCTATTGGTCACCAAATGAGAAAATGCCTTACATTTAAATCTGATTGAGGCATTTCCTCAACTGAGGCTTCTTCCTCTGCTGACTCTAACTTGTGACAAGTTGACACACCACACCAGCCAGTACAACTGACCCCTTGTCAACTTGTCACACAAACACATCACTACTAACCCACAACCCTTCCTTTCTTACTCACCCCTAAGATCTCACGTTAAAATCATAAATATTTTTAAAGTCCCACAGTCTTTACAAATTAAGTCTTTAAAATTTCAGTCTCTTTAAAATATCCAATCTTTTAAAAGTTAAAGTCTTTCACCTGTAGGCTCCTTTAATAATAAAAATTAAATACCTTCTTCAGGAGAAAAGAACCAGGGCACCATCACAATCTGAACCAAGAAAAACCAATCTCCAACAGTATAAATAACTCAGTGTCCAATTATCTGGGCTCTGCTCACAATCTTCTGGACTCCTGCAAAGGGCTTGGGTAATTTCTCCAGCTCTACCCTCTGCACCACACAGCTTGTCTTCTAGGTTGGCTCCACTCCACTGCTGCTGCTGTTCTCGGTGATCATCCCATGGCACTGGCTCCAAAACGCTGGAGTCGTCTGCTACAACTGGGATACACTTTCACCAATAGCCTCTCATAGGCTCTCTTCATGGCGCCAGGCCTCAACTTCTTTGCATCACCCTTCAGTTCTGGGCCTTCAACTGCCACTGAGCCTGCTCCTTTACCACTGGCCTCTCTTGGTTTCTCACAGTGCCAAGCCTCACCTGCTCTCCATGACCCCTTCTTGCCTTTAAACTAGTACCACCTGGGTGACTCTTACACTTTACCAAGTCTAGCCACCAGCATGAGGTACAACCTTGCCTACCTCTGGAACACAGCTTCTCTGTGCTCTCAGAAAACAAATCCCAGAAGATTTCACCTCAGTGATGCTTGTCTCTTCTTAGTCACTGCTAATTTCTTAGCTCCAGATGACCAGCATGAAGTATCCCAGCAAAACAAAGTTTGCTTTAGTAGTTCTGGTATCTTGTTCATCACAGCTGATTCTTCAGGCCCAGCTAACCAGAACCACGGGATCTTAATTCAAAATAGCAAATGGCCTCAATGGAGTCTTTAAACTTCTCTCTGCAACCTCAGAGCCAGGCTTCCATCTTCTGCACTGCTCTTAGCATTCTTATCTTCCATGTTCCTAAAGAACATCTCCCCCAGAGCTCTTAACACCCAATGGTTCTTCTAGCCCAAAGTTCCAAAGTCCTTCCACAATCCTCCCCCAAAACATGGTGAGGTCTGTGACAGCAACACCCTGCTCCTGGTACCATTTTTTTAGAGTTTATTAGTTAGGTTTCTGTTTCTGTGACAAAAGAAACTTGTGGAGGAAAGGGCTTATTTGTTTACACTTCAGCATTGCTGTTCATCACTGAAGGAAGTCAGGACAGGAAATCAAACAGGGCAGGATCCCGAATCCAAGAGCTGATGCAGAGGCCATGAGTGCAAGTGAGTGTTAGTGTTACAGCTCTGAAGCTGTAAAGTGACAGCTCTGGAGGCTGGAGAAACAATAGGACAGCTTTGGAGGGAAAGGTATCCTGATTTGTTGGGAAGTAAGGCCGGACTCTTCAGGAAGTCAGGTGATACCTGCAGCTGCATAGGGGCAGCTCTGGAGCTTCAGAGGGGCAACTCAGAGGTAAGGTATCTTGACTCGGCAGGAAGTCCTATTGCGACACGTGGGACAGCTCTGGAGGCTGGGTAAGACATCCTGACTTGTCAAGAAGTTAGGCTATACCTGGAACTGGGGTGCAGTGGAGGATGGTCTTCCTGCAGGATGTAGCAATCACACTTCTCTACTGGAGAGAGCTGTTACAGCTGAGCTCTGCTCTGCTCCCCTAAGGGAACGTCCTAGTTGAGGTATCTCTTTCTTCTGCTCAGGATCAAGATGTTACTTCTTCTGCTTCACTCTGCTTAAGGGGAAGCCCCTACAGAAATGTAGCAATCTCCTCCTGCTCCAGTGAAAAGTTACTTTTTCTGTTCCATTCCCAAGGGAGCTTCCAGCAGATGTTTCCTGATTCTTCTGGGTTTTCTGCTCAGTCATCCTAAGGGACCATCTCAGCAAAGGGTCTTCTTTGTTTTTTTCTGCTCAGCCCCAACCCCCAAGGGAATGTCTCCGAAAAGGTTCTTCTGGTCTGTGCCAGCAAAAGAAGATCTTCATCCAAAACTCTTTTAAGGAAGAGATTTATTTGGGAAGGAGGAGTCCAGGAGAATGGCTACCTCTGCCAGGGTGAGAAAGGGCAGCCAGCAACTGAGTAGGTAGAGGGGCTTATGTAGGCCTTCTTAGTGGTGGAGTGTTCCCAGGGAGAAGATTTTCTGCTCGGGGATTGATTTAGTTTTCGTACTCAGGGATTGGTTCATTTAGTTTGTCAGGTAAAGTTAGCTCTGGTTTCAGGGCCCAACTATGTTTCTTTCACTGGCCCTTGTTAGCCTTTTGGCTCTATTTTCAAGGCTAAGGCATTGTTTTTGAGGCTAAATGTGTTTCTTTGGCTCTGGTTTTAGAGTCAGGGTGTATTTCTTTGGTCCTGGATTCAGGGTTAAAGTGGTTCTTTCACTGGCTCTGGGTTTCCAAACTATGATGTTAGATTTCATGCTTAGTGGTTGGTTGGTTTCATGTTTAGTTGGTCAGAGGAGAGTTGGCTCTGGTTTCAGGGCCAAACTGTTTTTTTCACAGGCTTTTTTTAGCTTCTTGGCTCTAGTTTTGGGGTCAGGGTATAATTCTTTCACTGGCTCTAGTACCAGGGCCAAAGTATATTTCTTTGGCTCTGGTTTCAGAGTCGGGTGTTTTTCTTTGGTTCGGAGTTCAGGGCTAAAGTGTCTATTTCATTGGCTCTGGTTTCAGGGCCAGGGTGGGTTCCTATGGCTGGCCCTTTTACACTACAGTGAAGGGATATTGCTTACTGGCTTACTTTCTCTAACTTGTTCAGCCTGTTTTCTTATAGAACCCAGGCCCACCAGTCCAGGAATGGTACCACCCACAATTGGCTGGGCCTTCCCCCATTGATCACTAAATGAAAAATTCCTTACAGCTGGATCCATTAAGGCACATTCTCAGTTGAGGGCCCTTCCTCTGATGACTCTAATTTGTGTCAAGTTGACACACTAAACCAGTCATCGTGAGATGGTGGGATTCTGTCAAAAAACAAAACAAAACAAGGGAGTGGAGGGCTAGATTGCTTGGTAACAGATTTGCCACAAAAACTTAAGGACCTCAATTCAGTTTCCATAATCTGTTTTTATTTAAAAACAAAAGCCAGGCACAGAGGCATACACCTATAATTTCAATACTGGGAAGGTAGAGGCAGGAAGATTCCTTGTGTTCAATGAGCAACCACACTGTTTTAGGGATTTTATTGTGATAAACAGCATGACTAAAGTAACTTGGAAAGGAAAGGTCTTATTTCATTTCACAGTTCATCATGAAGTCAAGTCAGAGAAAGAACTCAAGGCAGAAACTGAAGCAGATGCTCAGGATTCTGCTTACTGGCTTGCTGTCTATGGCCATTGAACCTGCTTCTTTATACACCCCAGAACCACCTATCTAACTGCTCACAGTTGGCTTGGCCCTCATACATCAATTGTTAATCAAGAAAATGCCCTTCTGACTTCCTACAGGCAACGAGACAGAGGCATTTTCTCAATTGTTCTTCTTCCCAGATAATTCTTGAAAAGTACCAACCAGGACGCAGTCTAACCAAATCCACAAGCTTTGAGTTCAGTGGAAGAACCTATCTCAAAAGCTAAGGTGGAGAAAATTGATGAGAATACCTGATGTTGACTTCCGGCCTCTACACACATGTGCACACAAATGTGAACATATAAACAGAGAGACAGGGAGTGAGGGAGGGCAGAAGGGAGGATTTCCTATGTGACATATTTGATGCTCCTGTATCTGTTTCAAAATACAGAAGTGGGGTGGCTAGGATCTGATAGCTGTCTTACTGTGAGACTTAAGAGCTGGACCAAATAACATTTAATCTTTACACATGATCATAATCTCATTCGTCAAATATGAAAACAGAGTACACAGCACTTATTTTCCCAAGCTCCAAGGCTGGCAAATAAGCAGGAGTGCAATTATATCCAAGTCCCCTGACACATGGGAAATTAGTTGTTCCCTCACACCCAGGTTCAAGCCCCTGGACTCTGCCTGCCTGGTTCAAGTCCTGCCTCCACCCCAGCTGTGTAATCTTAGATATTCCCTGTACCTGCTTGTGATCAGTCTCCTCTGTAAAATAAATTTATATAGAATCAGCATCACAGTGCTGTTCTAAGGACTGAAGATTATAACCCACCAGAAGCACTTAATGAGAGGCCTGGCAGACAATTCACACTTGAAAACCATGAGTTACTGGAGGAATGGGGGACCTGCTTCCCTGCCTTCTGATGGGTCCCCTTACCTTCACTTACTCCACAAACACTCATAGTGACAGTACCACTGAAGCAAAGGTTAGTGAGGGTGCTACTACCGTCCTTGAAGAGATGAAGTAAGGAGGGGTGTGTCTGCAGAGAAGACTGATGTGGACTAAGGGAAGATACAGAAGGAGTTATATTCAACACAATCTAGGGGATTGGGAGCTCATTTTTATTTTGTTTTCTTTTAATTTTCTATTTTTTATTTAAATTAGAAACAATCTTGTTGTCAATCCCAGTTCCCTTCCCCCCTCCTCTCCTGCCCCCCCCCCCACTAACCCTCTATCCCATCCCCTTTCCTCAGGGAGAGTGAGGCCTTCCGTGGGGGATCTTCAAAGTCTGTCACATCATTTGAAACAGGGCCTAGGCCCTCCCCCATGTGTCTAGGCTGAGAGGATATCCCTCTGTGTGGAATGGGTAGGGAGCTCATTTTTAAAACCAAGCCAAAGTACAAAACTTTTACTCAGAACAATCCAATGGTTTTCCATCTTCCTGAGGGTAGAAACCAGGCACTGCACTGTCTGCAAAGTCCCTGTGTATTTTTCCTTGCCTCACTTTCTTTTTCCTCCTCCAGCCACTCTATCTAGCCTGATAGCCTTTGATGTAATCTTAGGAGCCTTGCATCTACTTCCTCCTTCTCTATCCGTGTGGCTTGCTCCATCACCTCTGCCATTCTGGGTTCAAATAGCACCTCCTTAATGAAATATCCCATTTATATCTTTTCAATTGCACTACCCTGTTCTCTCACTCCTCACTCCTTTCTGGATTTATTTCAATGCACTGTATGTACTGCCTTCTGATACAGACCATCTCCCCAGGTATGATGAAGGTCCATGAGGTCAGAACTTTTCCTTCTATTTACCATTACACTCCCCGTCTCAAGAAAGAATGGTATCCCCCACTTAATACATGCTGAATGGGTGAATTCGCTCAGGAAATGTTTAAAGCAAAAGAGAAGTTGCCAAAAGAGAGATTGCCAGAAGTTGTGTTAAGATAAGGTGATGGAACCTCAGAGTAAATCCAAGAAGAGCCACAAAGATCTGATCAGGACATGGTCTGATCATATTTCATGCTCTAGGGTGATCTGTCTAACTGAAGTATGAAGGGGATACATATAGAACTTTTGGTTGAAGTTGAAGACAGCTGAGAAAAAAGTCTGCTTCACAGATGAATGTAGCATGAATTCTAGTTGGTATTAATAAAAACCCAGCCAGAGACAGATATTGGGGTTAAAGCTGAAGATCAGAGAAGCAAAGCGGCCAGCCACTAGGGAGTTCTCACCTCTACCAAAGGGTAATCCTGTCCTCAGATTGCATCTCCAGACTGCACTGCTCCTCAGACTGCACTAAGCTCCTATCTCCTCCCACCTTATATTCCGCTCTAGTGCTGGGATTAAAGGTATGGGATCCCAAGTGCTGAAATCACCTTGGTGTGAGCTCTGTTTCTCCTTAGACTGGATCAATTTCGTGTAGCTCAGGGTGTCCTTGAACTAACAGAGATCCATCTGCCTCCGTGTCCTGAGTGCTGGGATTAAGGTGTGTACCACCTCCACCTGGCCTCTATTCCTAACTAGTGTGGCTGCTCGGATTAAAGGTGTATGCCACCACTACCTGGCATCTATGGCTGACACTAGTGTGGCTAGCTTTGCACTCTGATCTTCAAGCAAGATTTATTTGTTAGACCATAAACAAAATATCACCACAAATGAAGGCTGAGACCCTGATGAGCTGTTATGAAAGCCTTAATGAAAACTGTAATCATGGGGTTTGGAGGGAAAAAACAGTGAGAATTTTTGAGACATAGATTCTGACTCTCTTATGAATAACTAGCATAAGCAAATGTCTAAAATGGATGCAGATGCCTTCATTGGTTCTGACCGATAGGAGTATAGAAAAGCAACATTTTTTAACCCTCTCCCTGTTCATCTCCTTTCTCACCCTCTCCTTCTGCTTTTCCCTCCTCTTCTTCCTCTCTTTCTCTGTTCAGGTAGAACTTAAAATGGAATACCCTGTGTGGTGGTCAGAATGAGAATGGCCCCCACAGACTCATATATTTGAGTGATTGGCAGCCAGTTGGTGGAACTGCTTGGGATAAATTAGGAAGTGTGGCTTTAATGGAAGAGGTGCATCATGAGGGTGGGCTTTGACGTTTCAAAACTTCCTGTCATTCCCAGATAACTCTCTCTCTCTGTGCCTCATGGTTGTGTTTCAGGATGTAAATTCTTGACTATTGCTCTAATACCATGCCTGCCTGCCTACTGCCATGCTCCCTGCCATGGCGGTCATGGACTCTAACCTCTGCAACCATGAGCCCCAAATTAAATGGCTGTTTTATAATTTGCCTTGGTCATGATGTTTTGTCATGTCAATTGATGGCAATTGAAAATTAGTTAAAACACTCTATAAATCCAATGGGGTGACTGACCCTGAAGAAGCACAAGGTTAGCACTGTTATTTACCTATTTTGTGGGTTAGTTTAGTCTTGTGGTCTTATCTATAAACCTTACCTGTATCACTTCCCATATAATATTGTTTTCTTGGTGAAATGTATAAATTAATCATAAGTTGAGAACTGCTGATGTTGCAGGATAATAAACCTCTGTACCAGCCCACATGTTTTCAGAATTCCAGCTGTGCATTGTGAATTCTTACACATGAAAGACCAACTGTTTCAGAAACATGACTAAAGTGTGTTTCTGATTCCCAAGTGCTTTGTCAATGCTGAAATCATGGGTCCTAGGCATAGCATTGTTGAGATGCTAAGATAGAAGGATCCTTGGAGGAAAGAATAGGGAAAAGACACAACTGAACTTTGAACGAATGCCTGGCAATATGCTACTAACTTGGTGAATACGCAGAGTCCGGGATTCATAGGGGAATTTAAATGAAATAATTGGCCATGGGACTTGGGGTACTTTGGGCTCTGGCAAAAACTCAAACTTAAGTTTAAAAGGACAATGTCATGGTCTCATATCTGTACAGTAAGTAATAGCTACTCCATATTCATGTGATGGAGGCTGGACTTAATCTCTTCATCTATTGGCTTTGCTTTTCTCAACTTGTGTCCTTTACCAAGCAAGTAGACCCTTCACAGAAGCAACCTGGCTTCCAACAGTCTCAGTTTTATTATGCATGAAGAACGGCTCCATAACAAAAACATACCTATTTTTCCAGTCATCCCAATCACAGGAGTAACTGGGTCTCGTTGGAGAAGTAGGTTCAGTGTCGTCCTACATTAACACCGCCTCCAGCCAGAGGGAATGGATTCCCTAGTGGCCACACTGAGCTCACACAACTGCCTAAAAAGTAATAACCAGTCTTATTATGGAAGAAAGGAGTGATTCCCCCAGGAAAATAAGGATTATGCTATTAAAATGAAGAACAGATGTTCGACCAGCAAGAATAGCAGATGTCTCACAGGAATCTGGAGAAATCCTCCCCTAGTGCTACTAAACCAGGCTCATTTTTCTCTCCATATGATAGGCTAACCAGTGAAGCAGTGAATTTTACAAAAGAGGGCTTCTTTGTGGAACAGCAACCACAGACAGTAGACAAGCCACACATCTGCCTCTCTGAGAACAGGAATATTTGCAGCAGAATCAATATGGGCTGAAGCATGAAGAAAGATGATTGGAGGTATGGAAAGGTGACATGTGGTCTGTGCATGCATAAGTAAGCTCTTCATGGGATACATGTTCAGAAGATGGTATGATGAACATGAGTATCTGTGGATGGAGCTTTGATGTCACACCCTTACCTGTGCAGCCTAAATGGCAGGATTGATAACATCAACTGATTTGAGATAGATAAGGCTGTCTCCAAACCCATTTTTAAACAGTACTGAGATGATCATACATCACAAATGTTATCCAGAGTAAAGTTAAAACGGGGGGGGGGTGTCTATCATGTGATTGTTCAGCTAAGCCACTTCTAAAATCAGTGAGGAAAGCGAGCAACTAAAAGCAAGTGAAGCCAGAGAGATTATTCCCATTTCCCCTGAGTTCCAAGAGACCGGAGGCACTGTTTGCTTTTCAGACTTTCATTAGGGGAGAAGAGTGGCTGAAGTCCCTTACAAGAGAAAGAAATCTTGAATTTTCAGCATTACGGGAAGCTGGTTACATTTAGTGGTTCCTGTCTCAACACAGAGCCTGTTGGAGTAAGTTGTGAGCCTGTGGTACTCAAAGATAGAAGATTACACCAGATGTGCAGAGAAGGTAGATGCTGACTGGAGACACATTCCCACCTCTGAGCTTATGGAGCTCAGACCACTCAGCTCCACCCACTTTCCCCTGCTATACTGCTAAACACGCTGGCTTTCACATGCAGCCTCCCCCATTTTTGCTGTCATTTTGGTCTCTATTGTTACTCCACAGAATAACTGAGAAAGAACAAAAGAGAATTATGTTCAGCAATCCTCAAAACTGAGGTGTGCTGTAGTTTGAATGTTTATATATCCTCCAAAACTTAATTCCCAAGGCAACAGCATGGGGGGGAGGAAGCTTTGGAAAATAGGGCATGAGAGCACCACACTCATGGATATGATTAATCCTGAGATGGACAGTTGGTCTTTGTTGCTCTTCACTGTGTGAGGACAGTTTCCACGGGCTCAGGAAGGAAGTAGAGAACTGTCCTCGTCATAAGCTGATATATTGACCTAGGACTTTCCATCCTCCACAACTTTCTATTCTTTATAAATTGCTTATTCTATAGTATTTTGTTATAGGTACATGAGAAGACTAAAGCAGGGTGCAAGTGGAAAGAAACCACACTTCTAAATTGAAGGTGTTCCTATCAAAAGTCTTTCCTGGTGCTCAGTGGAGAATTCCATGACAAGATTCTTCCACCCTTAGGTTCCGCTGCTAAGAGAAAAGAAAGTATTAGACTACACATGAGGAGAAGGAATGAGAGGACCTGCCACTTCATGTGGCAGGGAAGAAGATGAGTTGGGGGAATTGAGTACTAGGGTTCGGCCCACATCAGCCAATAGCCAAGCAACCAGCCAGTTTCACAAAGCAAGACTAAGGCAAGAATTCCCACTAAAGCTGCATGGATCCCAAAAAGGGTCCAAGATGAAAGTGGAAATGTCACAAGTAAAGCCAGGAAGTCTTGACTAGATGTCCAGGGAAGGCAAATAGAAAACCCACATCGACTGCACAAAGCAACATGAGATCCCAGATCCCCAGCTGTTTAGTATCTACTAGTGCTAACCCCAGGTGTGGAAAGGGTGCTAGTCAATCTGATGAAGTAATTCAAGCTCATGCTCAACAGGAATTAATGAGAAGAGAATGCACAATAAAAGCCAAGGGGCACACAATTGATCCAAGTGGATTCATTTAGATAATACATGGAACTTTGGAGGACAGCCAAGGCCTTGATGCTTAGACATTGCTTCATAAATCTGAAATATGTAGACTTCCAAGTTCAACATCTGATATCAACCAATAATATGTTCAAAAACCTCCCTAGGCCCCATTCTTTTGGTGCCTACTTTATAGCCTTGTGTCAAAATGATGTTTTTCAATGCATTCTTTATTAAGCCTGTTTCTTGACTTATGACTTGTCAACAAAGTGGGCTACTGCCTCTTAAAACACAGGACCAGCTTTTCTAAAGCCCATACTTTGATCAGCATAGCTGTAGAAAAGGTTTCTCTGCTCATGATAGTTTTGGTTTTTTCTGGCATCAACCATCTATTCTTTCAATCTATGTTTCTTGTCATGCCTGAAGCATCTGTGCCTTATTTAAACCTTTCATTATAATCAGCTGCCCTTAGCTTGCTATTCCCTGCAAGTGCTTTGCCTCAATCATATATGCATTACACAAGTGGCCCTTTGGCCATGGATCAAGTTATCTTTGGGGTGCCCTATGTAAATGAGAACACTTCAAAATGCTAATTTGTAATGAGCCAAAAGTTGACAGAATAATAGCAATACTACTTTGAATGAACTGTTGAGAAGGCCAAATGAGTGACCAAGAAAGAGCACGGCTAGAAAAGGGATGTAAAGTGACCAAAATCATTGAAAGAAGAAAAAGGAAAAGGGGGGAAGGGGAAGTACAGGCAGGTGATGATTGCTGGATAAGAACTGGAAGAGGATTAATTGCCTGTTACTGTCTTGGCAGTGGTATAACAGAAAACAGTATATGACCGGATGTTGGGGGTAGGGGTGCTGTTTAGAGTGAAGGGCGTGATGAAGCTTGTAAATGCTTTGTGTCTATGAGAAAGTCAAGCAGCACAAATACAAGAAAATAAAACAAGACAATTATAAATTCTGCATGGTGGGAAGAAGTAAAATTTTCAGGGGAAAAAACATAGTAATAGCACATCTTTGGTTTGTTTCTGTCTCACAGTTGCTGGTGACATAAAAAATCATCTCATCATACTGGAGAAAGAAGGTAAATAGTATGGATCATCATTTTAGGATGTAATTAGGTAATACCTGAAGCATCAGGAGCCCATTACATCACCATGTACTACCTATGTCCATAGATGTTTAGATCTGGCAAAGGAAGTAATTTCATAACACACATGTAACCTCTGTTATTAATGTAAAACCAGAGTGATGCAAGAACCTGTAGCCCTGTGGGAAAGAGCATGGTCAATGCACTTCTGAGGAAGGAAAAGGGGAATTATTGGGAGCTAGGATATTAAAAGGATAGCTTGTATTTTCTTCTCTCTCTTTTTTTCTTCTCTCTTTTTAAACTGGTTTTTATTAGAAAAATGAAGCATTAAAAACAACAAATCAAAAATATTTGACTCTATATTGCTGGAAATAACCTTACTAGTAGTAATTTCGGTTGTTATAAAAAATATCCATATCTTTTCACTATTTGAATATATAATAGGCTTTATAATGCCTTGAAATATTTAGTAGTATTAGGCAATAATAACTTAATTCACTATGAATATTAAGGATTAAAAAGTGCTGCATGTTCAATTTCAGTATCTGTCCATGTTATAAAATTCTACCAACTGCTACTCTTTATACCACATGCAAAAACAAATAAAAAATGAGGAAGATAATTCCATGTTGTTTTTAAAAAATGTAATGTCTTACATTACTTGTCTTAGTTACTTTTCAGTTGCTGTGACAAAGCACTGTGAACAAAGCAACTTATAGAAGAAAGAGTTTATTGGGGCCTTACAGTTTCAGAGGGTGAGTCCATGACCAGCATGGCAGCAGGTAGGCAGGCGTGGCACCAGAGCTCGAATGTTTAGCCATAAGATGGAGACAAATGGCCGGTGGGTGCGGGGCTGGAAAATTGCATAGGCTTTGAACATGTCAAAACCTGCTCCCCCTGTGGCACACTTCCTAATCCTTTTCAAACTGTTTCATCACCAAGTATTCAAACATGAGCCTGTAGTGTCCATTCTCATCCAGACCACCACACTGTTAGCCAGTTAAAAAATTGTTGCCTCCAAAGAACAGAAAAGAAAGGTAGAAAAAATTGATGCTTTTCATATGCTCTAGTTAATGCTATTTAATTTCTTTTAGGTATCATGAGACTAAGAATCAAAGTTTTATTAAGCATCTAAATTGTGCTAAGTACATCTGGTTCAACTTAAATATCACAACAAAAACACTTCTCTAGTACCAGATACTGTTCTAACTTATTCATCTTTGTAACAAACTAATGAAGTAGTTGCTCTTACTTTTCCCAGTTAGCAAGTTAGGAAACTGGAGCACAAGAGATGAATAACTTGGTCCAGCACATGTACATGAGATTGACACTGGGACCTGAGCCCAGGCAATCAGATTCTGAAATCTGTGTTCCTAACCTCCATGCAATGGTGTGCTTGCTGACAAAGTCAAGGCACAGATATTCGTCAGTCTCAGGGATGAGGAAACATGCAGAGAGTAAAGACCAAGACCACATTTGTAAGATCTCAGAGACAGCCTATTAAGGAATCTAGTTTGGCCAGAGGCTGAATTATTTTTGACACCCGAGTTTGGTGTCTCTTTTTACACCATGCAATCTGCACTTAAAAAGATACAGTAATTGGAAATAAGACAAAAACATCCACCCATACAATACTCATCAAGGTATGTTAGAAGCTCTGGCCATTGCAATGAGATAAGAAAAGGAAATAAAAGGCACATTAACCAAAAAGGAAGAAACAAAGCAGTCCATATGTGCAGATGGCATAACGGTCTACCAAAAAACCCCAAGAGATTTCCCAAAAGCAAATGAACTAATGAATGGGTTCAGGAGACACAAGAACATCAATTGTAGACCTGTATGTCTATATATACAAAAACGAATTGCCTACCTGTTAACAATTATCATGTGGAAATTGAAATTTAAAACACATTATAATTGATAATTGCTCAAAAAATGAAGCACCAAGGTATAAATCTAAATGTGTATATGTGTTATATTGAAAACTATTAATCCAAAAATTGAAACAAACAAAAAGTAGGGGTATGTTCCCTGAGTAGACCCCTCACTATAGTAAAGATCTTGATTCTAATAAAATTTATATACATGTTTAATATAATTTTATTAAAATTTCAGCAAGATTTTTATAAAATCAAAGTTATTCCAAAATGTGAATGGGATAGCAAAGGAGCTAAAGTAACTAAAATAATTTTGAATTATATAAACTAAGGAGTCACCGAGCCTCTGATAGTTAATTATATATAGCTACAGTAATCATGTGTATGAACCATAGCAAAGGGAGCAACAAAGAAAACAATGGGAAATGATAGAAACCCCAAAAATGGTGCCACGTGGGTGCAACCAACTAATATAATTTTCTTTTTATTTTAATTTCAATACTGAGAACTGAACCTACAGCCTGACACATGCTAGGAAAACATTGTACTGCTAAGCTATGTTCCCAGCCCAACAAGTTAATTAATAAAGATGTAAAAGAAATTTGACGACACATTACCTCCACAAATGCTGCTAGATCACAGATTCCAATGTAAAGTGTAAACCTATGAATACTTTAGAAGACAAAAAAGAATATCTTTGAGACATGAGATTTGGTCAGGAACTCTCAAATATGTCACCAAAACCATGATTTGTCAAAGAATAAATTGATAAGTTGGATTTCAAAATGAAAACTTTTTTCTGTAAGATACACTGTTAAGTGGATAAAAAACTATTAACTAAAAAATATTTAACTGTGTGTTTAGCAAAGGACTTACATTCAGAATAGAAAACCCTTAAAACTCAGAAGATATATATATATATGCATATATGTATATATCTGTATATATATGCACATGCCTTTTATCCCAGCACTTGGGGAGCAGAAGAATGTGGATCTCTGAGTTCAAAGCCAGCCTAGTTCACAGAGTGAGTTCCTGGATAGCCAGGGCTACACAGAGAAACCCCCATCTCAAAAAAGGAAAATAAGAAAAACTATAAATAATCTAATGAAAGAAGGATGAAAATCCCAGAAAATCTGCCAAAGTGGGTATATAGATGACAAACAAGTACAAAAAAAAAAAAACTGTTTCGTATCTGTAGCCATCTGGAAACTGAAAGTTAGGATTAGAGTGAGGTGCCACCACACATTGATTAAAACAACAAAATAAGAAACTATGACAAAAGTAAATGCTGGCAAGGACACGGGTCAGTTTCTAAATGCTTTGTAATGTAAACTGGTATAACCACTCTGTGGATAACAGATTATGTTTTCCTAAAGAAATAAAATATAGGGGGCTGGCAAGATAGTCCAGTCAGCCAACTTCATGCTGCACAATCATGAGGAGCTTAATTCAAAACCCCGAGCCCACATCAAAAGCTGGGAGATATGGCAACATTAGAAAGGCAAAGAACAGGATTTCTGGGGTTCACTGGCTGTCCAGCCTAACTGTATCAGGGAGCCCAGGTTCCCCAAAGAGACTGTGTCTCAAAAATAATATGGGTCACTCCTGAAGGATGACACAAAAGGTTGGTCTCTAGCCTCCACATTCACACACACACACACACACACACACCACACACACACACACACCTGCACACAACAAATAAATAAGAAAAATAAATAAAATTTAAAATAAAATGTTTACCTGCTGACTGACCCTGCAATTGTACTCCTGGAAGTTTATTTAAAAAAAAAAATGTATACCCACTTGAAAACCTATACACAATTATTCTTAACAACCTTATGGCAATATCTCCAAACCAGAAACAATCAAAATGTCCCTGAGTATGTGAAACTTAAACAAACAGTGCCACATCCATGCCCTCAACAATACCACTCAACAATAAAAATCAATAAACTATTGATACAATTTAAACAGCTCTCAAGGGCATTACACTGGACAAAAGAAAAATCTACTTTCAAAAGGATGCATGTTTTATAATTCCACTTAAGTAACATTCTCAAAAACACAAAATTTCAGAAATGGCAAGTATACCAGTGGTTTCCATGAGTTAAGGATGGTGCAGGCAGGTGTTTGAGTGTGATTAAAAAGGTGTAAAGATTCCTTTCCTAGATCACTGCTTCCTCTGAATTCACTTCTCCACGTTGGACTAACGCTTATTAAACTCCTGTGTATCGGGTATTTTAATGGTTACTAGAGGTGAGGTTGCAAGATAAAATAAAGAGTGCTAAGTTAAATTTGAATTCACAGATACAACAATTTGTGAAAGTATGTCCTATGCCATTCCTTAGACCAACTTCTTATTCATTGTCCATCTGAAATTCAAATTTAACTGAATGTCTTAGATTTTGTTGTTGTTGTTCCTGGTATGATGTTGCTTATTTTGCAACATCTGGCAATCTTGGTCTTTATCCTCATCACATTCACAGTCTGACTGGTTGAACAGGAACAGAATGATTCCAGAAAGCCACAGAGACAAACTGAGAATAACATTTCCTAGAGAAGACAATGAAAGAGTGACATTAGACAAGAGACTCTGGAAGATGCTATTCGACATGCCGAGACCCAGAGCAAGAGGCTTATCAAACAGTAAGAGTGATCAAGGGAAAAAGAATAGCAAGGGCTTTGATAAAGGAATGGTTGTAGGGCATACGAAGCTACATAAGTAAGATAAAGGAATGGACAGAGTGGATTTATAGAGAAAGAATGAACCAAAAATCCCTTGGACATGAGACATAGTATTTTGCACTTAGGAAACAATGAAAGGAAAATGAAATTACTCATTGCGTATTTTTTTAAAGATCACTCACAAATTGTTTTGAATGAGAGCAAAGATTAAGGCAGGAAGTTTATGAGAGATCACTGTAATAAATAATTCAGAAGAGGGATGATGAAGACACTGTAGCTAAAGCTGTGTCAAGAAACAGGAAAGGCACAGATGAATCTGGAAACAAGATCAGCAAGACCTACTGATGGAAAAGAGAGGAGAGTCAGAAAGATGACTCAGTAGTTAAGAGCACTTACTGATCTTGCAGAAGACCCAGGTTCAATTCCCAGCACCCACATGGAAGCTCACAAGGATCTATAACTTCAGTTCTAGGGGATCTGATGCCCTCTCCTGGCCTCTGTGGATACTACATGCATATGGTTCACGTGCAAACATACATGTGTGCAAATAGTCATACAAATAGAACAAAAATAAGTTTTGAGAGACTGGAGAGATGGCTCAATCGTTAAGAGCACTGGCTGCTCTTCCAGAGGACCTGAGCTCAATTCCCAGCGCCCACTTGGCAGCTTACAATTGTCTGTAACTCCAGTTACATACCCATGGCAAAATACATTAAAAAAAAAGACAACCAAAAAATAAAAACATTAGGTTGTGAAGGGATCTTCCCCTAATTGATTTTAAAGACAATTTGGTGGGGAGAACAGGAAGAGAGGAGGGGAAGGGTCAAAAACAACTCTAAGGTCTTTGACCTGAGAAGTTGGGAAAAGAGCAATGCTGATGGTAACATGGAAATTTTAAAAGAAATAGCTTGGCAGAGAAGAGTTGAGCAATCGGTGTCTTAGTGTTGGACATGTTGAGATAGAAATTTCCAGAGATAAGCAAGAAAAGATGACAGGTGGATTTCTTGGTGCCCAAAAAGGAGGTCTGAGCTATAGGCTGTGTTATCCAGTTTTCACATCATTGTAACCAAGATTGACTTAAATGAAGGGAGGTTTATTTTGGCTCATACTTTCAAAGGATTCAGTCCATGGTTGTTTGCCTCATGTGCTTGGGAAGAGCATCATATCATGGCAGTGGGAGCATGTGACAGAGGTCAACTGTTGACATCATGGTAGCTGAAAAGCAAAGAGAAAGAGGAACAAACTAGGATCCCTTCAAAAACACGCATACAGTGACCTGCTTCCTCTACATATGCCCACTTCCTGCCTTTCAACACCTCCCAGTAATGACGTCATATTGTAAAGTGTAGAGGATAGAGATCATTGTCCGTGGAAATGCTCTCTTGCTCATTCCTGGAGATATGCTCTCAGACATCCCTCGGTCCAAATTGCTAATTGAAATAACCACCCCAGGTGTTTTTAAAAAAGACAGTTACTAAAATATAGATCAATTGCTCTTGTGTCTGGCTACTCAATAATTTATCTAAGGATTTTTGGGTGTTTTGGGACAGTGTCTAACTCTGTACCTCTGGCTGGCCTGGAACTCACTATGTAACCCAAGCTGGCTTCAAACTCACACAAATTAACCTGTTTCTACCTCCTGAGTGCTGGGATTAAAGACATGCACCAGCATATCTAGCTCTAAGGAATTTCTTTAAAGGATTGCTGCCCAAATTCTCAGAACTCTAGAAGTGGAAAACCAGCATCAGACCTTCTAAGGCAGATGTGATTCTTGAAACCTGGGAAGCATTATTTTAAAAATGATAATAATATCTCTGCAGGTGTATTAACATAAATGAAAGAATGATGCCTTGAAATGAAAAAAAAAACTTTGTGAGACATTAACTGATAGACAAACACTAGATGAAGCAGCAGCAGCATCTAAATGAAAACTATCATTCCCATCCTAGGACAATATCCCTAATCTGTGCTCACTAAAGAAAGGACTTAAAGGAGATACTGCCCCAGAATTTCTTATTATTATAAGAGTTAGGCAAAAAATATATTTGTGAGGGTTAAACAAATTAATGCTCACTATTCTTATCTCGGTACCTAGAGATCCATTCTTTTATCACCATCATTACCAGCACCACCATCATCATCACCATCATCACCACCATTGTCATCACCATCATCTTCACAGCTATCACTTAAATGTTGTTCATTCTGACTAGTTTGACCTCAGCAATGGGCATTAAGAAAAGATGTGACTGTCAGTCTGGCATTCTAGAGCCAGTGTTCTAAGGAGATTATTGATGTTCCCATAGGGTATCCAGAGGAAGCAGGGGAAGGGGGAAAATGTCTCTAAAGTAGGCTTAGAACTTCTAGAACCTGGGACAGCACTAGGGCCTCCTTGCAGGTGACAAGACTTCCTTGCTCTTCCTCACAGTGGTATTTGCATTCCAACAGTGAAGCCTGAGACATAGGTGCATTCAGAGATGCATCTGAGGCAACTGGACATAGAGACCTCATGTGAGATTTTTAACTCACCCATTATTTACTGACCATACATAGACACCAATACTTTTAAGTATCTCTTTGACTTTGGGAGCAGAAATGGTTCTCACAGTATCCAAGTGAGGAAGCTGAGACTTGGTGGGGTTAAGTAACTTGTCCAAATGCTCACTAGTTACCATCAGGGCGAGTGGTTCTAAGAGAGTAAGAAAGTTAAGGTGGGAGGGAGGGAGAGGGCATGGGAGTGGGGAAGGGAAGAGGTTTTGAAGGTTGAAGGTGCTTGTTTGGTATGGTTTGAGTATGTCCTCCAAGAGGGCATTGTGCTGAAGGCTTGATCTTCCATGTGGTATAGAGTATGCAAGGCCTAAGCGCAGAGCCTAGTAGGTGGTGGTTGGGGGTGTCACCATTGGAAGGGATTATGGCTGGTCATATAGAGTGAGTTAGTTACATCAGAGCCTGTTCATGCTCTTCCTTCAACCACACTGGTCAACATTTTTTCAGTATGAAAGAAGGCTGCCTATGAATGAATTAAAAGAATTCAAAATCAAAGGTCTGCAGACTAGCTCGATGTGTAAAGGTGCTTGCCACACCAGCCTGGTGACCTCGAATTCAATACCCAGAGCCCATCCCCCATGCAAAGGTATATGGAGAGAACCAACTCTATAAAGTTGTCCTCTGTCCTCCACATGGTCACCACCCCCTCCCTACCTTTTCTCCTTCTCCCTCCCTCTTTAACTCTCTCACTCTCCTGGAACCAATCTAGATCCCTAAGTGAGTTTCATAGACATGATAAATCCCCTGACATTTTAAGTAAAATCTCATATTTATGAGCATTTTTATGGGGAATGGGTCAATGTTTTTCATCTCTGAGTTTCTTTGAGAGTTCAGTGCTCCATTTAAAAAAATCTTTAAATTAAAGGGAAAAATTGTCAGAGAATGTAACCTTGATACAGTTTCCTGGGCCTATCATGTCTCAAGAGTAGAGTTATTTCTTATAAAGAACACATAAAGGGGGAGAAATGTAAAGTGATTTGTTCTGACCCTGTTTCCATTCACCCTGTGCCCTGGGAGGAAATGCCCTGCCTTATGAAACATAAACATCACCATTCTTCTCCAACTGCCAGGCCTTCCATCCATCACTGCAGGCAGGCTCTGGGCAGCAGCAGCCAGCTTCCTTTTCTGCCGTTCATGACCCTCTCTATCAGATGTCAGGGTCTGGACGGGGCCAGCTTATTGCCAAGAATGAGATTTTCCTAAAGGAGCCAAAGAGCCTCTGCATCAGAGGAGATGTTACCAGTTCTATGAAGGATGGCCCAGTAGAGTGCCCAAGCCCACTTGAATCTAGCCACTGTTACAGTGGCTCCTCAAGAGCTAGGTCTGTGATCTAGACTTGTGGGACCCCTTCAATCCTCTAAGGAGATCACAGATCCTCTGTGCAGACCACTGATCCTCTGAGGAAACAAGTGAGATGGGAGCAATCAGTGCACAGCCTGAGGTCAGCCAAGGGTCAGGCAGACAGCTCTGCTGATTCTGGGCAACTTGCCCACATGCCTGGGTACCGGTTAGCTTCTGCACATCTGGACTGACCTCTGATGGACAGCTAAGTTGCTTTTGCTCAGCTCCAAGTATCTATCCCCTGGCACATTAGTGTGGATATATTCTTGTGGCAGTGGCAGTGGCAGATGTCCCTGAGAAAGCCAGCATCAACCTGCAAGCCTATTTCAAGTCCCTGCTTGCATTTCACCTGCTGATACACCACCAGCCAAAGCAAATTGCAGGGCCAGCTCCAAGCCGAGGGCAGGGGTTGATGTCCTACCCACAGCAGGAGGGCATAACAAGCTGTGTAAGAGCCCGAACTGAGGTCGGCTTCTGCCCATTACCAATTATGCAAACTTAAGGATGTCTTCTGAATAAAAGACAGCTTTTCATTATCTGATTGGTGAGTGCATTTTAAATGTGGTTAAAAACACAGCTGGTGCTATAATGAAGAAATGGGCATCTTTTGTGATTTGGTTATGATTTGCGTGGCCCCTAAGGGAGTTGGGAATTTGATTACCAGGTTGGAAGAATTGGAAGACACGGTGTGATTTTTTAAGAGGTGGGACTCAGGTCCAGATGTAGTGGTACATATACCTAAATTCCAGGACCAGGAAGCCTGAGGCGGGAGAATTGGGAGTTCCAGGCCAGCTGTGGCTACACAGTGAGGTACTGCATTTGAAACAATACTAATAATAGGCAGGTATTGTTGGCAAACGCCTTTAATCCCAGCACTCGGGAGGCAGAGGCAGGCGGATCTCTGAGAGTTTGAGGCCAGCCTGGTCTCCAGAGCCAGTGCCAGGATAGGCTCCAAAGCTACACAGAGAAACCCTGTCTCAAAAAACCAAATAATAGTAATAATAATAATAATAATAATAATAATAATAATAATAATAATAGAGCTGAGACTTAGTGACGGTCCTTTGGTCAGTGAGGTTCCTTCCTGCCTTTAAATTCTCACCAGCAGGTGATATAGAGTGGCCCAGCCTGGCCCCTCTTTCTTTCCTGGACTTCCAGTCTCATAATGTGGCATTTCTCTCTCATGTTTTGGTCAAGGAGTTATGCAACCACAGCAAACCCTCGTGTCCAGCAAGCCCCTCACTAGAGTGTGAATCAATGGGAACCTACCTTACCTTAGATTCTAAACTGCTAAATAAACCTTTTTCTGTAATAATGCAAACTGACTACTAGAGCACCTTAATGTGCTAATGGAAAGATTTTTATTACACTCTTATAAGCGGTTGAATCATATTTGCTGTGGCATGTTGCAAATAAAAGGGCCTGAAAATCTCCTCCTGTGTCCACCTGCTTTGCTTGTGACTGAGTAACTCCTCCCCTCCAGGACTCCAAGTTAGTCATGGGACCAGCAAAGGCCACAGGGATGTTAGCCAAGGCAGATAAGAGCCACTTTAACAGCTCTTGGATTGCCATGCTTGGAAGCCTGAGGACATTATATAAACAACTCCCAGCCAGCCTACCAGAAGACAGAAGCCTCACAGAGGAAAAGTAAGGTGTCTCCGCAGGCCTGGTGGCTAACTGTAAAGGAATAAGCAAATCCAATTGAGACCAGGAGATCCTGTCTGCATCCAAAATGCCACCAACTGAGCCCAGCCCAAACGGCCAAATCCTAGAATCAAGAGCTCATTAGAGAAGCCGATCTATTCCACATATTCTCCCTTACAGGGCCATTGTCTTTCATAAGTAGAGAGTGTTTGCCAGGTTCTCAGAGCCCAGAGACTAACCCAAGGAGTCAACACTCTGATGCAAAAGCAAAAGGTTTCTTTTTATTTCAAGCTGGCCAGCTAGGATCTCACTGAGATGCCACCCAGCCAAAAAGAGAAGCTTTTAAAGGGGCAGACCATAAGGTTGAAGGCCACAAATTACAGAGTTTCCATGGTTACTTAAGATCATACAAAGTACAGTTAGTAATTATACATTTTAAGGGAAATACATTTGACTGAGATAAGACAAGGCATTGGCTTGCAGGGTTACAGAGTCACAGGGTCTGTCAGTTATCCACAGGGAATCTTTATGACCAGCAATTAGCAAAGGAAAGTTAACAGGTGTTGTGAACAGTTACCTCTCCTTCTCTGAGAGCAGGGGATCAGGTGCCAGTCATGGCACTCCTTGTTTAAGGAGTTAAATTTTCCTTTATCATTAGAAATTCCCTTTTCAGGGCCTAAGTTATCATTAATTTGAATTTTTGGTCCCTCAAGCGGTGATGTACCTTCATTCAACAAATGATTACTAAAGTCCTCACTCCTCACCCAGGAGACGTGTCCTAGGCATTGGAATCAGATGGAGAAAAGTGCTGGGAATGGCTCTGAATTTAGGTAGTTTACATTCTGGGTCAGTTAAAAAGCTCGATCACTTGTGTGAGCAAGAATGATAAGGACTGGAGAAAAGCAATAGTAACTATAATTCCATGCCCTGGCTGCCTTCCAAATGAGGATTCATTCTGAAGGTTGAAAAGGGTTGATTAAAAAAAAAAAGTCCAAACTTAATGTCTGTGACTTAAGATCTCACACAGGTAAGCAAATGAGCCTCATGGTATCTAAGGGAATAGCCTTCCAGTGTGAGAAAACCTCAAAGCAAAGCTCTGGGCCGGGGAGGGGCGGTGGGGGAGTAGACTGAATCCAGCGGTGAACACAAGACTTTCTTTAGTCAGAGAGGCCAACGGGAAGCCAGCTTATGTGAGGACCTAGAGCCCCACACGGAGTTCTATAGGTTCAGGTAGAGTTCTAATTTTCTGACTCTGCTGCTGTACATTCTTTCAAGAAGGTGATTTTTCCACCCACGGACTCCACGTTAGCAGCACTCCCGAGCTGCTCCAGCTGATTCTGTTCATCGCAAACGGCCCCGGCAGCAGTGTGGGTAGAGCTTGTTCCGGAGAGTGTGCAGCTATTTTTGGGCACAGGCTGCCCTCTGCTGTTAATTTTTGGATTAGCACTCACGGTCTCACTGTCCCAGTCATTATGTGATCAGTTATCACATCAGTGTCTGGGGAAGCCCCAGGAACACAAAACACTGGGAGAAAGCATGTTCCAGACTTTCACATGTTCACATTGCCACCTGTATGTTACCCTTTTAAATTTGTAAAGACTTTTGTGGCACTGGGGGTGAAACCCAGAGACTTCTGCATACTAAGCAAGTGCTCTACCTCTGAGCTATATCCCCAGCCCTAACGCTTTGTATTTTTAAGAGCTCCCAGTAAAACTGAGAAGTTAACACACCCTTATCCCATGATAATCTTCATTGTCATCGTGTCTGTATTCAGAGTCACATAGCAGACACCTCTGGACAAGTCTGTGGTTTAGCTGGAGAGAAGGCTTACTCTAGATGTGGTGAAGATCATCCCATGGGCAGGGGCCACAGACTAAACACAAAAAGGAAATCAGGAGGAAGCAGAGTGCCAGTGTTTATCTCTGTGATTCCTGACAATAGATGCAATGAAACCAACCTCACAGTTCCACCTCCATGACTCCCCCTCACACTCACACCTCCATGTCTCCCCCTCACACTCACACCTCCATGTCTCCCCACCTGACACTCACACCTCCATGTCTCCCCCTCACACTCACACCTCCATGTCTCCCCCTCACACTCACACCTCCATGTCTCCCCCTCACATTCACACCTCCATGTCTCCTCACACTCACACCTCCATGTCTCCCCCTCACACTCACACCTCCATGTCTCCCCCTCACACTCACACCTCCATGTCTCCCCCTCACACTCACACCTCCATGTCTCCCCCTCACACTCACACCTCCATGTCTCCCCCTCACATTCACACCTCCATGTCTCCCCCTCACACCTCCATGTCCCCCTCACACTCACACCTCCATGTCTCCCCCTCACACTCACACCTCCATGTCTCCCCCTCACACTCACACCTCCATGTCTCCCCCTCACACTCACACCTCCATGTCTCCCCACCTCACACTTTCACCTCTATAAGTGGCTTTGTTAGATATTATATTATAGCAACTAAATAAGTAAGTAACCTGCTCCCAGACCCCACACTTCCATAGCCTCCGGCATTACCCACCCCTCCCCCAGAGTAGTGTAGTTGTTATACCTGATGAGCTCCCACTGACTCCCTGTCCGCATTCAGAGTCTCTAGTTTACTTAAGAGTTCATTCTTGGTGCTGCACATTCTATAAGCTTAGACAACTGTGGAGTGTTGTAGTCATCAATTCAATATCATATAGAGTAGCTCCACTCTCATAAAACCCTCTATGTTCTATTTACTCCTGCACATCCCAATCTTTGCCTAACATCCTTTTTTAAGAATTCCCCATGAGGCTGAGGAAATAGCTCAGTCAGAAGAGCTTGCTACGGAAGCATGATTTCAGGTCACTAGCACTCATGTAAAAAGACAAACACTGTATGTGCCTGTAATCCCAGCACAGGGGAGGTGAAGACAGGAGGATTCTTAGAGCTTTCTAGCCAGCTAGATTTATCCATCAGTGAGCTCCAAGTTCAATAAAACACCTCTCTCAAAAAATAAGCTAGGCCTGATGGTACATTCCTGTAATCCTGGCACTTTGGAGATGGAGGCAAGAGAATCAGGAGTTCAGGGACAGCTTCAGCTACATAATGAGTTTGAGGCCAGCCTGAGCCACATGTGGCTTTGCTTCAAAAAAACAAACAGCAAAAAGAAGGTGGAGAATGACTTGGAAGACACCTGCACTGGTGATTTTTCTGTTGCTGTGAGAAAAAGATCATCCAAAGGCAACTTGCTGAAGGACGTTTGTCTTGGCTTACAGTTCCAAAGGATCCGAGTCCTCTGGATTTATGGATTGGAATCTGTGTCTCTTGCACAGATCACCTATTATCCTTGTAGTTTATTGGCACTGGAGTAGAAGTGGAGTCAGTCTGCCACTGGAACAACTGTAGGAGCAGGAAGCTGAGAGCTCACATATTGGGTCCACAAGCTTGAAGCAAAAAGAACAAACGGGAAGTGACAAGACATTCATCTCATTTTAACCATTTTTTTTTGAGCTATACATTTTCCTCCACTCTCCTTCCCTCCTCCCCTCTTTCCTTCCTCCCTTCCTCCTTCAACCATGCTCCCAATTTACTCAGGAGATCTTGTCTATGTCTTTCTTAGGGTCCTCTATGTTCTCTGGGGTTGTTGCCCTTTGCTTTATGTCTAATATCCACTTATGAGTATAGTACATACTGTATTTGTCTTTCTGGGTCTGGGTTAACTCACTCAGGATGGCTTTTTCTACTTCCATCCACTTGCCTGCAAATTTCAAGATGTCATTGTTTTTGTACCTCTGAGTAGTACTCCATTGTATAAATGTATAACATTTTCCTTACCCATCCTTCAGTTGAGAGGCATCTAGGTTGATTTCAGGTTGTGGCTATTATGAATAATGCTGCTATGAACATAGTTGAGTAAATGTCCTTGTGGTGTGAGTGTGCATTCTTTGGGTATATGTCCAGAAGTGGTATTGCTGGGTCTTGAGGTAGATTGATTCCAAATTTTCTGAGAAACTGCCATAGGATTTCCAAAGTGGCTCTACAAGTTTGCACACCCACTAGCAATGGAGGAGTGTTCCCCTTACTCAACATCCTCTCCAGTACAAACTGTCATCAGAGTTTTTTGATCTTGGCCATTTTGACAGGTATAAGATGGTATCTCAGAGTTGTTTTGATTTGTGGTTCTCTGATGACTAAGGATGTTGAGCATTTCTTTAGGTGTCTTTCAGCCATTTGAGATTCCTCTGTTTAGAGTTCCCTGTTTATTTCTATACCCCATTTTTATTGGATTATTTAGTTTTTTGATGTCTAGTTTCTTGAGTTCTTTATATATTTTGGAGATCAGTCCTCTGTCAAAGATGGGATTGGTAGAGATCTTTTCCCATTATGTGGGCTGCTGTTGTGTCTTGTTAACTAACTGTGTCCTTTGCTTTACAGAAGCTTCTCAGTTCAGGAGGTCCCATTTATTAATTGTTGCTCTCAGTGTCTGTGCTACTGGTGTTCTATTTAAGAAGTGGTGTCCTGTCTCAATGCATTCAAGGCTACTTCCCACTTTCTCTTCTATGAGGTTTAGTGTGGTTGGTTTTATGTTGATGTCTTTGATTCACTTGGACTTGAGTTTTGTGCATGGTGATAGATATGGATCTATTTGCTTTCTTCTACATGTCCACATCCTGTTATGCCAGCACCATTTGCTGAAGATGCTTTCTTTTTCCATTTCATAATTTTAGCTTCTTGGTCAAAAATCAGGTGCTCATAGGTGTGTTGATTGATATCAGGGTCTTCAATTCAATTCCATTGGCCCACCTGACTGTTTTTATGCCAATAGCAAGCTGTTTTCATTACAGTAGCTCTATAGAAGAGCTTGAAGTCAGGTACGGTGATGTCTCCAGAAGTTCCTTTATTGTACAGAGTTGTTTTGGCTATCCTGGGTTTTTTGTTTTTCCATATAAAGTTGAATATTGTCCTTATGAGGTCTGTGAAGAATTGTGCAGGGATTTTTATGGTATTACATTGAATCTGTAGATTGCTTTTGGTAAGATTGCCATTTTTACTATGCTGATCCTACCTATCCAAGAGCATAGGAAATCTTTCCATTTTCTGATGTCTTCTTCAATTTCTTTCTTCAAAGACTTAAAGTTCTTATCAGACAGGTCTTTCACTTGTTTGGTTAGAGTTACCCCAAGATATTTTATGTTGTTTGTGGCTATTGTGAAGGGTGTTGTTTCTCTAATTTCTTTCTCAGTCCATATATAAATATGCTACTGATTTTTTGGTTTTTGTTTTGGTTTTTGGTTTTTTTTTTTTTTTTTTTTGGTTTTTCGAGACAGAGTTTCTCTGGGCTACTGATTGTTTTTTTTTGCATTAATCTTGTATCCTGCTACATTACTGATGGTGTTTATCCATTGTAGTAGTTCCCTGGTAGAATTTTGGGGGTCACTATGTATAGTATCATATCATCAGCAAATAGCAAAAGTTTGACTTCTTTTCCAACTTGTATTACCTTGACCTCCTTGCTCTAGTTAGAACTTTAAGAACTATATTGAATATATATGGAGAGAGTGGACAGCCATGTCTTGTTCCTGATTTCAGTAGGATCACTTTAAGTTTCTCTCCTTTTATTTATTTGATGTTGGCTGTTGACTGCTTTATAATGCCTTTATTATGTTTAGGTATGTTCCTTGCTCTCTCCAAGACCTTTAACACGAAGTGGTGTTGAATTTTGTCAAAGGCTTTTTTTGGCATCTAATGAGATGATCATGTGGGTTTTCTGTCTCATTTATATGGTGGATTACATTGACAGGTTTTTGTATGTTGAACCATCCCTGCAACTCTGGAACATAAAGCCTACTGGTCATGGTGGATGATTTTTCTGATGTGTTCTTGAATTCGATTTTATTGAGTATTTTTGCATCAATGCTCATGAAGGAGATTGGTCTGTAATTCTCTTAGTTGTGTCTTTGTGTGGTTTGGGTATCAGAGTAACTGTAGCCTCATAAAAAGAGTTTGGCAATGTCCCTTCTGTTTCTATTATGTGGAATGATTTGAGGAGTATTGGTATTATCTCTTCTTTGAAGTTCTGGTAGAATTCTGTGCTGAAACCATCTGGCCCTGAACTTTTTTGGGTTGGGAGACTTTTGATGACTGTTTTTATTTCCATAGGGGTTATGGGCCTACTTAATTGTTTATCTGATCTTGATTTAATTTTGGTATTTGGTACTTATCCAGAAAATTATCCATTTCCTTTAAATTTTCCAGTTTTGTGGAGTAGAGATTTTGAAATATGACCTGACGATTCTCCAGATTTTCTGTGTCTGTTGTTAAGCCCCCCTTTCATTTCTGATTTTAATTTAGATAGTCTCTCTGTGTCTTTTGGATAGTTTGGATAAAGATTTGTCTATCTTGTTGACTTTCTTGAAGAACCAACTCTTTGTCTCACTAATTCTTTGTATTATTTCCTTTGTTTCTATTTTATTGATTTCAGCCCTCAATTTGATTATTTCCAGCAGTCTACTCCTTTTAGGTAAGTTTGCTTGTTTTTGTTCTAGAGCTTCCAGTTGTTCTGTCAATTCATTAGTGTGGGATTTCTCTAGCTTCTTCATGTAGGCATGACTTTAATCTCTTAAATCCCACCCCCAGAGACACACTTCCTTCACCAAGGCCACACCTCCTAAAGCTCCCCCAAACATCCCTACCAACTGGGGAATCAAATATTCAAATGTCTAATCCTGTAGAAACAAATCAAATCACTACTTCACCACCAATCACTGACCTGCATAAGCATGCTCATACCTGAGCACTTGTACACACACACATGTTCACACACAGACACACACACACACACACACACACACACACACACACACACACACCCTCTGTAATTGTGCCTGGAATCTGAGAAGGAATGATATATACTATATATTCCAGCTAAATGGCATTCCAGAAGAGACAAAGCACAGCATGTTGCTTTAAAGTCGCAGCTATGGGCACAGTGTGGTGGTACATTCCTGTAATCCTAGCATTTGGAAGGCTGAGGCAGGCAGATTACAAGTTTAAGGACAGCCTCAGCTACAGAAAGACTGGGTCTCAAAAAAGAAACAAACAAACTCAAATATTCACCCATTTGCTCATTGGCTTCTCTACAAGCACCTGCAGACAGGGCTGTGTGGGCATCGCAGGCCCATTTGCAGAGAGAAAAACTGAGGCTGACGGAGGCTACAAAGCATTTACTTTTCCTCCTTGATTAATGCATAGAAAAAACAGGAGTCAGAACCTTCAATCTCTGCTCAAGTGCAAATAAAACACTAGGAGAATGATGGCTTGCTCCACAAATTTAAAATGGCAAGTCCAGAATTAAAAGCCATAACTTAACATGAGTCCATCAAAGGGTCCTCATAGCTCCTTCTGCTGCCCTGAGTCTCCATGTAGCCCAGCCTTTGGGATTGGGATGCTAAAGTTTCACAGCCTTGGGAAGTGGGGTGAAGAAGTACAGGGAGGATCCTAGATGGTGGGCAGATGTCACCCTGTGTGTATTGGGTAATATTCTTAATTTTGATCCACACTTGCCTCCTGGGTGTCTCCTGCTCCGCTTCCATCCTCTGCATTTTTCAGATGCCAGTTCTACATCCATGGCTCAGGGGATGGGCACGGTCAGAGCAGAAATGCACACTGACACTGCCCTCTAGTGGGGAAACATGCTCCTGAAACTCAAAGGGAATCCCTTGAGAGAAAGCTTCTGAGCCAGCACAGGCTAGGCATGGGACAGTAACAGGGCAGGCCTTGATAGACTTTGAGCATCTGCCTTGAGCAGACCATAAAACCTATATCACCACTTGATGGTGACCCATACCGGTGATGCACTGTGCCCTCCTATCTTTGCAGGCAGTAGAGTTCCTCTGGACTGAAAGAAGAAGGCATGAACTCTGATGAACAGCCCGAGTGAGCATTAACTCTCACCCTTAAGGATCTACCTGCTACGATGCCCACCCTGCCCCACTGCCCCCACCCCCGTCATATGGGAGAGCAACATGAAAGACAGAACTCCCAGGTGAGTTGGGAAACCAAAAGTAGATGAAACAAGCACAGTGCTTCTTATCATTTGTGAAAAGTATGAATAATTCAACAAGCAGGTTGGGGTGGGTGTCCTAATAGTGCCTTTCACACAATGTGGAAGTGGATTAAGACAAATCCCTTCACCTCCTTTAACACAAACAAAACCTCTATGGGTTTTATCAAGATTCATAAACGGGGGACCACAGCCTCTCTTATAACTTTACACTGTAACAAGCCACCAAAGGGACAGATGGACCCCTCTTTATTTGCAGCACCATCCCCACTCTAAAGAAGGCAGGCCTGAAGGACTTTTTACTTGATATAGCCCAAGCTGCTAACTTGTGGCAGGTTTTGTGCCTCCACCTCCCAAGTGCAGGAGACTACAGATCGTTGTTACTAAGCCCAGCAGTAAACTACCTTCCTCCTTATAAACTGGTTTCTGGTGAATCTGAAAGCAATATTTTTTACTCTTTTTTATTTATTTAAATTAGAGACAAGCTTCTTTTACATGCCAATTTCAGCTCTCTCTCCCTCCCCTCCTCCCCTGCCCCCACTGACCCCCTATCCCAACCCCTTTCTTCTCCCCAGGGAAGTTGAGGCCTTCCATGGGGGATCTTTAAAGTCTGTCATATCATTTGGAACAGGGCCTAGACCCTCCCCAGTGTGTCTAGGCTGAGAGAGTATCCCTCTATGTAGAGAGAGCTACCAAAGATGATTTGTGAACTCGGGGTAAATACTGATCCACTACCAGTGGCCCCATAAGTTGTCCAGACCTCCAAACTGACTTCCTCCTTCAGGGGGTCTGGAAAGAGTCTTATGCTGGTTTCCCAGCTATCAGTCTGGGATCCATGAACAACCCCTTGTTCAGATCGGCTGTTTCGTGGGTTTCCCCAGCCTGGTCTTGACCTCTTTGCTTACTGCTCCTCCCTCTCTGCAACTGGATTTCAGAGTTCAGCTCAGTGCTTAGCTGTGGGTGTCTGCCTCTGCTTCCATCAGCTACTGGATGAAGGCACTAGGATGGCCTATAAGGTAATCATCAATCTCATTAGCGGAGAAGGGCATTTAAGGTAGCCTCTTGACTATTGCTTAGATTGTTAGTTGGGGTCAACCTTGTAGATCTCTGGACATTTCCCTAGTGCCAGAATTCTCTTTAAACCTATAATGGCTCCCTCCATGATGGTATCTCTTTTCTTGCTCTCCTCTATTCTTCCCCTGACTAGATCTTCCTGCTCCCTCATGTCCTCCTCTCCCCTCCTCTTCTCTCCTTCTCTTTCTTCTAACTCCCTCTCTCCTCCCCCTCTGCTCACAATTGGCTCAGGAGTTCTTGTCCCTTTCCCCTTCTCTAGGGAACCACGTATGTCTCTCTTAGGATCCTCCTTGTTTCCTAGCTTCTCTGGTAGTGAGGATTGTAGGCTGCTACTTCTTTGCTCTAGATCTAAAATCCTTATATGAGTGAGTACATACCATTTTTGTCTTTTTGCGACTGGGTTACTTCACTCAGGATGGTTTCTTCTAGTTCCATCCATTTGCAAATTTCAAGATTCCATTGGTTTTTTTCTGCTGAGTAGTACTCCATTGTGTTAATTACCACATTTTCTCCATCCATTCTTCAGTTGAGGAGCATCTAGGTTGCTTCCAGGTTCTGGCTATTACAAATAATGCTGCTATGAACATAGTTGAACTGATGTCCTTGTTGTATGAATGTGATCTTTTGGGTATATGCTTAAGAGTGGAATTGCTGGATCTTGTGGTAGATTGATTCCAATTTTCCTGAGGAAGCACCATACTGATTTCCAAAGTGGCTGTACAAGTTTGCACTCCCACCAACAGTGGAGGAGTGATCCCCTTTCTCCACATCCTCTCCAGCATAAACTGTCCTTGGTGTTTTTGATTTTAGCCATTCTGACAGGAGTAAGATGATATCTCAGAGTTGTTTTGATTTGTATTTCCCTGATGGCTAAGGATGCTGAGTACTTTTTTTATGTGTCTTTCAGCCACATTAGATTCCTCTATTGAGAATTGTCTATTTAGTTCTGTAGCCCACTTTTTAATTGGATTAGTTGGCGTTTTTGGAGACTAGCTTCTTGAGACTTTATATATTTTGGAAATCAGCCCTCTGTCAGATGTGGGGTTGGTGAATATCTTTTCCCATTCTGTGGGCTGCCGTTTTGTCTTGCTGACTGTCTCCTTTGCCTTACAGAAGCTTCTCAGTTTCAGGAGGTCCCATTTATTAATTGTCGATCTCTGTGCTACTGGTGTTATTAAGTTCAGGAAGTGGTCTCCTGTACCAATTCATTTGAGGGTACCACCTACCTTCTCTTCTAAGAGGTCTGAAAGCAATATTAAATGTTCACAAGTCACAACTAAAAGCCAAAAATCAGAGACAGGGAAAGAAGACATCATTGGGGAAATGGGGAAGGGAAGTGGCTGGAGCCCAGCACATTGGATGAAGACTTTCTGAAGGTGCAGCCATGTTGGAGTACTATAAAATCCCATTGCTTTCTATGTCAATCTACTTCCCATCGCTGTGGCAAAATACTTGAGGAAAACATGTTAAAGGTTTATTTCAGCTTAAGGTTTTAGTACACAGTCACTTGGCCTGTAACTTCTGGGCCTTAGGTGAGATGGATCATCTGACAGGAGCTCATAGCAGTGGGAGGCTGAGAAGCAGGGAAGGGAAAGGAAAGACCAAACATTTGCTCACAGTGACCTCACTTCCCACCATGAAGCCTTGCCTCTTATAGGAGCCCACATTGAGGACAAGCTATTAACCAAAACTTTCTGTGGGGTCCATATGCAAACCACAATGCTTCTTCTAAAAATTTTCTGTGAGGTCCACACTGTCCACAGATGCTTGGAGAGGAGGGTTTTGCTTTCAGGGTATGTGAAGGAACAGCAAGTCCTGGTGTAGCTGACTGGGAGATGGAAAAAAAATGGAGTAAAGCAAGTCAATATAAATGTTAAGGAAAACTATATGGAGACACTTCAAAAATGAAAAATAGAAGTGACATATAATCCCTAAGTGTCCCCACTACATCCTCACCCAAGGAAATAAAAGAATCAGGACAAAGAGCCCCCCACCAGGACTGTATTTATTGCAGTAGCACTACTCACAGTAGCAAGATAGGGACCTAAGTGTCTGTCGATATAAGGATGGTAAACACAATAAACAGTTATAGGAACTTGGTGGGTGGAGAAACTAACTGTACCTCTTCCCCTTGTGGCTAACAGAAACCATCCCCAAATAGCTGTGGATACTCTGAGCCACAGCACAGATGAAGGCACAGTGAGTTCTAGAGAAATATGTGGCTGAAGTAAAAAAATATAAGCAATACACAAAGGTGTGTGTGTGTGTGTGTGTGTGTGTGTGTGTGTGTGTGTGTGTGGTGTATACCAAAAATACAGCACAAGCCTGTTATTTGTGAGATGAGGTTGACCAAATGAAAAAATGCTTAGAGTATAGCTTAGTGGTAAAGTGCTTATCTGGCATGTATGAGGCTCTGGGTTTGATTTCTAGCACAGAAAAATAAAGAGTAAGAAATATAAGAAGAGGTACCCCAATCATGATATCAACTGTATCACCTCCATGAAGATCTGACCACCACAAATGTGTACATACCAAAATGATGGCAAAGTAAAAAGAAACATTAGACTAGACACAGGGGCAGAAAACAATCATTTCATTTTTCTCAGTCATAAAAAAATCATGCTGATAAACATAAGAAAGCAAAGTGTATAAATAGCACAAATGACAAAGTTAAGGCTATGAACACAAGGCCAGTCCAGAAGCATGTCCTGTGTAGCACTCACCCTGTGCCTGGTGTTCTAGAAGATGCTGAATGGCTGTTCAGTTCACTGTCTCACAGAGTGAGTAAAATACACATCCCTGTGCTTGCACAACTCAGAGCACAAAAAGGCAGAGCCATGGTGGCAGGCTGAGTTGATGCTGGCCAGCTTCCCACGGTAAAGCTTCTGTGTTTCCTCCGAGGAGATGCTCTGAGATCATGTAAATGTTCTGTTTGTTATATGTTTACTTACTGACTTTAACATTCATTTAAGATTCACGCCTGAAACAATTGTTACTGTGGTGACTACTAAGTGTTGATTTTCTAATTCCTTGGTGGCTTCTGGGCTTACTAATTGAGATTCTACTGTTAGCAAAATGTTTCCTTTCTCCCATTTGTTTATTTTATTCATGTATTTACTTAAACCTATATGAATTTATGGCTTACTTTAGTCACTAGACTGTAAGCCAATGCTATCATTTATCTTAGTACTATATTGTTCCAGATTTGGCTGTAGGTGTTAAAATGACTCCTTGATAATTCTGACATATCCCCATCATTTGAGAACTTTCCTTTCTTCCAAGGATAGGACACTTCAGACCCATACTGCCTTTCCTCACCCTAGCCTTAGAGTCAGTCATTTCTCCCAGGAAGCCCTGGCTCCTTTAGTTAGGAGATGGTAGAGGTACAGGGTATGTTCATTGTTATGGGAATGCTTCGTGACTTATCATGGCGCTTTAGTAAAACACCCAACAGAAAGGAGTAGGAAAGGGTTATTTTACTCACAGTTTCATAGGCTGTCCTTCAAAGCAGGGGACATGGTAGACAAGTTCACATTATGGGAGGTCAGAGAACAGACCTTTCCATCGTGGAAAGGTCAGCACTCTGTTAGCTTTCTCCTTTTACCCTGATCAGGCTCTAGGGTCATGGAATGTAGCTGTTCAAATTCAGGACATACCCCACCCCCACCTCCTCTATGGATCCTTTCTGGAAACACTCCCACAGACTCATTAGGGTCGACAGGGGTTCTTCTCACACTGGGCTATGAAATGTTTTATGAATGCTTTGGCAGGATTGTTTTTATGAATGCTCATCCAGGATAATGTATATTTGTAGTATTGGGGTGCAAGGCAGTCCTGGTGCAGGCCAATCAAGTGTTCTCTTACTGAGGGATAGCCACAACCCTCCAGTGAGTTCTAAGAGAAAAGTTAAGCTTACTTTAAAGTGTTTTTATGTATTTCTTATTTTCCTATGCTTTGGGTATACCCTGTTATCTACATCTTAATAATGTCATTTCCCACATATTTGGTGATGGCTTATTTTTAAAAAATAAAAACTTGGGGGGGGAGAAAGATGGCTTAGTGGTTAAGAGCATTGACTGTTCTTCCAGAGAACCCAATTCCCTGAACCCACTTGGCAGCTAACAGCTGTCTGTAACTCCAAAGTCTGGCACCCTCACACGAAGCATACATGCAGGCAAAATACCATACCAATGCACATAAAATAAAAATAAATAAGTTATTTTAAAAAGTTTACAAAAAGAAAACCCAAGGCTGGGGAAATAAGTTGGCAAAGCATTTGCCTTGCAAGAACAAGGACCTGAGTTTGATCCCCAAAATCAATGTAGAAAAAAAAAAAAGAAGAAGACAACAATACACATGCATGCACACAAAGCACATACACAGAATAAACTAAAATATCTAAGAGATAAAAATTGAAATTTAGTCATCCACAAGGGGAAAAAATTACAGCACACGACATTTTTATGGGTATGTGTGCCTGTTTGTCTATATGCACATCACTTGCATGCAGTGCCCACAGAGGCCAGGAGAGGGCATCACACCTCAAGGAACTGCAGTTATGGACAGCTGTGAGCTGCCCCGTGCGAGTGCTGAGAACCAAACCTGGATCCTCTGCAAGATCAGCCGCTATTTCTAACACTGAGCCATTGCTCCCACTCCTCATGAGACTTTAACAGCACTGCATACCAGAAGATGGAGAAACAGTGTTGACGCAGACCTGAAGGAAAGCTGTGTAAAATCTGGACTGTAGCTCTCATCATCCTATGAAGAAAACCATGAAGGAAGTTCCCTGAGCTCCTAGAGGAGAAAATCGGCCTCTACATGCTATAGTTAGTGGGGAAACAGAAGGAAATGTCATAAATATGTAAGTTGTACTTCCAGATCTTCCATAAGATGCACACATAAAGCTTGAGTTATAGAAAATAAATATATAGAAACCTTATAGACACAATCGTTGTGATGTCATAGCATCTCAATGTATGGGCAACACACCAGATGGAGCTGAAGTTTGAATTTATGATCTGAAAGATTAAGGGAAGAGATTTCCAGGATGAGTCAAAGTGGGGGGGGTGACAGAAACACGATATGTCTAGTAAAATATTTAATCCAGTGCTATAGAGTGCTAGGCTAGGTAGCTCAGTGGTAGAGGGCTTGCCTGATGTTGTATATTGCTGTCTCCCAGGTACCACAGAGTGTACTTGGGAGTGCTTGCAAGAGACCCTCAAGTTTGGGTCTGTTAACTGTTCATGGCCCTTATAGAAATAGGAGTGGGGAGGATCACTGGACTATCACCTGAGATGTTCCTTTTTGCCCTGATTTGCATGCCCTTGTGGTCCTATGGGGTGCTGGAGTATATACAGAGGCAATGAGGGAGGGTTCGCTGAGGGGGTACTCTGTGCAGCTATGTGGAAGTCATCATCCATGCTGGGGTCAGACTTAACAGCACTGTGGCTACTTTGAGGTCACCCATGCTCCTGTAAGTAACTCTTCACCCCTGCTCTATAAGCAAAACTAATAAACGTACTGATTCCTCAAGCAGTCTCTAATGGACTTGTGGTTTGTTCTGTCCTGGGTGCCCTGTCTGAGGTAGTGTTGTCTCTCTGGGAAATGTTCTCACAAAGCCCAGCATGCACAGTGCCCTGTGTTCAAGCCCCAGCACTGCAGAAAACCAAACTCAAGGCAAACAACAAAATCAGATGGAACAACTGAGAAAAGTTCTGAGGGATAGAAGATAAATACAAAGGGTATTAGCCATATGCTTATTAGGCGGTCCAGAAAAAAAAGTCACACAGAGGCAAAGCAATGAAAGAAACAATGGTGGAAGGGTTCACCCAATAAAAACAAATATAAATCAATATATACCAAACTGTGATAAAATATAACAGGATTTCTTTTCAGACTTACAAGGACTCATAAGCAGATGGCTCATTCTATCGTTTTTTAAAGATTTTATTTATTTATTTATTTATTTATTTATTTATTATGTATATAACATTCTGCTTCCATGTATATCTGCACACCAGAAGAGGTCACCAGACCTCATTACAGATGGTTGTGAGCCACCATGTGGTTGCTGGGAATTGAACTCAGGACCCCTGGAAGAGCAGTCGGTGCTCTTAACCTCTGAGCCATCTCTCCAGCCCCTCATTCTGTCATTTTTAATGACAAAAAAGAGGAAATCAAATGTCATGAAATATGATGGAGGTCACTGAGGATATGAGGAAGGGAGACTCAGGGCAGTTTTACACACTTTACAATGTGTCCAGAGGGCAGTTAGCTTGCATCTAAGCAAGAACTCAAGGGTTTGGGTCCAGCATCTTTAAATGCAAAAATATCACCATTCAACAAAGAATAATTATCAATCATGGCACTTTCATGTTTATTGTGGCACTATTTATAATATCTAAGATATGGAATCACCTAGATTCCTAGAATCACCTAGAAAAGGAAAATGCACACTACAAATTGAATACTATCCACCCATTGAAAAGAGTGGAATCGTGAGATTTACAGTAAAATGGGTGGAACTAGAGGACACTGTGTCACATGAAATAAGCCAGACACAGAAATACAAATGCCAGGTGTCTTCTGCCACATGTGGAAAAAAATAGCAACCTGAGTATAGAATACTGATTACTAAAAGTTAGAAAAGGGGGGAAAGTCAAAAATGGAGATTGGGGGAAACACTGTTGGAAGGGATGAGTCTTGGTATTCCACAGCACAGTGGGGTGACCAGCTCACATAAACCTACACGATGTCTTCTTATAGGAGGGAGCTGGCAATTACCAGCACATTCTGTGGGCATGAAAATATTGCTTCACACCCCACTAATATGAATAATCAATGCACCTTAATTAAAAACTAAAGAATACATACACAGAGCTAACCTTAAGTAAATTAATCATGGAGATACATTTTCAGAGCTGAGAAGAAAAGATAGGTAACATGAAATTCCTGAACCAAACAGGAAAAAACTACTAGAAACCCAAGCTCCAAGCAAGCACATAGCTAGCCACAGCATGGACAGTTTTGACCAACTGATGGATTCTGGGGGAAGAAATCCTCTTCAAATTGATTCTCTGAAACATTTACCATCCGGCATGAGGGTTATCAACAGAGATTAAATTTAATTTTCTACAGACATAATCATATTACTAACTATGTAATGAAAGACATTTGTATTAACATAATATTTTATGTAGTGTGTGTTCATACTCAATTTCTATTTTAAGCCTATTAACAAAATGTAAATGTTATAAACCTTGCAATGTGTGTAAGTCAGGAGCCAAAATGAAACAGGAACATGAAGAAAAAATGTAAGAATACTAATTTCAAAATTTACTCATTTGAAAATATCGTACCAAGAGATTTTTGCTTACAGATTGCAGAACAAGAAATATGTATTTAAAGTCCTAGTTACTGCATGAGAGTCATAACAAAGAACTACAAAAGGCAGACTGGTCAGCTAAGTCTGGGGAAGGGATTTCAAGTAAGACCATTCTGAACTTCAAAATCCAATGTCTGCAAAGATGGGGTGTGTATGAGAAACTACTAAGCCAAGGCTTAGAAATATTGTTTACTTAAGCTGTGGAAGTGACAGCCAGAACCATCCACAAGAGAAATGGTTAAAAAGTGGTTGTGGTGGAGAATGAAGCAGGAAGAGGAGGACCAGCCTTTCTGTATTACTTAGCTTTTTCATATTTGTGTTCTAATTTAGTAATGATTTTTTAATGTGTTAAAATATTAGAGCAACCACTGAAGAATAGAACAGGATCTATAACTTCCAAAACCCAATATAGAAAAAAATGAACCAAAGAAATGCAATCAACGCAACAATACGCAGGAGGATGAGGAAAGAGCAGACTGAAACAAGGGAGTGTGGAAAGTAAGAGAAAACAGATGCTATAATGGCCAAAAATACATATATACAAAACTCTTAGAAGTCAAACTAATTGTGAAGTCAGCCTAATATACTGAGGACATGAAGCAGATTAAGAAACAGATTTACAAAGGATTTGGTAACAGGTTTAGATATATTGTGTGTGTTCATGGTAACAGGAATAAAATTAAGTTGTGAATTTAGGGAGGACTTTGGAATAAATAGACATGGGAAGAAAGAGGGCTGAATATTCTAGGATGTCAGGGTGAGCTGAGCCAAATCCATAGCAGACATCCAGCTGGTTACCACAGGGAGTCCAGCTGTGACCATTCCATTAGAGGATCCTGCAGGCTTAACTGTCCCCTTAAAATTCGCATGTTAATGTTCTAAGCCCTGGTACACCAGAATGTATCTGTGTTTGCAGATAAGGTCTTTGAAGAGGTAAATTAAAAGGGAGGTTGACCTCACCATCATGACTGGCCTTCTAAGAATACAAAATTTGGGCAGAGGCGTTTATGGAAAGAAGACATGTTAGAGAGCTTTCCATTGTTATGATAAAATACCTGAGACATCCTCCATAGAGGAAGAAGAGTGTTTACTGACAGTTTCATGGTCACTTGGCATCTTTGCTGCAGAACTGAAGTGAGAGAGGCAGAAATAATTGAGGGAAGTCTGTATCAGAGCTGCTCATCTCCATATGGTAAGACAGCAGAGAGGGAGAGGAGACAGGTACCAGTATCTTCTTCAAGGGCATGCCACCAGTGACCTAACTTCTGCTCACGAGGCAACACTTACATAAGGCTTCACCCTTTCCTAATACCACTACAGTTTGCCAACCAAAGTTTCAGCCTATGGGCCTCTGGGGAATACTAAAGCTATGATTTAGTCATGCAAAGAGCTTACAACCACCTGCCTGTCAACAAGAGCAGCCTCAGTGAAAGCCAAGCCTGCAAACAGCCTGGTCTTGGACTTCTAACCTCCAACAACTTCATCTTGAACTTAAGTCTCCTGCTTTGTAAGCCAGCCATCTCTGACAGTAGCCCTGGCAAACTAATACAGAGGCCTTGATAAAGGAAGTGTGTACTCTCACCAGATCTTCCCCAGAAGTGTGAGCTCTTACCAGATCATCCTTGGCATGGCTGACAATGGACACTGAGACTAGGCAATGAGTTTGGGAATAAATTCAAGGCATTGGGCTGAAACAGAAGCTTAGGAAACCCTTGACCACTACGGCCTTATTTCACCTTTCACTGGCACAGCCATAACTTGAGTGGAAGCTGTGGTTAAATGTCTGTTGCTTTAGTATCTAACTGTGACTACTGATCAGTGCAAGGGAAGAACAGCACACAGGAGGAGGGCAAATCCTTCTGATACCTTGGGAATTGTCTTCCTAGCTGTCAGACAGCTCGCTGCCTTGTTTGCTTTCCTCCTCCCTTGCTACTGCTGAAAAAGATTGCTCCTGTTTAAGGAAATTGGGATATATAGAAAGAGTCAACAAAGGATATTGATAATCTTCAGCAGAATGACAGACTCCAAGGATGAGCAAATAGATCAAGAGAACAGAATGTGGATAGGATTCAATCCTGTACACTTTGCAATTCATCTGTTTTTAACAAAGGTGTCAAGTCAGTGCAGTGCAGAAAGAGAAGACATTTTAACAAATGATGCTGAAACTATTCAGTATCCCCGTAGAAAAACATCTAAAAGACTCTACTGCACCAAGCATGGCTGCATATGCCACAGATCCAGTACTCAGAAAGTTCATAAGACAGGAAGTTCATGACTTTGAGGTCAGCCTGAGCTACACAGCAAGGGTTGGCCAAAGAACCTCTACCTTTATCTTAACACATATCCAGAAGACAACTTATGATGAGTCACAAACCAAAAAAGGCACCAAGCCACACTTTTTTAATTTAATTTTTTCAGAATTTTATACTTAAGTACTGTTTACATCGTTTTGCCCCTCCCTCTCCCCACTCCAGCTCTTCCCCTGCTCCTAACTCCTCAAATTCATGACCTCTACTTCCTTATTAGTGTTACATACATATGCACATATGTGTATGTATAAATACAGCCTGCTGGGTCCACTTAGTGCTGCTTATATGTATACATGTTTAGGGCTGACCACTTGAACCCGGATAACCTGTCAGGATTCTCATCTCTGGAGAAGACTGATTCTCTCGAGCACTCTCATAAGTCATCAATTGCCTGTAGCTAGAGGTAAGACCGTTCGATGTTTTCCCATCAATACTGGCATATCAGCTAGTATTGTCACTGTTCAGGTCATTTTAGGCTACCACATGCTTGAGATTTTATGGGTGCAGTTTCCCTGTCATATATTGTCCTAGTTAGAGTTGCTATGATGAAACACTTTTGTCAAAAGCAAGTTGGGGAGGAAAAGGTTTGCTGAACTTACACCTTCACAGCACAATTCATAATTGAAGAAGGTCACAACATGAATCTAAACATAGCAAGAAGCTGGAGGCAGGAGCTGATGCAGAGGCCATGGAGGGGTGCTGCTTACTGGCTTGCTCCTCATGGCTTACTCAGCCTGCTTTCTTATAGAACCCATGACCACCAGCCCCCAATGAACTGGGCCCTCCCACATCAAACAGTAATTATGAAAATGCTTTTCAGGCTTGCCCACACCTGATCTTATGAGGCCTTTTCTCAATTAAGGTTCCCTCCTCACAGAAGACTATAGCTTGTATCAAGTTAACATAAAACTAGAACTAGCCAGAACATATATAAAAGACAGTATCTCACAGCAGATGTTTCAGTCAACTGTTGCTTACAATTTTTCTGCCTGTCTTCCATGATGTTCTCTGGGCCTCGGGTGTAGAGGCTGTCAATACCTCCAGTTGAATGATAGATGTATCAACTGTTGATACATGTATTAACATGTATCAAATGACAATGGGCACCTGTAGTCAGTTGTTCTCTGAATTTTGACTACTTATGGATTCTTTAATGGACTCTGTCTACTGCCAAAAAAAGGATGGAAGAAAGTTTCTTTGATGAAAGGTGTTAGGAATAATGCAGCATGGGTAGGGAACACAGGAGGCAGGTCCCCGGTCCCATGATGGGACCACGAGGATCTCAGTCCCAGATGATGAATGGAGGGCAGATGGGGAAACAGAGACCTGCAGACGTGACTCATATTGAAAGTTTTATTGAGTGGGGGGTAAGAAAAGAGATAAAGAGACACAGAGACAGAGAGAGGACAGAAGAGAAGATGGAGACAGGAAAAGTCCTGTCTGCCCCCAGGGGAACAGCAGCGGGTTGGGGGGCAAGGATCTTTCTTTCTTTTAAAGAGGTCCTTCACACGTATGTGGACTAATTAGCTATGGAACCCTGGGTTGACCAGGGTACTGACTGAGTGCATTCTGCCAGGTGACAGGGGAAGGCAGGCATAATGCCTGAATCTTTACAGTAAGAGCTATACTTACTTGTGGCTGTAAGAGTAATATTTAGAATATAGTTAGAGATTGTACTAGTTTAGTACCATGGCATAGTAAATTCTCTAGGTTTCATGATCCCACCAGCCATGTGTAGTTGGCCAGGTTTCCAGTTTCAGGCATGAATTCCCTCTACTTAGTGGGTCTTAAGTCCAATTAGACAGTTGTTGGTTGCCACTAAGATATGAGTGCCACTATTGCACCACTAGAGATATCTTACCATGCTGGTCATTATTGTGACTTGTGTGAGCTTTATAGTGGATAAGACTATTGCTTGCTCTTCTCCCTTAGCAGTGTGCATAACACTTTTAGACCCTATGCCCTCAGGAAGGAGATTTCCAAGTCAATAGTAGCCCAATTCCTCAATGTCTTTTTAAAAGAACAAAACACTTGAAAAGAAACTTCATTTACTTATTTCAATGTTATGAATAATTGAGTAAATGAAAACAGCAGATTTTTTCTTGTGTGTTTGTTTCTGTGTGTGCATCAATGTGTGGAATGTGCATGTGTGCATATGTGTAAGGGAATGCACTTTCCATGATTGTATGTGTGGATGACAGAGGTCAGCATCATATGTCTTTCTCTAGTGCTCTCCACTTTGAGAGCACTAATGTTGTTCTTTATCTCTGCCTTATTTTAATACAATATTAATTTTAATTCTTTGAGGATTTCATATATTCATACAATGTACTTGATCATATTCATTCCCATTCTTCCCCCCAGCCCCTCTCAGATCCACCTCCCACTTCCTAACTCACCCAACTTTGTGTCCCCTTTTTTTGTTTTGTTTTTTAATAACCCCCTGAGGTCAACTTGTGATGCCCCGTATACTTGTTACATCCGTTAAAGAGGGATAGACCTAACAAGGGCCACACCTTTAAAGAAAACTAATTCTCCTTGCTCTAGAAGCTGTCAATGTCACATGGAAAAGGGCCTAGACCTGGCCCAGGATGATGTGGTAGACTTTGGGGAGCCCCTTTTGAGGGCCTTACCCTGCCTGGGGAGTGCAGGGGGGATGGCTAGGGGTAGGTGGGAAGTTGGGGGGGAGGAGAGTGAGAGTGAGAAGGGATTGACATGTGAAGCAAGCTTGTTCCTAATTTGAACTAATAAAATAAAAAAGAAGCTGTCAATGTCAGTAGCTACCCAGCTAGGAGTAAGGGCTCATGAGTCCCTACTCCCTCCATGCTGGAATGTTGACTGGCTTGACCTTCTTCAGGTCTTGTCACAGCTTCTATGAGTTTATACTTATAACATCCCTGCCATATACAGAACATAGATACTGTTTCTCTCCAATCCTTACTAACTTCTTCCTCTTATAATCTTTCCATCCCCTCCTCCTCGATGGCCCCTGCACCTTTGGGGGATTGGGTGTGATACACATGTCCTATTTGTACTCCACTTATTCTCTGTACTTAGGTCAGCTGTAAGTTTCACTTTAACTAGCACCCACTGCACAAGGAAGCTTTTTTTAAATGAAGTCTGAGAGCTGTACCAATCTATGGGATATGAATTTAGAGGGCAGTTTAATACTTCATTCATTTAGCAAAATAATAATAGGTTCATCCCTGGAACCTATGAGCTCCCAGTAAGTTCTTGGCTATATATAATTATACCAGTCATCATAGCAAGTCTTCAAGCCACTTGCATATTTTGCCACTCCAGTCATTGGTGTAGCTCACAGCATTCACAGCTGGGTAAGGCTGTTAATAACTCTTCTCCCCCAGCACCCTACACAGTATTATGAAAGCTAGACTGTAAAAAAGGTACTTCCTGGGCTGGAAAGATGTTTCAGAGGTTAAGACTTCTCCTCCAGAGGTCCTAGAGTTCAATCCCCAGCAACCACATGGTGGCTCACAGCCATCTATAGTGGGATCTGATGACCTCTTCTGGCATAAAGTTAATGGAGCACTCATGTACATAAAATAAATAAAAGATACTTCCTAATAATTGTCTTGATTTCTCCATGTCCTGTGACCAAAGTGTCTTCAAACATTTTTTGGGAGGGGACTGAGACAGGGTTTCTCTGTGACTTTTGAGGCTGTCCTGGAACTAGCTCTTGTAGACCAGGCTGGTCTCAAACTCACAGACATCCACCTGCCTCTGCCTCCTGAGTGCTGGGATTAAAGGTGTGTGCCACCATCATCCAGCACATTGTTTTTGAAATAGTGTCTCTCTTTAAGTTATTCCAATATCAACAAAAACTCATGAGTCAGATATGGGGCGGGGGGGGGGGGGATGCTGAAAGATCCAAAGAGTGGCAAAGGAACTATCAGCTGACCCTAACTCTCCACACTTCCCAGATCAAAAATCTCTCTAAGCCCCTACCGATCTCTTCCTGGGCCCCCCTATCTAAGCCCCCCTCCAAAATCTCTATGGCTAATTCCATTCAACCAATCACTGACTCTGCCCTGTGATTCAAGGTAAACTTTATTAGCAGTCTCAGAGTGTCGATGCAAACAAATACCCCACAACACTTAGTTTCAGCTAGAGTGGCTATCTAGGGAGGCCCCAGAATCTGCCTGTCTTCACCCACACTACAGCTGGTATGACAGACATGTCCTGTCATGCCTAGCTTTCACATAGGTGACAGAGATCAGAACTCAGCCATTGAGCTATCTCCCAGCGTCCTCTTACATACTAAAACAAAAACCTTTCCCAGAAAACATAACTTTTTAAAACAAAAGTTGGGAGAAAAGGCAGTTTCCTTCATTATTGTTTAAAAGTAAAAATGAGGACAATTTCTTTTCTGAAGATCGATGTAGTCAGAATTTATTTTTTTTACATGCAAGATATCTGGTCCAGAGATAGAAATCTTAGGGATAACCTAAAGAAAAACTCACCCATGTCCATAGAGATGGACACACAAAAGCATTCATTGCAGACTTGGCTTGGAACACTGAAAATTTGTAAACTTTCCAAATGCTGGCTGGTAAGCAGAGCAGTTAGTGCTGAGGTCTCCATATTGTTCATGAAACAGATGCAGTTATTCAGACCACAAGGTAGACGTGTGCTTACTGACGTGAGAGCTGCTGTTAGCCAAATGGGAGGGGGGAATCATGGAACAATGCAAATTATCCTACTCATTAGACACTTAAGATTCGAATGGAGGCAGAAGGGGGAGTCTGGGGGGACTCACACAGAAGCTTAGCAGGGTTTACCTCTGAGTTTACCAAGAGCTGGGTATGCTTGTCATTGCTTTTTACCTGATTTCTGTGCCGCTTGAACTGCTGATCACTAGGATGAATTCACTTGTTCCCTATGTAATAAGAGGAAGTGGAGCTCTGTGTAAGGACCAGGCCCACACTCTGGGAAAAGCCTTCTGTGCATCACTTCACTGTGTCCTACGATCTAGGCACCCAAAAAACAGAACCGAAGCTCAGAAAATAAGTTATGTTAAAAATAAAACCTGATAACTGGGCCTACCCCCAAATCTCTGGTATCAGACCCTCTGAGGGTGTTTTCCAACTATATGTATTTGGAAAAATATATGTGTAGCCATGGCTGAGAATCAGTAGTTCTCCCTATGAGGTTACATTGATAGCAAATAGCAGATCAGGGGCTGGAAATCAGGTTCATGCCGCCACTTCACACAGAGAAGAAAAGAGGAAATAGATTCATATATGAATTTATATGAGGCTCCTCAGTTGCTATAACAAAGTATCTGGTCATTTATGAAGTACAGGAGTTTACTTGGTGTGGTTCTGGGGACTTGGAAGCTATGGTGCACAGCGCTGGCGGCTGCTCAGCATCTGGCCAGGGCCTTGTGCCACATCACGACGTGGAGGCGGGATCACACGGCAAGACCATATTAGTTACTTTTCCATTGCCGTGGTAAGACACCATGACCAAGGCGTATGGAAGGAGCTGGTCTGGGCTTGCTGCTCCAGAGGGTTAGTGTATCTAATGGTGGAACAGAGGCAGCAAGCAGCAGGCATGGGAGCTGAAGAAGCATCTCGGAACACACGTCTTGAACAGCAAGCACAGAGCAAATGAGCAAACTAGAAATGTCACTGTAATGGGGGTAGTAGCAGTTGTTGAGGGGATTGCCAAGTTCATTCTCTGACTTAAATAAGAAATGGAAGGACCAGGAAAGACTAGAGACAAAGCCTCAGAGAAAAGAAACATAACCACTTAATAGATTCAGGATGTGAGAAGCCTAAGATGGGAAGTCTATTACAGGCGCTGGCTTGGGTATTTTATTGGGCCCCAGCTCCTCCTCTCTCCCCTATTGATCCTGTCTAAACACCCATCCTGTGCCTTCCCGCCATTTCTCCTCACAGAGTCTTCTAGGAGCAAGAAGCCACCATCTCAGCGAGCCTGCCTTAGCTTTCCTACTGTGTTCCTCTAAGCAGATGTCAGCACACTTCTTTAAATGTTCAAAGCCTGACTCCAGAGACACAGGTCTTCCAACAAGCTATACCTCATGCTTCCCAAACCGAGCCGTCAATTGTGAACCAATAGTTCAAATGTCTAAGAGTGTGGGGAAAATTTCATCCAAACCACTGCAGAGTGAGAAAGCTCTGGTCTTTCTTTTGTATACAGCCACTGGATGCTATCAGGAGGGCCCAATCTCATGAGCCCAGAGAACACTAACAACCTCCCAAAGGCCCCTCCTCCAAACACATTAACACATAGATTTAGGATTTACATTTCAAAGACATAAACATTTGAGATGCACATTCAAACCATACCAATGTAAGTATAGGCATGGATATGTGTGCAAACACGTAATACCTACTCTGTGTTGCTAAGTTTTTCAAAGAACATATCAAGTATAAAATAAGCCATACATGGAACTTCTTCCTGCTTAAGTAGTGCCCACCTTTGTGTCTGTCCCTGATTTCTGCAGAGACTACTCTGAGGATGCTAGTGCAGATACTTAACATACGTATTAATCAGACAGCAAAAGATTTGTCCAATCAGCATAGATTCTGGAATTACCATAAGAGCAAAGCTGAGGCTGTGACATTTGAATCACTGGGTACTGAAAAGGAAGGGTTGCCAGCCAGGATGGCCATAGTGTGACCCTCAGGATACTCAAAGTAACAGCTATTGTGTAGCTGGTATCAAAATCATTCAGAAGTTTAAGGGCTGGTGCACCAGTCCCACTGCTTACCTGTGTCTAGTGGAAAGTCCTAGTACTTTTAAAGGTTGCTCTAATGAAGCCAAGCAACAATCTCACGTTTCCACCACAGACAGCTTCTTGAGTGTTGTGAGGAAGAAGAGAACCACAAGTCATCTGTGATCCAAACCAAGCGGCCCCCACCAGCTGCTGTGTGCCCAGCAGCCCCCAGTCACAGGCATCTCCATGAGGGCTTGTCGCTTTGCTGGTTCTTGGTGTATTCGCTCCCTAAGTGGCAGCTCCATTTGTCTCCCAGCAAATCTCCAAGGTGATAATGGCTACCTGTGGGTTTCCTGTGAACATGATGCTTTACACACGTGATTAATCAGAGAAGCAGAAGACTACGAAGTGTTTCTCTCTCTCTCTCTCTCTCTCTCTCTCTCTCTCTCTCTCTCTCTCTCTGTGTGTGTGTGTGTGTGTGTGTGTGTGTGTGTGTGTGTGTGTGTGTGTGTGTGTTGTGTATTGAGTGTAGAATTATAGGCAGTGTTTGATCACAAAACTGCATTATCAAAATGGCAAGGAAAACAAAACTATGAAATCCCATAAAGTTCACAGACTACAAACAGCTCAAGTCCAACTCACAGTTCACTAATTCCAACACTGAACAGCATCTCCAAGAAGCCTTAAACACAGGTGCTGGTGTTTCTTAAAAAACCAAACTGCAGCTGTTTCTACATTTGTTAGGAATGTTCAATCTTTTGCTTTCCAATGAAACTCCATGCCTGGTCCTAGCTCTTTCCTTGCCTACCTGTGAGGATCATAGATTCATCTATGCTACCTCCCCCTGATCTATGAGACACGATGTTTCTAAGTCACTGAAGACAATCTGAAATGGTTACTTAGCATATTCATCACAACTGGTTGGGTGACAAGTGGCAGAAATTCTCCAAAGTGACTTAAGCAAAACAATGGGACTTGCTGACTCAACAAAACAAAAAGACCAGTGTTGTAGTTTCACATACAGACGGATACAGGTGCTCAAATGACTCTTTGTCTCTGCTATCCTCTATGTGGTCTCATTCTCAGGAAGACTCTCCTTATGGCAAGCCAGGAGGCCACCCAACAACTTAAACAGTAAGTTCACCATTTCAGCAACCACACTGAACTGGTGTGAATTCAACTTTGGGAAACACCCCTAGACCACTCTTATGGAGGCCTGCCCAAACTCCAGGCATATGCATGTAATCATCCACGTACACAGCTGGACATCTGACTCCAAGCTAAATGAGGCAGACTGGCTCTCCCTAACTTCCTGTAAAATGGAAGCTTAGGGATTCTAACACTGGGATCTGAATCCTAGATTTGATAATCAATCTCCCATATGAGCCAGTGTGCCAAGTGACTAAAGAAAGGGAAGCCTGCTATTTAGTCCTACACATGGTTGTCAATCCAGTGGTGGAAAGTGGGGAGTCCCACAGCCTCAAATTCAAGAATATCTTGACAAGATAATCATTTGCCATTTTCTGTTTCTGAAAGTACAGTGTGGTAATACATGCCTGTAATCTTAGCACTGAAAAGCTGAGCCAAGAGTTTCCGGCCCAGCCTAGGCTGCACAATAAGATCAGGACATCTTGTCTCCACAGTGAGATACTATGTCAGCAAGCAAGATGAGTGGAGGGGAATGAATATTGTGTAGCTATTTCCTTTGACTTGAAACATTCCCTCCCAGTGGATGGAAAGAAGCTCCTAAATCTCAGGAACTTTGGAAAATTATTGGACCCTCGAAACTGAGAAAATTACAAGACTCATAAGATACACCACTCCCAGTTATATAAGCAGTAAGCATTTTCTGGGGAGGGGACTCTACAGTGGAACTGCCTACAAGTTGGGCAGAGAGAGATGCAGCTTTCATGAGTCCTCACCCATGCTGATAGAGACTTTTTTGTGATAGTTGTCTTAGTGTCATCCATGTAAGAAACCCATAAACTCTGTTTGCCATACCAGAATCATTTTTCTGATCTATCATTGGTGACTTACCTGGTATGAATAGGTTTGCCATACCAGAATCCTTTCTCTGATCTATCATTGGTGTCTTACCTGGAGTGAATAGGTGTTTGTTCACATCTTCCCCAGAAAAGGGGGGTGCGTTCAGAAAGAGGATGAATTAGAACAAAAATAATGTGTGAAAATGCAAAATGAAACTCACTTGTAGTATCAATTGCACACCCATTAGCATGGCTTGCAGGATCTCCCATGTGGCCTGTCTATTATTTGTCTCATACTGTACTCTGGTCCCACCTCCCTTCTTGTTCTTTATTCTCCAGCCATATGTTCTTTTATTTTGTGCACATATCAAGGATTCTATGTATACTTGTTTTATTTCCAAGAATGTTCTTCCAAAAAGTCTTCATATATATATGGCTCCTTATCATCCTTCTGACTCCAGATCCAATATCAAACCAGAAAATCCTTTGCCTGATCAGAGTATCAAACATCATCCCTGTCCAGTTCCTATGTGTTCCATTGCCTTGTTTGCCCTATTTATTTTATTCTTAGCATTTATGACATATGACAACTTGAAATTTTCCTCATCGTGTGTTGGCTCTGGAAATATAAATTCGTTAAGGGCAAAAATCCAATCTCTCTTGCCCCTGTGTCTTCTGTACTCCATATTTTGCCTGATGCATAATTAGCTTCTATGTGGATAATGAATTGATGGATAAGAAAATTAATAGGGTCTAGAAATTATCTTACTCAAAACTCCATAGCAACTCTCACCCAGGATACCCTACAGGAAATATCATAACCAAAGACTTACTTTCCATGCTTCATCAGGGTCCAGACAAGCTTGAATAAAATTCATATTACCCCAAAACTATGTGTGCAATTTCATCTTCCATCTCTTCCTTCAACTACACTAAGTTCTCACAGTACCCAGATTCTTGAATTTAAACACCACTCATACCCAGTAATCTCTTTTGTATGCCTTTCCTTTCACTCTCTTGCTAAGCGTCCTTCAATATTCCCTCTAAGAAACCATCTATGTAGTTGTGGGGAGAGTTCCATCAGAAGAGTGCTTGTTGTGAACACATGAGGACCTAAGTTTCAGCCCCAGAATCCACATAAAAGGCTGAGCATGTTGATATGGGTTGCCTATCACAACTCACCAGTGACTATTGCTGAGGAATTGACTCAAGTTCCAGATTCAGTAGAACCAGGAGCTGTAGACAATAGTGCTCAAGAGCACTTTACTGCGTTTCTCTGAAGCTTTCTTCCAAAATAGTTCAGGGTTCAACGCAGAGACAAAAAAAAAATGGTTAACATTTCTCATCATTCTCAACAGATACATTCAGGATACAGAGGTCTCCAGGCCAAGTGGAGGTTGTTTGCACAATGCCCTTGAGTGAGCTAAGCCATTATTGCCAAGGAGTGAGGGTAGGGAGGAACGTCTTGCCAGTGGCATTCCACGGGCAGACAGATTCATTCCTCCCAGGGGTGTAAACCAAATTCTATAGGAACAGGGGTCACACAGTGACATAGTGTTTTGAAGTCTATTATATGCAGGCTATAGTTGCCCTCTAGAACTTGACAGTAAGACTGTATTGCTGAAGATACAAGCTACCTGAGTTATAAGACATGGAGAAATCAAACTGGTACCAAACTAGCAGCCTCATCCTTGCTCATACTTGCAGCTTTCACAGTACTGGAAGTTTGTATGCACACTTTCCCTGAAAGCTACAATAACAACTGGTCTGACAAGATATGCCAACCAGTGCAATAGTGGCATGAATGTTATAAAAGTAACTGTATGGTTTCTGATTCACTTTAAAACCTGCTCCATAAGATGAAACACATGCCTAGTACTGGTAACTGGACCAAACCCCTGTGACTGGCTAGGGAATGGGCCTTGAGAGAAAACCCAATGTTATTATTCTGCTAAATGGACATGGTAATAAACTTCCCCCTAAGTTCTTTTTTTCATATCCACAAATTAGTACATCTCTCAACCCTCATCAGAAAAGCTTCTTTTTACAATAGATTGCAATTAATACAGCTATCTACAATGGCTCAATGTGTAGAAAATAAGATACTGTGTAGTACTCAACTCTAAATGTGACATCTATATCACACCCCCTCCTCCAAGGCTCGGATATTATCATGGAAGGGGGAACAGAAAAGTATTTGAATGAAAAGAAAGAAATAAAAAGGAAAAGACATGGCTGGTCCCAGGTTTGGGCACCAGATGAATGAAAAAAAGAAATAAAAAGGAATGGACAGGACTGCTCCCAGATATGGTAGAAGAGAAGGTTTATTATGGATAAAAGGGAGAGCATAGCCAGAAGCAGGAAAATCTGACAGAGTCCAGAGTGGACATGATCCTGAGCCGTGTGAGGAGAGTGGGGAGGGGAAGGAAGGGAGAGTAGAGGAGAACCGGGTGCATCATCCTGGGGGGTCCAAAAGAGAGGATGAAAAAAAACCAGGTAAACAAAATAGTTGGGTTATATAGGAAAGGGCTTCTGCGGGGAGGGCAGCCTAGACCCTGGGATGGAGAAGTTTAGGGTAGGGAGTGGGATATGCAAGCCAGAAGGGCCCTGTAACAGGTAGGGACTGATGGATGCAGAGAGAATCTGGAAGCCAGTGTCTACCTTGGTATGTTAAACAGGCACTTCAGCCATTTATCCCAGGGTTTAAAACCGAACAATCTTAAGGGTCAGAAATAGTGGATGTCTGCCGCAAAATATTTGTTGAACATGGCAGGCCATTAACACACATGAACTCACAGCAGCTTGGCCTGCGTGGGCAGGACCCACACAAGATCAAGTCAGCCCAAGTCCTAACGTGAACAGGGGAAAAGCTCATGAAGTTCCTCCCCAGATGAGGAGCTACTGGCACCTGAAGGCTCCTGGGGGAGGAAGAGTCAGTTGTCTTCAGGAATACAGCCACTAAGAAGAGGCCATTCTCCAACAGATGACCCTACACATTTGCACATAAGGTAGCACTCAGTGAGATCTTTTTCTGAAGAGAGAGCAGTGGCTGGAGAGTTGCCTCAGCAGTAAAGAACACTTGTTTCTCTTTCAGAGGACCCAGGTTCAGTTCCCAGCACCCACGTGGCAGCTCACAGCTCTCCATAATCCCAGTTCCAGGGGATTTGACCACCTCAGGTACCAGGCACACTGTGATACACATACATACATCCAGACAAAACACTCATATATGTACAATTAAAATTAAATAAATCTAAAAATTAAAAGAGAGTACACAGGAAATTGGGAAAGAAAATGGGGAGGTGGTGCGGAATTGGAAGGGAGAAGTAGGGTGTGTGAAATTCTCAAACAATGAAGTAGTTTTTTAACTAAAGGAAAAACTGGGTATGGTGGCACATGCTTGCAATCCCAGCACTAGGAAGGTAGAAAAAGAAAGATAACTGGGGGGCTGCTGTCCAGCCAGGCTAGCATCATCAGTGAGTTCTAGGCCCCCAAAACCAAGATGAACATCTCCTAAGGAAAACATCCAAGGTTCATCTCCAGACTCCATACACACAAAAATATGCACACATACACATGGGAGAGGCCCATCTGAGACAACTACACAGGCTGCTGCTCTGTAATATAGCCTTCATACATACCTCAACCACATTCATTCTAATAAAAGCTAATTCTAACTTTCTCCATTCTAATATTAATTCTGTTAACACTTTGAGTGTCCCGACCTGCAGGACATCAACCTGGGGCAAGAGCAGGGATAGGGAATGGGGACAAGAGATGCAGAAAGAATGACCACAAGAAAGGATTCTGATCAAGTGGCAAACTTTTTTTTCTCAGGCTAGCTCATATAGTCGGCAGAGCAGGATATGGGGAGGGGTAGAATGGGTTGTTTGTGAGCCAGGTGTTAGTGTAGGCAGATATTAGGAAGCCACAAAGAGGATGTTTGGCAGGGTAAAGAGTTTATGAGTAAGGGGTCCAGGAAGTGTTGCCCAGGTGACTGAGCCTGTGGGTGGAGGCCTGGGTCTTTTTTTTGAGCTGAGGTTCTAAGGAGCTCCTATGTAAAGGTTAATATACAACTATGTGGCCGGCCAAGAATGGCCTAGGATCTCATGCCCAGCCCTGAGATTTGTCTCCCAACATTTGAATAAAAGGCTTAAGTCATATTATCTATCTGTCCTAATAGTACCTAGTATGGTGCCTCATAAGAAAGCTTATGCATTAAATTTTGTTAAATTTATATTTATGTGCATGAGTGCTTTTTCCTGCATGTATGCCTGTGTACCACATGTATGCCCAGTGTCCAAGAAGGTCAGAAGAAGGTAATGGATCCCCTGGAACTTAAATTAAAGATGACTACCAGATACTGGGTGGGTGCTGGGAATTGAACTTGGGTTTATCTGGAAAAGAAACCAGCGCTCTTAACCACAGAGCCATCGCTCCAGCCCACATCAAAAAAAAATTTAGAACTACATGAACATATCAAGAAATAGCTGAGGGCTGAGAGTATAACACAGTGGTGTAAAAGTTGATTGGCACACAAAATTTCATTCCCCTGGCTGTCTCTGCCTGTTTCTGTGTGGAGGGGGAAAATAGTTGAACATTCCTTACTATTGTATTGCACAACAGTCTAAGTACTAGGATATTTTACATTATTCTAAAAATCACTGTTATTAGCTAGTAAGTAGGCAATTTTTAATTTGTGAAGTGAACAATTAATTACCTTTGGTTGAAAAATAATAATTGAAAATGAATTTCTGAAACAGACACACAATTACACATGTTGTATTTGTCTATTTCTCTTATGAGGGCATAAAAGAAATGAAAGCTAACCATTATTACTGGGATGCTTTCCAGCTTGGAATATGGGGTTAGTTTTTACTTGGCCCATGTATAGACAGCACTTCTTGCAGCTATTTAATGCATATTTAATCATTGCTTTCACAATAATCCTACATTAAATCATATTAACCAAACTAAGTTACAGTTCTTCAGATTGCTGGCCAAAGGGCTGCTGGGTCAGCACCATGGACAGGGGGAGCAGTTCCAGAAACCGCTAGGAAGACTTGTAAAATGACAGCTGTGGAGAGATGGTCTACCAAAGAAGTAATTGGGTTAAGTGCTCTTTAGGGGATCACAGAGAAGGAAGTCTCCAATCTACTCAGGGGACTGAGGTCTTAGGAAAATAACCACTCTCCAGTGTCTCCAACTTGTATTTATTGACCTGCTTGTGGATTCACTTCTCTGTTGACAAATGTGCTCTTCTGTTCTCAAGACATAAACACTCATGTGGAAGTAAAAATAATACTTAATTAGCAAACTTGGGGACAATTATTGTCCTTTAAAAACCTCCATTCAAAAGAATTGCTGATGCACCTAGAGTGGGTTTATGATGTTACTGAAGTCGTTTCGAATCAAAGACCCTGACTTTCAGCAAGACATTCTGATGCTTGCACAGAATACACAGGATGCTCAGAATTTGCTTCAAAATACTACTGGATCAGGAGACTGGGTAGAGGTATAGAGTAGACAGATTAGCCATGAGTTGCTAACGGCTACAGCGGGAAGGCAAGAACATGAGCTAATTCTACTTTTGTATGCCTTTGAAATCCCCCCACTGAGACATGGGTAAGTACTTCTGAAAGACCACAAAGTGTATAATAATCCCTATACCTAAGAGATAAAGAAGGTGAGCCCAAATGTCTTCTGCTTAAGGTAGACCTTTAAAGGAGATAGGCTGCAACTTCCCAAGGGAGATTTAAAATTTTGTATTACTTGAGCCTGGGTGACAGAGTAAGAGCTTTAGTCATCCAAGGATGATTGTTTTCTTCTGAAACAAGACCTTAGGAAAGAAAAGTCTTAACCAAAAACAAATGAAATGTTTCCATGTACCTCCTTTGACAAGCTCCTACACAAATCCAGAGGCAGAGGGGAGACACACTTCCAAGCAGGCATGGTGATGTGTGCCTGTAACCCCAGCACTCAGTAGACATAAAAATACAAGTCAAGTACAGCTGGACTTCATAGCGAGACTATTTCTAAATAAAATATTTTACATCCCATTTCGTATTTCATTAAGCTAGCATCCTAGTGGGAACAATGAATGTGTCGCCCAGTCATTTGAAAGGGTGTTTATCCCACTGCTAGCCAACTTCTTTTAATTAACCTGATCTGGCAAGTCTTGACCCATTTTACAGCCAAGCAGCAAAAGGTTAATCTAATAGCTACTCCTAAGAGGGCTACTCCTATTCAGTCCTTACCATTCCTTAATACCACACAACCAATTTGTAAGGATGTCATGTATCCCAGCCTGGCTTCATGGACTCTTGATCCTGCTGCCTCCACCACTTCCTAAGTTCTGAGAATACGAGCATGTACCACCACACCCAGCTCCCTCTTGTCTTACATTCTACTTCACTCACTCCAAGTTACAATCTCCTTCAAGTTTGTGACCTTGAGATGCTCAGATACACACCTGGCTTAAGACCAACAAATGGGCCATGAACATAAAAGACCCTTTTGTTGTCTGAATCTGAACCCGGGTTTCCCTGTGACTCCCCATCACCTTTAGCACTTGCGTTACCCTACTGAGGTCTCAGTGCCCTGAACTCTAAAATGGAGGCACCCCATCCTCTTTATTGGATTGTTGAGGCTTGCTCCATCCGTATTTATTTACTCTGTCCTTTGGGTCTCATTCCTAGTAATGCTTCTTCTAAGACATTTACCCAGACCTCTTATCTAGACCAAATCTCCAATGTGTTTCTCTTCTTCCACAGAACATTATCTGTGACTTGTTGATGCTTTCCACGCCCAGCAGATTGAAAACTCAAACATGGTCCTGATTTAAATGCAGTTAAAACAAGCTGTGTACTGGCTCTAATCTATCCCCAAGGCAGATACTACATGCACCCACAGATTATCTCTAACCTTCCTTCAAGTTATGCCTTGTACACATATGGTGCTTTATGCCTCTGGGATGCCAGAATTAGGCAAATTATGGGGAAAAAAAACCCCAAAAACTAAGTCATTGACCTGTTTCCTAACAAGCTACCTACTCTGAGAAGTTTTGCTTTGCCCACTAATGAATGTCAAAAGCCTAGAATACTCTCACAAAGTAGGCACTCCATGAATACAGGACAGATATTCATGAATCAGCAGGGTCTGGGACATCTAGCTATGACGTTCTGCAGCAGTAGAGAAATCTAGGCCTGGTTCTACTATTAAAAGGGTCCCAGGTGCCCTTTTAATCATGCTTGGCCACTCAGACCTTCCCAGAGCCTTGCACAATTAAGAGATTGCCCAAAAGGACCATACATTTGAGCAGAGCCTGGAATACGTCCTTTCTCAGGAGAGCAGGCTCCAACTAAGGATCCCAGACTGCAAGCATGCCATGCATGCCAAACCCTGCCTGTAATCCTTCCACCTAACAAAGGACACACACACACACACACACACACACACACACACCACACACACACACACACACACACACACACACACACACACACACACCTCCCCCCCCACCTCGCCACACACACACACACACTCCAGGGCCTAAAAGGCAGGGTGCTCATTGCCGTACTTAACGGTCTCTGGATGAATGGGGTCCGACCTCAACGTGTCCTCCGCCCCGAGACCATCCCTCACACCCTCATTCCTAAAGTCTCTCGGCAGCGAGTCACCGTGCTGCGCGCTCTCGCGAGACTCCTCCACGCAGCCTCCCCCTTGCCTGCGAGGAAGCCTCACACACCCCCTTCCCCGTGCCCCAGTCGTGAGCGGCGCATGCGTGGCCCCGCGGCTCCCAGCGCCCCCCGCGCTCTCCGCTGGGCGAGCTGACGAGGCTGCGTGCCAGCTCTTAGCCCCGCGAGGCCTCGCCTCATCCAGCTGCTGCTTCTTCTCCCCACCCCCAATCCTGCCCTGGCCTGGGGCAGCCTCGTGCGGTGCAGTCCGGAGTGCTGCGAGCGCTGCTGGGAGCCAGGAAGAGCCCGGCCCTGGCCTCGGACATTCCTGCACTCCTGCCCCGGCTGGACACCTGCAGCGGCCTGGACCCCGACCAAGACCCCTGGGCCGGCCGCGCCTCCCGGAGCCTCGCGGACACACCCCCTCCCGGTCGGCACCTCCGCCCATCCCGTCCTCGGTCCCCTGTGACCCGTGCTAGCCCAGCGGGTGGTTCTCTTTCCGACCTTGCCCCCTAGAGATCCTCATGGGAGGGGGCACATCTTGACTGGAGAAGAGAGCAGGTTTGCAGACTTTTGGGGGTGGGTGCCCATTCACCTTTTCAAGATCCTAATAAAAATTTGATTAATCAGCCTGGAGGCCCTTGTTCCAGCTGATATACTGTCTTTTATCTCCCTCCAGTCCCATATTTCCAAAGGCATTTACCTAGGGGGCCCTCGGAAGCGTCTCTGGGCCCTTACTTGGAGCTAGACCTTTTGGCCCTGGTTGGGTCATGGCAACAGTCCTGGACCCTCAGGTGGACGTGGAAGTTGAGGAGTGCCTCATAATGAAAGTGGAAAAGGACTCAGAGTGGACATCGGAGCCCATTCTGGACCAGTCAGGCAGCACTGAATGTGAGTCCTTTCGTAAATGCTTCAGACAGTTCTGTTATGAGGATGTGACGGGACCCCATGAAGCTTTCAGTCAACTCTGGGAACTCTGCTGCCGGTGGTTGAAGCCAGAAATGCGTTCCAAGGAGCAGATCCTCGAGCAGCTGGTAATTGAACAGTTTCTCACCATTCTGCCGGAGAAGATTCAGGCTTGGGCACAGAAGCAGTGTCCAGAAAGTGGAGAGGAGGCGGTGGCCCTGGTAGTTCATTTGGAGAAAGAGACCAGAAGATTGAGAAAACAGGTGAGAGAGAATTTTGAATGAAGGGGATGGGGAAAGCAGGTAGGCAGGGCTACACTGCTGGAAGAAAACAAGAGCTCATTATAGAAATAAATGGGACTAAAAAATGCATAAGTTGAATCCCCCTAAAAGCACATTTTATTTCATAGTAAACGGAGGGGAGAATTTTGGTTGAACTATTATCTTGCAAATTAAACTAAAATTATGCCATTTGTTCTAATCCTTGGTATGTTTCTACCAAAACCATATAGACAATATTAAATAGTTAATGCCTCAAAGGGTTTGTCTTTGGCGGGAGGGAGAGAATCCTCTCTAATCCTTTACTATTCCATTCATTGTCTTGTGAAGTACTCTTGGTACCATGGTCCTGGGCACTCATCCAGCTTAACTGCCAGATCGTCATTTTTTGGTGTCCTTGGATGCTGTTACAGTTATTTCAACACCCTTTTGTTAGCCTCATGAAATCCTGCAGTGATTGCCAGGTTTGTAGTTTCATCTTGCACAGGATGTGTTTGGGAGTTGATTTTACAAGTTTTCAGTTAACTAGTGTTCTGATTAGTTCTCTGTGCACCTGATAGATAACAAGGTCTTTTGTAGTAATGACCGCCCCCCGTTAAAAAAATACAGATAAAGAGTGTTCTGTTCCCTTATTCCCAAACTACTGTGAGCCAATTTCAGTCCATAGAGACTTCATTCCTTCTCAGTTCTTTTGTCCTTTAATGCCCTTGTGGGGAGCATTTCACCCTGAGTAGCAGTTCTTTTCTCCAGTTCCCTCTATGATGTTGACTTTATTTTGCAGGTCAGTAGTCCCCTACATTCAGAGAAGCAAGCCCCATCTGGAACTGTGTGGGAAGTAGCTGACTTTGAGCCAGAGCAACTGGAGACCCAGCACAGGGTTGTTTCTCAGGAAGAAGCTGTAAGCCTCCTCTCAGGATACCAGGAACAACTGAACCAAAAACGAGAGCACAGGCCATTACCTAAGAATGGTAAGAAGGACTCAAGGTGCACCCAGATCAGAGACTGTGTAGGTTTACACTGTGGCTTGCTCAGTGTAGGTCCCTTTGGTACCCATTTGAAAAATAAATTGAATACTTGGGAAGAAAATTTTCATCTGCTTCAAGAGTCAGGGATATGTGCTACCAAAATAAAATAGGATCATAAAGATGGAAATTGGGGAAACTTAGATTGTCCAGGACAGCTGTGAATCTTGGTCAGCTATTTTAATATCTCTGTTCAACATTCAGTTTGTGCCTTTAGTCATGCAATGTGTGTATTTGCTCTCCACTGACAACAAACAGCTTGAAAAACTGTTGAGAAATGGAAACAAGGTATTTTTAATTCCAAAACTTGACTCACAAGATAAGGCATCCCAGAATGGTACCTGAGAAGCATAAAAGGTGAGACTTCTCAAACAAGGGACATGAGCAGTTAGCTGGTGTCCAAACAAGGGCAGGATCTAGCTGTCCTCTATATGAACACAAATCAGATAGAAGGGAAAAAGCTAGCCAGGCGTTGGTGGCACACGCCTTTAATCCCAGCACTGGGGAGGCAGAGGCAGTCAGGTTTCTGTGAGTTCCAGGCCAGCCTGGTCTATAGAGCGAGTTCCAGGACAACCTCCAAAGCAATACAGAGAAACCCTGTCTCAGGAAAAAAAGGGGGGGGCTGTCTGTCTCTTCCAGTCCAGTTACCTTTCCATCTCCTAAAGTGTGACTTCGTCCCAGACCAGCAGAGAGGTGTGGAAGGATCCTGTCTAAAGACTTAATTAATTTCTTGTCTGCCCCCACACTGTGATCTTGGGCTAGAAGAAGCAAGCAGACCTGAGTTCATAACCCAGCTCTCCCCATATTTTATTTTTGTGGCCTTAGTCAGGTTATTTCTTATTTAGGGTTTCTGTTGCTGTGATAAAACACTATGACCAGAAGCAACTCAGAGAGGAAAGGGTTTATTTCACTTACACTTACACATCAAAGGAAGTCAGAACAGGAACTCAAACAGGACAGGTACCAGGAGGCAGGAGCTGATGCAGAGGCCATGGAGGATGCTGCTTACTGGCTAGCTCATCATGGCTTGCTAGGCCTGCTTTCTTATACCATCTATGCCCACCTGCCCAGATGTAACACTATCCACAATGGGCTGGACCCTCCAGATCAGTCATTAATCAAGAAAATACCCCCACAGGCTTGTCCACAGGCCAGTCTAGCAGTGGAGGGGGTGCATTTTCTCAATACAGGTTTCCTCTTCCCAAATGACTCTAGCTTATGTCAAGTTTAGATTTAAAAAAAAATAGCCAGCACATCTGGCTTCTCTTGGTAATGTCAGAAATGATAAGTCTCACACTGAAGCAATAGCTAAAGCCAAGCATAGGTGTGCCTTTCAGTGGAACCCACCATCTCCAGTTCCCAGTCCCAGCCCTCTCTTCATGCACTTTACCTGCTTGTTCCTGAAGCACTTGAGTTGTGAGCCCAGCATTAAAATAAGGTAGATTTGGGCATTGCTCTGAACTCATTGAAAAAAATCATCCATTCCTATCTGTACATTTCAATATGCTCCCATTTCTTAAAAAGTAGAGGCAGCATGAATTAAAGGATTAAAGTTCAGAGTACTACATACCATAATTGTTTCTTCTCTTTTTCTAGCTCACTCTTCTCTCTGGGTTCCTGTCACTAGTGATGAGTGGGACACTGTAGATCAGGAGGTCACAACCCAGGTAATTTACTCCCAGGTTAATTGTAATTGTTCTCCCTGGCCTTCCTTCTAGGGAATTCAGACACAGTTATTTCCCATGCTTTTACTTGTTTACACTTCTTCCAAAGAAATTTCCCCTCAATTTCTTTTCCAGAAGAAGTTAGACTCAGTCTTCTCAGTAGTGGAACTCCTTGCTGGATCAGTTCTCTTACCTTATCTCATCCTAATTCTTTGCTGTATCTCCCATTTAACTTGACACTGGATACATTCATGTTTCCTTGACTCAGTTCTTCTTTAGGGCCCTTCTCTGCTTCACTCATGGCTGTTCATCCTTTGAAGACCTTTTAAGTGGTCTTGGTAGTCACTGGCATTAGTGTTGTTACAGGAACCAGTGAAAGATGTTCACACAGTGAGAAGCTTTTCCTACAAAAAGGGTGTGCATCAGATTCCTACTCACAGAGATCTCTACCATGGAATCAGGAAAGAGAGTGCAGAGAACATGGTTTCCCTGGGTAAGTATTCTTTCCTTTACAAATAAAAGACAGGCAGATTTCTTATATTTTAATTCCTACTGGTGATAAATAGTTGTAAATGTTAGTGATTAAAGCAGTGATTCTCAACCTGTGGGTCAAGACTCCTTTGGCAAACTTCTTTCTCCAGACAGTATATACATTACAATTCATAACAGTAGCAAAATTACAGTTATGAAATAGCAACCAAAATAATTTTATGGTTGGGAGTAGCCACCGCATGAAGAACTGTATTAAAGGGTCACAGCATTAGAAAGGTTGAGAAACACTAGCCTAAAGGATCTCCATGGATTGTGTAATGTAATTATTTGTGTGTTCCCTTTACTTACTTATGTACTCTTTCCAGAAAAAAATATAGTAATACTTATAACGTTCCTGTGCTGGTCCTGGGCCCTTCCCCATGTGTCCAGGGCCAGAGTGTAACCCTTCACGTGGGATGGGTTCTCAAAGTCCCTTCTTGCACCAGGGAAAAATACTAATCCACTACCAGAGACTCCCTAGAGTGCAGAGGCCTCTTTACATGTTCAGGGGTCTGGATCAGTCTTGTACTGGCCTCCCCGACAGCATCTGGGGTCGATGTGCTCTCCCTTGTTCAGGCCAACTGTTCCTGTGGGTTTCTCCAACCTGGTACAGACCCCTTCGCTCTTCATTCCTCCCTCTCTTCAACTAAATTCCCGATTTCAGCTCAGTGTATATCTGTGGATGTCTGTCTCTGCTTCCATCAGCCACTGGATGGGGGCTCTAGGATGGCATAAAGAGAAGTCATCAATCTCATTTTAGGGGAAAGGCTTTTAGGTTATCCTCTCCACCATTGCCTGAATTGTCAGATCGTGTCATCCTTGTAGGTCTCCATCCCTGGTTCCAGATCTCTTCTCGGACCTATAGTGGCTCCCTCTGATATGGTATCTCTCATCCTGCCCTCTCTCCTCTATTCTTCCCCCAACTCAATATTTCTGATAGAGCACACCTTTAATCCCAGCACTAAGGAGGCAGAGGAAGATGGATCTCTATGAGTTTGAGGTCAGCCTGTCTACAGAGTGGGTTCCAGGATGGTTAGGGAGGGCTACCCAGAGAATCCCTGTCTCAAAAAAAAAAAAGTGAACTCACTGATCATTTTTCCACTTCATGGAAAAGAAAGTAGATTGTGGTTCCTTTGGAGGGAAAGCTATTTCATATGTGTCACACCAGGATGCTAAATTACAAGGTTAATATACCCTACTCTTAATCTCTTTAAGCAAAAACAATTTCACATTGTTTATTTAGTATGTCTTCACCAAAGTTTTTATTTGAATATTTGTTTTTCTGCCAGATTTTTTCCAACTTATTATTATATAATTGGCAAATAAAATTTTATGTAATTAAAATGTGAAATTTTATTATTTTATACACATAGTACAGTAGTGACCACAATTAATACATCCATCACCTCACATAATTAGCAAGAAGGATACTTAAAATCTACTGTCAGCCAGTGATAGGTATGAAGTACATTATTCTAAGCTATAGGCATCATTAGATCCCCACAGTGTATCCTGCTTATAGCTACAATATGTTTTTTATATTTGTTCATATTGGCCACCTCAAACACTGGAAACCACTGTTCTGTTCATCTATATATTGAAGTTTTTTTAAGATTTCACTTAAAAGTTGAGATAGTATAATAATGTTTGTCTTTCACTATCTGGCTGATTTCATTTGATATAATACACGCTGAGTCCAAGATATCTAAAAAATTTTAGATATAAAAAGGTTTTCATTCTTTCTATAGTTTTCTTTTCTGTGCTACATTTTATAGATTTTCACATATCCTTTCTTTTCATTTTTATTTCATGTGTGTGAGTATTTTGCTTACATGTATGCCTAGTGCCCAGGGAGGCCAGAAGAAGGTATCAGATACCCTGGAACTGTAATTATAGACAGTTGTGAGCCACCATGCATGTGTTAGGAATCAAGCCCAAGTCCTCTGGAAGAGCAGCCATTTTCAAATATTCTTTATTCATCCATTGATAAATATTTTGGATTTTTTCTATACCTTAGGTTTTGTAAATTATGTTCCAGTGAATGTCAGAGTGCTGGTGCCTCAACCGTAATTTGGTTTCCTTTACAAATATATCTAGAAGTGGGAGAGATGGGACACATGATAGTTGTTCCAGCTAACTTTTCAAGTTCATTTTTCAAGTCACATCCATACTGGTTTTCACAATGGCTGGATGAGTTTACATTCCCACCAGAAATGCATAGGGTTCACTTTCTATACATCCCCACCAGCACTTACTATCTTTTACATTCTTGATGCTAACCATTCTAACAGATGTGAAGTAATAACCCATTATGATTTTGATTTGCTTTTCCCTGTTAGGGATGTTGAGTGCCTTTACATGAACATGTCAGTCATTTGCACATCAGATTCTTTGCCCATTTTTTATCAGGTGTTTTTCTATGAATTGTATGACTCCTTGTACATTTTAGATTTTAGCCTCTTACAATATATATGGTTGTAAGTATTTTCCCCTGTACTGCTGGCTATTTCTTTACTTTGTTGATTATTTTCCTTGCTGTGCTGGAACTTTTATTCTGCTTTCGTTGCATAAAAAACAAAAATTCCGAGATAGGGGTCAATTACCTTTTTCCCCTATGCTTTCTTCTAGGAATTTTATGGTTCCAGGCCCTGTGTTCAGGTCTTATATATGTATATGGGTGGGGAGGGTTGTGTGTATATAAAGGCCAGTGGTCAATGACTGGTGTCCTCCTCCACCATATTTTTGGGGGCATGGTCTCTCATTTGCCTGCTGCTGTGCTCCATGCCATGATAGCCATGGACTCTAACTCTCTGGGTTGGTGTCTGTGATGCTGGAGCAGTAGCTGGGAGTTTATATCCTGGAGATCCTTCTGCTTGGATTACAACCACATGTCACCAAGCCTGCCCTTCTCATGGATGTTGAAGCTCAAACTCAGGTCCTTATGCTTTCATAGCAAACACTTTAGCAACTGAACATCCTCCCCAGCCTCACGTGTAGGTATTTAATATATTTCAAGTTAATCATTCTAGTTTACTTTCTCTGTTTTATGACAATACCAGACTGATTAGCTTAATAAAAATTCTTTAGTTCTCTAATAGCCCCAGTTGTTTGCTTGCATGTGTGCAAGCGTGTGTGTGTGTGTGTGTGTGTGTGTGTGTGTGTGTGTGTGTGTGTGTACGCGCGTGCGTGCGTGCGTGCATGTGTATGTATGTTGAGACAAGAAAGAATGTTGAGAACATATATAAATAAAGGAAACAAATGCTAAGCTAGCTAGCTGTGGTACATCCTAGTCCTTGGGAATCCTAAGCAGAAGGATTGTTGTGAATTTGAAGCCATCAGTCTACAGTTTGATACAGTATCATCCAAAAGAAAGAGTCAAGCTGGGCATTGGTGGCACACACCTTTAATCCCAGCACTCAGGAGGCAGAGGCAGGTGTATCTCTGTGAATTCAAGACCAGCCTGGTCTACAAGAGCTAGTTCCTGGACAGCCTCCAAAGCCACAGAGAAACCCTGTCTCAAAAAACCAAAAGAAAGAAAGAAAGGAAGGAAGGAAGGAAGGAAGGAAGGAAGGAAGGAAGGAAGGAAGGAAGAAAGAAAGAAAGAAAGGAAGAAAGGAAGAAAGAAAGTCAAAACTAATTCCTTAAGGACATTCCTGAAAGAATTGGCTAGATGGAAGCAGTATATACCTGAGAGTAAAATATCATTTCTAGATTTCTGTGCCAAAGATGTCATGTAAAGAACTACAGTGTTCATGGTCCTGGCTGGGGAAGGGTGTGGTATAAACAAGTAGTCCAGGAGAGCATATTTCAACAGGAGATGGGGTCTGTAGTAATGACATCTGTGCCTACTGTGAAATATGTTTCTCTTACTGTAGGAAGCACTGTGTCTACATCTAACAAGACAGCCCAGTTGGAGCAAAGAAAGGAACCGTGGACTGTAGGTCTACATTCCTCAAATAAGAGGAATAGTGTCCTGCGAAGCAACTGCATCAAAGAGAAATCAGTGTGTGCTGTTCAAACCCCAGCAAGAAATTCAGGGAAAGTGTGGAGAGAGCAGCAACAATGGGGTTTAGAAGATGAAAAAATTGCAGGTGTGCACTGGAGCTATGAAGAAACCAAGACTTTTCTTGCAATTCTCAAGGAATCTCGCTTTTATGAAACACTTCAGGCTTGTCCCCGAAATAGCCAGGTATATGGTGCTGTGGCTGAATGGTTGCGAGAATGTGGCTTCCTCCGAACACCAGAGCAGTGCCGGACCAAGTTCAAAAGTCTTCAGAAAAGTTATCGAAAAGTAAGAAATGGCCACATGCTAGAACCCTGTGCCTTCTTTGAGGACATGGATGCCTTGTTAAACCCTACAGCCCATACTTCATCTACTGATAAGCCAAAGTCTGTGATCTCTCTCCCCAGACTAAAGAGAATTGGTGTTAGTGCTAAAGAACAGGTCAGTTTGACGGAAGAGGAGGATGAAGGTGCTGAAGACTCGGATGGCGATGAAATGGGCATTGAGTTTATACGAAAGTCTGAAGTGCGTGCTGCCCCTGTTTTGTTTCAAAACCTAAGTGGTAAGAATTGTGATTTTTTTCTTGGTGTGAAGATAGAAGTTTGTTCCTGTGAAGAAAGTAGTAGATTAGACTAGTCCTGGGGAGATTTGTCACACTCCATGCTGCTTTCACTGTGATGTTACTCTGCAACTAAAAGGGCACTTGGGTGTTTGTTGCTGCCCCAGGCACAGCCTGATTAACAGCTCTGGGGAGGCTGCAGGCTCTTATTAAAGCTAGAGCTAAGCATGGTTTTTAAATATTTGGTGGTCAGAGTAGACAGATGACTCAGTGGATAAGAGTACAGACTGCTCTTGAAAAGGATCCACGTTCAGTCCCCAGCATCCACGTGGCAGCTCATAACCATCTGTAACTCCAGTTCCAGTGAACCAACACCCTTTTCTGGCCTCTAGGCACTAGGCACACAAATGCAGCCTATCATGTATATACATATAATAAATCCTATTTATTATAGCCCTTCCTATGGAAGAAAGGTAAATGGAGCTAAGGAGTTCTAAGTGGCTAATATTATTTGAAGATTAGTATAATCAGTTATATTAGATTGTAATAAATGAAGGATGCCTTATTAGTCCATACAGTATAGCAATAACAGTGGAAAAAAGTTGATAAAATGAGATCTAAACTTGTTCTGCCTAACTTAAAAGGCAAGAAAGGAGAGTAAACAGAACACAAAACATTGAGTCACATAAAAGCAATAGTAAGCCGGGCCTGGTGGCACACAGCTGCAATCCCAGAACTTGGGAAGCAGAAACATCAAGAGTTTGAGGTCAGCCTGGACCATATAGCCAAACCCCTTCTCTAAATAAATAAATACAGAAATAAGATGCCTTGGTTACTTTTCTGTTACTATGAAGAGATACCATGACCAAGACAACTTACAAAAGAGTTTGTTGGGATTCACAGTTTCAGTCTATTAGAGTCCATGACCATCATGACAGGGAGCATGGCAGCAGTCAAGCAGTCATGGTGCCGGAGCAGTAGCTGAGATCTTACATCTTTATCAGCAAGCAGAAGGCAGAGAGAAAGTCCTCACACTAAATGGGAAAGGTGTGGGCTTCTAGAATCTCAAAGCCTTCCCCAATGACATGCCTTCTCTAACACTGCCATACCTTCTAACCCTTGCCAAACAGTTCTACTAGCCAGGGACCATGCATTCAAATATATGAGCCTATGGGGACCATTCTCATTCAAACTACCTTATCCCACTCCCAAGCCCCCATAGGTTTGTTGCCATATAATAAAATGCATTTAGACCAACTTCAAAAGTCCTTATAATCTTTCGGTCTCAAGAGTGTTTAAAAGTCCAGAGTCTCTTCTGAGAGTCAAGGCAGTCTCTTAATTGTAACCACCTGTAAAATAAAAAAACACATTACATACTTCCAACATAGAATACCACAGAATACATATTACCATTCTTATAAGGAGAAATGGAGGCATAGTGAGGAAATACTGGATCAAAGCAAGATCAGAACCCAGCAAGGCAAACTCCCAGTCTTATAGTTATGTGTCCAATGTCAAAAGCCTTTGATGGCTTTTCCCTTCCAGCTTTGCTAACTGTAACACACTCTCTCTTTTGAGCTGGTTTCACTCCCTGTATGAAGCTCTCCCTGAAAACAACCCATGGCTTTGGTACCTCCAGCATCCTGGGGTCTCCAACACAATCCAGGCTTCACATTCACAGCTTCACACAGTGACTTTTCTGAACCTCCATACAAGGACTCCCTGTCACATACCTATTCCTAATGGCTTTCCTTAACTGGGGATGGAGATTCCACAGCCCCTTTACTACTGTATCCTTTATGACTGTAAAGCCAGAATCATGTGGCTGAAGTTGCCAAGTAAGTACTGCTGCAAGCTTGAGATGGAGTCTGGCCCTCTCCTTAAATTATATTTGCATAAGGTTTGATTTGTTGCTTTTATTTGTTGAATAAGCTTTCCTTTGTTTTAGGAGAAGAAAATTCCTTGGCATTTCCTTTTTACAAATTGGGAACATAACTGAATGGGGTGTCGTCCTGAGGACACTGTTTTTTATTACATTTCACACCAGACCTGTCCTTAAAGTTCTCATCTCTTTGAACACAAGACTTGGCTCCAGAATTAAATTTCCTGTTGCTCTTCTCTTCTCAAATTGTACAATTTGTATTTCTTTTTGCCCCACTTGCTCTTTTTCATCATAGACCTGCATAAGAGTCATCACTAATAACCACATAATACATTAAGTATTAGACTGTCCTAAAGTCTCCTCTGCCAGTGAATAGTCCAAAACTTTTCAGTTATCCTTATGCAGATTCTCAGGACAAGAGCAAACAGCAGCCACATTCTTTGCCAAAATATCTTAAGAATTGTTTCTAGCCCAATGGTCTCTAGCTAGTAATTGTTCCCCTCTGAAACCTCTTGAGCCAAGCCTTCATGATATACATAGCTCTCAACACACTACTGCCTTCCATGTTCCTACAAGGATGGCCCATTAAACCCCACGTACAGCAGCATCAACCACTTCCCTAGTCCAAAGCCTTCCACATTTCTTCAAAAAGCCAGCATGGTCAGAACTATCATATCAGTAGTACCCTGCTCCTGATACTAACTTCCCGCTTAATTCCTCCAACTGGGATCCAGGCATTCACTGTGGAAGCCTATGGGAGCCATTCTCATTCTTGTAGAAATAAATCTAAATATATCACTAATTACAAATTTACTAAACCAAGATTAACACACTAAAATAAAAAACTACACACTTATAATAAATGCAACCTATATAGAAGACAGGCATTAAATTAAAAGGAGCCTAGGCCTGATGCCGCAAACCTGTAATCCTAGCACTCAGGACCTGACAGGAAGATTGTAAGTTTGAGAGCAGCAGCTTGAGCTATAGAGCAAGATCTTGTTTAAAAAAAAAAAAAAAAGATACACCATGCAAATCTGTTGCATATTTAGGGACCAAGACACACACAATTAAGCAACCAGTTAGTAACTATTTGACAGTAGTGTATCATGTAACAATACTGGGCTTCAATTTTCTCCTGTGGAATATATGACTAAGAAATCACAGTGTCATTCTGGTGTTCAGCAGGACATAACAGGTGATAGTACTCTTAAAAGGCTAAAATGTAACCCTGTTATTACCGATGTCTTTCCTAATCCATTGTAATAAAAATGATAAATCCATCGATAGAATGGAAAAATAAATCAGGTGTGTTCATGAGGGGAAGTGCCTAAAACAAGCAGATCTGCTGACAAATGGGAGTATTGTCATGCATATACAGGTATTTACCAATCTGAAAATCAGAAAACATGAGGGTAAGGCTCTTGGGTATGATCTCAAGTGTAGGAGTCAAATGATGGGACTAGAAGTATCCAGTAAAATTGAGGCTAGATACTACTTTTTCCAAAACAAATAAATGTTTAACAAACTACTGAGAAAAGTTGTATTCTGCTGTCTGACATAGAGTTTATACTGTCTCTGAAGTTAGAAGACTGGATGAGTTTTCAGACTCAGAACTACTTGGACATAGCTTTTATTCTCAAGGAACACTAGTAAAAGAAGTAACAGATTTCAGGCTGTTCTTTTGGGGTTTAATCCATTGTTCTGACCTACTTGAAAAAGACACTTCTAGGTGGCTAAGTCCTTCAGTTAGTCTCCATAGCAATGGCAGTGTGGGAGACTACACTTAATCTTCCAAGTAGACTCTGGTTCTTTTGGAATTTTTCCTATTCATTTGAAAATTTATGACTGTGCAGCTAGAGTCTTTGTATCCAGAAACACAGCATCTCACTTTTTCTAGTTATTTTAATGTCATTGAATAAAGAATTACAAATTTTTTAACAGACTTCACTGATTTTTACAAAGCTTGTTTCTGGATATTCCATATTTCCTGTTGCTGCCATGATTAGAACTTTAATTATAATTTTCTTTGTCCTTGAGAAGTTCATACATTATACAATGAAATTTGATCATGTCGTATCCACACTCCATTTCCTTCCAACTCACCCTAAGTCCCCATCCCAACTTCATGTCTTTCTTATCCTATCTATCTATCTATCTATCTATCTATCTATCTATCATCATGTTGCCCATGTGTGCATGGATGTGGGGCCATCCCCAAGGGTAACCTGCCAGTGGGAACACTCTCAGAAAAGAATAATTCTCCTTCCTCCAGAAGCAGTGAAGTGCTGCACACAAGCACACAGAATTTTGTCTGGCTGTGTAGGTCTTCAAGTAGCCATACCTTCTGTGAATTCATGAGTATACTAATCTATCATGTCCAAAAGATGGTGTTTCACAGTATTTCTCCCTGAATAGGACTTTTATACCATTACATTTTATAGAATGTGTAATAGAGAAGCCCCTGGCTCCTTATATAATTAAGCTTTATCCTTGAACGGCAGGTGTGCATTGGGGCTATGAAGAAACCAAGACCTTTCTTGATATCCTTCGTGAGACTCGGTTTTATGAAGCACTTCAAGCCTGTCATCGGAAAAGCAAATTGTATGGAGTCGTGGCTGAACAACTCAGAGAGTGTGGCTTTCTCCGGACACCAGAGCAATGCCGAACCAAGTTCAAAAGCCTTCAGAAGAGTTACCGAAAAGTGAAGAACGGCCATGTACTGGAGTCCTGTGCATTTTACAAGGAGATGGATGCCCTCATTAACTGCCGTACATCTGCCCTTTCCACCAACACCTCAGAAGAAATTCCATCATTCTCAAGGCAAGAAAGAGGACATATTGTGGTTGAAACCCAAGAGCCTACAATTTGGGAACCTGAGGAGACCTCACAGGAAGCAGTGTTAGAAGACTCTGGTACTGAGAGAATGAGTGATGAGGAAATTATAGAAGAGCCAGAATTCCAAGAACCTACAGGTCTACCACAAAGCCCAGCTGGTAAGGGTCAGTGGAGCTTTTGGTCGAAGTGAGGAGAAAATGTGACTCCCTGAAAATTCAGTCCATGTGGCATATAGCTCATGCATATTTATTCACTCAGAGATATTTGAATAGTATTGGCTGTTAGAGAACAGGGAATTAGAACTGAGTACAATGGGTCCTATTCTTGTGGTACTTCCCTTACAAGGAGGAGCTAAGCTGCTCACATTCTGTTGGCTCAGACTTTGGGACTTTAGCCTTGTCTTGGTGGACAGTGTTTTGTTTCTGGAAATGCTATAGAGTGGAATATGAGATTCTACCTTTAAAAAAAAAAAAACTTGGAGGAAGAAGGTCAGTAAGCTCAAATCAGAAGCATCTCACTGTTGTGTGGTGTGTATGAGGAAAGGGATAGGCAGGGATAAAAGATAAGAGACTTTGCCCTGGTCCTGAGCTCAGCAGCCCGCTTCTCTTGCTCACTGGCTGTCCTCACTAGCATCTAACTGCCAGCTCAAGCATTAAATGTAACTAAAACCCCACAGGTGTCCTTTAAAGATCATTTTAACGGCTGTTCACTGAGCATTTACATCCCCGCAGATGGCATGGCTTGCTAAGTAGACTGCCTGCCCCTGCTTTCATTGCCGTAAATAGCCATTATTGCAGTTTTGTCTTTCTCTATTTCTTGCCTAGATTATAAAAGTCTCAAAACCAGATTTTCTCAACCATACTTTTTAAGAGTGGAGGGTCCCGAGAGAGAGAAAGGTCCCAACTGTAACCCAGGCTGGTCTGGAATTCATATCCTCTTTCCTCCACTTCTTGAGTTCTGGGATTGCAGGCATGCTCCATCCTTCCTAGCCTCTCACCCATGTTTTGATTAAGCCATCTTTAATCTGGGTTCATCCTAGCATTCAAGGCATCTGTGCTGGTATTTTCTTTCTCTATACTTCCTTGAAACAAAACTACTTGCTGTGTTCTACATGGCTCCTTAAGCTCTCTCATATCTAATCCATGGTTCATGATCCCTCCCCAACCACCCACACCTTCGACATATTCAGCTCTACACATCTGTGTATCCAAATTTTTCAACTCCCACACTTTGCCTTATGGTACCAAACACTTTTATGTCATAAAACCAACCTCCCAGTTAGCAGTAAACTCCTGGAGGATGGGAGCACTGTCTTTCTGTAGCCACAGGATACGTCAGAATGTGAGGCATTTCACGCTGATTTCTTGAAGCCAGTGTGTCTGGTTTGCCTGAATTAGTTGTACAGGCTCATTAAAAAGAATTACTGTCCAGATACAGCAGAGCAAGGACTTCATACATACAATGTCTGGTAATATTTATATGAGAAATCGTAAAGAATAAGTCCAGCAAGGTGATGGTGGTGCACAGCACTAGGGAGGCAGCAGCAGGCAGATCTCTTAAGTTCAAGATCAACCTGATCTACAGAGTGTGTTCCAGGACAGCCAGGGATACACAGAGAAACCCTGCCTCAAAAAACAAAACACAAAAGAGTGAGTCCAATATAACTTCTTTCTTTCTTTTGGGGGGCTTTTTGTTTTCCTTTTTTTGAGACAGGGTTTCTCTGTGTAGCTTTGGAGCCTATCCTGGCACTTGCTCTGTAGACCAGGCTGGCCTCAAACTCACAGAGAGATAAACCTGCCTCTGCCTTCCAAGTGCTGGGATTAAAGGCAAGCACCACCAACACCCAGCTAGAACTTCTTTGTTTAAATGTTACTTATTCATTTTTCTGTGTGGGGGTATTTTGCCTTCACATATGTATGAGTACCATGTGTGTGCCTGGTGTCCACTGAGGCCAGAAGAGGGTGTCAGATCCCTGGAAGTAGAGTTACAGATAATTGTGAGCTGTAAACCCTAGTCTTCTGGAAAAGCAACCCAAGTCCCTAACTGTCCTTAAGTCATGTCTCCAGTCCCAACTTTGTTTTTAATAACTGTAAAAATAGTCCCTGTAAATATTGTTTTTAGGTGACCTCCAGAATGTAATCAAATTATCAGTTACTGTCTGAGTCAACTAATAGGCTTGATTTCCTCTAAATCCCAGAACAATGTTAAATCTAATAATAGAATCTCAAAAGGAGTACTAATTGAAAATAACATTATTGTGCCTTCTTATATAAATTAAAGAATGACTGTTGACTGCCGTTGTCTTCCCCACCCATGCCATAGCTAGCAGTTTCACTGAATGTGTGGAAGGGGAGTCATGCTGACACCTACAAGTAGGAACAAGATGGTATAGTACATGCTTAATTACAAGGGTTTTGGAAATCAAACCTAGCCCAAGATATTCAGCCTGTGAAATATTTATGGATGACAATAATATGTCTTTTAGAATTTGCATCAATGTAGTCAGGGTAGAGAGCAGGAAGTATATGGGAATAGAGATGAAACTGGATTAGTCATAAAGATAAGTAAAATAGTTCATGGTAGTTCTTTATACATACTCACTGTTCATTCTACTCTGTATGTGAATTTCCCATAATTAAAATTTAATAACAAAAACACAATTAAATGACAAGGATGTTGCTAGAACCAAACTATGTCATTCCAATCTTCTGGCTCTTCACTATGCCATGCTTCTACCACAAAGAAGCTAAATCCAAGATTTACCTTCTAGTAAGTGGGGTGTATTGAAAATCTAGCTTTGGAAACAGTAAAAAGTATTTTTATTATTGTGGCCCATGAGGTAACCAGAAAAACAAGATACAAGATAATATTGGAAAAATAGTACTCTAGGCTAGAACCCGGCTAGCTATTGAAGAATTTAAAAGTATCTTGAGGAATTTGGGGTTGTTCTTTAGAGTTTATTCAAATGAGGTATAGTGCAATATTTTAGTATAGATGTGAAAGAGTAAAAGCAGGATGAATTATATCTTCAAGAAGGTAAACCAAGTTGTTGCTAAGTTTACAAGGGTATAGATGGAGAATGATAGGTTGGGCAGAAATTCAGTTTGAAAAAATTCTGAGGACCAACATGGTAGCAAATGTCAATTCACAGTGTGTGGCCATAAATATTAGAGGATCATATAACCATTGTAAGCATGATTAATTATCTTTGTTAATATTGGAGTATTGTGAAATTTTACTGTCTTTTCCTTTTCCAGATTTTGAAATTGGAAATAGTATTAAGGAGGACCCAACACAGGTAATATTTAAGGACAAAGAGCCCCATGGGGCATTAATAGAAAAGTCTAAAAGATTTGTTTCACAGAATACCAACCCCAGTAAATATTATAAAAGGGAATGCATCTCAGGAAGACAATGGGAAAACCTTCAAGGAATTAGACAGGGAAAACTGATGTCTCAACCTAGAGATATGGGGAAGGCCACAGTGCATCAGAGGCCTTTCATGGGGAGGAAACCATACAGACTTCTCAAATATGGAGAAAACTTTGGAAGGAGTACCCGTCTTATGTGCAGGGTGACCCACCAGAAAGAGAACCCTTACAAGTGTGGTGTCTGTGGGAAGTGCTTTGGTAGAAGCAGGAGCCTAATCAGACACCAAAGAATCCACACAGGGGAAAAGCCTTTCAAATGTCCTGATTGTGGGAAAAGCTTTAATGACTCCTCAAATTTTGGAGCCCACCAGAGAATCCACACTGGAGAGAAGCCGTATAGATGCGGGGAGTGTGGAAAATGCTTCAGTCAGAGCTCAAGCCTTATCATCCATCAGAGAACCCACACTGGTGAGAAGCCCTATCAGTGTGGAGAGTGTGGGAAAAGCTTCACCAACAGTTCTCACTTCAGTGCCCACCGCAGAGTCCATACTGGAGAGAATCCCTACAAATGTGGGGACTGTGAAAAGAGCTTCTATAACTGTGCAAGACTTCGAGAACACCAGCGAATCCACACTGGAGAGAAACCCTACACATGTGCCCAGTGTGGCAAACATTTCAGTAAAATCTCTTTCCTCACCAAACACCGGGAAGTCCACATGAGAGAAAAGCTACTGCCATACTCTCCCTCTGGGTACTCACCAGAAAATCTACTAAGAGGGAAGAGTGATGAGTTCAGGAAGGCCTTTTGACAATGAGCTTCTTTTACCGCATGCCCCGTTAGCCATCTTATCCTACTCCCACTCTTGGAAGCAATCTTTTCTTAGCTATAAATTGCAGTTCCCAATACAGGCCTGAGAATATAAATAAGCTAGATCTTTTCATCTGTTCTCACCTCATGTTCTAACATGCTAGGTCTGCCTCTCTCCTGTGAGTAAAGTGAGATAATAAGTTTTTTTTTGAGTTCAGAATAAAATTCTCATTAGAATGTTGAGGCTAAAGCTGTTGTCCAGAAACTTTCAAAACTCTTGCACATGGTGAGAGTTCTTTTCAAATATATGAATGGTGAAAGTTTTATAATGTTATCACCCATATGAGACCTTGGCAACAACTTGACAATGGATTTTTATATCTGGGTAGAACTTAGAGGTTTGACCAGAACTATATAAGATCTATCTTTGTTTTGAGGGTATAAAATGAGAGTAAAAGTTTTATAGTTTTCTTCAGAAGTCTTTATCAAAGAGTTAACCCTAATTCCCTGTGTTGCTACTGAAGTCGTGTTGCTAATACATTATCCTCTACCAAGAGAAGCACTTACTCACCCTTCATCTCCCTTTCTGTTCCTGAAGACTTAACTCCAGTGACTGCTGCTTCTCCAGGGACAAATGATTCTTCTGGTGTTCCTCACAAGTCTATACTTACCTCTTAATTGTTTTAGGTGCTGTAGTCTATTTTTTCTAGACTACCTTAACCCACTCAGATGGGAGAAGATGCATATTAGTGCTGTCTCATTAAGAAAAAATCAGATTTCAAAGTCTAGTTCTACCCAAACACTTCTCTGACTCTTAACCTAAAGCAAGACCTACTGATATGTTGGCATATTCCGAACTGCCTAGCTCTACATGTCAATGTAATATAATAGTATTCTAAAAGTTTAAGATTGTAAGGAAGAAGGATATGAGACCTTAAATATTTAGTGGACTCTTTAGGCCTGCTTTAGATCAAAGAGCTACCTCAGTCCAGACTACATTTCCAGGGTTGACTGTTACACATACTAGCCTCTGGTTCTGAAGCTTCTAGTTCCTGTTTGCAGGATCATAAACCTGACTATAGAGCCCTAAATAATTACACAGCTCTATGATTCACTCAGTGAAAGTAGAACTATTTATAAACTTCCACTCTAAAGTACCACCTTATTTTCCCTGTTTCCCTGTTCATTGGGGGTGGGGTGGAATGTCTTTGATAATCCCCTGTATTAATCAGGTAAATATTGTCAGAAAGTTTCTGGTGGGAAAATAGTTAACTCATATAGAATTAAAAATGAAATTCAGGAATTTGATCTTCCCAAACCAGTTACTTGAAGATGAGGCCTGTGGATTCATACCTTTAATACATAGGTAACTCAGTGTAGCTTTGCTTTGGGGAGGAAGAAGTCCAAGTATAGCGAAAGGAAAACCATAGTCAGAGCTCTTACTAGGTTGTTCTCCTATCAGTGCTCTCTTGTTTGAAAACATCTGGAGATGATATTTTTATGTGAGTATATCTGAATCTTTTGAGACCCGTTCAACAAAGTATCAAAGACACTAGAAAGAAAAGCGCTCTATGGTACCAACGTAGGGTGTAGCCTGTTGGAAGGCAAGTGACTCAGGTAAATGCTAACTGTTTGCGATGTGTGTTTGTTGGAAATGTTATAATTGTTGACACCTCAGTAGCTTATTTCCTATGTATTGTCTGAATTAGAGACTTCTAATGGTACATTCAGCTTCATGTTGGTACTGTGCCTAGACCAGTAAGATTGTGTGGTGCCAGTGGGTTTGTGCTTATAATTATGTAGATGTTCTGAAATCCAGCTCTAGGAAAGATGCACATTAGTATAAATTGCCACTTAGTAATGTGTACACAGGATTGATACTTACATGGAAGCATGATTCAGAAAGTAGATGACTTGTTCACCAATACTTATGTACTGTTATATAGAAGACCATGCTCTAACCAGAGAAAGGGACACAAAAATGATGGGGGCCATGGTGGCTTGCTCCAGCAAGGAAGTGTTACAGCAGAAGATAATCTAATAAGTCCATGGTGATGTGGAAGGTCAGTCACCCCACCTGAAGGAACTGCAGTCACATCCTGAAGACCTTCTCTAAATTGCAAATAGAAAACCCGTTTGAGCTGCACTTTTTGGCACATTTTCCAAGCAACAGGAAAGATCCAAGGCCTGTGTTCTCCACCATGACAAAGTGATTGTCTCTTTTGTCTAAGATACAGCTAGGTAGGTTTGGGTTCCCCTACCCTTAACCCTAATCACAAACAATCTGTTAGGATGTGTGAATCTAGTGGGCCTTTTCTCAGTTCTCAAGAAACAGGTCTTCTGCCATCTTAGACCAAGGTGCTTATGTGTTTCTCTTTTGTCAGCTGACTTGTGACAAAGTTAGAATGAGTGATGGCATTCTGAGGATTACATCTTTATCACCTCTGTAATGATCCACAGATCTCAATACCAAGGACTTCAAGGAGAAAAACAGGTTGTTGTTTTTTTTATCTTAGAAACACTGTGATTTTTATAACTTGCTGTTTTCTCCCTCATTGCTCTGGGTGCTGGAAAGCTCAACAGAACAGTTCACCTCAGCCAACTACCTATACCTATTTATTTTACTCTGTCACATTTCTTTGGAGATTGTTCAGATCCTATTTTTGAACAATGGTATGTGTGTAAACAGATTCTTTATTTTCTGGCATTCTGTCAAAGACATTTTAGAAACTGTATTTCCTTCCTAGGTTTTCATTAATTTCCACAAATACCTTGCTAATTCTTACTAATGATTTTGTCACATATTCAGCCTAACTCATTGATCTGGAAAGAAACATATGTTTTTGTAAAGAAGAAAACTCACACATTAAATAGATCAGGGCATCCTGCCACCAAGGAATGTGTATTAGACCAGAAGCCAAAAGAAAAGTTTAGTATTGTTACCACTTCCTGAATTTTATTGGATAAATCACAATTTCTCTTTCTGGGTAGTTAAACTTATTTGCCAAAATTGCAGGAGTGCTCATGTTCATGAAGCCATGGAGCATGGTAAAAATGAAAAATAGAAAGGCCAGACTTGTATTTTGACTACCCACTGTATGCCACCACCAGGCCATACTGAGTCCATCTCATGCTTTAAGATGGCAGAAATGCCATCCCAGCTTTCTCAGTAAGGAGAAAGGGCAAGCCACTTGTGTTCAGTACCAGGAAAGTCCTTCCCTCTTCTATCCCTGAGAGCCAAAGGTGGGTAGATAGAGTAAAGAAAATATCTTGTGAGTTTTGGTGCTCAGTGACAGGCAAGATTCGTGGATTAGGAAAACCCCAGTAGAAGGAGCAGCTGAGTCATTTGTGTGCTCCACAGCCTCCACCTCCACCTGAATGCATTCTAGGATCAAGTGTAAATGGACATCTGTCTTCATTTTGTATTAATTTTCATGTAGATGTCTTCTTGAAAGCTTGTATGTGAAATGTCTACAATAAATGGTTACCTTTGGTTTACTATAATTTAAAGGATGTCTTTATTTAATAAGTTCAAGATAACTGTTACTTGTAACTGGTAAAAAGAACTTGAGTTTCATGCCAGTTCACAGCTGCCCTCCATAGCCAGCAGAAAGGGACATACTGTGAATCCACAGTGCTTCTTGTACAACAGTCCTCCAACTGCCATTGCCATTATCCCAAATAATGGTTTGCTTTACTACAAGGCAAAATTGATGTTAGACAGGCATACTACATGTGCTTCTGACAAGACTTGCATGTCAGCCTAACTGGAAGGAATCCTAGCTGTCTCCTTAAAGCTACAGATGTAGAAAATGAAGGCTTATTCTCTTAGTATCTCCTGCTGGGCCTGAGGGGTAGATTAACATATAGCAGAAGAGCAAACAGAGCTTTATCTGTATGTGGGAGGGTCTTCCAGATAAAGGCCCAAAAAAAGTAACAAAGCCTGAGTGCTTGTCTACCAACCAGAAGAAACAGTAATGATTGCACAGCGTCATTAGGCTGGGACAGCCACAGGGAGGGAGACATGAGGTTTTAACAAGATCTGTGTAGAATTCTCTCAGCCCTAATTCCCCATCTCTCATCATGAGAACATTTCTTCTTGGTGAGGGGAGCATCTTTCACATAGGTACCTCTTCTGGAATAAGTGTCAGATTACTTATTCCCTCTTGCACTAGCTATTTTCCAAGTGCTTTTAGCCCAAAATACCCTATGTCAAAAGGGATGCTTTCCTTGGCGGTGGTAAGTTCTGTCATCCTTTACAGTATTACGCTTTTTTTAAATTTGGGGGATGGAATACAAGGTCTGTCTAGCCCCGGTTTACCTCAAACTCTTAATTCTCCCACCTCAGTCTAGTGTTGGAACTACAGGTGTATGCTACCAAACCCTTCACAGTGTTGCTCTTGACCACCGCTTTGATAGAAAGGAAAAGTTCTGTGGTTTCTATGAAGCTTTTCTCACCATAACAATCATGACCCTTGGCCTTAGAATCAATGCAGAAGATCGCTGCCTTGTGTGTGTATATTCTCAGTTGTACATTCAGAAAGCATAGGAAGAACAGTAAGATGGCTCAGTCCACCCACTAAACACAGAGTGGATTCCAGATTCCAGATAAAGGGTTCCTATCACTCCTATCACATGAATTTTCTTCCCTGAGACAGGGTTTCTCTGTGTAGCCCTGGCTGTCCTGGAACTCAGTCTTTAGACCAGGAGGGCCTCAACTCTCAGGGATTCACCTGCCTCTGCCTCCCAAGTGCTGGGATTAAAGGCGTGTACCACCACTACCATCCAGTTCACATGGATTTTATAACCAGTTTTGTGCTACAAACATCAATACTATCCAACAACTTTGAGAATTTTAATTGCTGAGTCACTACAGAGTGCCAATATCTGGACATAAAACACCGGTAAGCCAAATCCAAGAATACATCAGAGAAATCATCCACCATGACCAAGCAGGCTTCATCCCAGCGATGCAGAGATGGTTCAACATATGAAAATCCATCAATGTAAATAATCCATCATATAAACAAAATAAAGAAAGAAACCACATGATCATCTCATTAGATGCTGAAAAAGCCTTTGACAAATTTAATACTCTTTCATGATAAAGGTCCTGGAGAGAGCAGGGATACAAGGATCATACCTAAACATAATAAAAGCAATATACAGCAAGCCAACAGCCAACATCAAACTAACTGGAGAGAAACTCAAAGCAATCCCACTGAAATCAGGAACAAGACAAGGCTGTCCACTCCCTCCATATCTATTCAACATACTACTTGAAGTTCTAGCTAGAACATCAGTAAAATGACAAAAGGAGATCAAGGGGATACAAATTAGAAAAGAAAAATTCAAACCTTCACTATTTGCTGATTGTAAAAAGGAGTTCTTAATTGGTCTAAATAATAAAAACCCAGAATCAGATGTAGAGGAAAATGCTGAGAGATCATAGAAAAGAAGGTAGGAAGCCAAAGTCACCTTCACCTCCTTAGCTCTTCAGCAGACCAAAGAGTGAGTTCCTGTTTCTTCCCACTGATATGTTCTCTCCACCCAGCCATCTCACTTCCTGTCTGTCTGTACAGACCTCCGGACCTCTGTTGTTGGCTAGTGGCAAGCTCCATCCTATGATCTTCAGATGGGCTTTATTTGTACAAGCAAGATATTACCACAGCTGAAGATATAATAGTATACATAAGTGACCCCAAAAATTCTACCAGGGAACTATTACAATGAATAAACACCTTCAGTAAGATAGCAGAATTCAAGATTAACTCAAAAAAATCAGTAAACCTCATATATACGGATGATAAATGGGCAGAGAAAGAAATCAAAGAAACAACACCCTTTAGCATAGCCACAAATAACATAAAATATCTTGGGGTAACTCTAACCAAACAATTGAAAAACATGTATGACAAGAACTTAAATATTTGAAGAAAGAAATTGAAGAAGACATCAGAAAATGGAAAGATCTTCCATGTTCTTGGACAGGTAGGATTAACATAGTAAAAAATGGAAATCCTACCAAAAGCAGTCTACAGATTCAATGCAATACCCAGAAAAATTTTTCATAGACCTCAAAAGGACAATACTCAACTTCATATGGAAAAACAAAAAACCCAGGATAGCCAAAAACAATCCTGTACAATAAAGGATCATCTGAGGACACCACCATCCCTGACTGCAAGCTCTACTATAGAGCTACAGTAATGAAAGCAGCTTGGTATTGGCATAAAAACAGACAGGTGGACCAATGGAATTGAATCAAAGACCCTAATATCAACCCACACACCTATGAACACCTGATTTTTGACAAGCTAAAATTATACAATGGAAAAAAAGAAAACATCTTCAACAAATTGTGCTGGCATAACCAAATATGAAAATAGATCCATAGCTATCACCATGCACAAAACTCAAGTCCAAATGGATCAAAGACCTCAACATAAAACCAATCACACTGAACCTCATACGAGAGAAAGTGGGAAGTACCCTTGAATGCACTGGCACAGAAGACCATTTCCTAAATAGAACATCAGCAGCACAGACACTGAGAGCAACAATTAATAAATGGGACCTCCTGAAACTGAGAAGCTTCTGTAAGGAAAAGGACATGGTCAACAAGACAAAATGGCAGCCAACAGAATGGGAAAAGATCTTTACCAACCCCACATCTGACAGAAGGTTGATCACCAAAATATACAAAGAACTAAAGAATCCAGACTTCAAAAGATCAAATAAGCCAATAAAAAATGGGGTACAGATCTCAAAAGAGAACACTCAACAGAGGAATCTCAAGTGGCCAAAAGACACCTAAGGAAATGCTCAACATCCTTAGTCATCAGAGAACCGCAAATCAAAACAACTTAGACCTGTCAAAATGGCCAAGATCAAAAACACCAATGACAGCTTATGCTGGAGAGGATTTGGAGAAGGGGAACATTCCTCCATTGCTGGTGGGAATGCAAACTTGTACAGCTGCTTTGGAAATTAATATGGTGGTTTCTCAGAAAATTTGGTATCAATCTACCTCAAGACCCAGCAATACCACTTTTGGACATATACCCAAAGGATGCACACTCACACAAGGACATTTACACAACTATGTTCACAGCAGCATTATTTATAATAGCCAGAACCTGGAATCAATCAAGATGCCCCTCAACCAAAGAATGGATAAGGAAAATGTGGTACATTTACACAATGGAATACTACTCAACGGTACAAAAACAATGACATTTTGAAATTTGCAGGAATTTGAACGGAACTAGAAAAAGCCATCCTGAGTGAGGTAACCCAGATCCAGAAAGACAAATATAATATGTACTCACTCATAATTGGATATTAGACATAAAGCAAAGGGAAAACAGACTACAGTACACAACCCCAGAGAACTTAGGTAACAAAGAGGGCCCTAAGAGAGACATATATGGATCCACCTAGGACGAGGAAAAAAGACAAGATCTCCTTAGTAAATTGGGAGTGTTGGGGGACATGGGAGAGGGTAGAAGGGGAGATGGGAGGAGGGAAGGGGAGTTGGGAAGAAATGTATAACTCAATAAAAAAAATGGCAAAAAAAAGAAAACAAAATCTTGGAACTCAAAAAAAATAAGATACAGAGAGAATAGATGTGAGATCTGTGTGCATATGCGTGGACATTGTACTCATCAATGTGATGGAGCCTTTTCTCCAGTAAAGACCATTCTCCACTTTTACCCTGGGTGCTTTGCTTAGCCTATAGAAATGCATGACTTTTTCATTGTATTTGAAAATGGTCTTTCCCTGGAGCTACTTCATGGTATCAAAATTATTTTCTTACATAAATGACCCATGACTTTTTTTTAATTTTTCCTTTTGTTGAAAAAAAATCAATATATTCTGATCATGTTTTCCTCTCCCCAAACTCTCTCAGATCCTCCCCATCCAACCAACTCCAGCCTTTTGTTTCTCTTTCTTTAGAAAACAAACAAAAACTCACACACAGGAAAAAAATACAAAAACACTAAATCAGAGTGTAATATATGAGCAAAAGATCAGTAAGACAAAAAAATGCCCAAACAAAGCAATTTGAAACAAAATGTCTACAAAATTACCACTGAGTTAGTTTTGTGTTGGCCATCTACTGCTTGGCATGGGGCCTGCCCTGTAGTAGGTTAAAACACCCAGTGAGATTCCATTGGAGAAAACTGATTTTAACTTTGCCATCAGGTATCAGTTGCAGATAACTTCTCATTTAGGGATGGGAGGAACCTGTGTCCACTCCCCCACTTGAGCACTGGGACCCCAGCTGGCTTGAAACTGTACAGGCCTTATGCGTGCTGGCAGTCTCTGTGCATTCATATGCACATCAGTCCTGCTGCGTCTGGAGGATACTGTTTCCTTGGAGTTCTTCATCCCCACTGGCTCTTAAAATGTTTCTATCTATGCTTCCACAAAGATCCCTGTGCCCTGGATTGAGGAGTTTAATGAAGACACCCCTTTTAGGACTGAGTGTTCCAAAATCTCTTACTCTCTTCTCATTGTCCAGTTGTGGGTCTCCTTGTTGGTTCCCATCTACTACAAGTGGAATCTTCTCTGATGATGACTGAACAAGGCACTGATCTATAGGTACAGCAAAAGATCATTAGTAACCATGTTTTTGCTATGTTCTTTTAGCAAAACAATAGCATTTGGTTTTCTCCTAGGCCAATGGCCTATCTAGTCTCAGGTTCTTAGCCACCTGAATAGTGTCAGACATGGATTTCATCTCCTGGCTGGACCTTAACTCCAATAAGAAAGTGGCTGGTTACTCCTACAACATTGTGCCACTAGTGCACCAGCATTTCTTGCAGTCAGGTCATCGTTGTATATCACAGGGTTTGTGGCTGGGTTAATGGTTACCTCTCTCCTCTGGTACCTTCTAGTACTGTGAACATTAGTCAGTGGGGGTGAAGCCTTTAGTTAGACACTAACTTGACTTCTCTGTGTTCAGTGAGCTATATAAATGTGGTGGTTTGAATGAAAATGTTGCCATAGGCTCATAAGGAGTAGCACCATTAGAAAATGTGACCTTGTTGGAGGAAGTACATCACTGGGGGGAGGGTGGGCTTTGGGGTTTCAAAAGCCCAAGCCAGGTCCAGTAGCAGTCTCTCTTCCTGCTGCTTGCTGATCTGGATGTAGAACTCTCAGCTACCTCTCCATCATTGTGTCTGCCAACATGCTGCCATGCTTCCCACCATGACAATAATGGACTAAACCTCTGAACTGTTAGCCAGCCCAATTAAATGTTTCCTTTATAAGAGTTGCTGGGTCTTGGTATCTCTTCACATAATGCAAACCCTAACTAAGACAATAAGTGTTGTCCTCAGCAATAGGGCCTTACCAATAGTTTACAGAAAGCAGCCAATAGCCTTGGCAATAGTTGGAGATGTTTATGGGCATCCATGGGTCCTCTTTGGCCAAAGACTCATTGGCCATTCCTAGAACTTGATGTTTCACTTGGTGGTGAAAGATGTCTAGTTGAGGCTTTCTCTCCCCTGTTATTTGTTGACTCCATTTAGACTTCTTTCATTTATATATGAAAGCTTCGTGTGTGTGTGTGTGTGTGTGTGTGTGTGTGTGTGTGTGTGTGTGTGTGTGTAAGCTTCTACAATCTTATGTTCCCATATGCCCCTCAAATGGCACTTAGAGTTAGTTGTCCCTCCACATACCCCATTCTTTATTCCTCTCTTCCATCCCCTTCCCTTTTAATCCTACCACTCCAGTCTCATCCCTGTTTCTCCATAACTATATATTCTATTTATCCTCCTTGGAAGATCCTTCTCTTCCCCAGTCCTGTACTTGATACCTAACCTCTGTGGTTACGTAGATTGTAGCATGCACCTCATAGGCTTAAAAACTAGCATCCACATATAAGAGAAAACATGCAATATTTTCCTTTTGGGGCCTGGGTTGCCTTACTTGGGATGAATTATTTTTCTAGTTCCATCCATTTACTTGCAAATTTCATAATTTCCTTTTTAACAGCTGAGTAATGTTCCATTATTTAAATTACTACATTTTCATTGTTCATTCATGGACAACTAGGCTGTTTCTAATCTCTGACTATTATGAATAGAGAAGCAATAAGCGTGTCGTAAGGTCCTTGAGGTATATGCCCAAGGACAGTATAGCTGATCTTGAAATAGATCTATTCCCACCCAGCTTTCTGATGAACTGCCATACTGATTTCCATACTGGCTGTCTGAGTTTACACTCCCATCAGCAATGTATGAATATTTCCCTTTCTCTATATCCTCACCAGCAATGAGCTATCATTTATTTCATTGATCTTGGACATTCTGACTGGTGTAAAATGAAATCTCAAAGTGTTTTGATTTGCATTTCCCTGGTGACAAAAGATACTGACCCTTTCTTCTTTCCTTTCTTTCTTCCTTCCTTCCTCCCTTTCTTTCTTTTTGAGACAAGGTTACTCTGTGTAGCCTTAGCTGTCCTGGAATTCAGTCTGTAGACCATGCTGACCGCAAACTCACAGAGATCCACCTGCCTCTGCCTCCAAAGTGCTCGGATTAAAAGCATGTGCCACCATTGCCTGGCCCCATTGACCATTTCTTAAGATGTTTCTCAGACATTTGTGGTTCATCTTTTGAATGCTCTCTGCTTAGTCCGGAACCCATTTTTATTTGTTTTCTTGATGTCCACTTTTTGTAGTTCTTTATATACTTTAGTACTCTATTGAATGTGTAATTGGTAAAGCTCTTTCCCATTCTATAGCCTGCCACTTTGTCCAAATCATGATGTCCTTTGCCATATAGAAGCTTTTCAGTTTTATGGGGTCTTATTTATTGATTGTTGTGTAGTGCCTATGATAATGAAAACCTTTTCTTGTGCCAATGAATTCAAGCCTATTCCCCACTTTCTCTTCTGTCAGATTCAAGGTATCTGGTTTTATGTTGAGGTATTTGATCCATCTGGAGTTGAGTTTTTTGCAGTCATAAGTATGGATCTACATGGATTCTTCTACATGCAGCCATCCAGTTTGACCACCATTTGTTGAAAATGCTCTCTTTTCTCCAGTGTGTATTTTTAGCTTCTTTGCCAAAAATCAGGTGTTCAGAGGTATGTGAACTATGCCTGGGTCTTCAGTTTGATTCCATTGATCAACATGTCTGTTTTCATGCCAATATCATGCTATGTTTATCACTATATCGCCCTAGTACAACTTGAAATCTAGGATGATAATACTTCCCACAGTTCTCTTATCATTTGAGATTATTTTAGCTATCCTGGGTTTTTTTGCACTTTCATAAGAAGCTTAAAATTGTGAGGTTTTTTTGTTTTTCAATTTCTGTTAAAAATTGTGTTGGAATTTTGATGTGGATTGTGTTGAACCTGTAGATTGCTTTTGGTAGGATGGCTATTTTCACTGTATTAATCCTACTGATCCGTGAGCACAGGAGACTTTTTCATCATCTGTTATCTTGTTCAGTTGCTGTCTTCTATGTCTTCAAGTTTGGGAGGGTGGGAGGGGGTTGTTTGTTTTGTCTTGTTTTGTTTTGTTTTTCAAGACAGAGTTTGTCTGTGTATCCCTGACTATCCTAGAACTCACTCTATAGACCAGGCTGGCCTCGAACTCAGAGATCCACCTTCGGCTGATTCCTGAGTGTTAGGATTAAAGGTTATGTGCCACCACCACCACCTCACTTTTGCCACCACCGCCTGGCTAAAGTTTTTATTACACAAGTCTTTCACTTTCTTGGTTAGACTTATCCCAAGGGGGGGAAATTTTAGTCTATTGTGAAAAAATGCTGTTTCCATGATTTCTTTCTCAGTCTGTCATTTGTATACAGGCAGGCTACTGGTTTTTGTATGTTAATTTTGTATTCTGATGCTTTGCTGAAAGTGTTGGCTGATGCACATGTTTCCTAGCATAGTTTTTAGGGTCTTTTATGTACAAAATCATATAATCTACTGTTAACGATAAATCTTTCTGCCAAAAGCCACGTGTGAGCTTTACACCAGCTGCCCGCCCAAGTTAGGCCCAAATGAATACACAGAAACTTGTATTAGGTACAATGCTGCTTGGCCAATGACTAGGATTCTCATCTGTTACCTCAGTCTTAACTATCATAAACCTATATATATCCTATAAGACTTATCTTATTGGACGCCTTATTGGCGTCCCTCCTTGCCAGTGGATCACATTGTGCCACTGGAGCAGGAGCAGAGGGGAAAAGAGGGCCCTTCCTGTTTCTCCTTCACTTAAATATGAGTCTCCTTGCTATGTCACTTCCTGCCTGGATCAGCACTTCTCTACGACATTTCCCAGAATCCTCTTTGACTCCTAGTCCTGTCTAACTTCCTGTCTCATTGGCCAAACAGTATTTTATTTAACAATCAATAAGATAAACATACACAGTACATTCCCCATCAACCTACAAATACATTTTTGCTTCTTCCTTTTCCATGTGTATCCTCTTGATCTCCTTCAGTTGTCTTATTGCCCTAGCTAAGAGTTCAAGTACTATTAAATAGGTATGGAAAAATGGACATCCTTGTCTTGTTCCTGATTTTAACAGAACCATGTTCCATTTGAGTTTCTCTCTGTCTAGGTTAATATTGGATATGGGTTTGCTATAAACTGCCTTTATTGTATTGAGGTATGTCCCTCGTATCCCTAGTCTCACCAGGACTTTTATCATGAAGGGATGTTGGGTTTTGTCAAAGACTTTTTCATTATCTAATAAGATAATCATTATCTTTTTTCCTTTCAGTCTGTGTGGTGGATTACATTTATCTAGTTTTTAAGCATTTATCTATTTTTTGTTTGTTGAACCATCTTTGTATCTCTGGCATGAAGCCAAGTTAATCATGGTACATGATATTTTTTATGCATTCTTGAATTATGTGTATGGGTGCTTTGCCTGTACTTGTGTCTATGAATCATGTGCATCCAATGCCCAGGAGGCCAGAGAGGGGAGCAGAAACCCTTGACACTAGAGTTAAGAGATAGTCATGAGCCACCATGCAGGTGCTGGGAATCAAACCTATGTATGACCCATGGTTCTTAGAGGAAATACATGTTGTATCTGGAAGATGTACTGCTACCGTGTCTTATTATCTATTCTTTATTCTACTTGTATCTCCCACCCACATGCCACTGGCTCACTGGGCCTAGTTTATACTGCTTGCTGTTATTCTCCTCCCACTGGGAATTCTTGCAGTTTTACCTCACCCCCACCTCATCCCCAGTTGGAGTGCAGTGAATGGGGTTGGTCCATACCCAGACAGTACTGGGCATTCACCAAGGCCCTGGGCCCTACATTCCATGTTCAGCATGGTCTTCTAAATAGAGTCTAAGAAAATGAACTTGTGCTCCAGGGTGAGTGCCACAGTGGGTTGGCCTGAGTGTGGATAGGCTCTGAGTGGGACCATACCCTAAGTCCCTACATCAGCTCAGGAAACCAGCCTCTACTGTGTTTAGCCAGACTCTGTGAAGGTAAAGCTTCACCAGACCTTGATTTCCTCCCCACCCATGCCCATGTCTCAAATGAAAGAGATGTCAACCAAGACGTCCGGAAGGAAACACTGAGCCATTTATTACAGCATCAGATTGGCAGCTGGGGAAGCAAAGAGGTCATTGGGCTCCCGAAATCCCTTCTGTAACAGTGGAATCAAGAGGAAAGAGGGTGGGGAGAGCAGGAAGCTGAGTAGCAAAGTGCTCCCCTAGTATGCATGAGACCTTGGGTTCCAAACCTAACATAGAAAGAAAGAAAGAAAAAGAAAGAGAGAGGAAGGAAGGAAGGAAGGAAGGAAGGAAGGAAGGAAGGAAGGAAGGGAAGAAGGAAGGAAGAAGGCTAGGGAAATGAGCTTTAGCAGCCACATTTCCCACCTGCTCATCTCTCTTGTGACCTGCCCTCTCAAGAAGACCTCTTTTTCTGTGGTCTCCATCTGTCTTTAGACATTGTTGGCCACACATTCCCCAGGAGCAGTCTGTGAACCAAAGGAATTCCAGGTTCTAGGAACTTGCTCGGGACATAGCAGCATCCAGTCTGCCAGAAAAGCCGGGCCAAGGTCAGCTGCTGCCACAGTGGCTCTTCTGTGCTCAGCCCTGCAGGAAGTGATCCAATTGTACTATCCTCAGCTCAGGACAGGCATTGAGGACTCCCAGCAGTGCTTCTTCATCTTGCCTTCAGGATTAGACGGGTTTTCTCATCTCCAATGAAGAGCCTAAAAGTAAATTGTTCTGTGAGGTCTCCTTCCCATGGGAAAATGACCCAGCTTCTCATTGCAAAACTGTAGGCCCAGAACTCTGTAAACAGGTGGCTTCCTGAGCTCAGCCCCTTCGGGCAAAAGGATACTTGTGGTAGCCATTCAGAAATCAGTAACAGAGTGATTAGTGGTGTTTTGCACCAGGCCCTAGGCATGGCCTGAGGCCCCTGGACTACAGTAGGTAATGGTACAGGAAGGCTACACAGCCAGCCAAGATCTAGCCCTCCGGACACAGTTGAAGGGGTATGAGGAGGACCTGGGAGGACCTTGAGGGAAAAGAATATGATACAAATATATTGTACAAAAATTTTTTTAAAAAAATGTAAGCCTCTCTAAAGGTAAAGCCCGCTCATAGGAAAGGAAAGTCTATTAGATATCCCAAGTCCCCAGAAACAGATTTAAGCACTACTTGGAGCCAGAACCACTCATGAGCTAGTTAGCACCCTCCCCCCCCCCTTGTAAAGTGGATTTCTGTCACTTGGAGCCAATGGCCCTAGACTGAATCAGCTTAGTTCCCTCTGGAGATTCCCCTTCCCCCCCAAGTCCAAGTGAGTGTCACCTACTAGCTGTAGACTCCCTGTCACCCTCCTACCTAATGAGCAGTCCTACAAAGAGGCCAGCCAAGAGAGGGCCCAACCAGTAGATCCAATGGAAGTCCCAATAGCCAGCCATCACAGCAGGTCCAAAGGCACGAGCAGGGTTCATACAGGCTCCAGAGATTGCACCTCTGCAGACACATAGATACACAGTTTACCAGCATCTCAGACCACTCCACCCAGACACCCTCTCTGAACTCCCATACCAGGGGACCTGGGTGAATCTCAGAGACTGTAAAAGGATGTTAGTACCAGGCAGACAAATGATTGTTCCTGCATGGCCATCATGTAGGCCACTCCCCACACACTCTTCTAGAACAGTGGCCAGCAGAAACACCTTCTTAGTCATGACAGGAGTTAAAAATAGAAACTTTCCTTTCCAAAGTCTATAAAGCAAAGTCCAAGGAATGTCACCCACTTGCGAGTCCAGTTGACCTACATTCAAAATCCAGACCAGGCAATTCCACTCTGTAACCTTTGTCTAACCTCTCTGCATGTCCACTGAGATGAAAGCGCCCATCCCATAGGTTGTAGCCAGGAACAAATGACAAAATGTGCATATCTTGATGATCACTATAGTGTGGCTGGCCCATTGAGGTTCTCATGCCACAGATCTGGGCCCTCCTCCCCTAGAGGGGAGTCTGCTTCCCAGGCACACTAAAGGGAGCATGTACCCCAGGCTCACTGGAGAGAGCTTGTTTCCAAGGTGCACCTCTAGCCCTGGGTTCTGTCTGCAGATCCCATGCCTTCAGGCTGGGTCCTGAAGCCTTCACTGGGTTCTGTACCCAGAAGCCAGTCCAAGTGGGAGAGCACACTTGTAAGTAAAGCAACTGCCACTAGGGGGCAAAAAAGCACCACTACTGCTGATGTACTGCATTCCCAGCACACCCACGGTGCAAAGAGACCTGAACCCTGAGAAAGGTTTGGTTCTGTATCCAAAAAGAAGAAAGGAACTGAACTTTTGGAAGTGGCCTCTTTCACACTTCATCAGATTGAGGGTGATTGTCCTAGGTCTGTCACTTTATTGATACTCTCAATGACCCTAAGTCATTTCTTGCCTTTCTAAACCTCAATTTGATGACCTGTACAATGGGAGAAATGATTCCTTACCCAACTGTCTCCTTAATGACTTCCCAAAACTAACAAGAGGCTCAACATAAAAGAGACCATGGGTAGAGGTAATTTTTTGTAAGACTGAGGCAACGTTTTATTTCTACTACAGAAATTGGGAATTTTTATAAAAATCCAAATCTTTGACTTAGCTTTAAATGAAGTAGAAGGGTCACCATATTCTCACACAGCCAAAAATCACCTAGCCCTGTCTACTGCCGCAAACCCCACCATTGCCCAGTGCCAGCCCCAAACCAGCCCATTGCCACACTTTCCTGGCCCCTGTTGGCAACTGAGTCTGCAGCCCTCAACCCTGTTGTGACCCACAACTGAGCATGGCAATCACACTACTGAGGGACTCTTACCCTGCCAATATATCCACAATGACAGAGAAGCCAATGGAGAATGGTGCCAGAGGGCCCTTTGTCTTCCCATTGACAGCGCCCATGCACACAGCCAACGCCAACAACATTGTCAGAATGATCTCTGTCCCCAGGGCTACTGCCACCTGCCCCTCCTCCTGGACTGTTGCAAAGGCTGCCCCAGATGCATTCCAGAACCTCTCCTCTGGACTCACCGCCTGTGGAGAAAAAACACTCAGCCTAGGACAGAGAGAAGCTGGGAGCTGGGCACAGGGGCCTACCATGTGGCCTACCAACCCACATGCAGTGAGACATATCTATGCCCATATCCCAGTTCCTCCCATTTTTACATGTGACTTTGGGAGCTAAAAGACATCTCTGAACCTTGCTGTGTTCACCTGAAAATTGAGGGTAATGGGTGTTGTGCCCTAAAGCCTAGCCTGCTTACATCACCCCCTTTGGGGAAAAGAGCACAAAACCACTTTGCCTCACAAGCTTTGGAAGCTGAAGACATGGCAGGCAGGACCTGCAGGCCTTGAGGAAGGCTGAGTGCGGGGGTGAAGCTGAGTCAGCCTCAGGGAGCAGGCACTGGTCGGGAGTCAGAAGGGGGGAGAAAGGAAAAATGGAAAAGAGGAGAGAGCATGGAGGGAGGAGGTAGGGAGGCAGGGAGGGAGGAGAGGGAGGGAGGGAGGGAGGGAGGGAGGAGGGAGGGAGGGAGGGAAGAGCCCATGGAATTATGTGTAAAGCTATAAAATCTTTGGGCCAGCCTGGGGATAAAGTCTATGGTAGAACCCTTCTCTAGCATATGGAAGGCCCTATGATCCATCACCAGTGCTGACAGATGGAGGAACCTGCAGCTAAAAAGATCTTGCTTATTTTAGAAAATACTTTATTTTTATATGTATGAGTGTTTTGTGTTCATGTGTTTCTGTGTCCCACATGCATGCCTGGTAACCACAGAGGCCAGAAGAGGATGTGGGACATGTGGGACCCCTGGAACTGGAGTTCCAGATGGTTGTGAACTGCCATGTGGATGCTGGGAATTAAACCTAGGTCCTCTGGAGGAGCAGCCAGTGCTCTTAACCATTGGGACATCTCTTTGGCCCCTGAACTAGCTTTTTTGATTGATGGAAAGATTTCAAGCATAAACTGAGTATCAACCCTAAGGAAAGAGGGGGAAGGGGAAGGAAATGCCATCAGAAACAAGCCACCAGCCCCAGTCCCAGCAGGGATCACTGACCTTAGCCAAGGCAGCCCCAATCAGTCCCCCAAACAGCTGGGAGATCCAATAGGGAATAAGCAGCATGATGTTGAGGCCTCCAATGAGTGTAACTGCCAGAGACACAGCAGGGTTGAAGTGTCCACCACTACAACCAAGAGGAAAAGGAAGCCTTGAGGCCAAGGTCCAAGGCTCACCATGGAATGAGAATATGTACTCTAGCCTGTCCCCCAAGCTGGCCCTGTCATAAGCAGAAATGCAGCAAATCCCCATTTTCCTTGAAAAGCCTTGTGATGAGATGAGAGGCACAAAGGGAGCTGGGGATGGGTGGAACAGCCCTAAATCCAGGCTCTAGGTGGCCTTAGGGACAAACACATAAGGAGAACATCCATAAATTCCCCTAGGCTCCCCAGAGCTTGGTCCAGCCCTCCAGAAATGTGGCCAAGTGCCAAATCTGTACACCACACACAGACTGCAAAACCAAGATGTTGGTGTGTATTCAGCATGCATCTCTGCCTACTAGTCATACTCAGGACTTCACTGAACCGCAGCTGTTGCCATCTTCGGTGTCACACAATTGCACAGAAGCTCAGTGGCTCACCTCAGACACCCAGCCAGGAAACCAACAGGCCTACCTAGATAAAAGGTCATGTGCTTTCCATCCCACTCACAGCCTTCCTTGGACATTTAAAGAGACAGAAAAGTGTCCATTCTTGCTTCCCAGAGAACAGCATGTCACTGTTTCCACTCAAATCTGGTTCTGAGTGAGATTAAATAGAGAGCAGCCCTGGCCCAGTTCACTCAGTCAGATGCCTCTAGCGGGCGATATCCACCCTAACAGCTGGCTCTGCTAGGAAATGGCCCTCCTTCCCACAACCCATCCCAGAACCCTTACCCAGCTGAAAGCCACACAAGAGAAGGGTCATCTTTCTGGCCCCACAAAAAAAAAAAAAAAAAAAAAAAAAAAAAAAAAAAAAACACCTCCTGTCCAGTTGGAGCCCCAACAGCCTTCTGTGTACTACAGTAGATAAATAAAACCCTGGCCAGATCTTCTGTGCTGCTTCACTTTCCCTAATCCACTTCCAAAACATAACAGCAAGAGCAGAGAGGACTGAGTACCTCACATTCTCCTCTCCTTAGGTGCTCAACTTGGGGCACTAGAGTCAGACAGCTTGAACTTGACTCCTGGCTCCACCCCTCTAGCACATACCAGTGGTGATGTGAACTTTCTCTTTTGAAAAAAAAGGGGGGGTGGGAATAACATGACCTATTCCATCAATTTGTTATGAGAATAGAATGACATCAAAAGAACATTCAGTGAAGAGCAGAGGCATAGTTAGCAACAGATGTGTGTTGGCTTGGAAAGTAACTTTAAAAAAAAATAGTAACAATATTATTCCCATTTAACAGACCTGGAGAATGATCTGCCCATAGAATTCACAGGCTGCAGATGACCCCACCCCATCCCCATTTGTAAGACCCCAAGTGGATGCCTAAGAGCTCTCTAGATTGGCACTAGGCTAAATGCTGGAGCTGGTCTCACCTGATGTTTCCCAAGATAGCGATGATGAGCCCCAGGGCCAGCCCATGAGCCAGGGCTGGCTGTAGAAGCCCGGCATTTGGATTGTTCTCAATTACTGATAGGCAACCGATGAAGATGAAGAGGGCAGAGCCCAAAAGTTCTGCCATACACGGCTGTATGTATCGCTCATAAAAGGACACACGGCATCTGCCAACCGTGTTGGTCTCCTTCACCTTGCCGCCACCTAGGTCCACTTCACACATCGGTGCCTGCCGTAGGGAAAAAAAGAGAGAAAACATGGGTGGCAGTGGTTCCCAAACAGAAGACCTCATCCCCAGCCTTGAACACATCCTTGGTGTCCTTGCCCAGGCAACAAACTCACCTCCCCAGACATGAGTGCGAGAAGGTTCAAGCCGGGGCTAGCAGGAATTGCACGAGCCGCACTAGAATGCATGCACTCCAGCGGTCCGTTACAGGCTTTTCTTTTAAAGGACTGGAGACGTTCCCCCAAAGGTGTCCAGAAAGCAATAAGCTTGATGGGAGGTGCCCCAGAAGGGTAAACTTTTTTTTTCTAATCTCAACAGGGCAAGGGCCACGTGGGACTGATTGCTGGGCTTGGTGCCAGCAACAGGAAAGGTGTGGCCTGCTTCCATCACGTGCAGAGCATACTCCCGGCCCCCTCGTCTCTCCAGGGTCCAAAGGTGGCCAGCATGTGTGCACAGGCCTGAGGAAGAGAGAACTACACACTCAGTAGCAATAAGCTCTTCCGCTATTATTATCCCACCATTGCCATGCACCTTCTTCTCACCCAGGACCTTTTCCACGCTCATCCTGATGACTTGACCCAGCAAGTGTGTGTGAGAGTAGATGGTGGCTGCTGGGTGCCTGAGGCAGAAGAGACAATGCGGCACTGCTGTGTATGGTAAAGCTGGTAGACTTTGGAAAGCTGGTGATGAGTGGGACCTACAGCCTCACACACTGGAAGCCAGGGGGCCGCCAATGAGATGCACCCCCGCCCCCAACTCAGACTGCCCGCACTGAAACCCCAGCTCAACCTGAGCAAGCCAGGAGCTAGCCATGTAACTGAGAACAACTGAACTCTCTTCATCTCCACTGTTTTCTCTGCAGATGACAGTGACTGAACCCATATCATGGCATCCTTACAAGGTTTCACTGAGTGAATATATGAGAAAGGCCCAAGGCAGCTCCAGATATATTACCAAATGTCAGCGTCCATATTTCAGAATATGCCTACAAGCCCCTCAAGAAACAAGTGTCCAAGCCCCACCCTTGAAGACCTCCAACCACCAGGCTCCGTCCACAGAAAACTACCTGCCATAAGGGCCAATCCCAGCCCCTCCAGAAACAAGCAGCCAAGCTCTGCCCAACAGAGTACAAAGACTTCCCTAATCCTCACCATGGAAATCTCCCTCCTGGAAAGCTCTGTCCCCCAAGAAACCCTACACAATCCCTGTCTTCTGCTCAGTTCTCTGCTGTTTTTCATGTGAGCAGAGGCAGCCATCCTCCCAATCTCTTGTGTGGCGTTTGTTGTGCAGTGTGACTTTGTGGTATTCCTTGGCTCCCGACTGCCAGGATACCTTTCCCCTCACAATTGAATCACTTGCAGTGGGAACATCCCCCCACAAGCAAAGCTTAAGGCTTACATTGGAGAAACCTTCCCCCTCAGAGCTATAACACTTCCATTTGGGAAAGCCTTTCCCCTCAAAACTGTAACACTCCTATACTCCTGTTGGGGAAGCCTTTCTCCTCAGAGCTATAACACCTACAATAACCATATAAAACAGTAGACACATAATAATGTCCATCAACTTTAGAATACATACTTGGGTGTTACACTGTACACTTCTGTGTGCCAGGAACTGGCTAACAGCCTTGTAAATTGTCTCACATACACCTGGTGAATACTCCATGACCTAGGCATCATCTTTACAGCATGCCACAGAAGAGAAAGCACTTTTTCAGGAAGACATAGCCTAGGATTATAAAAACAGTGAGCTGTCACAAAGGGCGATGTAATTGCATCTATATGATGTACCCTGACAGTCACATTTATAAATACGGAAAGAAGAATGGGGTCAGGATGGGTCTCAGTTGGCTGTGTACTTGTTTAGCACACACGAAGCCATGGGCCTCTCTTAGCACCACACAGAACCAGACATAGTAGTATTCACCTGTAATCCCAGCATGTGGGAGGTGGGCACAGGAGAGTGCAAGGTCATCCTTGGCTACAGAGAAAGTCTGATGCCAGCCTGCCTTTATGAGTCCTTATCTCAAAAATAAAAAAAAAAAGGAAAGGAAGGGGAGAAAAATGGCCTCGTGGGTAAAGTAGTTTTTCTCCAAGCTTGATAACTGAGTTTGATCTCCAGGACCTACAAAGTGGAGGGAGAAAACCAACTCTTGCAATCCTGCAGGTTGTCCTCTGACCTCTGCACAAACCCTATCTATCTATCATCTATCTATCTATTATCTATAAATATATTTATAAATAAATACATGCTGGTTTTAAAAAGCTAGTGGTTTCCAGAGCCTGGAATAGAGCATCCAAGGGGACTTGGGTTTTTGTTGGGGGAGAAAATATTCTAGAGATGAATGGCAGAGATGGATAAACAGTTGAGGATACTCAATGCCACTAAACTGCACACTTTTTAGTTAAGTGATACATTTTATGACACACACACACACACACACACACACACTTTGCCACTATCGGAAGGAAAGAATAAGCTCAGCCATAATCTATCAACTTTCAAGAAAAGTAGATGGGCAGGTGAGCTAACAGAAGGACAGAAGAGACTGAAGGAGGGAGAGAGGGAGGGAGGGAAGGTGAGAAAGAGGAGGGGGAAAAAGAAGGTACAATTTGCTTCCTTCTTTGATTGTCTCACAAATATTTAAATAGTGACTGTGAGTCCATCGCTATTCTAACCAGAGTTTCTGGATTCTGCAGGGCTGACAGCTCTGATCTGAGTGTCTTCTGTAAAGAGATGGAAGACCTGAGTGTCTGTGTATAGAGATGATGGAGGACTACTATTAAAGACCAGGGAGTTTAATGATCATCTCTACCACTTGCCAATAGCGCACTACAAGTCCAGTCCCACAAGCACACTGAATCTTTTCACAATAGCCCTGAGATAAGTCCTGTTATTCATTGTCCCTACTTTCTGATGATTAAAGGAGACACAAAGAGATTAAAGAACTTGAACACAGTGGTGCAGATTACAAGTATCCACTCCAGGACAGAAGTAGATACACCCAGACAAAGGCTGGGCAGTGTGTTGACTGCCTAGCAAGCCAGAGCCCTGATACAGGCTCCCCTGAGCATCTCTGCATGGCCAAAAGCTTGGACCTTGTTTTCATGCTGGTTATCTTCCATCTTGCTTCCTGCCTCCTCCTACCCCAACATCACACTGCACAAGATGCTTCTTCAGCCTTCCTCTGTGTCCTTGTGAGCAGCAAGATAAGATAGTCACCACACACACTCCCAGTGGGGCTTCTAGAACAATTCTCTCCTGTTTCCTCCCAGGCCAGCACCACTTCTTACTTTAAAACCTCTAGCTAGGAATAGGGAGATGGCTCAGTGAGTAAAGTCCTTGTCGTGTAAGCATGCAACTTGAATCTGAGTCCCCAGAACTCACATAAATCCTGAGGTGGTCCAGCAAGTCTGTAATTCCAGGGTTCCTACAGCATAGAGAGGCAGAGGCAGGGCAGGAGACAGAGGCAAGAGAACGCCAAGTCACAGTGAGCTGGTTAGCCTAGTGCACGCAGCATCCAATAAGCCAAGACCCTGTCTCAAAAGAACAAAGCAGAAAATGAGGAATAAAACACAAGGCTGTCCACATGTAAGCTGTAATGTGTACATGTGTACATGCCACATGTGTGCGCCCCCCACACACACACCTGTACATATACAGAGATGATGATGATGATAGATACATAGATAGATAGATAGATAGATAGATAGATAGATAGATAGATAGATAATAGACAGTCAGACAGATTACTATACACCTGCATTTAGGCCTGTGTGCACTGAGCCCTTCAGATACCCTTTCAATAAGTATGGACCATATCCTGTTTCCCCATCTCCCAGGCTCCCAGCTACTAACACTGCAGTAACTCCTCATCAAGTCTCCATGCCGACCTAGTTTTCATCCATTCCTTTCACCCTGGGAGCCAGTAAAACACAGTTTTGTACTTGGATTCTGCATTTGGGGAGCAGAATACTGTGTTCTTCACCTGATGCCAGCAATGCTCCAATTTCCTCTTGTAGTATATGGAAGGGGCCCATTCTCATTGACTTGCTGTGTGAATACACTGAGATAGGGCTCAATAAATAGTAGCCATTATGGCTTCTATGAGAGTAGGTTAAGAGCCATTACAAGCATGCCCCCAACACTTCAATGCCTTAACATAATAACGGGTTCATTGCCCACTGAACTGTCCACACAGTTTTCCATTAAGTGGTCACCAGGATACCAGCATATTCCTATCTTTGAGCTCCCCATGTTGCAGGCCTGGGGTGTCCTCCAGCAAATGTAGAAAGAGAATGTTGAGGGTCCTACAAGAGGTTGCTATGGGCTGGTCCTGGAAGTAAGTCTCTCTTCCGGGTACACCTCATGGGCTAGACCTTGGTTACATGGCTTCACCTGACTGCAGAAGGGTCCGAGAAACATAGCCCTACTGTGAGCACAGGAAGACAAAGGAAGGCACTGGGTAAACACCAGGATGGTTGCTCCCTGCACTGTTAGTCCAGTGACAGTATCTCCCATAAGGAAGCAACTTAAGGGAGGAAGGGCCTATCTTAGTTTAAGGAGCACCATCTATCATGGTGGAGAAGGCACTGCTGCAGGTCACTAGTGGCTGGTCACATTGTATCCTGCAATCAGGAAGCAGAGAGCAGGCTGGAAGGGGGCTAGAGGCCCAAGATGTAAAACACTACCTTTGAAAGGTTTGACAGCCTTCTAAAACAGCCCCATGACCAGCTGGGGATGGAGTGTTCAGACACGGGAGAGCATTGGAGGCATTTCACATTCAAAGGGCAACCATTGGCCAGTCACACAGGCCGTCCATCCTATGCTTTTTCACTTCACACCACAGGGGCCCACAGAGTTGAACAGGAACATGCTCTCATGCCTGACCCTGCTGTTCTACTTGGACTCTTCTGACCCAATTTAACTTTTCCAAACATCAAACTAGATCCTCCCTGACTCCTGCCAGGGCAAACTAGCTGTTAGTCCTCTAAACATGCCCCTCCCCCACTGGAGGCCAGTTTGGATCCCTCGGCTCCAAAACAAGTGGCAAGTCTCTAGTTAACCAGCAGCTTTTCCCCTTGAGAATTTTCAAGTGTCTGGATGACCCCTGCACAGTGTGGTCTCTGAAACCACAAAGATCCCAGTAGGCTAGGGTGATAAAATTTTCCTAATGACTTTGCAGCTTTCCAACCCATAGTTGATATAACCGAGGCCTCTATTTTATTCTTATTTGGATTGTAATTCTTTAAGATGTCCCTGTAGCCTGCCACCAGGTCCAGATGGAGTTCAAAGGCAGTTAGCATTTGATGGTACTTTGCCCTCCCCTTTTCTCAAATGGACAGCTATTCTGCTCATGCAAGAATGTGGGCAGATCTGTGATGACATCGTGACCATGAATGACACCAGATCAAACCCTGGAATATCTACTCCAGACCTGGTACATTAATCACCCTGTAGTCGCCAGACTATGCCTTGAGCTCCTGCAAGTTCACACCTTAAAGTGTTCACACTGTGAACACTTTCATCTTCCAGAGAAAACAGTAATGCTCCTCAGTGTCTCTCAGAAACCATTCCACGGCTAGAGACAACTCCACCTCAACAGCTTGGCTGCACTACCTCGCCTTTTAATTGCAATAGATCGTCTATCTTTGTGAAGCTGATTTTATAGCAGTCACCGCGCTATAAAAAAATCCAAATGTCTGGGTCTGGAGAAATGGCTCAGTGGCAAAGAGGACCTGAGTTCCATTCCCAGCTCTTCCAGAGGACCTGAGTTCTGTTCCCAGCACCCATATCATGCAGCTCACTTCTGCCGTAATCCAGCAGGGGATCCCACATTGTGTACACTCATAAGACATAAAGATATCCAGTTGAATAATAAAAACAAGAGTTAAAAACAATATTTAAAAAAAATTCCACGAAAAGCAACATGGAAGAAGACATGAGAATAGCCATGCCTGATCTGATTACAAAGTCTGAGAAACTAGCTGGGTGGTGGTGGTACATGCCTTTAATCTCAGCACTTGGGAAGCAGAGGCAGGAGGATCTCTGTGAGCATAAGGCCAGCCTGGTCTACTGGTCTACATACTGAGTTCTGAGACAGCCAGGGATACACAGTGAGATCCTGTCTCAAAAGAAGAAGAAGAAGAAGAAGAAGAAGAAGAAGAAGAAGAAGAAGAAGAAGAAGAAGAAGAAGAAGAAGAAGAAGAAGAAGAAGAAGAAGAAGGTTATGGACTATGGAACTGTGGAGCTAGTTCTGTGGATTAAACATTTCCACAAAATCATGAGGACTCTTGGAGTTTGAGTTCCCAGAAGACATACAAAAGCCAGGTGAGCAGGGAGACCTGCCTATAATCCCAGAGCTTTCTCGACAGAGACAGGAGACGCCTTGAGCAAGCTACTTCCTTACACTAGTCCTACAGGTGAGCACTGTTCAGCAAGAGACCCACCACGCCTTAATGATGGGAAGCATGATTGAGGAAGATTCACAATATCAATCTCTGGCCTCCATATGTGTACAGACATGCACATACCTACACATAGGGGTGCCCACACACATGCATATATGTCATACACATACATATGCAAAAAGAATGCTGTTTCAGAACTCAAATTAATTTCTTAGTCATATTTATATAATAAAATAAAATATGGGTGGAAATGTTTTCAATATAATTATATGTGTGTAAAATTATGTCTTCATTTTTCAATATATATGTACTTTTTAATATACATGCATTTTCCCCCAAATGGCTAAGTAAGCTCCCAGCGCATAAATACTAAGACTTTTGGAGTCAGCTCTTTAATGAATAGAACTGATAGCTAATCCTTGAGGTTAGGCAAAGAGTGAACATCTGTGTTCCTAAACCCAGGCTGTGTCTCTGTAGAAACAGCTCTGCAGTTGTTCAGCCTGTGTGGTGGCTTGGAGCCTGGGGCAATCTGACTGCAGGAAATGAATCGTTTCCAGTCTCAAATTTTAGGATGCGTTTGAACCTAAGCAATCAACCCCCTTTCTCATAGAAGCCACCGGGACCCATGTCACAATAACCTATGGTTAGCTAAACTATCGATAACCAGACGTGTTGACTATGTCAGAACTCCTTCCAGCCAGGAAGCTGCTGAACAGACAGCAGATCACTAAGGCACGGTGATAATGGGCCATCTTCCCATCATCCTCTCAATCTCACTGTAGCCAACCATCACCTGTCTTTCATTATAAGCATGCTCACGAAGCTCCCGTTTCTCCTTTTTCATTCTTTTCCCTGCGTCCTGCTATCCAAATTAGAAAATGTATACAAAGGGAGAAGTCAGGACTTGAGGTAATAGTTTAGTGACTGAAGGGTTGGGTAAGGGTCAATTGTCAGCACAGAAGGAAAGAGAAAGAAAATAAAAGGAAAAGAGAAACCAAAGGGAAATGCAATATTTTCATGGGGGAAAATCAAATAAAGCAATATAAATAAACTTTTCAGTATTAGATTGGTAGACTTTTTAAAGCAATCATCAACCAGTGCTGATACAGTGAGGAAAACAGGCATAGGCAGACATTGAAACACAACCTTGCAATATTTACTAACTCTGTATGTATACTTGTATGCACAGGCCCAATAAGTCTTAGATTTGGAAAGCTGTAGAAGTAAAACCTGCATGAGCTGGGGTGACTGCTAGAGACTAAGCACCTACCAAGTGTGAGGACCACAGTTAGGATCTCCAGAACCCTCATAAATGTTGGATAGACTGGTAGTCCGCCTGTAATTCCGGTGCTCACAAGACAGAGGGGGATGACTGGAGTAAGCTGACCAGCAGAATGGCTGCATTGGCCAGCTCTGCCTCAGTGAGTATATGGGGGGGTGATCGAGGTGCCAACCTCAGGTCTCTACATTTGCCTGCACACACATGCAAACACACCTTCATGTACATGGAAGAGTGCACACATACACAAATATACACATGTATACATATATTTATAATGTAATAAAAAACCTCCCATATGTAAGAGCATATTCACTTGAACAGTAATGACATTGTTATTTATGTATCCTTGTGTTTGTAGAAAAATACAGGGCATAGCTGGGGTGTGGCAATTCAAAAACATTTGGACATAGCATGGAATTTCTACTCCAGAAGCCTGACTATGCTGGTGTCCTCAATACCCATGAGCTCCAGTCTCCCTTGAGTCTTTAGACAGACTGTTTCTTTCACCTACATTGTTCCCTGATTTGGACAAAAGTCTGCTCATTCTCCAAGTCTCAACTAGACTTAATCTCAACTAGACTTAATAAATATTAACTGCTTTATTGAGGCCTACATGAGATACCACACATAAACATGATAATGTTTTGATGAGAGAAGCATTGGGTGGCAGGGAGGTTGGGGTGGGGTGGGGTGGGTCCTGTGTATTGGTTAACGAGCAAATGAATCTCAAAAAGAAGAAAAAGAAGGCAGACACAAAAGAATACATCCTGTATACTGCAGGGTTCAGCAACGAACAAAATTGGTAATCCTGTTAGCTTTGGGAGGTCACCAGGCCAGAGCACATGGAAACAGTGTCATGGTATGGATGCTGCTGTAGCTGTACTCACTGTGTGATAATTGACAATGCTGTGGCAATGGGTTTTCCCTGTGTGTTTTACTTCAGTAAAAAGCTAAAAATAAACCCAATCTGATTTGGGTTTATTGGGCATGTCATTCTAGACATAAAGAGGGAATCCAGAGGTGAACTTACAGTCCCAAAGAAAAGAATACAGAATTCAGTCTTGAAGCTATTGAGGGCAATATTTTATCACTGTAAACATAGAAAATGCACAGTGAAGAAACAGCTTTTAAAATCAGAAACCTTAGGACAGGTGTGGTGGCTCGTGCCTGTAATTTCAACAGTTAGGAGGCTAATACAGGAGAATCATCAAAAGAGCCATCCTAAGCTATATAGTAAATATCTCTCTCTCTCTCTCTCTCTCTCTCTCTCTCTCTCTCTCTCTCTCTTCTCTCTCTCTCCCTCCCTCCCTCCCTCCCTCCCTCCCTCCCTCCCTCCACCCTCCTCCCCTCCCTTCCTCTTTCTGTCTCTCTTTTTCTCTCAAAAAAAGAATGGAAAACCAGAAACCTTTGCTATGCCTTTTACTATTGCAGTCATTAAACTGTTATCATTACAATACCGGTTAATGATCAGTAGTCCTGGTCCAGGCTGTGCACAGAGTGGTTAACAAACGCCACCCTACTTACTCCTTGTGCCTATCCTGTGAGGTAGACAGACAGAGAGCCAAGGTTCAAAGACTGCATGCAACAGAGATGATCAAATGCAATATCCAGGTCCAAGCAGCTTTGCTTCTTTCAACACACTGGCTTTGTTTTACTCAAAGAGGGTCTCACTCTGCAGCCCCAGCTGGCCTTGAACTCAAGACCCTCCTGACTCAGTCTCCTGAGTGCTGGGATTACAGGTGTGAAACACTATGCCAGCTTCTAAATTTATTTTATTCTCTTCCTTCTCTAAAAATCCCCAAGCTCTGCAGAAAAAGTTTAACAAAATGAGAAAAATACACTTTTCTTCAAAAGCAGTGGTTAATATTTTATCCCAATCATAGAAAAAACAGGTTGGAGAGAAGCAAGTAAACAAGGAGGACCCTAAGAGAGACATACATGATCCCCTGTAGAAGGGGAAAGGGTCAAGATCCCCAGAGCAAATTGAGAGCACAGGAAGAGGGGGGAGGGAGCTACAAGAATGAGAAGGGAAGAAGAGGAAGGATGCAGAGGTCATGAGGGAACAGAAAGGTTGAGTCAGGAGAAGAATAGAAGAAAGGATATGTGATAGGTAGGGTTTTGGTTGGGGGGGTAGTAGGGGAGGACAGGAGGGAGAAGGGAACTGGGATCGTCATGTAAAACAATCTTGTTTCTAATTCAAATAAAAAATGATTTAAAAAAAACAGGTTGGTTAATGAGCTAATGGATTAAATAAAAAAGATAACAAATAGAAAAAAAAATAAATGCAGCCAGCGGTGGTGACGTACACCTTTAATCCCAGTACTCAGGAGGCAGAGGCAGGCAGATCTCTGTGAGTTCGAGACCAGCCTGGTCTACAAGAGCTAGTTCTAGGATAGTCTCCAAAGCCACAGAGAAACCCTGCCTCGAATGCCCCACCCCACCCCCCAAAAAACAAAAGAATAAATGTTAAGTCTTAAGGCTTTTTATTTCTAAAAAGTAATAGACTAAGGGTCTATAAATCCATGAGCAATGTTCAGCACCAGATGTCCCGCGAGATAGTCTCGCCGGCAAGAACCACACAGGACACTCGGATCCTTCTGCAGTAAAGCTTTATGCCTCTTGAGAGAGAGAGAGCATAAGCTTACAAAAGCGGAGACCCCGAGCCAAGAATCCCGTCCCCTAATAAAGGCTGGCAACCGCCGCCTCGGACGTGTCACCCCATGATTGGCTGTAGCTCATCGGGCCATATGACGCCACAGAATAGGCAGAGATCAAGGAATGGAAAATTACCCAGCGCCTGTGCAATAATCTTGTTTACATTCGGTGCCTGCCGGATGCAGGCGCCATCTTGTAATGGAGAATGCAGGGACGGCTCCCTACATCTCCCCCTTTTTTATTAATTAATGATAAGGCTTCATATTTTTACAAGCAAATAGGTCACCCAAATGTTGAGGGATAGAGGCAGAGGTTGTACCTTCCCAATCAAACATTAAGACTGTGTACAAGAGTCGCCATCAGGCTGTTAGCTTGACCCAAAGCGCTCTCGACCTGTCCTCTGCCGTTTTTCTGGGAAAGGGAGACTAGGGCAGGCAACCCTTATGCAGGACAACATGCCTCCCAGAGAAGCCTGCATACTGGGCAACTCTCTGTGCGATGCCTTGCTCGACATCCCTCATGGGCTGCTCAAGCCAGACACTCTACCCTGTGCAATGAGCCTAGGCTCCGGGTGTGTAAGAGCTGTCTGGCCGGCGGCCTATTGCTTAAGCATAGTTAGCCAAATATCAGTGGAAGCCCCTTGTTCCAAAGCTACAAGCGCTTGGGCGATAACCACCTTGTCTCTCTTAGTTTGAGCCCTGAGCCTACAGACCAGCCAGAGAAGCAACACCAATCCGCAGCAAACGGCTGCACCAAACAATCCCATCCCCACCCATTCCTTAAAATAGGAGACAGCTGAAGCGATCTATGATGACAATCTCTCCGTCAAGGACAGGAGTTAATCTGGATAATAGCGGCTCTCAACTCCCGGGGAGAGGGTGGAGTTCCGACTTTTGAGGGTCCGAAGGGGCTCTTCGTGTGAGTCTTTCCGGGATCCACAGGGGATTCTCTTCATCCTGTGGAAAAACACCTATAGCTCCCCTGGATCTTATGAGAATAGGATCCGGGCCTCTCCAAAGACCAGTTAAAATATCTTTCCATTTTACCATTTCCTTTGGCCTTTTAGGTTCTGAGGTGTGGCGCTTGGCCGCAGTATGGCCCTGAGTGTCAATGTTTAGAAAATTAAGGGTAAAGAGTGCCATGGATATTGCAACTCTTGGCACCGAGGGTAAGGATGCTCCCATTCCCTCCTTTTGTTTGGTTTTCCCCTGTCAAAGACTGGGAAAGCCATCTGTAGTTTCCTCCGCTCCTCTAATGGTAAAAAGGAGTCGGTACCAAATAATGGGGGTGCTGATGGAAGTACACCCGCTGGATTAACAGGCGATGGCCTCATATTTGCTTTCACTTTTGGCAGCCGATATCTATCAGGGTGGTATCTGTCTTGCTCTAGCTCTGTTTCCTCTCTAGAGTCTAAAATCTCAGAGTCTGAGTTGCTCAGCTCCAAGGCCTCTAGTTTCACGGTAGGGTAGAGGCTAGGTTTTGAGTCTTTATTTCTCTTAAATTTACCGGGGTGTGACCGGTTATTCCCTATTTTCTCTCCCCCTTTTTTTGTATTCTGGGGAGGGCCTTTTTCCTTAGACATGTCCTTTCTTTTTTGAGCTCCTAATCTCTCATCTCGTTCGGTTTTTGATATATTATCTTGTACCTCTTTAAGCGTTTTTTGACTCTCTGCTACCATGGGACAGCAAGCCTCAATCTCTAGACAGTTTTTAATTAGGTCTCTCTGTTTTGAAGAGCCCATTATGCTGGAGGCTACCTGGGGTAAGTTCGCGAACTGGAACACCAGCCACGGTGGGCACAATATAAGACCAATGTAATAAAGACTAGAATTAAGGCTTTTATTGATCCATCCCATAGTGGTGACAAATTAAAAGCAAAGTCAAAAAAGAAGGTGTCAGAATAAAGCATACCTCTCAGAACTTACCACCCTGTAGTTCTGAATTCGCCCCGTCCGAGGGGTCTCCGCAGTGCCGGCGATGTTAACAAGTTCCCGGGTTTCGGCACCAGATATCCCGCGAGATAGTCTCGCCGGCAAGAACCACACAGGACACTCGGATCCTTCTGCAGTAAAGCTTTATGCCTCTTGAGAGAGAGAGAGCATAAGCTTACAAAAGCGGAGACCCCGAGCCAAGAATCCCGTCCCCTAATAAAGGCTGGCAACCGCCGCCTCGGATGTGTCACCCCATGATTGGCTGTAGCTCATCGGGCCATATGACGCCACGGAATAGGCAGAGATCAAGGAATGGAAAATTACCCAGCGCCTGCACAATAATCTTGTTTACATTCGGTGCCTGCCGGATGCAGGCGCCATCTTGTAATGGAGAATGCAGGGACGGCTCCCTACAGACAGCCCTCCTGCCTATCTACCCTGTGGACCACAGGCCACATACACACACCCCAGAGAACTATTCATGTGGCCCAACAAAATGTTGAAAATGGGGAAAAAAAGCATTATGAGTTTTTGTTTTCGATTTTTTTGCAATAACTTGGTTGTGTAGTTCTGAGTATGGATTTTGTAGATGACAACAAACGTAGGATCTCAAAGCCAAAAGGTTGAACATAGACTATGTAGAGGGTGTTGTGGAAGGTTTTGTCTATGGTGTTCTTTTGCTTTGTTTTTTGTTTTCTGTATAAGGTCTCATGTAGTTCAGCCTAGCTTCAAACTCATTTTGTAGCAGAGGATGATCTTGAACTCCTGCTCCCTCCATCTCTACCTCCCAAGTGGAGGGGTTATAGGCATGTGTTACCAAAACCAGCTGTTTGAACTTCTCCCTTTCCTTGGTGTGTTTGTGTAAGAAGTGTGTATACATGACTCCTATATATATATATATATATATATATATATATATATATATATATATCTCTCTCTCTCTCTCTCTTCTCTCTCTCTCTCTCTCTCTCTCTCTCTGTGTGTGTGTGTGTGTGTGTGTGTGCGTGAGTGTGTGTAGGGCCAAAGTTAACATTGGCTGTCTTCCTACATTGCCTTTCTCTTTATTTATTGGTGTAAGATCTCTCATCTGAATCCAGAACTTGCTGGTTGGTTAGTCTGTATATCCAACTTGCCCAAGGTATCCCCTGTCTCTGCCTCCAGAGTGCTGGGATTGCAGGTGACTGCCACACCTTTCTGACTTCATATGTTGGATATGAACTCTGGCAAGCACTGTTCCGGTTGAACCATCTTCTAGTCCTAGACTTGTTTTAAAACTGAAAGGTGAAAAGTCTCCCTGAACAATTGGTGAGTTTGAGAATGGTTGCTGGGTATAAAACCTGGCTAAGGTGGTGGTTACCTATTAAGCCCAGCATGTAGGAGGCAGAAAAAGGAGGAACATAACTTCAAGGTCATTCTGAGCTACATAGTGAGTGTAAGGCCAGCCTGGGCTATATGAAACCCTGTCTCGACAACAAAAATATATAAAAAGTTAAAATTGGGCTGGGCATGGTGGCATATGCCTTTAATCTTAGCACTTTGGAGGCAGAAGTAAGTGGATCTCATTGAGTTCCAGTCTAACCTAGTCTACACAGCAACTTCTAGGCCATCTGGGGCTACATAATGAGACCCTGTCTGTCTCAAAAAAATAAATAAAATAAAATTGATCCAGGAACCAGCACATGGCTATAATTCCAGCATTTGGGAGGTGGAAGCAAGAGGATCAGGAGCTCAATGTCAGCTTTGACTACATAATAACTTCAGTGCCAACCTGAATTCATGAAACCGTGGTAGGAAAATAAACACAAAACCAAAAACAGAGTAGTGAGAGGACTCATCAGATAAAGGCACTAGCCAACAAGCTTGACAGCTTGGCCTTAGGACCCACATGGTAGATGGAGAGAACTGATCCCCACAGGTTATCTTCTGGCCTCTCCATGCAAGCCAGAGCACATGCCCACACACAATTTTAAAGAGTAATTAAAGTTGAAATACTCACTCGAGCTTCACTCATCCACACAGAAGTTGGCTAGGGCAAAAAACACTTAGATGCAGCAGGAAGAAGGGAATGCCGAGACACACGGCCATCCCAGCACTGATGCAGGAAGGTCTGCAGTCTGAAGCCAGCCACACTCTGAAGCCAGCCACACTCCGTAATGAACTCATGTCTCAAGCAAACAAACAAAAAGCAAAAAGGGAGGAAATGCATGGAGTAGAATAAACAATTACACTTTTCTGTTTCTGTTTTTATTTTTCTGACAGAAAATCTTGGCCAATCAAATGGAAACTTGAGTTTCTGATGTGTCCAGTTGAAGCATCCTCAAATGGCAGTGCTTTTCCGGAAACACAGAAATGTCAAGCATTCATTCAGTTATTTAAAAACAAAACCATATCATCATTATTAAACCTTGTTTTCCTTGTGTGCCTTCCATTCCTTATCCCAAGTGCTCCCTGCAACCTCCAGAAAGTCTGTTGTATGTTAAACTTGTCATATCTACACCTGCCTATTGATGCGGGAATGGTTCACTGGTGCCCCTCCCCCCTCCTTCCGCCGCCCCGTGCCCTGAGCAGAACCCCTGGCTCCTAGCTTTAAAGGGTGTTATGCAACAGGCTAATTTTAGAAGTGTTTCTTTATGCTATAAACTTCTTGTGATTCATTGAAAATTAACGAAGACCAGGAAGACACTTAGGAGGGTATAGGTGAGGGCGTGGGTGGGGGTGTGTAGATGTGAGTACTCTCCACATTTAGGAAGGGGCAAGTCTTCATTGTGGGAGATCTGTCTGTGCATGGTAGGCTGTTTAGATGCCTCTCTGGTGTTTTCCACCAAAATGCCAGCAGCATCTCCCAGTTATGACAGCTAAGGATGTCTCTTAAAAGAATGGGGTGTGGTGGTGCATGCCTTTAGTCGAAGCACTCCTGAGGCAGAGGCAGGTAGATCTCTATAAGCTCGAGGCCAACTTGGTCTATATTGTGATCCAGGACAGCGAAGGCTACACAATGTGTTCATATCTCAAAAAATTAATAAAATAAACACACAAAAAGAATGTCTTTTTGTTGTTGTTTCATTTTTTCAAAACAGGGTTTCTCTGTGTAGACTTGGCTGTCCTAGAACATGCTCTATATGGCCTCAAACTCATGGAGCTCCACCTGCCTCTGCCTCCTGAGTGACGGGAATAAAGACATGCACCACCACTGCCTGGCCAAAAAAGCCTGGTTTTTAAAAATTAAGAAAAAGAAGCCAGGCAGTGGTGGTGCATGCCTTTAATACCAACACTCAGGGAAGCAGAAGCTGGCAGATCTCTGTGAGTTTGAGGCCAGCCAGGTCTACATGGTGAGTTCCAGGACAGCCAGAGCTACAGAGCTGTTATACAAACCCTGTCTCGAAAAACAAACAACAACAAAATGAAGAATGTGGATATAGCTTGTTGGTAGAGCATTTGCCTAGCATACAAAAGACTCTGGGTTCCCAGGACTAGACCACACACACACACACACACACACACACACACACACACACACACACACACCACAACCTTTACTGCCTGCAGCAAAATACTTGCCTAGAATATGGATTTTACTCTTGCAGAAGGCTCCTCGTTCTGATACCCACAGGCCAATGACTGAGCCTGTGTTAGCAATGCTGACGTCCCCACACAGGTCCCAGCAGCCAGGGAGTGACCTGGTCTTTTGCAGCTGATGATCTCACTGTCTGCTTAGAAACTGTTTCACTCGTGGTGAACAAGTCCAGGAGATCTAAGCTACTCTGCCACATTCATCAAGTGCTCATCGGTCTCTTCTGATTGTAGATCATGAGGAAAGTTTGAGATCAATGTATTGCTAAAGGCACCAGGCAAAAGGAGCTCTTCTTCCCAGGCTAGCTAGAATGGCTTATCTATTTTATCATTATATAATATAAAATTCATCATCTTAACTTGTGTGTTTGTTTGCTCATTTAAAAAAGGAGTTTTATTATGTAGCTCAGGCTGTCTGGGAACTTATAGACCCTCCTGCCTCTATCTCTCCATTTCTGGGATTAAAGGAGCAAACAATAATATCTGTCGAAAAGCCTTCCTTCTTCACTGTGTATTTAGTTTTCAGTTAATTAGCTAACTCATTAATTAATTGTTTGTTGGTGTGCCATTGCATGCACATGGAAGTCAGAGGACAACCTGCAGGAGTCCATTCTCTCCTTCAAGCATGTGGTCCCCAGGAATCAAATTCAGATTTTCAGGCTTGGCAGCAAATGCCTTAACCCACTAAGCCATCTTGCCAGCCCTTGCATATGTACTTTTTGAGATAGGGCCTCCTGTAGTCCAAGCTCTCCCTGAATGCTCTATATAGCCAAAGTTAATCTTGAACTTTTGATTCCCCTGCCTTCACACCCCAAGTGCTGTGATTACAGGTGTGGGCCACCACAGCCAGTTGACATTTTAGCCTTCTCTCAGTGCAGTGTTCGATGGCATTTAGTACAGTTACTGTTGTACAACCTTCACCATTATCCATCACCAAAACCATCCCGTGTTGTACAAGTCAAACCCATACAACAAATTTAATATACCCATCAAACAATTTCCCAGTGCCCCTTGCCAAGCTCCCCAAAGTCACAATTCTTTTTGTCTGTACAAATCTGATTGCTCTAAGTGGAATTATATTTGTCCCCAGGGCTCATCCATGGTGCAGGTCTCGGCATTCCATTCCTTCTTATGACCAGTAATAGTCCACTGAATCTTATACGCCACATTTCACTCTTGGAAATCTCCTGCCTAAGCCTCCATAGGGTTACAGGTGTGGCCGTCTTGCCTGCCCTTAATTGGTTTTAATCTCCTTGTTTCCAGTATAAATGGCTGTGGTCCTCTGCAGTCTCTCTTCTCTTACATTCTTTCCCCTGCTCCATCTCTGCGATGGATATCAGTTAAGACTTAACTCTTCTTTCCTTTGACAATAGCACCCTGACTATGCTTGGGGAAGCCATCCTTCCTCCAACCTCAGTTCACATGAGTTGGGTAGCACTGTTCCCACCAATGCTCAGCTCCCCAAAATGATGTCATCTCCAACCTTTGGGGCATGGGACCTTGCTCACCAGACATTCCACCTCACAGGCCACACTCACTGGCTCAGGGATTTCTGGTCATGGAAAGTACCCTTTCTCTGTGGCTTGCTGAGAGAGAGGGTGCAAACCAGGAGGTGCTGGGGGCCACGCTCACCTCTGTGACAGAAAAGCAAGAGAAGGACAGAGATCCTCAGAGGAGAGCAGAGCCATGTGTAGAGCAAGACTGGTGGCCCATATGGACCCTGGGTCTAGCCATCTGTTTTGCTCAGGTCCCTTCCTTAAGTCACTTCAAGTTGGGGGTTTCACTTGCCAAAAAAGGAAGGAAGGAAAGCCCTGCTTGCTGCCTCCATGGGCTTTTCAGACTTCAGAATGTCTAGGAGCCATTAAGCCAGACACATCAGAGCAAGGAGGCATGTCCCTGGTCTCCTTGACCACCAACATTGCTCACGGTAAAAGGAAAGTCTACACTTTAGTCATCTTTCAGCACACCTATCTATCCAGGAGAGAGATGAATAACAGACACTATCTCAAGAGTTTATAGGCATCACAGTCAACATAACTAGCTGTTCCATGAGATAGAAAGTGAGAGCAAAAGTCACACTCAGAGAAATTGCCCTGGACTTTGTGACATCACCAATGACCTGACCCCAGAGTCAACAATAGGCCAGACACCCTTCTTTGTCACACTTTCAGGAATGCTGACAGTATGAGGAGTCATTCTCCACCATCCTTTCAGGCATGCAAATGTCCCCTTTGAGAATTAAGAAACAGCAGTGATCTATATGTCCCTCTGAGGCCTCAGTACCACAGGCCAAGAAAGGAAGAGTGTCAGGGTCCCAGCCAGAAGCCTAATTAGGGGACTTAGGGATATGGTGACCTCTGACTGAAGCCACAAGTTTTCACTGTGGGTGAGCCAAGGCTTTCCCAACAAGAATGGAAATGAAGTGACACTGGTCTTCAAGGAGAGCAGGACTCCAGACGGCAGGAAGGAGTGACGAGACAAAGGGTTAAGGACCTAGTTGAGTGTGCTGTGTAGTCAGCCTGGAGCTGGCTTGTTGAGTAAGAGCTAGATACTGAGAGGAGGTGAAGTGCCAATGTGAGATGGGGTTGAAGCCTAAACGAACACAAGTTAGTGGGCCAATGGCTCAGTCAGGGAAGCGCTTGCAGTGTAAGCATGAGAACCCGAGCTTGACACCCAGTGCCCCTATAAAGAAAAGCTGGACACAGCCTCTAATCCCAGTGCTCAGGAGATGGAGATAAGAGGAACCCCAGAGCTCACTAGCAAGCTAGTTTATATCAAGTTCCAGGTTCTGTGGGAGTCCCTGTTTCAAAACATAAGGTGGGGGTTGGGAGGCTGGAGAGATGGCTCAGTGGTTCAAAGCATTTGTTCTTGTAGAGGTTTGGTTCCCAGCATGCACACAGAGTTCACAATCATAAATAATTCCAGGTTCAGGGGATCCCAAAGCCTCCTCTGACCTCTGCAGTTACTAGCATGTACATGGTGCACATACATATATACAGTGAGGCAAAACACACATACACATAAAATGAAAATTAATAAATCTTAAAAAAGAATAAGGTGAAGAGAAGCTAAGGAGGACACACTCAACATTGGTGTCTGGTCTCTATATAAGCACTCACACACAAGCACACACACACAGAGAGAAATAGAGGTGGGTGCATGGATGCCAATGGATAACACCAGACACAATGGGCTATGGCCTCATTTAATGTACCCAGTCCTCTTCGGGAGGTGGGTTTTATAATTATTACTTTTTTAAAAAAATTCTGGAACTGAGTAGTCAAGGCTCAGAGAGGTAAAGGGCAGACCACGTGGCCAGACCAAACCCCCTGAGAACAACAAAACTGGAGCTGACCAAGTGGACCCCCAAAGCCAGTGCCTCATCCTTTTCATTTGTCTAACCTGGTGAAATGCCGTTTACAATGTTTCCTTTGGACCTCTTCAGGTTTCAGTTGCACGCTGCAAACCATTTGTTTCCATCAACATGGTTACACTGGTGGAGAGAGTAAGCAAGAAAGACACACCGTAGGTAGTATGTATGGACAAGGTTCTCCATTCCAGGCTGCATAGGGAAAAATACAAACAATCCTATCAACTCCAATTACAACACCAAAAAGCTTTTGACAGGTAAACACTATCAGGCAAAGATAAGGCAAGCATTGCATTTCAAGGAATTCTTGACTTAAAGCCAGGACAAATAAAAATTAAATGAGTTCTTTTAGACACAAGAATATGTATGGAAATTACTAGGTTTGCAGTTAGTGGCTAAAGGTACCTACATAGTGTGAGGAAAGCTGGGCTGTCTGGTTTTAAAAAGAAAGAAAGAAAGAAAGAAAGAAAGAAAGAAAGAAAGAAAGAAAGAAAGAAAGAAAAAGAAAAAAAAAACAAAGTTGAAACTGAATCCTCAAAATAAATACTAAGTGAACCAAAGGTCACCATGTAAGGGGAACCATAGCAGCACTAAAATAAAACATGGTGAGCATCCCTGTAAAGATGGTGGAGAGGTGTGACCTAATGTGAGGCACTCTCGTAAAGGAGCCCATCATTCCTCCTGAGACACAAAGCAGACCTTGTAAATCAGAAGAGTCATCACCAGAAACAAGGCCCAAAACTGGGGGAAAGAACTTTACATGCAGGTTCAGTGTCACGCAGATATGAATCATCTGTGAATGTGCAAGATATTGGTTAGCTAATTAGCATCATAGTAAAGTAGGACTTACAAGAATTTTAGTGAAAATAGTTTTGTGAAATAAAAACCATTGGGAGTATTTGAGCAGAACTATTAAAAAAAAAAAAGACGCAGTGTTATTATCTCTACTGTGTAAAAAGTTATCACAGGCACTGGGGACATGGTAAAATGTTGGTCCCACAGCATGAGGACCCAAGTTTAGATGCCCAGTACTCACGTAAAAAGCCAGGAGTAGTAGCACTCACCTAGTCTGTGAAGGTGAGGACAGAGGATCCTGGGATTTTCCCAGCAGCTAGTCTGACTGAGTCAGTTAGGTCCAAGTGCAATGAGAGACCCTGCTCAAAGGTTAGGTGCAGGGTGATGGAGGAAGCACCCGTTGGGACCTCTGGCCTCCACATCCACCTATTTACATGTGTGCCCGCCCCCAACACACACACACACATGGAAATCTTATCAATTATGAAAAAAGTCACAGAGGAAAATAAGCCAAAGACACAATCTGGAAATTGATAAGTAATGAACTCACAGGTGGGGGAAAAAAAAAAAGCCCTGGGAACTAAATGAAGAACAAGCAGATAAACGTGGAGATGTCTGAACTTGGCAACTAAAAGGTGATTAATATCCAGTGCCATTCAGGATGTGGTAACACAGGCTTTCTCGTGTGTACTTGAGCAGAATGTAAATATGCATAAGTAGAAATCAAAGAGTAGATGGTCACACACATTGGCTCAATAACTATTTCTAGGGTCCACACAGGGATGTTCACTGCTGAACTACTTACAGTAACAAATTAGAATTACTGCACACAGGACACAGAGCAGTTGACTAAGTAAGCGGTGTGTAGCCGACATGTGTGTTAGAGGTTGGCAAACTATGCCCCTGGGCCAACTGTGGATAGTGGTTTGTTATGTTATGGAGTACAAATTGAAAGAATTTCACATTTTAATAATTATTAAAAATATATAACTTCTTCCTGTTCCATAAAATAAAAAATGCTTATAATCTAGACTTATGGAGAAAGAAGGACTACTAATCTTTGGTTTTTGTTTTTTGTGGGGGGGGAGTTGGTATTTTTTTGAGACAGGGTTTCTATGTGTAACAGCCCTAGCTGTCCTGGAACTCACTCTGTAGACCAGGCTGGCCTCAAACTTACAGAGATCCACCTGCCTCTGCTTCCTGAGTACTGGGATTAAAGGCATGCGGCACCACCGCCCAACTTAATCTTTGTTTTTGATCTCTATGTATTTTAGAAATGTTGGAGTAAAAAGACAATTAACGAACTTAGGAGGCATATGTAGGGGAATCATGAGTTCAAAGCCAGCCTGAACTACATAGCAAATTTCAGACCAACCTGACTTGTATAATGAGACTCTATTTGAAAAACAAGCAAATGAATTCCAGTGGGTGGAAACACTTCTGGAATCCCACACTTGAGAGGCAGAGGCAGGGGAACCTGCTTGAGCTACATAATAAGTTCAAAGCTAGCCTGAGCTAAGTAAGAGCCTGTCTTGAGGGGCAGGGAGAGAAAGGAGAAAGGAAGGAAAACAACAAAATCAACAATAAAGTTAATTTATAAAACAGAATGTGCAGTATGATTCCATGTAAGTAAACTAAATTCAAACCCAATATGGAATTGCCTACACAGAGAGGTATCTACAATATGGTGGCCTGTGAACAGTTATCATCTTTGAATGGTCTTTTAAAGTATGTATTTTAAATTCTCCTGAAGACTAATCTAAACAGATATCATGCTAAGTGGTGTATGGTGTTAGCTCTCTCTAAACCACCCTAAGTCCCACACAGCAAGAGTCAGGGAAACACAACAAACTGATATTTAGTATATTAGTTATGATTACAATAGTGACATTAACATTAGGGGTTTTGAGATTCAGACGTTAGCCCCTCACATCTCTTCTGTTGTTTCTTTTTCTTTTCTTTTCTTTTCTTTTTTTTTTTTTTTGGTTTTTTTTTTTTTTTTTTTGTTTTTTTCAAGACAGGGTTTCTCTGTGTAGCTTTGGAGCCTATCCTGGCACTTGCTCTGGAGACCAGGCTGGCCTGGAACTCACAGAGATCCACCTGCCTCTGTCTCCCGAGTGCTGGGATTAAAGGCATGCACCACCAACGCCCGGCCTCTTCTGTTGTTTGTTGCTTTGCTTTGAGACAGTTTCCCCAGGTAGCCCACACTGGCCTGTACTTGTGATCCTCCAGCCTAAGCCTCTTGAGTGCTAGGATTAGAGATGCTACGTGTAACTACCTATACCATTCTTTTAAAGTTCCTTGACATTTCGCATATGTATATAATGAAATGTGGTCATTTTAACCCCCATTCCTGACTTTAGCCCCCTCCCTGGTGAACCCCTTCTTCTTCTCCCAAAGCCCCCTTCTGCTTTCATGTCTTTGTGTGCATCCTTGTGACTCCTTGGGTTTAGTTAAGGGTGCTTGCAGAAATATGTATGGGAGACTATTTAGTGGAGCATGGGAACTATCAGTGATTACACCACTGAAGAAAAAGACTCCCCTGTCCCCATCACCCATTAACACCAATAGCCCCTCAGAGAAGGATAGGTGACTGAGTCACTATTCTGTTGTTATGATGAAACAGCATGACCCAAGCAACTTATAAAAGAAAGCATTTAATTGGGGGCTTGCTTACAGTTTCAAATAGTCAGCATGAACATCATGGCAGAAAGCATGGTGGCAGGAAGACAGGCATGACATTTTGACTACTTACTTATGAGTGTCTGCATTATTCACCATCCACCAAATAGGAAGTTTTTCTAGGGCATGTTGAGAACAGCACTGATTTATAGCTAGAGAGATAACTATTTAGAAAGCAGGTGGACATGTCCACCTAGCAGAACAATGGCAGTAGGAACTCTATCTTTAAAGTTTATAACTTCCTTAGCCACAGGCCCTTGAGAGCATCAGAGGAGGTCAGGAGCCTGTGGCTAGGGAAGTCATGAAGAAACAAATGTGTGACGATAGTTTGAGTTCTGAGAAAGAAGGGAATTGTCTGCAATTAGCTCAACCATACACCATTCCATCACACTGAAAATAATTCTGTAGTTTAGAACTGAAGAAAGAGGTGAGTCATGGAAATTGAAAAGTGAGCCTAGGATAGCCCCAAATGTTCTCAGGAATTTAGTTCATAAAGCTTTTGGTGAACTTGAAGGAATAGGAAGGAAACAGGCTGACCTCTGAGGGAACCAAAAGAGCCAGATTTTTGTTTTTATCTGCATAAGAAAATAATTCTAGGTATAGCACATTTTAAATGTTAAAAGATGTGGAAGATTTTGTATCAGGATGGGTGGTGCCCACTTCGGTGGCCTATGTGGTGGTGTGAATGAGGAGGTCCCCCACAGGTTCAGACATTTGAACCCTTGCTACCCATTTGGTGGTGCTGTTTGAAGAAACTGTAAAAACTGGGTAGTGGTGCTTTGCTGGACAAGTGTATTACTGGGACCAGGCTTTGATGTGTATAGTCTTGTTCCACTTCCTGTTTGTTCTTTCTACTTTAGGGTTCAGGTTGAGTTTGTGAGTTCTTGGTTCCTGCTCAGGCCACCATGCCTGCTTCTGTCTGCCATGCTTACTGCCATGATGGACTCTAATGCCTCTAGAACCATAAGCACAAATAAACACTTCCTTCTATTAGTAGTACACAGGAGTGCAAACTTGTACAGCCACTTTGAAAATCAGTATGGTGGTTTCTCAAAAATTGCGAATCAACCTCAAGACCCAGCAATATCACTCTTGGGCATATACCCAAAGGAGGCACACTCACACCACAAGAACACTTGCTTAACAATGTCCATAGCAGCATTATTCGTAAATAGCCAGAACCTGGAATCAACCTAGATGCCCCTCAACTGAAGAATGGATAAAGAAATGTGGTACATTTACACAATGGAGCATTACTCAGCTGTTAAAAACAATTACATTAGGAAATTTATTGGTAAATGGATGGAACTAGAAAAGATCATTCTGAGTGAGGTAACCAGACCCAGAAAGACAAACATGGTATGTACTCACTCATAATTGAATATTGGCTATAAAGAAAATGAGGAAAACGCTACAACCCACAGACCCAAAAAAGCTAAGTAACAAAGGAGGGCTCAGTGTGGGAATGATGAATCTCACTGTGATGGGGAAATAGAATGGACATTGCCAGTGGATGGGAGATAGAGCTGGAAGGGGGAATGGGGCTGGGAACAGGATGGAGCATGTTGGGGGAAGATGGAGGGAGAGAGTACAGAGAGAGACATCTGGCATCTGGGGGCATCTCTGAGATGAGCTAGAAATTTAGAGAAATAGAAACTCCCAGGACTCTATGACACCAAGACTCCTAGCAATGGGGAATTCAGAGCCTGAACCGGCCATCTCCTGTAAGCAGGTAATACTTCCAGTGGATAGATTGGAATACCAACCCAGCCACAGACCTTTTCACCTACAACTTGTCCTGCCTACAAAATGTGCTGGGGTAAAGATGGCTCCGAAACTGAAACTGTGGGAGTGATCAACTGATGACTGACCCAGCTGGAGACCCATACCCTGAGAGGGAGCTCAACCCTGAGGGCCAGGACACAGAGGTGAGATACCTCAGAGACCTAGGATAGAATCAGACATGACTGACAAAAAAGTCAATGAGATGATTCCTAATGATATTCTGCTATTCTCAGATTGGTGCCTAGTCCAATTGTCATCAGAGATGCTTCACACGGCAACTTACAGAAACAGATACTGAGACCCAGTGTTCCATCCCCAGCACTGCACTAAGAGAGAGAGAGAGAGAGAGAGAGAGAGAGAGAGAGAGAGAGAGAGGACTACAACTTGAGCATTATCCTGATCCTTGTGTTCACAGTGCAGTGTCCACACTGGTGCTTCTAACTACTCACTTGTCTCGTTGAACCCAGAGCAAAAGACTGCAGTGAAGACAGGAGCCAAGTGGGAAAAGAGTAGGGTAGCAGGGTGAGGGGGAACAGAACAGGGCTGAGGGGCTGGAGATGTGTAAAGGAGTGTTTCTCAGACTCTGAAAAAAACTCCCCTCTAAAAAGTCTTTATAGACATTGTTCCCTAGTCACCTGTAACACCACACAGACACCTCTGTTTAAGGCCTTGGGAAGGATATTCTTAGGGAGGGATATAATAACCATCCCCCTCAAACAGTTTTTCCCTATTCTTCTTTTAGTGAAAATTGATTTTTTTAATACAATAAATTCAGGTTATGGTTTACCCTCCCAAAAATCCACCAAGATCTTCCCTACCTCCCCTCCTATCTGAATCCACACCTTTCCTGCCTTTCCTTAGAAAACAAACAAGCATATAAAGAATAATAACAAAATATGCTAAAACATAAACAGAGAAAAATAGCCAAAGACAAAACATACACACACACACAAAAAAAAAAAAAAACACATACAGACACAGAGACACACACATTTGTACACGTAGGAATCCCACAAAAACAGAAAACTAGAGGCTATAATATATGCACAAAGGATCTGTAAAGTTAAAAAGAGAGAGAAAAGAAAAAGGAAAAAAATGTGCTGACAAACATTATGAGACAAAGAGCCTCCAAATGTGCTTCACTTTGTGTTGGTCATCTACCGCTGGGCATGGGGCCTACCCATGGTTTATTTTTTTATTTTATTTTTTTTGTTTTTGTTTTTTGGTTTTTCGAGACAGGCTTTCTCTGTGGTTTTAGAGGCCGTCCTGAAACTAGCTCTTGTAGACCAGGCTGGTCTCTAACTCACATAGATCCGCCTGCCTCTGCCTCCCGAGTGCTGGGATTAAAGGCCTGCGCCACCACCGCCCGGCCCTACCCATGGTTTATATCCCCAGTGAGACTCCACTGGAGAAAACTAGTATTTCATTTGTGACTGGTTATCAATTGGAGATGTTAGACCCCAGGAAAACTCAGGCCCGCAGGACCTGAGTCACCCAGGTCCGCAGTCACCCCAATCACCAAGCAGAGTCAAAAACTTGCTGCAAACTGCATGAGGCTTTATTGTTGTTTAACGAGCTAACCCCATGTTAGCTCGGGTCTTTCACCCACCCGCCATGGCAGATGGCTAGCAAAGACAGTTCCAACCGGCTGCATAGAGATCTCGTAGGGCAGCATAAGGGGAGTGTCTAGGGGTACGCACAGGCTCACCATTGGTGTGCCTCCAGGCTTGGAGGGCTTGCCCTGTGTTGATTGGCCAACTGGTTGTTATGGCCCATAGGCCCTCCCAGGGTAGTTGCTATGCTCTGCACGTCATTGCTGTGCACTTGTCCGTAAAGCACACCCAGAGCCATAAAGCATAGTGCCACCAGCTAACTTCTGATTGGTTCCTTGCCATGAGGCAGGCATCTGACTTCTAGTGACTAGGACAAGGTCATGGCAAGCATGTGTTACTGTCATGGCTGCCAAAATGGGGAGCTAGTCCCTTCAGAGATTGCTTCTGGGTTAGGGATGGGAGTTTGTATTCACTTCTCTCAGTGCTGGGGCCCCAGCTGGTACAGACCTGTGCAGGCCCTATGCATGCTGCCACAGCTCTGAGGCTCATATGTGTGTTGGTCCTACTCCGTTTTGAAGGCCTTATTTCCTTAGTGTGTTCCATCCTTTCTGGCTCTTATAATCTTTCTACCTCCTCTTCTGCAGGGTTTCCTGAGCCTTGAGGGGAGAGATTTAGGACTGAGTATGAAGGTCGCCCATTCTCTGCACATGGTCTGGCTGTGGGTCTCTGTATTTATTCCCATATACTACGGGAGAAAGGGTCTCTGATGATGGCCATGTGAGACACTAATCTATGAATACAGCAGAATGTAGTTAGAAGTCGTTTTATTGCTACGTTCTTTTAGAACAAGTATTTGGTTTTCCCCTAAGTTCCTGGCCTATCTGGTCTCAGTTTCCTGGCCATCAGAGCAGAATGGGGGTTGGTGTGGTGGTTTGAATGAGAATGGCCCACACTGGCTCATATATTTGAGTTCTTATCATCAAGGAGTAGAACTATTTGAAAGGATTAGGAGGTATGGCCTTGTTGGAGAAAGTGTCGGGGGGGGGGGGCTTTGAGATTTCAAAAGCCCATGGCAGGCCCAGAGTGTCTCTCTCTGTTTCTGCATATGGATTGGGATGTAAATCGCTTAGCTCCAGGGCCCTGCTTGCCAGAAACTGTAAACAAGTCCCCAGTTAAATGCTTTCCTTTATAAGATTACCACAGTGATGATTTCTCTTTCATAACAACAGAACAGTGACTAAGACAGGTAGGCTCCATCTCATGGGGTGGGCCTTAAATTCCATCAGATATTGATTAGCTACTCTCAAAAATTTTGTGTCACTATTGCATTAGCACATGTTCCAGACAGGTCATACTGTAGAAAGGTTTGTAACTAAGTTGGTGTTTACATTTCTCCTTTGGTAGCATGCAGAGTATCTTCCAGTACCATGAACACTAGTGCATAGGGGTGAAGGCTCTATGTAGGCATCAGCTTGCCTTCTCCCTGTTCAATGAGTTGTGTAGGTGTTGTCAGCAATAGGATCTTACTGTCAGCTTGTGGGGAGCAACCAATAGTTGCCTTGGCAATAGCATGGGTTGTTTGGGGGTTCCCATGGGAACCATTAGATAGAAACCATTTCTGACACTGGAAGCTTCATTTGGTGACAAGAGATGTCCAGCTGGGGCTCCATCTCTCCCACTATTTGGCAATTTCATTTAGATCACCTTCATACACGTATATATATTTGAAGATTCTACTGCATTAGTTTCCTTAGTTTTAGCTACCCATCCCTATATCCCACTCTTAACCTCCTCATTATTTGATCCTCCCATTCATTTCTCCACCCTATCCATCCATAACTATTCTGTTCTATTTCCCCTTCCTTAGGAAGGGGAAGATTCATCCCTTCCCCACTATCCCCTTACTCTATATTTACCTAACCTCTGTGGTTATATGGGATGGAGTTTGTGTATTGAGGACTTAACAGCTAATTTCCACATATAAGCAAATACATACCATATTTGTCATTCTGCATCTGGGTTACTTCACCGAGGATTTTTTTTTCCTAGCTCCACCCATTGACCTGGTAATTTCATGATTTTTTTAACAGCTGAGTAATATTCCATTATGCAAATATAGCACATTTTCTTTCTCCAATCATTTGTTGACAGACATCTAAGTTATTTACAATTTTTGGCTATTATGAATACAGCAGAAATAGACATGGTTGAGCAAGTGTCTCTGCAGTAAGATGAAACATCCTTTGGGTATATGTCCAAGTATGGTATATCTAGATCTTAAGATAGATCTATTCCCTGATTCCTGAAGAACTGCCACACTGATTTCCATAGTGACTGTACAAGTTTGTACTCCCACCAGCAAAGACTGAGGGCTTCCTGTACTTTTCACCTGCAGTCATTTGTTTTATTGATCTTGGCCATTCTGACTGGTATGAGATAAAATGTTAAAATAGTTTTGATTTGTATTCTCTGATAACTAAAAATGGTGAACACTTCTTTAAGAGCTTCTCTGCCATTTGAGTGTCCTCTTTTGAGAGTTCTAGGACTAGATCTGTACCCCGTTTTTTGTTTTCAAAACAGGGTTTTTCTGTATATCCCTGTCTGTCCTGGAACTCACTCTGTAGACCAAGCTGGCCTTGAACTCAGAGATCTGCCTGGGAGTAAAAGTGAGCACACCACCACCTGGCTTGTACCCCACTTTTCAATTGGGTTGCTTGCTTTCTTGATGTCCAGTTTTTTTAGTTCTTTGTATATTTTAGATATTAGCCTCCAATCAGATGTGTAGTTGGTAAAAATCTTATTCTATTTTGTAGCCCATTTTGTCCAAAGGATGGTGTCCTTTGCCTTACAGAAGTGTTTCAGTTTCATGATGTCCCATTTATTAATTGATGTTCTTAGTGCCTGCGCTGTTGGTGTCTTGTTCAGAAAATATTTTCCTGTGTCAATGAGTTCAAGCCTATTCCCCACTTTCTCCTGTCAACTCAGTGTATCTAGTCTTAAGTTGAGGACTTTAACCAATTTGGAGTTGAGTTTTGTGTAGGGTAATAAACATGGATCTATTTGCATTTTTCTACATGCAGCCATCCAGTTCGACTATCACTATTATTGATGGTTTTTTCCATTGTTTATTTTTGATTTCCTTATAAAAAATCAAGTGTCAAGTGTCCATGGGTATATAGACTTATGTCTGGGTCTTTAATAAGATTCCATTGATCAGTGTTTCTGTTGATGATGTTAATACCATGCTGATTTTATTACTATAGATCTATACTACAATTTGACACCAGAGATAGTGATGCCTCAAGAAGTTCTTTTTATTATTCAAGAGTATTTTCACTATCTCGTGTGTGTGTGTGTGTGTGTGTGTGTGTGTGTGTGTGTGTGTGTGTGTGTCCCTATGAAACTGAAAATGTCATTTCAAGTCTGTGAAGGATAATTTTGGAATACTGATTATAGATTGCTTTTCATAGGGTGGTCATTTTCATTCTATTAATCCTACTGACCCATGAGCATGGAAATTCTTACCATCTTCTACTATCTTCTTCATTTTTTTAAAATTCAGTATCATACAGTTTTTATCATACAAGCCTTTCACTTGCTTTATTAAAGTCACCCAAAATATTTTTCAAAGTGATTATGAAGGGTGTTTCCCTGATTCCTTTCTCATTCCACTTGTAATTCATATGTAAGAAGGCTACTGATTTTGTGTGTTAATTTTGCTACTTTGCTGAAAGTGTTTATCAGCTGTAAAAGTTTCATAGTAGAATTTTACAGCCACTTTTGTGTACTATCATATCATCTGCAAATAAATATATTTTGACTTCTTCCCTTCCTGTTGGTATCTCCTTGATCTCCTTTGGTTGTCTTATCACTCTAAAGCTTCTACTACTATAATGAATAGTGATTAGTTAGGGTTCTCTAGAGTAACAGAAATGATTTAGTAGACTGACTTTTAGGCTGTGGTCCAGCTAATCTAACAATGGCTGGCTGTGAATGGAAGTTCCAAAAATCCAGTAGTTGTTCAGTCCACCAGGCTGGATGCCTCAGCTTGTCTTTAATGTACACAAATGTAATCAAAGGAAAGGACTTGCTAGTGATGGCAAGAGCAAGCAGGCAAGTAGAAAAAGCTTCCTTCTTCCATATTCTTGTATAGGCTTCTAGTAGAAGTCAAGGCCCAGATTAGAGGCAAGTCTTCCACCTCTACAGGGCTGGATTAAAAGTGTGTCTTCCCGTCTTGAAGGATAGAATTGAAATTAAGCAAAAATTAGAAGTTAAGTAAATTTCCCTCTTCAAATTAAGCAAAATAAATAAAGAAATAATAAATAAATAATCTCTCACAGGTGTGCCCCATCTGGGGGTTTTCCTTATTCCGAGATGTAGTCAAGTTGACAACCAAGAATAGACATCACAAATAGATATGGAGAGAGTGGACGACTTTGTCTTGTTCCTGATTTTAGTGGAAATGCTTTAAATTTCTATCCATTAGGTTTATGTTAGATGTAGACTTGCAGTAAATTGCCTCTATTGTTTTGTGGTATGTTCCTTTATCCCTAATCTTTCCAGGACTTTTATCATGAAGGTCTGTTGGATTTTGTCAAAGGCATTTTCTACATCTAATGAGATAATAATGTGGTTTTTATTTTTCAGTATTTTTATATGGTGAATTACATTTATTGATTTACATGTTGAGCCATCCTGGCATCTCTGGGATGAAGCCTACTTGATTGTGGTGAGTGATCTTTTTGATGTGTTCTTGGTTTACAAATATTTTATTGAAAAGTTTTGCATCTATGTTCATAAGGGAAACTTCTGTAGTTCTTTCTTTGTTAAGTATGTGGTTTAAGTATCAGAATAACTTTGGCCTTGTGGAAAGAATTAGGCAATGTACTATTTGCATCTATTTTGTGGAGTAATTTGAGGAGTATTGGCCTTAACTCTTCTTTGAAAGTTTGGTAGAATTCTGTGCTAAACCATCTGGCTCTGGGCTTTTAGTGGTTGGGAGACTTTGACTTCTGTTTTATTGAGGCTTATGGGTCCCTTTAAATTATTTATCTGTTCTTGATTTAACTGTGGTAGGTGGTATACATCAGACAGCAGGAAGAGAATGCTACTCTGGGAGTGGCTTGAGCATCTGAGACTTCAAGGCCCACCCCCTAGTGACACACTTCCTCCAACAAAACCACATCTATTCCAGCAAGGCCACACCTCCTAATAGTGTCACTCCCTATGAACCTATGGGATCCATTTTCTTTCAAACTGCCACAGGCTACCAAAAAAAAAAAAACAAAAAAATGCCCACATTTACCAGTGGTTATGTGCTTTTATGCTTATTCCACTCGTTATCTTATTAAATCACAGACTTGCTCCATTAGACTGAGCTTCCCACTATGGCCCTAGGGAGTTTTTTTGTTTGTTTGTTTGAAGATTTATTTCATTATGTACACAGTATTCTGCCTGTATGTATGCCTGCATACCAGTAGAGGGCACCAGATCTCATTATAGATGGTTGTGAGCCACCATGTGGTTGCTGGGAATTGAACTCAGGACCTCTGGAAGAGCAGACAGTACTCTTAACCTCTGAGCCATCTCTCCAGCCCCTTGGCCTTTTTAGCTTCTAGAAGTTGCTTATATTCCTTATTTCTTGGCCCTTTCCACCATCTTCAGAGCCCATCCCTGCACAATCCGTCACTACCTGTTGTCAGGTTGCGTTCTTGTCTGGCTATGTGGACCCTTATGATTGCATCAGAGCCCCAAATGACCCAACCATCTTGTTTTGAGACCCTATCTTAAACTCATTGGCAAAATACCCATCTGCCACAGGAGACACATGTACAGGTTTCAAGGAGCTAGGGTATTTTTTTAATGGTTTACCTTTTTTAAAAAAATCTTTTTATTTTACATACTAGTCCCAGTTCCCCCTCCCTCCCCTCTTCCTGCTCCCCCCACCTTCCACCCACACCACACCCCATCCACTCCTCAGAGAGGGTGAGGCCTCCCATGGGGAAACAGCAAAGCTGTCATATCACTTTGAGGCAGGACTATTCCCCCCCCCCTCCTCCCCGTCCCCTATCTAGGCTGAGCAAGGTAACCCTCCATAGGGAATGGGTTCCAAAAAACCAGTTCATGCACTAGGGATAAATTCTGGTCCCACTGCCAGTGGCCCCATAAACTTCCCAGGCCACACAACTGTCACCCACAGTCAGAGGGTCCAGTTCGGTCCTATGAAGGTTCCCCAGCTATCAGTTCGGAGTGAGTGAGCTCCCACTAGGCTCGGGTCAGTTGTTTCTGTGGGTTTCCCCATCATGGTCTTGACCCCTTTGGTGCTAGGGTATTTTAAGAAGACATTATCCAACCTGCCATGACAACTGTAATGAAAGAGGCAAGTAAGCCCAACTAAGGTAGCAGCAACACCAGAGAAGAGCTCCAGCATCTGTGGCAGGTCAAGGGTCAAGGGTCAGGGACCATGAGGTGTTGCAATAAAGAGCACAGGGAGGAGTAAATTCCCAAATGGATTCTGACTCACAGGATAAACCAGGGTCTGAGTAAGACTCAGGATCCTGAGTTTTAGCTGCCATAGATGTGAACCCTTGGCCGCCCCACAGAGCAAAGAATGTCAACGGATACCAGCAAAGTTCAACACACAGACAAATGGCAAGTGAGATTTATTTAAACAATGATAAGTGACAGGAACAGGACCTGGTGTGACCACCTTTGTAACCAAGAGTTCTTCTGGATGTGCAATAAGGCCAACAGTAGAGATGAGGCTACCCATCCCTCAGGGGGCCCAGGGCACTCCCTCGGCTAAACTCAGCTTCCACCTCAGCACGAACCTTCAACAGATTAATAGGTTATCTCCTTCAAACCTAAGGGAAGGAAACACAGGTACAGTCAGATGCCTGTGCCAGAGCAAAGGCACTGGGGTGGGGGGCAGCACTGCTACATGCCCATGTGCTGGCCCTGGGCACCAGCACAACTCACTGCTGGACATTGGACTCTTCCTGTGTGAAATAAGACTTCAGAAGAAAGTGAGAGGTCAGGCCAGCTTTTATTTATGGGTGGTTTAAAATGGATTAAGAAAGCATTTCATAACAATTTATGGGCTCTCAGCACTAAATGTCTAAAATCTACCTGCTAACTGCTGAACTTTGAGCAAGCACAGAGCTGGTTCTTCACTGTGTGCTGACACACCAAAGCAGCCTCGGACATTAGAATGCTTATTATCCTAACCTGGGCGTGCTGGTGCACACCTGTAAACACAGTGCTTGGGAGGCTGAGGCAGGAGGACCACAAGTCTGAGGCCAGCCTGGGTTTCAGACCACCCTGTTCCCAAAGCACACCAAACAAACAAACAACAAAAAAAAGCAGTTCAACTTATTGTTTAATGACAGTTAACTTAAAACTCATTAGAAACCTGTATTTCCTAAAGTTTGGGAAGGTTAAGTACATTCAGGCATAGCCTTGTAATAGAATTTAATACCCTCATTACAGTTCTATTCTTTGAGAAGTTAGTAACAAGGGAAAAAATGCTTATGTTAAATGATGAAATTGGAAAACGCAGGAGTTCAGTTATATGAACATTTAATTCAGCTCTACTGAAGATAAGACAAGAGTTCAGCATAAGGGCAGAGGGTGGAGCCCAGGGCAGTGTTGAACCCGCCTCATGGTTTCTCTGCTTTCGTATGTGTGAGGCACTTGAAACCTCAAAACATGAAGCCAGGTGATGCACACCTGGGAGGCTAAAGTAGGAAGAATGCCAGGTTTAAGACCAGGCTGCTTTACACATCTCCAACAACCAAACCAGAAAGGTGAATAAAGAAATAAATTTTTTTTTAAAACAGTAGAGGAAGCATAACTAACTGCTGCCCAAGACCAGGCCACAGGCAGAGAGCTTCTGTGCTCTTCTTTTCCAAGTTTTCCAAGTTTCCAACTACGATTTCCTTTATTAGGAGTAGGTTCCAATATAAAAAAACAATAAAGGGATTTCCATCCAAAACCATGCTGGAAGGACTTTGTGAGCTGAACTGCAGAGCCCAAGGAGGCTGGACTACCAGCTGTCACTCAGATCACACTGTGGAAAGCCACCAGGGACCTGGAATAACCAGCTACTGGGAAGCAAGGACAACTGGGCCAGGAGTCAGCAGAGGCTGTATCCAAACCTGGAGAGCCAGGTACTGAGGTCCCTGCTTGAACCTCATGGTCTTGCATGCCTCTGTCGGGAAACTACACCTCAACCCTAAAGAGAAGGGAGAAACTGCCCTGGAAGCTCCGTGGGTCTTTTAGAAAGCAAATGATCTGTGAGTTAGTATCTAGTAAACATGGCTATGAGCTGGTAAAAGGGCAAACACTGATTATTTTTAAGATTATTAACCTCTCAAGGTTTTCAATCTTCCCAAGTGCAGAAATCCCATGGCAGGCCTGACAAGGGTTGGCTGGCTGGCTGGCTGGCTGTGTAGGGATTTGTGGTTTAAAGAGTTCACCTAATTCTGTGCTATAAACCCTGCGAGAGCAACGATGACTTCCCCGAGTACAATGTGGGTATGCATACATGTTTCTCTAGTTCTCTGAACCTGAGCTGCCTGGTGTGCCTTTCATTCCTGGGAGAAGACGCACACTCTCTTACCGAGCTCCTGGCCTCCACGGGTGGCCCAGCACAGGCAGTAATGGCGCATGAGCTGCTCTAGAAGCTCCAGTTCATCCAGGAACTCGAGGGATTCTATTCTGTGCACAAGTCAGAACAGGAGATGCGGATCACAGTTAAGAAGGAAGATGCTGGCCCACAGTTATGACATGTTCATGATACCACATGGAAAGAATTTGGACACACAACCGTATACATGCTATGGCTTACCAGAAAGCAGGCATGGGAAGGGTCTGGAGAGATGGCTCAGCGAGGTTAGGGCACTAACTAGAGGATCCAGGTTCAATTTTCAGCACCCACCCACCTGGAGGCTCACAACTGTCCTTAACTCCAGTTCCAGGGGATCTGGTTCCCTCTTCTAGCCTCTGGGGACACCAGATACACAATGCATGTGCACATATATACAGGCAAAACACTCATAACACATGAAATTAAAATAAATTTCTGGGGCTGGAGGGATGGCTCAGAGGTTAAGAACACTGACTGCTCTTCCAAAGGTCCTGAGTTCAATTCCCAGCAACCACATGGTGACCCACAACCATCTGTAGTGGGATCTGTGCCCTCTTCTGGCCTGCAGGCACACATGTAGACAGAGTGCTATATACATAGTAAATAAATAAATCTTAAAAAAATAAATAAAATTCCAAAAGGAAGAAAGAGTGCTGGCAGTTTAGCTCAGGGGAACAGCACATACTTAAAATATACAGTCTTAAAGAAAGGAGAAGGAGAATAAAGGAGTAGGAAGAAAAGGAGGCGCAGGAGAACAAGGAAGGGTGAGAAGAGAAAGGAAAAGGGGAAGGAGGGTTACCTCCAAAGTCAAGACAAAAAAACTAGAGAGGTATCTGGAATGCTAGTGGCAAAGGACTACTTTCTTTGCCCTGTAACTCTTTCATAGATTTCTAAAACTTCAGTATGATCTTATAACAGACTCCACATTGCACCTCTAGGTCTTCAAAGGAAAAGGCAAGGGACAAATGAAAAATGAACCAAGCAGGCACCAGCACAAATATACATCCCCACAGCAATGTTCCCTAGCCCTGCCTTAATGGAGATACTAAAACAAATGAGATGCGAGACGATGCAAGTCAATGTCTGGATCTGGCCATTTTAAGATTTTTTTAAAAATTACCACAATATCAGTTGTTCTTATGTACATTGCTATGCAAGCATGTAAACAAAATATGAAGGCCTCAATATTTTGATATTACAAATATAAATATGATCCATTAAGCTTTAAGAAGGGAGTATGATTTCTGCGACCACTGTGTATAGTATGAACCCACCGATCTAGAAGCCAGAGTCTATGTAGCAATAAATATTTATCTGTGTATGGGGACCATCTGAGAATAGGTCCAACTTGTTAATGAGGGCTAAGTACCATGTAAACGTACAAGACTCCAGGCCCTCAACATGAAATAGGGTTTTTTTATGAAATAGTTTTAGAACAATGAATATATTGTTCTTTTATAACAAAGGAAGAGTCCATTTAAAGATGTTATCCTAAGTTTTATCCTTTAGAAGTCATAGGCAATATTTCTCCAAGATAAAGATTACACAAAGTTTCCATTGCAGAGGTGTCTCTGGGAATTTTCCGGGTGTAACTGCTTATTTCGGTTCAAATCATCTGTTTTAGCAAAGGTGCTATCTCAGCCAGTGGCTAATGAGTTACTCTCCTAAGCTTTTATGAATGTTTACCTTATTTCAAAATAAGTCTGGTCAAGGTTAGCTTTGTGCTCACACTAAAGAACACAGACAGTCAGCCTCTGACTCCCAGTCATCTGGAGCCTGGGCTCGGCACTCACATACCTGTTCACCTCTGCCCGAGGAAGCCCACTGTACAGCTCCATCATGTTCACCGCGGATGCCGTCTCCCACCCATTCAATAGCAGCCGTTCCTTCTGAAAGGGGGTGGAGAGACATAGATGATTCCAAGCCCAGCATATAAGCCTGAGACTAAGGCACACAGGATTTCTCTAAGAGCAGTTGTTTCAAAAGCCCACACCCAGTCCCTTTTCCTTTCAGTTTGCCATTTTCTATATGCACATGCAATGTTTTCCTCGGGAAACCCATGAGAGCGTAGGAATAGAAAGAAAAAACTTCTATGGACAACACACAATCTGCCTCAATCTACTAAGTGGCAGGATTATAGATGTGAACTACCTCACTCAGCTTTCTAAACATGTCACTTGGTAGTCATGTGGCAAAGCTTATTTAAATGGTGGCAGGTATGGGAGGTTATCTCCAGCAAATAAATGGCTTTTTCTCTTTTAAAGGGACTACTACAGATTAAGAGAGATACAAAGCTATATTAATCATATATAAAGAGTGATTATGGATAGATGCCAAGTCAAATACACTAACTATAAAACATGAAGCTGGTCTGAGGATCCAATGCATGAAGGAACTATCATTGAGTTGTGAGGAGTAATCACAGTAACATTATCCTGGACGGAAGACCAACAGTAGGAGGGTCTTTAACAAGCATTTAGGGTGAAAACACGTATTACCTAGTAAATGTCTAAAAATATTCTGACAACACCAACATATAATATTGGCGGGGGGGGGGGGGGGGACAATACTGAAAATACTGACAATTGCTGAAGCTGGCTGATAGGATATGAGTGTTCGCTGTACTTTTCTTTCTACTTTTATGCTTGTCTGAAATTTTGCATAATAGAAAGTAAATTGTGCAAGAAATTTGCATAATGTAAACAAACGAGCTGTAGGAAATGTAAATTTGTGTTTTCTATATCAAAGGGACAGGTAGGACTTGAGTTCTCCTACCATCAGGGGCACTCTCTGCCTGTGTCATAGGCATAACAGGGCTTCTCATGGTGTATCTGCCACGGAGAGTGTCCTGCACTGCTGCCTACAGGAATTAGCAAGTGCTCAGTATCTGCTCTGACCTGAGACTCTAGTGACTTGCAGGTTTCCACTCCTGCGAGGTCACACTGTCGCCTCCGGAGGTTTTCAATCATGATCTGCCCAAACCGGTCATCCATGTTCACCTGAGAAGGGAAAAAGCTGGTTAGCCACAACCTTAAAGGTCTGTGTCCTAAGTAAGCAAAACACAATATCCAGTCAAGGCTAACATTTGGTAATACACACAGGAGCAGCTCAGAAGGGTTGTGTGACACAAAACTAAGCTGGGACACCCCCCACAAAGGGCAGCACACACTCACATGCTCACCTAGTACAACAATTCCATTGTTGGCAGAGGCTCACATACATGTGCAAAGATGCAATGTTATGTGTAACTGGAAGAATATGGGAAGAAATACTTATTAAGTTCAATCAATTCTATTACTGTCATAAAACGAAATACCATATAGCTGTGAAAGCAGGCAAGAAAAATACAGAGATAGGCACAGAACTACTTTAAGGTAAACTCTTAACAGCAAAGTATAGCTGGGCAGTGGCAGCACACACCTTTAATCCCAGCACTTGGGAGGCAAAGGCAGACAGATCTCTGGGAGTTCAAGGCCAGCCTGGTCTACAGAGCTAGTTCCAAAACAGCCAGGGCTACACAAAGAAATCCTGTCTTGAAACATTCCCCATCCACAAAAAAGAAGCAACAGCAGCAAAGTATAGTGTTGGTGAGAGGGCTCAGCAGGTAGTCACTTGTTGCCAAGCCTGACTACCTAAATTCAATCCCCAGGATTCACATGATAGAAGAGAACCAACTCCAACAGGTTGTCCTCTGACTTACACACACACACACCCCATGGCACATGTGTGCCCATATACATGCATACATAAACATATATAAAAATAAATTTAAGCAAATGTAAAAAATAAATGTAAGTAAATAAATGTAAACAAAAATTAGAAGAAGCGAAGCATAGAGAAATATGAAATGTCACATACAAGGGAACAGAAAGACATCACTTTACCAGTAAGTAAGACACCCGCCCTGCAGCCAGACCAGCAGCAATGCTGTCCTCTCTTGTGCCTCAGGAAAGAAGGGGTCTGAGAGCACAGTCTTCCTCACTTTATTGCTGGGGCTTGAATCCTGGCTTGATAATAGCTGTGACCCTGGAGAAACTGGGCAACTTAACTCTACCAGGGCAGTACTAATGCTAACCTTATGGATTTGTACAATAATGAAGTAAGCAAATACATGAAAAACATACAGCAGTGCCAAGCATAGGTATGTGAAAAACAAAGTGTGCACTAACGTCACCGGATTATCAACAAGGCTTTGTCACTGCAAACAACTTCCTAGGAAAAGCACGCAAGCACTGATCTACATTGTGAGGCTGGATGGTTGAGGACAGTTGACTTAAGTTTCATTTCTATTGACAGAGTGAGGATGGTGGGAGCTGAACCAGGTGAGGAACAGCTGGGGCAGTGCACTGAAATCTGGCAGTTGCAGGCGTGCTCATGAATGGAAGGCCTTGAGTTAGAGCTAACCCACTACCTTCCAGAGTGTGCTAGATAAATGCTTCTGCACAGAGAGCACAGAAAAGATGGGAGAACAAAGCAGCACACACAGAGTGTGCTAGAAAAATTCTTCTGCACAGAGAGCACAGAAGAGATGGGTGAACAAAACAGCACACACACACAACATGTGTCAGTTATTCATTCTCTATGGGTGTGCATGCCCATGCAGTCACATCAAGAGAAAAGCTGAGGGCTGGCTTCCATGGCCAGTGGTCCTGGAGGGAAGACAGGCTGAGGAATGTTTGCAGTTGTAAAGTGGGAAGGAGGGCAGACAGCCAACCAAGAGCCAGCAACTCCAGAACCTGAACCCAGACTGGAATAGGGAAGGAGACACTGAACCCCAGTCTAGCCTGGACCTGTCCACAATTATACTATATGGCCAAGTCTCCTCATTGATCTTACATGCAATGAAATAAAAAGGAAATAATAAAGTAGCTGAGGTAGGGCTACACAGTGAGATTCCCATTAAAAAAAAAATAAAAAAAAGCTGGTTATTATGGTACACACTGGAATCCCAATATGATCACCAAAATTTGAGACTAGCCTGGTCTACACAACAAGTTTCTGGCTAGCCACGGTTTGCAGTAAGACTCTATCTCAAAAAAACTAAGTAGGGCTGGAAAGATGGCACAGAGGTTAAGAGCACTGGCTGCTCTTGCAGAGGACCTGAGTTCAATTCCCAGCAACCACATGGTGACTCACAACCACCTATAATTAGATCTGGTGCCCTCTTCTGGCATGCAGGCAATATGCAGGAAAACACTGTGTTTATACTAAATAAGTAAATCTTAAAAAAAAAAAAAAAAAAAAAAAGGCAAAAACTAAGTAAGTAATAAAAACAGCTAGCATGCATTCTGCTTGTTACATGCCTACTGCTGTGTAGCATCTCATGAATTTCTACAAGGTAAGCAATAAGCAGCAAAGAACTGTGGCTAGGGAGGTGGCTCCATGGGTAAGAGTTTGCTACACAAACCTGATCTAGTTTAGATGCTCAGTACCCACATAAAGAGTCAGTTTGCCCACACGTAACTATAATCCAGTCCTGCAGGTATGGTGGCCATTCAGCCTAGCCAAAAAAACTTCAAGCTCCAGGCTCAGTGAGAGATCCCATCTCAAGGGAACAAGGCAGAGAACAACAGAGTCTCCACATGGTACATGTGAGTGTATAATCGCCCCCACCCCTTCTAGCAGTAAACAGCTAGAGCTCAGAAGAAGCTGAACAGCCCACACTTCAGAACTGGGTGGTGCCACAGGTGCAGATGTACATACTAACTCATGTGTGTTTCACAACACACTAGGAAGCAGGGGTATTACTATTCTCAAGTGAGGAAACAGAGGCACAGAGAATGTATGCAACTTGCCATACAGAATTCAGACTCAAGCTGAATCATTTGAAAGCTCCAAAAGGTTTTTGCTCCCCCCCCCCCCCCCCCCCGTAGCCACTAGACCAATGTCAGTGATTGTAGGACTAGGGCATTTTACACTTTACCAATAAGTATACAGGAGTATATTAAACTTCCCTTACAAAATTAGCTCTTAGAATTCTCGGTTCTAAGAAAATCCTGGCTGGACCTAAGAAGTGGCCACTCCAGGCCCATCAGTCCCCACCCTTCCACACTGTTCACAATGGCCACACTAAGCTGCCTCGGTCTCCAACCTCCACATCACTGACAAGTAACCTCTCCAGTCCCCTTAGGTAACACCTTCCACTCTACTCATGAGTGGCAGTCCCAGGTCCCTTAGTCTCCATCCTCCTCACCAGTCACAAATAGTCAATGTCTTCCATTGGCATCCCTGCTTGTCTAAGAGCCTTTGAGTTTGCTCCTTCTTTTAACATAGCCAAAATTACCTCAAATCATGTTCTATGATTCTGTAGATAAAACAATGATAAAATAAAAATTTAAAAACTTTCCCCAAAATCTCTGCTAATAGCTGGTGGGAAGTCAAGAGACCAAGAGAAACGCGCTGCTAGAACAGACTGATGGCTGTAGACAGAAGGAACTGAACAAGGAAGGACAGAGGCAAAGCTGTACTGGAAGCCCATGCAAAATCCAACTCTCAGGAAACTCTTACCTGCTCGTAGTTTATAAACATGGCTGTCTCAAAACTGCTGGCTGCCCACTTTAGGAGGCTGGCTGACTGCTCTGGAGTCATGTAAACCAGCACACATTCAGTTATCAGGAGTGTTGGCAATCTTAAGGAAAAAGAAAGGAGGTAAATATGTTTTCATCAAGTGAAGACATCAACTTATGCAAACATTGTACCACTGGCAGTTCATATTCAAGAAACTCAGACACAGCAAGCACTGTATGATCAATGTCTAGTACAAGTGTCAAGAGACACAGCTACAGGAAAGAGAACAAGGGGCAGGGATCTGTCTCTCAGTATGTGGGGTGGACTGCAGAAAAGGAAACAGATCTGCTCCTGTTGGGTAGATACTGCCCTGGAGCAAAGGAACCCTGCAGATTCTCCCATCACAAGAGTTTGCCCTTCCCTGGAACTGGGGCTGCTTAGGCCCTTGTTCTGTCCTAAGGGAAGCAGCAAACATTGTGGTGATCGCCCGAATGGAGCCTGACCTCTTCCTACAATGGAATCCCAACTGAAGATGAGTGGACTTGGGGCCAGGTGTTGGGAAGCGAATGAAGCATCTTGGCTGATGGTTGTCAGCTGGCCCATCTGCCGGTTGCTCAAGTGGAGCTATCATCCTGCCTGGCCTCAAGAGAGAACCTCCCAGCTCAGTCCAGCCAACTCACAGCATCCTTAGCCACACGTGAGCTGTTTCAAACCCCTGAGCTGGAATATGCAGGAATTACTAATACTCACTTAACAAAACCTAATCCCTCATAAGTGAAGGTTTGCCATAAAGAGCTGAAAAACAAAGACTTGGGAGTATAATTCAGTGATTCAGTGCTTGCCTGGCACGTATGGGACCCTACATTCCACCCAAAACACCAAATTAAAAAAAAAAAATTTAAAAGCTAAAAACAATGTTGTTTTGAATGGTTATGTTCCTCAAGAAATTCCATTATTAGTATGCCTGTGAGAAATTATCTTGACTGAGCTAAGACTCCTGATAATGAGGATGCCACAGTCACCTAGAAGCATCCAACCCAGTCAATCCACAGGTAACTTGCTCACTAGCATCCTCTCAAAGTACAAACATAAGGACACCATGTCCTTGAATATCAATACATCATCCAGCCAAAGGAAGAATATGCTACATGCTATAATCTGAAAACTGTTGTTGGGAAACCCAAGGGACAAGAAGCCTGAACTCAGCATTCACCGACTCTCTTCTCTTTCATCCTGTAACACATACCTGAGAGCCAACTCATAAAAAAGGTTTACTTTGGCACACAGTTTCAGAGTTTCCATCCAAGACCAGCTGGCCCTGTTGCTTTGGGCCCATGGCCAGGCTCCATATAGCCAGAAACAAATGGCAAAAAGGTATACTTCATAACCAGGAGCAGAGGAAGGAATGGACTGTGGCTTCAGCATCCTTCAGGAACATGTTCCCAATGTAACTCCAAGTTCCCCTTTCAAGAGATTCCACTCCTTCCTGCTAACAGCACCATGGCCTGGAAACCAACAGTGTTCTCTGAATACTCAGTGAAGACACAGACTGCATGGCAGCACGAGGCCATTAGAGTCATCCCTCACATGGGACAGGTGGGCCTACAAGTCCTACTAAGAATAACACTGTGGCCGGGCGTTGGTGGCGCACACCTTTAATCCCAGCACTCGGGAGGCAGAGGCAGGCGGATCTCTGTGAGTTCGAGACCAGCCTGGTCTACAAGAGCTAGTTCCAGGACAGCCTCCAAAGCCACAGAGAAACCCTGTCTCGAAAAACCAAAAAAAAGAAGAAAAAAAGAATAACACTGTGGCTGAGTGTAAGCTGAATAGGTCAAGAAGGGTGTCAACATGCAGAGACACGAGGTCCCACACTGACAATGGCAGATGAGTTAGAAAATTCATGAAGACTTGATGCTCCCCTTTCTCTCCATCTCCCGGAGCTCGCCCATGTTTCACATCCATTCTTACCCCCTCTCACCTTACTCAGAAGAACAGGGGTCCGTCCTTCCCCTGCCCCAGGGACGGCTAAGCTGAGCATCTTCCCACCTCTATCCCCAAAATATACTTGTCCTGGCACTTACTTCCCCAGCTGCTCATTTCTTTAACATTCTGCAATGGATGCTTTGCCTTGGCTTTTTCTTTTAAGTAACATTCCCTTTACTACATGTGCTGCTATGTACTAACTTCAAATATTCACCCCAATGTCATCTTCATCTGTGTAGACACCTCCCACTACATGTTGAAACGCAGTCTGACTTTTTCCAGCATCCTGGTTGTAAATCCGCACGTCATTCCCCTCCTCTCCACAAAGGGGTGCTCCCAGAAACTTGGTGTGGAAGACCCTTCTATTCACTTATAAGTCACTTCTGCAAGTTGGAGTGTGAGTTTTACAGGTCTGGTCTCACAATGAGGGTATTATTCTGCAACTTGATTTCTAATCATTTTTCTCTCCATGTTGATTTGAGTCATGCACTTCATGTTTTATTCACCTACTATCCTTCTAGTAGGCGTTTCTAGCTTTCTGCTACTCTGCTTGCTTTAATAAACACCCAGTTTAAACAGAAAGCACCTTGTTTGGAAAATACACCCAAAGTGGAACTTTTATATCACACATTACAACTCTGCTAGCTACTTCTCAACGCTTATCACTATGGCTTGTAGCCAGTTCACTCCACTCAGTGAGTCACTGCAGCCTACTCCCTACCACCCACATCCTCACCAACACTATATACAGCCAGATTTACACATTCTTGCCATCTTGGTGGGAGGAAACCATAATTTCATCTGATGGCTACACTGGTTAGACAGTCCCGGAAGATATGCACACATCATATATCCTGACATCTGGTCACATTCACTTCCACCTATTTTTGGCATTTATGGAGCACTTTTCATGAGCGATGGTGATGTGCAATATTTAACTATGTAAAGATGTGTTACATTTGCTTTTGCTGTGGAATATAACTGTGTAAAGGTGTGTTTCATTTGTCTAATGATGTAAGGATGTGTCACATTTGTTTATGCTGCTGAACATAAACTGTGTAAAGATGTGTTCCATTTGTTTAATCATGAAAAGATGTGTTGCTGTTTCACCTTACCTGCCTAAAGCACCTGACTGGTCTAATAAAGAGCTGAACAACCAGATAGGTAGAATAATAATAGCTAGGCAGAAAAAGGATAAGCAAGGTTGGCAGGCAGAGAGAATAAATAGGAGGAGAAATCTAGGCAAAAGAGAGAGAAAAGGAGGGCTGGAGAGATAGCTCAGAGGTTAAGAGCACTGACTGCTCTTCCAGAGGTCATGAGTTCAATTCCCAGCAACCACATGGTGGCTCACAACCATCCGTCATTAGATCTGGTGCCCTCTTCTGGTGTGCAGATATACATGGAAGCAGAATGTTGTATACATAATAAATAAATAAATAAAATCTTTAAAAAGAGAGAGAGAGAGAGAGAGAGAGAGAGAGAGAGAGAGAGAGAAAAGGAGAATGAGGGAGAAAAAAAAGGGAGATACCAGGGACCAGCCCGCCAGCCAGACACAGAAAAGGCAGAAAAAGTAGGACACACAGAAAGAAAAGTCTAAAAAACCCCAACACAAAAGGTAGATACAGATAATCAGGATAATTTTAGTTAAAAGAGCTAGCCAGAAACAAGCCTAAGCTAGGCTGAGCATTCCTAACTAGTAAGAAGTCTCCATGTTATGATTTGGGAGCTGGTTGGTGGCCCAAAAGAAAAAAAATCTGGTACATGTTTGTCTCCATGTATTCTAGACACCAGCTCTTTCTTCACGTGTTGTTACAGGCTCTCTCGCACTTTGTTTATTATATTAGGGCCAGCATTTTAAAAAGGAATCACAGGTGGAAAGCAGACGTGAAAAAAAGACCGCTTAGAAATCTCAAAACCTGCCAGGCAGTAGTGGCACATGCCCGCACTTGGGGGACAGAGGCACGGAGATCTGAGTTCAAGGCAGGCCTAGTCGATAGAGTGAGTTCCAGGAGAGCCAGAGATACACAGAGAAACCCTGTCTCAAAAACAAAAACAAACGAACTGACAAACAAAAATCTCAAAAAACTGCACTAAGTCGCAATGACACAATAAAGACCAGAGGCGAGTATCAAGCTGTACTATTGACTAACTGCATCTCATAACTCATGAAATCACAAACACATAAGGGGTTAAAAAAAAATCTCACTGTGTATTCATGTTACATTTCTTTAGTTTCTCTTCCAGTTCAGAAAGGTCTCGGAGATCTGCTCCAATGATGGCATATCTCTTTGAATCCAGCATCTGTCCATCTGAAAATAATAATAATAATAAAAATTCTCATTTCAACACAAGCCAATGATATCATTCTTTTAATGGACATGGCTTTTTCTTTTTTAAAGGTTACTTTATTGTGAATTTCTTATGTGTGAGCATGTTTTGCATGCATGTATGGCTGTATATGATGTGTATCAGATCCCCTGGAATTGGAGTTACAGATGGTTGTGAGCCTCTTTGCAGATGCTGGGAACCAAACCTAGTCCTCTTGAAGAATAGCAAGTGCTCTTTAATGCTAAGCTTTCTCACCAACCTAGATACAGCTTTTTCAAAATTAACTTTAATCCAGGTATGGTGGTGTTTTAATCCTAATTGATTAGCACTTTAATCCTAACACCTGGGAGGCAGAGACAAGTGGATTTCTATGAATTCAAAGCCAATCTTGTCAACATAGCAAGTTCCAGGACAGCCAGAGTTACACAGAAAAACCCTATCTCAAAAATGAAAGAAGAAACAAAAATAATAACAATAACAATAAATTATTATAACTAATTAAAATATTTATTAATTAAAATTATTAGTGTTATTGATATTATTATTACTGAAACAGCAAACTCTAGGTTCAGTGAAAGACCCTGTCTCACTACAATAAAGTAGAGAAGGATAGAAGAGGATACCTCTTCTGGTCCTCTTCTGGCCTCCTTATGGGCACACACAGCCACAAACACAGGCACATACACACAAATAAATGACATGATAAGAGAGAAAAAACTAACCCAAATCACATCTTGTAAAGTTATCAGTATGACACAATAGCCTTTTCCTTTACGATTAAGCTCACATAGTAAAACACCTCTCTTTCACACACACAGGTATTTAATAAAATGGGGCCACTCAATACCTGTTTTACAAACTGCTTTTCCTAGTAACACATCAAAGACATCATTCTCTATTTTGATCGGTTTCTTGAGATGAGATATTACTGTTTCTCCGACTGATTCCTTCAGCCTCAATGTGTCCAACTGGACTGAAGACTTGTACCACCAAGCCTAGTCCAGGGCACCATTTACTATAGTAATTTCCTGGCATGCCAGTGGGAGGAAACACAATCCCTCACTACAGGACACATGGGATCACTGAACAAAAACAGCTGGTATTCAGCCAACCCCTTACTACTGGATATATGGTACTCCCAAGTTTTCTCCATTTGAGACTCTGCATTGAGCATTCTGGTACATACACTGATGAAGTAGCTATCAGTTGCTTCTTCAAGGCAGAGGAATGTAAGTGGAAGTAAGAAGTCAAAGACTGGTGGGTGGTTCTACAAACACTACACCATTTGTAATGTGTTAAATGTTTAAAGGAAAGTAGTTTATGTAGCCATGCATTTACAATGAGTAAGAACATGAGTTCTCAGTTATACCAGAGGTGGGATGGAATGGTGTCTGCAGTGGTTCTCAAGCTTTAGGACCATCACAGTCACCCTGAGGCTGCACCCAGAGTTATGACTGCTTAGACCTTCCCAAAGTAGACATCTGCATCTCTAGCACATTCCCAGGTGGCTTTGATGTTGTCGGTCTAGAGACCACACTTACAAAACCATGGATACAAACACAATGATGCTGGCCTTTTGAGTATCATCAATGTAGTCATGATACTTTGGTGTGTCCTTAGAAACTCAATTATTGAATGACTGGTTTTTGTTTGTTTTTTAAACAAGGCCCTGCTGTTTAACTCAGACTGACTTTGCACTCACAGCAATCCTCCCACTGCTTGAGTGCTGGGATGACAGGTGTGTGTTATGCACAGATCAATTATATTTCTACACAGGCCTTATTTACTGTTTCCTCAAAGGTACAGACCATGTGGGAAGGTGAGACAAGCAACAGCCATCCTGAACCACTGCTACTGACTGACATTCTGGCTCTGAGAACCCTCACAAAAGGTACTGAAAATGCCTGTCTAGCATGTATAAAATCCTGTATTCAATCCCCGGGACTAAGTAAAAAACTATAGCATGTAAACAGGTCCCCTTACCATCTTCATCAGTCCATTTGGCTGATTCAAATACACTGAAAGAAAATATAAACACTTCCTAAGAACCCCTTAGATGCTAGTAAAGCAAAACAGGACAAATAGGGAGCCCAGAGTCAGCCCCAACGTACTGCAGTGCTGGATCAAGAAAATAATATAAAGAATACAAAAGCACTTGTCTGCCTATAATAGAAACAAACAATTCCCATATGCCTGTGTGCCTTCTTAAAAGTATATAAACAAGCCTTAAATCAGTTTTTCTATTCCTGACCAAAACCACAACAGAATTTTGAAGCATGAAGTTCTCTAATACGGAGTACAGTTGTGGAAAAAGGCAACCAAGTGGTTTGGGAAAGACTTCTCTTACTAGGACCAGTATCAAAACAGTAAAAACCAAAGAGTGCACAAGGACAGCAGATGTGAATGCCACACAGTGATCAGAGGCTCTCAGCCCCAGCCTGTGTCAAGTAGGCAGCCCACACAACAGGCAGGGAGCCCCGGACACCATGACCTTGAGCCTTTGACATGACAGAATCTGGGGACTGAAACAGTTTGCACTAGCACCACATGCAGTTGTCCCTAAGTCAAAACTGTTCCAGTGATTTAGATATATGAGGACCATTGTCTGTCCTCAGAGGAAGCCTCTGCACTATGTCACAGGGATCAGAAGAGACCTGTGGGGGACATGGGCTCAGAGCAAGTTCTGAGAAAACAGGCACTTTTATGAAATCCAACACTAACCAGAGACCACAGATTAAGCAGAAAGCCCTGCATACGGGAGCACTCCCCAGAGAAGATGACAGGAAGGACTTGCCCATGACCATGGGTATTGCATCCCTCCTTTTCTTCTAGGTTTTTTGATAAGAGAACACGGAGAAAGGTTCAAACTGTTTTGTGTGATGCTTGCAGAACAAGCATATCCAGATTTGGAAGCCAATTAACATTGGGTTAAAACCTGTGTATTAGGTAAAGGGTACAAGCCTGAAATCTTAGCACTTGAAGGACTGGGAGCTGAAGGACAGCCTCGGTTGTATAATGAGTTTGGGCCATCCTGAGCTTCATGAGACCTGTCTCAGGGTAGGGGAAATTAAAAGTAACACCTATGCATTACTATTGGTAGTTTTATAAGAAAAACTCCTTTAGAGGACTCATTGCTAAGAGGATTGACAAAGAGGAAGCTTTGAAAATACAGCTAATAAGGCTTAAAAATTAAGAACTAGCTTATACATGGCCAAAATGAAGAGACGATTATGAAAATCCTTACTACATATGCTTAGCCGTTCTTCACTTTAAATAGTGGTTCTCAACCAGGAGCAACTTCACCACTTGGGAGCATGTAGCAATATCTAAAGACACATTTGCTTGTCATGACTGAAGGATGTGCTGTGGAAGTAGCCATTATGAGCAGGGCTACCCCACAGCAGAATCAGACCCTAAATATCAATAATGAGACCCTGACACAGAGAGAGGCATGAAAACTCAAGATCTACTAGTCAGTAGTAAATTGTTAAAAAAAAAAAAAAAAGTCCTTAAGTAACACACAGTCCCAGCTACTCATGAGGCTCAGGCAAAAGGATTGCTTGAGCCCTGGAATTTGGTACCAGCCTGGACAACATGACAAGAACCTCCTTAAACAAAACAAACAAACCTAAACAATCCTAAATACTCTGTGATGGAGGAAGCATGCAACACATTGTGGTCTATGCAGATCATAAACAAAAACCAAAAATCAAAACCTTCTTTGAAGTGAATTTACCAGCATACAGTCACATTTCAACTTAGCCACTGCCAGCCTGTGTCTCTGGGCAAAAAACATAACCACGTGACTACCTCTCTTTTAATCATAAAATGTGATCTGATCTCAAATGGTTATATTTAATACTGAAAATAATAAACTGATGAGCTCAAGATTCCTAAATGTGTACTGAGGTATCCTGAGTGGCATAGCAAATTCACAGGGATGAAGCAGAGTGTTTTGGATTTCTGCAGGAAACAGAGATACTCAACATCAGTCAGACATGAGCAAACTACTAGACCGAAACAAAAGTTTCAACACTACATCATTCTGAATTCCTCCAATGTTATCTTCCCTCTGAGAAGTTAAGCTCTTGTATGCACTGAAAAATAAAAAAGTCAATACTGTGAATGTCAATGTGGACACAGGTGGCGCCCAACCTCATCCCAAGGCAAAGTTGTGAGGTATCAAACAGATACATAGGTCTCATTACATTAGTAACTGTAGCTTTTAAGAATGAAACAGTCACAGCCGGGTGGTGGTGGCCCACGCCAGGTGGATCTCTGTGAGTCTGAGACCAGCCTGGTCTACAAGAGCTAGTTTCAGGACAGCCTCCAAAGCCACAGAGAAACCCTGTCTCGAAAAACCAAAAAAAAAAAAAAAAGAAAGAATGAATGAAACAGTCACACATGAACTGCAGGTGCACGTTTGGAATCCTAGCGCTTGTGAGGCTAAGGGAGAAAGATTCCAACTTTAAGGCAGCCTTGACTATTTATCAAAACTTGTCTAAATGTATGAATGACTAAATCGTGCTTGTCCAACTTGTCTATTGCTTTTCAAATGACTAATAAATTGCTACAACATATATGCTTAAGATGTCTGAATGCATCTAATTAATAAACTGAAGTGTGAAAGATGTCTTTTGGCCTAGGGTACTGTGAAGTTACTGAGACTTTCAAGACACTGTAATTTTAAACACAGAGTCAGCTCAATGCCTGATAAAACACTGGAGGCCTTTAGCAAAGACAAGAGTCTAGCTAAGAAATTCTACCCAAATGAACCCAACTCAAAGAGACAAACTACACTGTGAGCTAAACAGATGGCAGCTACTTTGAGCCACATGGTTTGCAGTGGTTTGTTCCAGAGCAAAGGGTAACTGATAAAGGCTGTGATAACTGCCTCCTGAAGCTACAGTTCAGGAAAAGGCATGAGCAAAGTGAAGATCTGAGCAACATTACATGGTCTATAAATAACACTCACACGTGTGCAAACAGTGACTCAACAGTGCTGGTATTTTTCAAGTAAGCATTTCAAAAGGCATGCTCATCTGGGCTGAACTCAACCAATCCAACCCATTACTTCTTCAACGAGAAACTAATTTATTAAAGACTGTAAATGCTCTTTTTAGATAAGAGATTTTCGCTTTTATTTTAAAAATAAGGGGGGGGGGGATCCATCACAGGTGGATTTCTTAACTATATACAAGATTAACTTAGCTATTGATTCACCAATTTGGCAATTAATTGGCACTATGTACAGGCCAATGAGTCAATTCTGAGAATACAAGGATGCCCAAGAAGACGTGGACAAAGCTGGGCATGGTGGCATTTCCTGTAAGCCCAGCTCTGAGGAGGTATAGGCAGAAGAAACCTAAGTTCTAGGTCAGTTCAAGCTACCCAGAAGGATCCTGCAGAAAAAAAACAAAAGCCAACCAACAATAAACCCCCTGTAATCATGGGACTTATAATTCAAGAAGAAAGATGAAAAGTGAACACATCCAAGCATGGTAATGTTACATGGAGAGTATGTACAATGGGAAGAGGTTCTACTTCATACATTGTTGATCAAAGTAATGCAAAGTGCAAGGATGTTTATGACAGATGCTAATGTGGCACCAATTAACCAAGCATACAGATAACTGTTACAGAAAAGTGAATGGTCACAGCAGGTACAGTCGATCTGGATGGAGAACAAAGGCTTATTTATGCAGAAATTTAATCAAGACTCCAGTCATAAGGAACATGACTGTGGCACTGCAGTTGTGCAAAAAAGAAGGGCTGTTTGGGTGCCTGAAGGGTACTATGTTGATAATCAGAGAAGGCTACTCTCAGAGCCTAAATGACTATTAAATGCCTAGACCTTCTCTGTCAAACACAACTGAACACAATGGAAAATTTTGGTAGAGACCTTAAAAAAAAAAAAAAAAAAAAACCCATAATGCAGAGGGCTTGCACTGAGAGAATGTGTCATAAACAATTATAATTACATGGGGTCCAGGGAGGGGGCTAAGTGGTAAAGGGCTTAACTAGCATATAGAAGGTCCTAGATTTGATTCCCAGCACTACCAAAAAGAAAACTGTTGAGCAGCAATACTAACGGCCAGAGCTGAGCAGATTAGCACAAATAAAGGGACTGCAGAGAAGGACCATGACTCAAACAAGCAAATGTGTTTTGATCCCAACTGTGCCACCTGTAAAGCTACTTGCCTATCTGCAGGGTGTCCTCTGGGTGTAACTCCATGATGGGTCTGAACAGAAGCGGCTTGTTTCTATGAGAAGATGAGAAAGAGAAGGAAAGAGTCAATTAACTCATGAATACAATTACTGCCAAAATGCAAGACGTCTGTCACAGTATGTACTGTGAGTACATACTGAATACTCCTTATCCAAAATGCTTGGGACCAGAGACTACAGATTTGGAATGTCTGTGAGATTCTGTAATATTTGCATGGACTTTACTGCTACACTTTCCTAACTGAACACGATGCTGAAAATGTCTGGTTCTGGAGCATTTTTATTTCATATTTTTGGATGAGGGAAGTTTGGTGTGTTGCTAATGTACTTTAGACGACTTTCAGTCTACCTACATTGGCCCTATGTACACAGGAGCAGTTCAGTCCATACAGGTTTCAGGTTAGGTCATCTCTGCATTGTAACATTTGGCATTCAAATCACACACTGATCACCAAGTATTCTATTTAAAAATAGCAAAAAATAGGCTAACACAAATTTTCTAAATGTTCCAGTATTTTCCAGCTACCTCCAGTTTCTTGCTTATTCTCAAACAAAATTTATGTTATGATCCTAGCTGTTCTTTGTATTAGGGGTTCAAAAGACTGACTTAAAAGTTCAGTAATACTTATAAAGTAACACCTATAATCTGGCAAATGAAAAAGATCAGAGAACCACACAGCTATGCACAGGTAAACCTGTTCTTCTTTCCAGGAAGCCATCCTGAGCTTCATCTAGGGCCCTTTCATGCCCACCTCACCCAGAGTTCTAATGAGCTCAGCGAACAACACAGTTCCAAGAGTCACCAGTCATCATCTTAAAAGCCTTTCAATATAAAATGTACTTAATATTTAGAAATGCTGGGAAACTCTTAGTAAAGACCACAGGAAAGCTTGAAAACACTCCCAATGCAAAGAATAAACTGACAGTTTTAATGCCTATAGAATTTTTAAAAATATAATAATTAGGCTTTTATTTAAATAACTACTTAAGGGCTGGTGAGCTGGCTCAGAGGTTGAGCACTGGCCATTCATCCAGAGGTTCTAAGTTCAATTCCCAGCAACCACATGGTGGCTCACAACCATCTATAATGGGAACTGATACCCTCTTCTGGCCTGCAGGCATACATGCAGACAGATCACTGTATACATAAATAGATCTTAATTAAAAATAAAGCTACTTAAAGTGGGGCAGGGATGTAAAAAACAAACAAACAAAACTGTTGAGTCCTGAGAGAGGGCTGTTGAAGTCAGGTTTGAATCTCAGCTCTACCCATGCTAGCCAGGTGACCCTGGACACAAGATTCTTCATCTCCAAAAAGGGCTCTGAGCACTTAATTCCCAAGTCCACCATGAGGAGTGAGCCACCCAAAAACAAAACAAAACAAAACAAACAAAAAATAAGCACTCAAGACAGCAAAAGGCAAAGAAAAACACATCACCTGAAGCTCTGCAAGTCCCTCAGAATAGTCATCACAGAATTTCACACACTCAAGTCAAGAAAGAAATTACTACATCAATTCGGGGCCAGGTGACTGTCTCAGGATAAAGCCCTAATCAAAATACAAAAAAAAAAAAAAAACCAAAAAACAAAAAAACCATCTTCCAAGTATTCAACTATGCTATGCATAGGTCAATCTTTAATGTTCAGAGAAGTTACATTAATGAGTAAGAAGGGTCACACAGAAGATACACTGACTGCAAAGATCACACAACATGCAGGGTTGATGGTACCAGGTAGAAACTGAAAGGCAGCCCTCTCCAGGGAGGTCCCTCACATTCAGCCCACCACACCATGAACTGAGTCTCCACCAACTGGCATCCTGTCCCCCAACAAAGCCACACTTACTTGATGGTGTGCAGCTTTCTCGTGACTATCATTGGGAAGTCGACTTCAAAATATTTACTTGGGAGAAGACCTTCATCCTGGAGAAAACCACACAGAAACATTCCTTAACTTACACAGTCACTGCATTTGGCAAGCACTAAGTGCCTAACAGCAATGGGGGTACTTAAGGATTTTAAGGCAGGGGATTCATGACCAGAAGTGTTTTATTTATTTTATCCATGTGTATGAATGTTTGCTGAGCCTGTATGTATGTACGGGCATGTATGTGCAACATGCCCATGCCTGCTGTTGAAGGGCATTAAATCCTCTGGAATTAAAAATGGATGTGAACCACCATGTGGGTGCTGAGAATTGAACCTGGGTCCTCTGCAAGAACAGCAAGTGCTCTTAACTAGTAAGCCTTCTTTTCAGCCCTAGAAGAATATTTTCAAATGACTATAGCCTCATTAAAAATGTATTTGAGAAGATCAAGATAGTCAGTGAAGTGCTTGTCTTACAAGTGTGAGGACCAGAGATGAATTCTCATGTAAAAATGCCAAACATAATGGTGTGAGTGTAATCCCAATGCTGAGGAGACAAAGACAGGAGGATCCCCAGGGCTCCTTGGCCAGGTAGCCTAGCCTAATTGTTGAGCTCTAGAAGTCAGTGAGAACCTGTCTCAAAGGAGGTGGATGGTGTTCCTAAGGATGATGCAAGGTTGTCCTCTGACCTCCATATGTGCTTGTATACACACACACACACACACACACACACACACACACACACACACACACCCCCACACACACACCACCCCACACATATACATGCATTTAAAAATAGATACAGAAAAACAAAGAGGTTTCTGTATTTGTCCAGGTAAAGTCTATAGAGCTTGAAGTTGAGATGGTGGGGAAGGAGTTGTGAGGTGTCAAAACACAATTCATACAGTTTTCTTCCAAAAGCACTTGAAACAATTAGAAACCATCAGGAAATCAATGCAGAATTTTTACTGACCAACATTTTAGGGATTCATTTAGAATGAAGCAGCTACTATGAGGAAGCAACACACCCATCGGGTTGGGATCATTTCCTTGATGTTACAACAAAGCCTAATGAAGAGTAGGCCTCAAATCCCAGCTCCACCATTTATGTGAATGGGTCACAGGATCATCACTTAAAAAGTGAAGATAGGGGCTGAAGAGAGGGCTCAGTGGTTAAGAGCAATAACTTCATCCAGATCCCAGCTCCACTATTTATCTGAATGGGCCAAGGAGTCATCACTTACAAGGGCTGGTTAAAAGCACAGACCCGTTCTTCCAGAGGATCCAAGTATGATTCCCAGCACCCACATCGTACTTCACAATGACCTATAACTCATAGGACAGTGTCCTCTTTCAAGGGCTAGTCCAGCCACTTCCTCTCCTGAGCCACCTAAGCTTCCTTCCCAGTTTCAGGGAAAACAACTGTGGCTAATCATGCTTTAATCACAGACGCTCAATTCTCTGTGCAACAACACCACAAGTCTGAAGAGCTCCTAGTTAATGAGCTGGTACAGAAGGCCCCAAGTCTGGGACAGGCTTACACAGGGAAGCTGGGAAGAGCATGAATGCAGTGGGAACTCGGATGCAATGGGAAGCCACCACAACTGACAATTTCACACACTGCCAAAGTCAATGCTGCTTCCATCCACAGAGCTAAAGAGACATTAAGAAGGTGAAGTACCCTAAGTGGCTACACCCTTCATCCCTTATTCCTTTTTCGACAGTCCTAGCTTTCATGTCTATAGGAAACCCCCAACTACACAAAGGTTCTGGGCCCCCAACATCACACAGAAAGAGCAAAAAAAATCCATATGAATAGCTTCACCTATGCAGATTGAGCCTTTCTAGCTGGAAGGTATGAGACACAGTAAGAGCATGGATGGGCTCTTCCTATGCTTTTATGGAAAGGCACAAATCTCCAAAGCATAGATTCATAATTCTTTTCTGCAAAGAGCCAGAAAACAGTTTAACCTTTTTAGGCCAGATGGTCCCTGTTGTAACTAGTCAACTGTGTTGTCAACCTAGTCAAATGGCTGCTGGTTATAGACAATATACAAACAAACAGAAGTGACTGTGTTCCAATAAAGCTTTATTTATAAAAACAGATGGTGGACCAGACTTAGCCTATAGCTTATAGTTTGCAACTCATGCAAACAGGGAGCTGGAAAAACAGCTCTGTGGTTAAGAGCACTGGGTGCTCTTCCAAGAATACAGGTTTAACTCCCAGGACCCACAGGGTAGCCCACAACCATCTGTAACTCCAGTTCCAGAGGGATCTGACACCCTCTTCTAGCTTCTGTGGATGCCAGGCATGCAGGCAAAATACCCATAGGCAAATATCTACAATATTCTTTTTTTTTTTTTTGGTTTTGGTTTTTTGAAGCTACAGGGTTTGAAGCTACAAAGCTACAGGGTTTCTCCGGGTAGCTTTGGAGCCTATCCTGGCACTCACTCTGGAGACCAGGCTGGCCTCGAACTCACAGAGATCCGTCTGCCTCTGCCTCCCAAGTGCTGGGATTAAAGGCGTTCGCCACCAACGCCCCGCTATAGTATTCATAAAAAGGAACTTTGAACTTAAAAACAAAAAAAAAAAGTGTTCCTGAGCAACATGATCATCAATAAAAACATGAAATTTTCCACAAAGGACTTTTAAACTTTCTGCCATTTTTCTTTCTTACTACTGACAGGCAATTTTTCTTCTTAGAAGAGATGAACTTTGTTCATAAATAAAAATCTCAGGTTTATTAATTAGCAAGTTATCTACAAGAAGAAAGAAAGCAAACCATGTGATCAAGGGATTTCAGGCCCAGTGGAGAGATCTCTCAACAGCAACACCCTTACACAGAACCTGCTCAAGTTCCTTCTACCAACCTTGAGACACTGCTACAAAGACAAAACAGGCCCAAGGAAAAGATGTCACCAAAAAGGCCTCCCTGAACAACCACAGCACTGTGTGTAAACAAGGGCTTGATGAGTTCACTGCAATGTGTGCCCCCATTCTAAAGCCACTGGTTGTTGGATCCCAGGAGACATTGTGTCCCAGCCCCTTTTCCTCCATCTGTAAAACTACTCTCTGAGCTCTCACACTAATGCTGTATCACATAAAAGTTCTCATAAATGCCAGTTATCTTATCCTAGAAAAGAATGCAGACGCAAACAAGAACACCAAGATCATGCTGACCACTGGTTTATCACGTAAAACAAAAGCCAGGAGCTTCGATGACCAAAGTCCTTATCAGGTGAACTGATTAGGGACCAAAGATCTAAGCAAGTCAGGTTATGTACATACATTCTTATTTATCTTATTCCACACTTACAAGAAACCTGGGGAAATGTACAGACCCATTACTGCACATGACTGACTTCACAGAGAAGACAAGAAATCTGCACAAACCTTCGAAAAGAACCTGTAACATAAAGGACACATCACAGAAAAAACAGGCCACAGAGTCAAGGCAGAACTTCAGCAGAATCATGCCCCTCCTTGTGAGTATGATCAACCTACCTCTATCCCTCAGGGTAGCCAGAGATCCAACCAGAACAACCACAACAGGCTTTATGTCATATCCTGATCATCCATCTCACAAACCTCTGAATCTTACCCCAAATGACATTACGTGGTCAACAGATCTTAGTTACCATCAAAATTACAAACTCTTATTTTTGGTTATGAGCCTAGCCTTTAACAGTTGAGCTATCCCTCCAGCCCAAAATTTACAAACTCATAGATTTGATCTCAGTGATTCTAGTGGAAAATTTTTTCTTCCTGCTGTGTAACAATACCCAGAAGAACATACATGAAATTTTAGTATAATCCCATTTGATATAACTATTAAAAACAATCTAACTTATTGGGCCCTGAGAAAAAACAAAGGGTTGGCAGTTATTGTAGGGGTGACTATGGGGCACATCTAGGCAGGTAGAATGGGATGAAAAAGTCTACCATTGAAGTACTTTTAATATATTTATTTTTAAAATCTATACGCATATGCACAAATGTTTGCATGATCACTGTGTGCGCACATGCAATGTGTTGGCAGAGGAATACCTCAAATATCATTCCTCTCAGGTGCATTCTACTTTTTGTTTGAAACAGGAGTTCTCATTGGCTTGGAAATCCCCCATGTAGGTTAAGCTAGCTGGCCCAAGAACTACCAGGGACCCACCTGTCTCTGTCCCCCAACTAACCAATGCTGGGATTACAAGTGCCCAGCTCTCTCTCTCTCTCTCTCTCTCTCTCTCTCTATATATATATTATATATATAATATATATATATATATATATATATATATAGGATAGGGACTGAACTCAGGTCTCTGTGCTTTACAGCTGTGACAGCCCCCTCTTTTAATAAATTTTTACAATTTTAAACTAGGTAATCAACTTCAAAGAATTAAACTGGAGCAACTGTAGTAGAACCTTTAATTACCTTTAACTTCCAGAAGGTGGTGTCCATCCCAGCTCCAAGGTTGAGAATTTGACAATGACATTCTGTCTTCTGGAGAAAAGCTTTAATAAGCTGACTGACACCATGAACTCGAGCAAAATATCCTTAAAGAGAATTCCAGAGAAACAGTCAGTAGTTCGGGGACAACACACATTGTTCCTCAAAGCCATCAGAGAACCAGGTGCCACAAGGGTCCCTGGCTCTGCAACAGTCATTAGGAAATCTGCCTCAAGACCACAGGGAAGAATGCCAGCCACATAAACTAACATGGCCTAGCCTCGGGGACCCATAGTATTGAAATCTCTTTGCACTGCTCATAGAAACTATCTACAAGGATATACTTCTAGGAGCCAAGAGTCCCTTGACACTCACTACACACAGATGAATTAAGATCACTGGGGTCAGTTTTCTCTGGGATAGGAAGTAAACCATGTCTCTGCCTCAAATACTTGATGAAATTACTTAAAAGCCCAACAAAAGGAAAAAAAAAAAAAAAAAAAAAAAAAAAAAAAAAAGGTTAACCTCACCCAGATAGTTCATAGCAAAAAATCCATGATCATTTTCTTCTGCTTGCTGTTTTGGTTTTTTTGAGGCAGGACATTAATGTGTAGTCCACATGGCTTTAAACTCACAATTTTCCTGCCTTAGTCTTCAGAGTTCTGGAAATATAGGCATGCCATACCATACTTGGCTTATAGTGTGTGTGTGTGTGTGTGTGTGTGTGTGTGTGTCTGTGTGTGTGTGTGTGTGTGTGTACATGCACACCCATATTTTTCAGTGCTAGGAAGTGAACCCCTAAACTTGTGCATGCTAAGCAAGCACTCTATGAATGAGCCATTAATAGATTTTTAGACAGGAAAATGTAGTCTCTTTTATAAATGGGAAAATTTAACAACAAAATTTCAGTAACACCATTTCTATGATCAGATTGAGATTAAAAGGTTTTACAGATACCATATTGGTGAGGACGCTGGGAACTAAGACCTTCCCTATTCATTTAAAAAGTATACCCTGGAAGGCTCTCTAAGAATGAATTTGTAAAATCTCAGGGCTCATGGTGTTGAGATGGCGGGCAGGTAGGTGGCCACTTACCTCTGTTAATTTCAGGAGCCTTTCTCTCTTTAGACTGCCTCACAAGATGCTCAATGTACGGATCATGCCAGTAGCCAATGCTTACCGCAAACCTGGAAGAGTTGAAAAGGCAGGCAGTGAGTATGGTTCCTAAAAACCACATAGAGAATCCAGAGGGAAATCACCTACTTCAAAAGCCCAATAAATGCACATGGACTGCCTCACAACCCCCTTAACAAGACTCACCTCACATCTTCACACTCACATGACACCACCCCCAATATTTCCCAACTCAATCACATCTCACCTCTCTTCTTCATATTGCTAATTCCTTCCCCAGGACCCTCAATAAAAATAATCTCATCTCACCCTTCACAGAGATTTGTGATTATCTGTTCACTAGGTAAACATTATGTCAAGACTGTCAATTATAACAGATGGTCCCTAACTGCTACCCTGAGTCTTCACACCTCCAACCCCATGTTCCATAATAACTATGTCAAGACTCAAGGATGGTGTGTACAGTAAGTACATCTCCAAGGTGCAGTCTAAGCTCCCAGAAGCAGACACTACATCTTTTCTTTGTAGCTACCAAATAGACTTCTTTTTCTTTTTTGATTTTGGGTTTGAGACAATATCTCTCCTACATATCCTAGCTGGTTTCAGCACCTGTATTCCTCCTGCCTCACCTTCCCAATAGCTGAGGTTACAGATGTGTGACAACACACTAAGTAACAAGGTTGATTTCTGCCTTGCCACAGTAGGTGCCATATTCTGTACAAGCCTGTCTCTCACTGGTGTCTGCACATGTGCATGAGTAAGGTGTTTAATACAGCATGCAAAAATACTCACAATACCAGGCCTTGCTACATATGTCTACAGAGTCCAAAGTAAACAGCACACTTACAGTTTGACCACATTGAGTTTACTCAGTCTCTAAATAATGGGTAAAGCTCAGTGGTACAGCCAGTCATGGTGGCACACACCTTTAATCCCTGCATTTGGGAGGCAGAGGCAGATGGATCTCTGTGAGTTCTAGGCTAGCCTGATCTATATAGTGAGTTCCAGACCAGCCAGAAATATGTAATGAAATCCTGGCTCAGAAAGCAAAAATACAAAATAAAACAGCTCAGTGGAACCGTTCTTGCCTATGGCACTACATTCAACCCTAATACCACAGAATAAATAAATAAAAACAAAAAAATTAAACAGTATCGTTTTCAACAATGTGTGATTCATTACTATCAAATTCAATTTAACAGTGTGTAATCTTCATCTTTTAAATATGAAGAAGAGAATAAAATAAGAAATACCACCATGTGTTACACATAGGAAGGATGAAGACTGTTTCCAGAAGTTTAGATGTGTTGAGCTGTGGGTGGTTATGTGAGTTTTCAGAGGAATCCTGTAGTGCCATCTAGTGGCAAACGGCATATCTTTAGCTGAAACAAGAACAGTTCTTTCCAATCCTTACCACAAGGAAGGGAAAGGGAGTGTTCTAGCCCGAGTTGTTAGATCAGGGCCTCACCATTTGACCAGGCACAACAGCCAACACACAAGAACTTTTTACAACACATGGTAGGTGAAGAAGGAAAAAAGGCTGCTTTCAGGAAGGAAGATGAGCATCAAATTCCCATAAACTAGGAAGAAAACACCCCAAAACTCCCTTAAGTTATCTACACCAGGCATTTTGGTTATGGAAAAGGAGCCCATGCACTGTGGAAAGCAATCACCAAGAAAGGGTCCCTTGGTACAATGTCTCCAACTTAGCACAGCATGAGTCAGTGTGAACTATAATGAATGCTAAGATGCTATGATGGTTAATCGCCATTGTCAACTTGATGGGGTCAGCACAGAGACAAACCTCTGGGCACATCTGTGAGAGTGTTTCTAGACTGGGTTAACTGAGATATGTGGGCAGCACCATTCCATGCACTGGAGGGTTTTGTTTTTGCTTTTTAAATTTTTATTGATTCTTTGTGGGTTTCACATCATGTATCCTGATCCCACTCATTTCTCTGTCCCCTTGTTTCCACCCTCTGCCCTTGCAACCTCCCCCACAAAAGAGAACTTAAAAATAAAACAAAGCAAAAAAAATAAAATAAAATCTCAGTGTGGAAGCTGTAGTGTGGCCCAGTGAGTCACATAGTATACCCTTTAGTCTATCCATCTTTACTTGTAAGTGTTCATTGCAACAAGTCATTCATTGGTTCAAGGCCTCTGGCTTCTGCTGTACCCTTGACACTGGGCCCTCACTGGGACGCCTCTGTGTATATCCTATTGTTGCCTCATGTCATGGAGACCCTATAGCTTGGAATCTGCAGATACAGCCCCTTCACATGCTCCAGAGTTCAAAGATGAGGTGGGTGTTGGGGTGGGCTACCTTGTAGTCCTGGTTCTGGGCCTAGGTGGTATCTGGGTTAGTCAGCCTGCTAGCTTTCCCTCATCATCGTGAGTTCTCCAGCACTGCCCAGGTTAGCTCACTCGGTGTAACAGACAGCAAGATGACGGGCCAGTTCTCCTGCTCTCATGCCCTCGTGTCCAGCTCACCCACACTCACAATACTAGGGCCGGCTCTACTGTTTTGCCCAGGTGAAGGGAAGGGCCTACTCTCCAGATTGCTGCACTTGGTGAGGGGCAGGGCAGCTCTTCATTCTCATGCCTGCTACAGGTAGCAAGGGGTTGGAGGAAGGGCCTATTTCCCTTACCCTTGCCATCCATGGGCTGGAATTTTAAACTGAATAAAAAGAAGTGAGCTGAGTATCAGTGTTCACCTCTCTCTCTGCTGCCTGGCTTTTGTACTGACTGATTCATCCACCTGTGCCACTGTTCGTTCCATAGTTTTACAGTAAGTGTTATAATTAAAGTCAGAGTAAGTTCTCCAATTTTGATCTTTTTAAGACAATTTTGATCTTTTTTCCAGACTCTCTGTATTTCCATATGCATTTTAGAATGAACCTGCTATTTCTTCAAAAAAGATGGACAGGATTTTGATTGGACTACAATGACTCTATATATCAATCTGAAGAGAACAGAACTCTACTTTTTATTTTATTTCTGAGGCAAGGTCCTAGGCTGGCCCTAAATTCACTATGTAACTTTAAACTCCTGATCTTCCTGCCTCCACTTCACAAGTTATGATTTCAAGTGTGCACTACCCCATACCTGACTGAGAAGTCTTAGCAACACCCTATGTGAGAAAATAATTTCCATGTAAATCTTTAATCTCTATCAGCAATATTATGCAATTGTCTGTGTTGAGAGGGTTCATGTCTCTCATTAGATTTATTCCTATCATATATAGTTTATCTTTGTCCTATTATAAATGATATTCTAGTATTTTATTTTCCTGTGCATGTAAATACATGCACATACAACATATTGGCCTGACAAAAGACTCTAGCTAGAATATACGAGACCTCCAACAAATGAACAAATAGCATCAACAAAGGCAAAAGATTTTAACACACTAGACAAAAGATGTAGAAATGGCTAATAAATACATGAAAAAAGTTCTTGATGTCATTAGTCACCAGCAAAATATAATTTAAAACCAAAATGGCATGTGTCTCACATTTACTGGCAATGCCACATTCGACAAAAACCTAGAGAGACTGCAGTTCTAGTGCATTGATGGAGGGACTCAACACACAAGCCGGGAGGGAAATCGGTGTAGTGGTTAAAAATTAACCCACCCTATGACTGGGTTAGACAATTACATCGAATTAGTGATTAGCTGGGTCACCAATACACTTCAGTGTGGCAGGAAGGAAAGAAATAAAATGACTTCCCCTTAGAGTCATTTAACCAAGGCCAGATCCAAATTCTCTACTTTGTGCTCCCCGTGTCTCTTGTTCTCTGTCGTCTGTGTATGAGTCTAAATCTGTGCCTATAGAAGGCTGTCTTGTGAATCTGTCCCTGTGTCTGCATGTTCTGTCTACGTGTGTCCGTCTGTCTTGTATGTGAATATGTCTCTGTGTCTGTGGGTCTGTCCCTTACTAAGGCCTTTGTTCTGTACTTACTTAACAGCACAAAAAGCACCACATGAAGAAGGAATAGGACACTTGACAGAATCGTTAAGAGTTTTACAAGGAGTTAAGTCACTGCCTCCAACTGATCCCACCTGACCAGATAACAAATACTGTTTATTAACCAGTATCCATGAGTGGGTGCTTTCAACCTTTAAGGTAGATCTTAGGGAGCTGCTTCCAACTTCTGTATTTGCTGCTTTCAGCTAATGACTCACATGCATTACTCTGGGCCAGGGGGACAGAAGAGTATGTAACTTAAGACTGCAACTAAGGTTGTAAAAGCTGATTTCTGGTATGTTTTGTTTTGTTTTGTTTTTAAGCTGATCTGGTGGGAATCCAATGCAAGTTGGGTTGATTGTTACATTGTTCTCCTAAAGGCAGGTTAAACAAACAGTTTGAGTACACAGTAGGCTATCAGTTTTTAAGTCTTAAGTGACCTCAAGGTGTATTATTAACGGCTGTGAGATCCAGCGAAAGTTCCAGTCCTTTAGAATGTAAGAGGTTATTTTCAGAATATTGAATTGCCACAACTGGACAACTCCGAAACAAGAAGGATCTTTGAGAAATCTGCTCACCAAAGCCTATTTACAATGGCCACACAGGATCCACTAAGTGTCTATCAGCAACTGAATGAACAAATCAGACAACAGAAACTGGAGCGAATGACTTCTGACCAAATATCCAGCCAGGCTCCTGAGCCTGCTTGCTGACTAGGCCTTAGCCATAGGCTACACAGATCTGAACAAACACTATCTATGCTAACAGCTTAAGGACCCATCTCTAGGATGACCCCAACCCACCTTAGGGTACTGTCTAAGAAAATTTGATGTTGCTAAACAAAGTTACTGTTTTTCCAGCTGGGCCCTGGCTGTCTCCTGGGGGGGGGGGGAGTGTACTACCTTCACAAATACCAGTGAGCAAAGCCAAGCAGATATGACATGAGCCAAGCCTGCCTCCCTGGGTTGACCCTAACCCCACTGAGCCTCTGCATACCTCCTTGTTTTCTCATTCTTCCTTGAAATACTCAACCAGTCAATTCTATTGAACCGGAAGCTTGGTTCAGTTCATGCTAGACTGAGTTGGAATGCAGGAATTTTCCTGATTAAAAACTACTTTATTATCTATGTCTGTTTTACCTTGAAGATATATACATGAATAAACCTCAAAGAATACATTGAATACAAAACTTCCAGCACTCTCTAAGTTCGAGGTCAGCCTGATCTACACAGCAAAGTTTCAGGCCAGCCAGGGCTACACAGTGGAATTGTATGTCAAAAAAGAAAGAAAGAATATGTACTACATAATTCATTATAGAATGTTCAAGAACAGTCAAATCTAAGGCTGGGGATATAGATAGCTCTTGTCTCCCTGATGGTGGCATATGCCTTAAATCCAGCACTCAAGAGGCTAAGGCAGGAGCATCTCTTTGAGTCTACATAGAAAGCTCCAGGACAGCTGGGCAGTGGTGGCACAGGCCTTTAAACCCAGTACTCAGGAGGTAGAGGCAGGTGGAGTCCAAGGCCAGCCTGCTCTACAAAGCAAGTTCCAGGACTGGCTTCATAGCTACTGAGAAACCCTGTCTGGAAAGAAAAGAAAAGGAAAGAAAAGGAAAAAGAAACTGAAGCTATTCCATAATCTATAACAAGTTCACTTTGGGTAAGAATGCAAACTCCTACAATCTCATCTGAGATGATTCTGCAACTTCACCCCAGGACTCTTACTGGAAAGCATATGGAAAAGTGGTGGTGGCCACAATATGATTTCATTCCTCCTATTCTTTAGAAATTTGATGAATATGACTTTTCTCTGCATATATGTCTGTATATCACATGCATGCAGTTCCCTTAGAGGGCAAAAAAGTGTGTCAGATTCCCTGGAACAGGAGTTACAGACAGCTGTGAGCTGCCATGTGGGTAGCTGGAAATTGAACCCAGGTCCTCTGGAAGAGCAGCCAGTGCTCTTAACTGTTGAGCTCTTAACTGTTCAGCTACATAATATGATTTTAATAGCAACACTGGAACCATTTTAATACAGGTTAAAAAAAAAAAAGCACCCAAAGAGGAACAAACTGTAGACACCACACAGCTGCTAAAAAGAATGAGGAAAAAGAGAATGAAAAGAAAATGTTGTGAAACTTAAGGTACAAAAATGCTCACATTAAGGTGTGAAGGGAGAGAGTACTCACTGCTGTCCTTTAAGAATTAAACTGTTAGAACCTGCAAAGCTAAAGGTGCTTTCTGCCAAGCTTAACAACTTCCCCCAAAAGTATCCTCTGACCTCTACATGTGTTCCATTGCACCAATGCATGTACACACATATACAAACAAATGTAATTTTAAAAAAAGAGAGAGAGAGAAGAGAAGGTAGGTCTGGCAAGACACAAAAGCAGGCTGAGTGAGATATGCATGCATTCCTAACTGGGGTAGGAACGTCATAAACCTGAGGTCATCGTGAGCTACAGAGATAAACAAATCAGAAAGAGGAAGGGGAAGAAGAAAGAGGAGAGGAAGAAAGGGAGGGTAATTTACTTCATTCATGGGCAACTTTGCAAGCTCATTTATCTTCACTAGAATGATCCACTTCTATAACAGTATATTTTCTCTTGAAATGGAAAGTAGAACATGCTTTGAAAATATTTTTGATCAAAATCTCTACCTTGCTCTGTGGAGCACAGCTCTCAAGATATAATCAGTGAACCACAAAAGCCTGGGCTAAAACCCTCAGGGTGAATCTAGCTTTGCTTAGAGGTAACCCTCTAACCTGCTCCCATGTCATATGGCTCAAAGGTATGCACCCCTTGCTCTATGTTGAGTTTGTTATTCTCCTGGGAGATACAAACATTAAGCAATGGATTTCTGAATTATGCCTGAGCTGCTGGTCACAAAGAAAACACACGGGGTGTTAGATAAATAATTAGCAAAGGCATAAGACGGAAACAGATGAACTGAGTGAATATGTACCACTCTGCTGATAAGGGCATAGCCATGTCATGAACCTTAATGCCTCAGATCCATGGTACTGGGAAGGCCTTCCCCAGGTCAGCTGGGAGGAACGGCCCGGCTTCTTCTTCTGGTCCTTGTACAAATGCTGACGTTGTGTACAGAAAATTATCAACTACTGCTTCCTCCTCTGGGGTGACCGCAGCCTGAGACTGCTCTCCTACAAAGATCAGCTAGCTTGACTCCTTCAGCAGTACATAGTAAACACACTGAGTGCCTGGACTGCTGGTGTATTTCCGGAGTGCATGACCCATCCAACTCCAGCTTTTTTGTACATGTCTATGAGTCTGTCATTTCTTCATTCCCCTACCATCCCAATCAGCTCAATCCCAAAGCCATGCAGGTCATGGCATGTGGGTATCAGAGGCATCTGTTTGAGGGAGCCCCATCCCAGCTGAGCTAAACCAAACATCCTGGAATCATCTTAAGAGTCTTCAGTCTTACTCACATTCATCTCCTTCCAAAAGCATCCAGAATGTGATGGATTTGCAGTCCTGCCCCACAACCATCCCTGCCCTGAATGCCAGTAGCTCTCACTTAAGATATTCCCAACAGTAATAGTCTTCATCTCCCTGCCTCCATCCTTGCCCTCTACAGTCTGTTCTCCACAGAGAAGCTGTCCTGATCCTTTTAAAACCCAAATCAGGCAACTTCATTCTCCAGGTCAAAAACCTCTAATGATTCCTATCTCATAAGAGAGAGGTTACAAGAGGGAATGGAGAGCTGGCTTGGTGGTGAAGAGTACTTGCTGTTCTTACAAAAAAGATGCAGATTTGATTCCCACCAGCCACAACCATCTGTAACTCCGGTCCCACAGGATCCAATGCTCTCTTCTGACCTTGGTGGGCACCTGGGGTGCATGTGGTACACATACACACATGCAGAAAAAGCACTCATATGCATAAAACAATTAAAAATTGTTTAAGTTATGAGACCCTATCATGTGCAGACTCGTCTCCCTCTCGGTCACTCTGTATTGCTGCTTACAGAACAGGTCCAGCAGACTATGCTGGGGAAGGGGGGGCGGGAGATGACTTTTTCTGCCTAGTGTACTGTTTCCTCAGATAGCCCCAGGGCTCACTCCTTCAACTTCTACAAGTGTTTGTTATAGATGTATCCTCCTCTCAGTGGGACTTTCTCTGGTAACCCCCTCTACAAATCACATCTAGCATGACAGGGTGTGTGGCTCGTTTCCTGTCTGGTTTCTAAGAGCTCCATTTGGTTTGTTCACTCTGTACTGACAAACTAGAACTCCACTTCTAAAGGTGAAGCAGGCACTCACTAAAGAATTCTGGGTGAGAATGTACACATCTGTAAAATTACATGAAAACAACTAAAGCAGAGGGACAAGCATGCTCAACAGCTCTGAGGAAGGAGAGCACAGAGGAAAGCAGTCGGATGAAGCGATGCTGGGGGCACAAGTCAGAACAAGCAGGACCCTGCGAACTGGGTACGGCCATTATCAATAGGAAGCAGGACATGATCCAGCCAGTCTTTTACAAACTTCTGGCTTCACTATGACATACATATTACAAGAAAGAATGACAGAGAAAGCCCAGGAGGCAGACTATTGCCTTAACTCTGATCACACCAGACCTCATCTTGCACTGGGAAACCAGAAGTGGAGGTGGAAGAAAGCAAGTAGATAGCAGAAATATTTTGGGAGGCACAATAACAGATCTAGGTAACAGACCACCTAAGTGGAGGACTCCCAAACCACGTCTCCCCGTTTTACCTGTGAAGTGATGACCAGAGATCACTGTGCTGAGGGGTGGGCAGCAGAGGAAGAACATGCCAGGGTAATCTTTAACAGGGAATTAGCAGTAGGGCATGTGAGGCCACTCTGAGACATCTGGGTAGAGATTTCTAATTAGACACATGTCCATTGGTGAGCAGATCATAAGAAGGCACAGTGGGTAAAACTGTATGTAGCTTTGTACATTTCGGCTGATAGGAATCTGGGAGATTTTTCAAGGATAGTATTTGTGATTATAAAAAATGGCCCTGACCAGCAGGCAGAATAAGGATATGTATTAGACTGAGTGAGGGAGGTGAAGAACTGGACTGTGGCAGAGAATGAAAGCTCCCTTTGTCACTACCCATATCTCCTGCACAGCTAATAGAGAAGTGCTGTAGGAAGGACCATGTCAGTCTACCCACCTACATCCCTGAAGATAAAGACTACCCTCTGTGGGTAGACTTGCCATCACCCCTCTGCAGAATCCTCTTCTGCTGCCCAGTGCCCACCTCTGGCAAGTTCCCCTAATACATTGCTCTTCCTAAATGTCGATACTTCTCCTACCTGGCAGTCTCTATGTATGTCCAGATTCACCTCTTCTACTGTGCAAGGAAAGCAGCCTAGACCTCTAGGAACTGGCTGACCAGCATGAGCCAGGCCTTCATCTGATGGCAGTGACACCCACAGTGAGACCATGCTGTTTTCCTGCTGGTCGTAAACAATCTTTCAAGACACTAACACAAGGCATTGTGCAAGAGTGTTAAGTGTTGCAAAATGTGTGCAATGCTGAATTCTAACAAGATTAAAAACAAGATCACTGTCTTAGTTTGTTTACTATGGCTGTGATAAAAACAACAACAACAACAACAAAACCAAAACACCATGAGCAAAAACAACTTAGGGAGGAAAAGATTTATTTGGCTTCCATTCCTTGATCATAGTCGATCATGAATGCAGAAGCCCTGGAGGAAAACTGCTTACTGGCTTGCTCTCCATGGCTTGCTCACCCTGCTTTCTCATACAACTCAGGACCCCTGCCCAGGGGCAGCACTGTCACTTGCCCATAGTGAGGTGGGCCCTCCACATCAATCATTAATCCAGAAAATGCCCCCACAAACTTGCCTACAAATTAATTTCATGGAGACATTTTCTCAACTGAGGTTCCTTCTTCCTAGATGACCTAGGCTTGTGTCAAAGTGACAAAAAACTAACCAGCAGTTACTGTGTGTGTCATCTACAAAAATACCAAACATCCCTCTGTTCCAGCTGACAAGTGACTGGGTTTCTATTACAGTTTCAATCCTTCTCCAGACAAACCTTCTAACACATCTGAGTGTGCCACCCCAACAGAGCTGCCTGCCTCACCTATTAGCATCTGGCCACTGCAAATCTGTTTTTTGGACCCTGCTACAAACAACCCAGCTGGAGCACACATCCTGAAAAGTATTTTCCCCTCTTACTGAGAGACTACAACTATTAAACTCATCTTCTCTGGCTACAGGTGTATTCTACAGGACAAAGACAAATGTCATCACAGGAAAGGACTGTTAAGGCTCTTAGAAGGACATTAATTCAATTCCACTTGATGGCTTCTGTGGCCTCTTTTAAAACAGTATACTAGAGTGGGAAGGAAGTCAAGTTTGAAAGTAGATATAGTGTTACAAAATTTAGTCCCAGCTACTCACAAGACTGAGACAGAGGACAGGAGTTCAAGACCTCTCTGGGCTACACAATGAAACTTTATCTCAAGAACAAACAAACCAGATGCTAGGGAGATGGCTTAGCAGGTAAAGTGCTTGACATACAAGTTAGAGGATCTGAATTTTAACCCCCAGGACCCAGAACACACACAAAAAGCCAGAGACCTAGCATGAGTACCTATAATCCCAGTGTTCCTAGCAAACAAAGTTCTTCCTCTGCAAGCAAAGAGGATGACCTGAGTTTAGATTCTCAGCACTTATGTAAAAAGCCAGACACTATGCAACTGCCACCCCAGTTCTCGGGGAAGGTAGAGATAAGTAGACCTCTGGAGCTCACTAGCCAAACAATCTAGCTGAATCTGTGAGTTCCAGGTTCAGTGAAAAACTCTTCCTCAAAATATAAAGTGAAGTACAACAGAGGAAGCCACCTAACATCCGACTCTGATGTCCACATGCATACACACGTGCACATGCACCAGCACACATAGGAGCACACATGTGTATATGCATGCATTGCACAAACAAGGCACAGACACAAAGAGAATTTTTTTTAAAAAAGTGAGAGTGAGTTGTCCAGAGAAGCATACTATATGGACAAGCTGTTAGGGGCACAGACAGGGCTGGCAGATACAAATTCACAGTAGTATCTAGTCGCCCTATTATGTGTTCTACCACAAGTATGACAGGAGGAAATGAAAACCAGAGCTGTGACATTTCTATGAGATCCACCATACCCAGCAGGACCACTCCTTGCTGTTGTCTGCCTTCTAGTTACCCACCTGATCCCCTGAAAAGGTCTACTAAGACCAAAGGGCAAGAAAGATACGGGCAATGCCAGTCAACTGCTGGAGGATGGACTATGAACTCCAGGCTCTTACTTGAGGAAAAGGAAAGCCATGGTCCTGAGGAAAGTGGGTGGAGCTCCAATAACTGGTAAAGCCAACCACAAAGGAGGACGGCTGTATCCCAGGATGGAGATCCAGGATATCATGGTGGGAAAGGGTGGTCACAAAGGATTGAGGGTCTACAGGCAACTGGGTGCTTACAGGGACACTGAGCTCACCTAGGGACTGTATCAAGAATTAAGGAAGGTGAATATTTCCGCACCACATACTCTAAAACTGCAAATGACACAGAGGTTAGTATGGCCTTTGTGCAAGGATGATACAAAAATTTTGAAGCACTCATTATTTTGCATCAGTTCCTATAAAGGTTGTCTGACAAAAACCAGCTGTGGGATTTGGAGAAGTTACCCAAAAGCCCATGCCTAGAAATAAATAAATAAATAAGTAAGAATAGAAGAGGTGAGCCATGCACCCAAGTGTTTAAGGAATTAGTTGAGTAACAGGGAAAGGACAAACAACAGTCATTGGGGAAGTGATCCAGATGGATATAATGAGCCTCAAAAAGTGGGAAGGGTAACAAACAACACAGAGAACACACATCCCAAACACCTGATCCTTGGGGATACTAGATGAGAAACAAGAGGAATGACTTGAGAAGACATTAAGAAAAAGACATGCATAACAAAGCATCACAGTTCAGGCACGGAAAATGGCTACAAAGAGGCAGATGCACTGGAGGGGCGGCTACTGAATATGGAGCATTCATCTCATAGGGAATAGTTCAGGTATGGTGGATGCTGGACCACTGTAAACAAAAACAAGAGCATCTGGGAGCACAGTGTGATGAACATAAAGAGAGGTCTGAGTCTCTTTCATGTTGCTTTAACAAAACAACTGGGCTTAGTACCTTAAAGGCAAAGAGGTTCATTTGGCAAATGATCCTAGTGGCTAGAAGTTCAAACAACAAGGCACCAAGCTGGCAAAGACCCTTTGACTATGTCATAATAAGAGTGAAGAAGTGGATGGGGAAGAAAGGATATAAAAAGAGAGTAAGAGAGTCTTTCATGGCATCCTACTCTCACAACAACCAAGTCCCAAAGAATGAAAACTCCCTCCTTCAAGAAATATAATATCCAGGGTTGGAGAGATGGCTTAGTAGTTAAAAGTAAGCATCTTAGCACACAAATAAAAAACCAAGCCTGGTCTTGTACATTCATGTAATCCCAGGGTGGGGTGGGAGGGCAACTGATTGGGGCTTGCAGGTTGTAAACCTAATTGGGAAACAAAGCTCCAGGTTCAGTAAGAAACCCTGCCTCAAAGGAATAACACATGATAAAGGACATTTATGACATCTTTTTCCAGCCTCCACATGTGTACCTGTACACACAAACACCACCACAGACACACAAATATTCATACACATATATACCAAAAAGAAAAGAAATGTATCAAGCCTTTTTAAAGGCCTCAGCAGTACTCAAAAAAGGCACCATCTCCCAACAGTGACCCATCAGGAACCAAATCTGGTCGACCTGATTTGGGTGGAGATAAACCATATTCAACGACAGAGCAGGAGAAGTAGGCTATGATGGTCAATCTTCCACTGACTGCTGCTATAGAAAATCAGTTGGTAAATATAAACCTGACATGTCAAAGGAGGCCATGATGACTACAGGGATGAAACTGGCAATAGTAACCAATTTGCAACATCTGCCATTGCTGACAACACTCCACACTCAATCCTCACCACAACCTCTGACACAGACAACTTTATCACTGTTCCAGAACTCTGTACCAAAGGAGGAAGCAAACCAAAACACAGTGACAGAACTGTAGGCACCCTGGGAGGCAGACTGACTTTTTAAATGTTTCAGGATTTGATGCTGTAACTCAGGGTGGCAGGAACCAACCAGCTAGACCCACTGCTACTACATGGTCAACAACTTCAACAACAACCACCAAAAAAAAAAAAAAATCCAAGCGGCCCTGCTCGGAGGCATCTGATGCCAAAGGTTTGCTCGCCAGATCCGAGATCCGCAGCAAGACCCGACATACCCAGACACTGCCGAGGCCCCGGTGGCAGTTCCACTTCCATCCACCGGCCCAGGTAGGCCAGGGGCTGTCTCCGGTTCTGGTCCAGCAGGATCCAACACACCCAGACACTGCCAAGGCCCTGGTGGCAGTTCCACATCCATCCACGACAAGAGGATTGACATCAGAGTATTGGAACTGTTTGCATCTACCAGAAGGGAACCTTGGTCCCATACCTACCAGGAGAGGAAGCGACTCCTGCTATACCAACCAGAAGAAAGGATGAGAAGAGGACAATGTAAAAGCACATTCAACACCAGAAAACCCAATATGACACCACCGGAGACTAGGAACCATACACCAGCAAGACCTGAATATCACAATGCAGATGAAGCAGAAGAGAATGACCTTAAAAACATCTTCAGGAAAATGATAGAGGACTTCAAAGAGGACATGAGAAAATCCCTTAAAGAAATGGAAGAAAAAAACAAACCAAAAAATACAAGATATCAACAAATCTCTCAAGGAAACAGTTCAAAACCTAAAAACTGAAATAGAGACAATAAAGAAAGCACTATCTGAGGGAATGCTGGAAATAGAAAAGCTGGGTAAATGATCAGGAACTACAGACATAAGCATAACCAACGGAATACAAGAGTTGGAAGAGAGAATCTCAGGAGTTGAAGACACACTAGCAGAAATAGAATCATCAACCAAAGAAAATCTTAAGTCCAACAAATCCCTAACACAAAATATCCAGGAAATATGGGATACTGTGAAAAGACCAAACCTAAGAATAATAGGTGAAGGTGGAGAAATCCAACTCAAAGGTACAGAAACATATTCAACAAAATCATAGAAGAAAACTTTCCCAAGCTAAAGAAAGACATATCAATGAAAATGCAAAAGCCTACAGAATACCAAACAGACGAAACCAAAAAAAAAAAAAAAACAAAATCTCCACATAATAATCAAAACATCAAACATACAGAACAAAGAGAACATATTAAGAGCAGCAAAGGAAAAAGATCAAGTAACTTATAAAGGCAAACCTATCAGAATTACACCTGACGTTTCCATGGAAACTCTGAAAGCCAGAAGGTTCTGGATAGATATTCTATCTACACTAAGAAACCATGGATGGCAGCCAAGACTACCATACCCAGCAAAACTTTCAATCAATATAGATGGAGAAAACAGGATACTCCATGACAAAACCAGATTCAAACAATATCCACCAATCCAGCCCTACAAAAAGTTGTGGAAGGAAATCTGCAACCCAAGGAAGTTAACTACAACCAGAAAAATATAGGCAATAGATAATCCCACTTTACCAACAGCCAAAAGGAAAAAGGGATAGAATCCTACACATAATTTCGCCACCATCACCAAATCAAAAACAAACAAGAATGAACAATCAATGGTCATTAATATCCATCAACATTAATTGTCTTAACTCGCCTATAAAAAGACACAGATTAGCAGAATGGATAAAAAGACAGAATCCATCCTTCTGCTGCATATAAGAAACACATCTCAACTTCAAAGGCAGACAGTACCTAAGAATTAAAAGTTGGGGAAAGATTGTCCAATCAAATGGACCCAAGAAACAAGTGGGGGTAGCAATCCTAATATCCAACAAATTGGACTTTAAACTAAAATCAATCAAAAGAGGTGAAGGAGATCACTTCCTACTAATCACAGGAGAAATTCATCAGGACAAAGTCTCAATTCTGAACATTTATGCCCCAAATACAAAGGCATCCATGTTTGTAAAAGAAACATTACTAAAACTCAAATCACACATAAAACTGCACACACTTATAGTGGGAGACTTCAACACTCCACTCTCACCACAGGATAGGAACACCAGACAGAAACTTAACAAAGGAACTAATCAAAGTTATGGCCCAATTGGATTTAACAGATATCTATATAACAGTCCATCCAAATACAAAATAATATACCTTCTTCTCTCTGGGCGCTGGTGGCGCCCGCCTTTAATGCCAGCACTCGGGAGGCAGAGGCAGGAGGATCTCTGTGAGTTCAAGGCCAGCCTGATCTCCAGAGCGAGTGCCAGGATAGGCTCCAAAGCTACACAGAGAAACCCTGTCTTGAAAAACAAAAACAAAAAAAATATATACCTTCTTCTCAGCACCCATGGAACCTTCTCTAAAATAGACCACATACTTGGCAACATAGCAAACCTCAGCAGGTACAAAAATATTGAAATAACCCCCTATATCTTATCAGACCACCATGCTTTAAAGTTAGAATTCAACAAGAACATGAATTACAGAAAACCTACAAACTCATGGAAATTAAGTAACACCCAATTGCACAATTCCTAGGTCGAGGAAGAAATAAAAAAAAAAAAAAATTAAAGATTTCCTAGAATTCAATGAGAATGCAAACACAACATACCCAAACCTATGGGACACTTTGAAAGCAGTGCTAAATGGAAAGTTCATAGCACTAAGTGCCCACATGAAGAAACAGGAGAATAATCACACTAGAGAATTAACAGCACAACTGAAAGCTTTAGAAAACAAAGAAGCCAATACACCCGGGAGGAGCAGATGCCAGGAGATAATCATATTGAGGCTGAAATCAATAAAATGGAAACTAGGAGAACAATACAAAGAATCAATATAACAAAGAGTTGGTTCTTCAAGAAAATCAACAAGATAGACAAAACTTTAGCCAAACTTACCAAACAGCAAAGAGTGAACATGCAAACTAATAAAATCAGGAATGAAAAGGGGGACATAACAACAGACACAGAGGAAATCCAGAGAATCATCAGGTCATACTTCGAAAACCTATATTCTTCAAAATTCGAAAATCTAAAGGAAATGGACAATTTTCTGGACAGATTTCACTTACCAAAACTAAATCAAGAACAGATAAGCAACTTAAATAGACCTATAACCCCTAATGAAATTGAAGCAGTCATCAGAAGTCTCCCAACCAAATAAAGGCCAGGGCCAGATGACTTCAGTGCAGAATTCTACCAGAAATTCAAAGTACAGCTAATACCAATTCTCCTCAAAGTATTCCACACAATAGAAGCAGAAGGGTCATTACCAAACTCTTTTTATGAGGCTTCAATAACCTTGATACCCAAGCCACACTAAGACACAACTAAGAAAGAGAACTACAGACCAATATCCCTTATGAACATTGATGCAAAAATTCTCAATAAAATACTGGCAAATCGAAATCAAGAACACATCAGAGAAATCATCCATCACGATTAAGTAGGCTTCATCCCAGGGATGCAAGGATGGTTCAACATACAAAAATCCATCAATGTAATCCACCATATAAACAGACTGAGGAAAAAAAAAAACACAAAACACATGATCATCTCACTAGATGCTGAAAAAGCCTTTGACAAAATCCAACACCCCTTCACAATAAAGGTCTTGGAGAAATTAGGGATAACAGGAACATACCTAAACATAATAAAAGCAATATATAGCAAGCCGACAGCCAACATCAAATTAAATGGAGAGAAGCACAATGCAATTCCTCTAAAGTCAAGGACAAGACAAGGCTGTCCACTCTCTCCATACCTCTTCAATATTGTCCTTGAAGTTCTAGCTAGAGCAATAAGACAACAAAGGGAGATCAAGGGAATACAAATCATAAGGAAGAAGTCAAACTCTATTTGCAGATGATATGATAGTCTACATTAGTGACCCGAAAAACTCTACCAGGGAACTCCTACAGCTGATAAACACCTTCAGAAAAGTGGCAGGATACAATGTTAACTCAAAAAAATCTGTAGCCCTACTATATACCAATAACACATTGGTGGAGAAAGAAATCAGAGAAACATCACCCTTTACAATTGCCACAAAAAACATAAAATACCTTGGGGTAACACTAACCAAAAAAGTGAAAGACCTGTACCGTAAGAATTTTGAGTCTCTAAAGAAAGAAATTAAAGATACCAGAAAATGGAAAGATCTTCCATGCTCTTGGATAGGTAGGATCAACATAGTAAAAATGGCAATATTGCCAAAAGCAATCTACAGATTCAATGCAATCCCCATCAAAATCCCAACACAGACCTTGAGAGAACAATTCTCAACTTTATATGGAAAAACAAAAGATCCAGGATAGTCAAAACAACCCTGTACAATAAAGGAACTTCTGGAGGCATCACCATCCCTGACTTCAAGCTCTATTACAGAGCTATAGTCCTGAAAACAGCTTGGTATTGGCACAAAAATAGACAGGTAGACCAATGGAATAGAGTTGAAAACCCTGATATTATCCCACACACCTATGAACACCTGATTTTTGACAAACATTCCAAATTTATACGATGGAATAAAGAGAACATCTTCAACAAATGGTGCTGGCATAACTGGATGCAGACACGAAGAAGACTATAGAAAGATCCAAGCCTATCGCCCTGCACAAAACTTAAGTCAAAATGGATCAAAGACCTCAATATAAACTCAGCCACACTAACCCTATTAGAAGACAAAGTGGGAAATACCCTTGAATTAATTGGTACAGGAGACTGCTTCCTGAACATTACACCAGTAGCGCAGACACTGAGATCAACAATTGATAAATGGGACCTCCTGAAACTGAGAAGCTTCTGTAAGGCAAAGGAGACAGTCAGCAAGACAAAACGGCAGCCCACAGAATGGGAAAAGATATTCACCAACCCCATATCTGACAGAGGGCTGATCTCCAAAATATACAAAGAACTCAACAAGCTAGTCTCCAAAACTCCAAAACACCAATTAAAAAGTGGGGTACAGAACTAAATAGACAATTCTCAATAGAGGAATCTAAAATGGCTGAAAGACACATCAGAAAGTGTTCAACATCCTTAGCCATCAGGGAAATGAAAATCAAAACAACTCTGAGATACCATCTTACTCCTGTTAAAATGGCTAAAATCAAAAACACAAATTAGAGTTTATGCTGGAGAGGATGTGGAGAAAGGGGGACACTTCTCCACTGCTGGTGGGAGTGCCAACTTGTACAGCCACTTTGGAAATCAGTATGGCGACTCCCAAGAAAATAGGAATCAGTCTACCACAAGATCCAGCAATTCCACTCTTAGGCATACACCCAAAAGAAGCACATTTATACAACAAGGACATCTGTTCAATGATGTTCATAGCAGCACTATTTGTAATAGCCAGAAACTGGAAGCAGCCTAGATGCCCCTCAACCGAAGAATGGATAGAGAAAATGTGGTACATTTACACAATGGAATACTACTCAACGGAAAAACAAAAAAACAAAAAAACAAAACAAAAAAAAAACAATACAATCTTGAAATTTGCAGGAAAATGGATGCAACTAGAAAAGAAACTATTCTGAGCAAGGTAACCCAATCACAAAATGACAAACATGGTAAGTACTCACTCATATGTGGTTTTTAGACATAGAGTAAAGGATTACCAGCCTACAATCCACAATGCCAGAGAAGCTAGTAAACATAGAGGACCCTTAGAGAGACATACTTGGTACCCTGAAGAAAGGGAAAGGGTCAAGATCCCCAGAACAAATTGAGAGCACGGGAAGAGGGGGTAGGGAGCTACGAGATTCAGAAGGAATGAAGAGGAAGGATGCAGAGGGCATGGGGGAGCAGAAAGGTTGAGTCAGGGGAAGAATAGAAGAAAGGATATGTGATAGGTAGGGTTTTAGTTGGCGGGGTAGGGGAGGGCGGGAGGGAGAAGGGAACTGGGATTGTCATGTAAAACAATCTTGTTTCTAATTCAAATAAAAAAAAAATCTGAAAAAAAAAAAAGAATTCCAAGGCAGGTGTTGGTGGCACACGCCTTTAGTCCCAGCACTCGGGAGGCAGAGGTAGGCAGATCTCTGTGAGTTCAAGGCCAGCCTGGTCTACAAGAGCTAGTTCCAAGACATCCTCCAAAGCCACAGAGAAACCCTATCTTGAAAAACAAACAAACAAAAAAATCCAAACTATTACTAGTAAGTTTTTGACAACTTCACTTTGTACCAAATTATCAACTGGCACATTTGCATCAATTACCTCACTTAATCCCCACACCAAAAAATATGTCAACTTTATTATCCCCATTTAAAAAAAAAAAAGGGGGAAAGGGAGAAAGAGTTAGCCAAAAATATAATTCTTGGTTCATATGTCCCAAGAGCAAACACCAAGTGATATCACAACTTTTGGCAAGTCTGAAAAGTTTTATGTGACACAATGAAGACGTTGACCTCATAGGCAAGATGTTGCAGCAAGAAAAGGAGTCTGTGACCAATCTGATGACCCGAGTTCAATCCCCAGGATCCACAGGGTAAAAGGAAAGAATTGACTCACCCTACACCAACAGTTCTCAACCTGTGAATTGCAACCCCTTGAGGGGTTCAAAAAACCCTTTAACAGGGGTTGCCTAAGACAAAACACTGATATTTAAATAATAATTCATAACAGTAACAAATTTATAGTTATGAAGTAGTAGTGAAAATAATTTTATGGTTGGGGACCCCCACAACATGAGGAACTGTATTAAAGGGTCAGAGCATTGGAGAGGTTGAGAAACACTGCCCTACACCATCTGCTAACATACACATATGCAAACTGAACAAATATAATTTAAAACAATTTCAAGGATGCTGATCACTGCATCACAGAAACCAAAGACACTGAATCCTCAAATATACTTTAAGGATTCATTTATGGGGGATGAAGAAATGGTTCAGTGATTAAGATCAAATATTGAACCCCAAGTTCAACTCCCAGCACCCACATTGGGTGGTTTACAACTGCCTATAACTCCAGCTCTAGGGGACATGAAACTCTATTCTGGCCTCTGCAGGCAACCCCTGCCACAACCCATGCCAACATGATGTGAACTCACACAGACACACACATAGATATGAATGTTTAAAAACAAAAAAATACAGAATCTCAAACAAGAACCCTGTGCAAAAAAATTTTGAATTCATAATACAACCACTAGCAATACCCACTATATGATCAACTGCTCTAAATGCTCTAATGATAGTAAATATCACTGAATCTTCAAAAGCACTTAAACCAGCATTGTCATCCCCACTTTCTTTTATATGAGGTTGATGTTAGGTGTCTTCCTCTATCACTTTCTACTTTACTTTTTGAGACAGGGTTTCTCAATGAACCTGGAACTTTCCAATTTGGCTAGTCGGTAAGCTCCAGGGATTCCCTTGTCAACACCTCCTCTGGCTGGAGTTACAGGCATACCATGCCTGTTTTTGCTTTTTGGTTTTTTTGTTTTTTTTTTTTTTTTTTTTAAATGGATGGTGGAGATATGGACTCAGGTCCTCATGCTTGCATGGTAGGAACTTCACCAATTAAGCTATCTCCCCAGCCCCACCATCCATACTTCAGAGACAAGAAAACTAAGGAAAAAAAGAAAAAAAAAAAAAAAAAAAAGGTTAGGGCCTGGCGTGGGGACACATTAAAAGGGGCATGACTGCACACACCTGTATCCCCAGAGCACTGGGGTGGGGGGTGGGGGGGGGGCGTGACACGGACTGCTGAGATTGCTAAGGTTTGCTACCTAGCCAGTTAGAGAGTCCAGATGAAAAGGTGAGTCTTGGGTTCAGTGAGATATCCCATCTCAAGGGAACAGTTAGGCAGGGTGATAGAGCAGGACAATCAACATCCCCCCCTCCAGTATCTATAGGCATACTCACTCACACACACATATGCGTATACATACACCACAAACATACATGCTTTTTTTTTTTTTTTTAAGTTAGGAACTTGCCCAAGTTTATACAGCTTGGGCAGAGTCTGGCTCCAGAACTGATTTAAATCCCTATGATTCGTTTCTAGGACCCTACAAAAAGTGCAAGACGTGTCCCAAAAGCTTGCATTCCCCACACCATAATACTTCTCTGGCCCGCCACCTACTACTCCTATTACAGGGCATTTTCCTAATTGTTCTAAAGCCCACCCTCTCCCTTTTTCTAAACATTGTCCTACTCCCCTTTCTCAGCCTTTTCTTGCCAGTTTAAACTTCCCTGTATAAATTTCAAACTCTAAAGACACTGCTGAATCTCCATGAGCCCAACACAAAAAGATGAGTCTACTGTTCCTTCCAACTAGGCTGTGAGCCTAGTATGTCCACACCGTGTCTGTTTTGCTCCTTAAAGTTTTCACAACCACCAAAACCCTACCAATTAGCTCAAAGTAAAGGCCTAGCACAATGTAATGTCTCGATAACTTTGTTACAAGAAAAAAACGAATGAATGACATACAAGCTTTGTGTTTTCTCTAGGCACACCTGCACTGGCAATGCCCCATCACCATCTCCTACCACTCCACAAATGCTGTGGCCTGTGTGTGGTACTGACTCTACAAACACTGCGAGGCCCAGGACCCATCATCTACCCCTCATTGGCCTGAGTTTGAAGTGCACAGTGGGAAATCATCACCAATTTTAACAGGATGTGACCTACAAAGCAAAGAAAATTTGCATTTCCAACCCATCAAAGCTGCAAATAGTTGCAACACACCCCGTCTTACCTGAAGGCCAAGATTAAGTATACTTTGTTCAGCTCCTTACCCCCAGTCGTTGTACCCCAGGTTCACACACACACCGTAATTAAGACTTAAATGAACCCCTCCCTGCTCCGTGTACTTCCCAGGTGTGAAGCGAGGGCCACTCCAGGTGGGTGCGGCAGCTCCATCCCAGGGTCCAAGCGTGTGCCTAGGACAGTGACCCGCTTGCTACCTAGGCCGGGGACCCAGGAGCCCATCCCGAACCCCGCGCCCCCAGGCACCTCTTGCAAAGAGAAGCATCTTCGCAGGTGCCGCGCACTCCCTCGTCATCCAAGTCAGAGTTCGAAGCGCAGGACTCCCTCGAGCCGGTGGCCATGTTCGTGGGATGTTCTGGGGTGCGGCACCCACCAGGGACATGGAAACGGGGGGAGACGAGCAGAGGGAGACGACGCAAGAAACACTCAGAGCAGAGAGGCAGGGATAGGGCGTACTAGGCGGGCGCAGCCCAGTGACGCCACCCCCCCCCCGCGAGCCGCCCAGCCTGATTGGCGCCTGGATCATGACGTTTCGCAGAGCGAGCTTCTCGCCAATAAGACCACAGAGCTGCTCATTGGAAGGCTCTTAAAGCTCCGCCTACACAACCCGGAAGAGAGCCCAGAGAGTCGGGTAGAGCCGCAATGCCTTCTGGGAAATGTAGTGTTAGGTTCTCTGGGTTTTCCTTTTGGGTTTTTTTTTTAAAAGATTTTATTTATTTATTTATTTATTTATTTATTTATTTATTATGTATACAACATTCTGCTTCCATGTATATCTGCACACCAGAAGAGGGCACCAGATCTCATAACGGATGGTTGTGAGCCACCAAGTGGTTGCTGGGAGTTGAACTCAGGACCTCTGGAAGAGCAGTCAGTGCTTTTAACGTCTGAGCCATCTCTCCAGCCCTCCTTTTGATTTTTTGATGGTCAGGAACTATTACACTGTCAACTCAGGGCAGAAATGCGAGCAGGACCCTTAGCACTGGGACAAAGAGCAGAAAATCTCTCCAGAAGAAACAAGTTTAAAGTATTGCTTTCTGTCGCACCTCAGTGTCATTCAACAATGTAACAAATTTTAGAGGATGTCAACACTGTCAGGTCCCATGTTAGGAAGTGGCTAGGGATCTAGCTCAGAGTGTTTGCCTGCTTAGCGTTCTCGGCAAAGGAATGTAACTGTATCAGTAAACTAGGCCTGGAGGGTTACAAAATTTCCTTGTCTTCTCTTTCAGAAACAACGGATGTTCCGAGAGAGATATTTTTAAATGTTTATAAAGTTCAAACCAGGGAAAACTAATTTTAGACAACAGGTATGTAATAAAAATAGTATACGGGAATAAGACAGGAGTAAATAGGAATCAAAGTTCAAATGACATAAAATAAGGAAGGTGGGAGGAGAGAAGCCCGTGAAACTAAACAGGTAGTACAGTTTCTCAAATGAGTATATGTGTTTCATAATTGTGCATATTCAAATGTGCATTACAAGATTTCATGATGAATCACTATAAAACACTTTCTAAATAAAATTGAAGGGTGTATATTTTATTTTGTCTGTTGTCTGGGATCGAGTAAAGGATAAGCTCTAGTTTTATGAAATTTGAATCACGCCCATAAAATTTCTGTGGAAAGTCGGGCAGGTGGTGGCCCATGCCTTTAGTCCCAGCACTCGGGAGGCAGGCCTGGTCTACAGAGTGAGTATCAGGACAGCCAATGCTACACAGAGAAACCTGGTATCAAAATCTCCACCCCCCCAAAAAAATATTCTGTGGAGACAGGGCAGTGAAAACCCTTTGCCCATCTTTTCCAAAGTTTTGGGTCTAAAATCAGAAACACACACACACACCACACACACACACAGAGTCATAGTCCATGACTGTAGTCCCAGCTTCTTGGGAAGCTTAAGTAATAAAGACCCCTTGAACCTTGTATTGGAAGTCAGCTTGGATAATATAGCAAGACTCCATTTCAAATTTTAAAAATGTAGATGGTTTCTCCTATAACCCAGCTTGGCTTTTAACTCACTGTGTGGCCAAAAATGACCTTGAATTTCTAATCCCCTTGATGGGGATGTTCTTCTGTATATATGTTTCTCTTACTGGTTGATGAATAAAACACTGTTTGGCCAATAGAGGCAAATAGGCAGGACCAGGAGACGAAGAGAATTCTGGGAAAGGTAGGCAGGGAGAGAACTGGAGAAGATGCCAGGTAGCTGTAAAAGGAGTAGCAGGTTCCTGCATTCTCCGGTAATCCAAGACCACATGGAATAATAGAATTAATAGAAATGGCTTAAAAATTAAGACAGAGCTAGCCATTAAGAAGCCCTAGCCATCAACCAACAATTTTATAATTAATATGGCATCGGTGTGCTTATTTGGGGCTGAGGGCGATGGTGGGACCTGGGGGGACAAGAAACTCCAGCAACATCCCCCTGCCTCTGCTTCTCCAGTACTGAGATTTTAGGTATGTATCACCACATGCAATTTGTAAAATGTTGAGGCTCAAACCCAGCATTCTAAGCAAATAGTCTACCAACTGAACTAGATTCTGATTCGGTCTTTTAAAAAGGAAAGTAATAAATTAATATATGTGTTCATATATTTGGTTTTACTTATTATTTACAAGTAATTGCTGATACTCCAGGAGAGAATGACAATAGTAACAATGAAGTTCCAAAATGTTGGGGGGGATAACCCTGAAGTGTTATGATAAAATGCCCTGACAAAAACAACTTAAGGGACAAATACTTTATTGTTTCTTTCAGTTTGTTTTAGTCACTGTTCTATTGCCATGAAGAGACACCATGACCAAGGAAGCTCATAAAAGAAAACATTTAATCAGGGGCTTACTCACATTTTCAGGGGGTGAGCTCATGGCTGTCATAGTGGTGAGCAAGGCAGCATGTAGGCAGGCATGATACTGGGGGCAATAGCTGAGAGCTTACGTTTTATCTGAAAGTTGGAGGCAGAGAGAAACAGAGAGTGAAGGGGAGGAGAGAGAAAAGAAGGGGGAAAACAGAGTGAGTGGCTGAGAGAGAGACTGGGCATGCTGTGTGGGCTTTTGAAGCCTCAAAGCTCACCTCCAGTAACAATGCCTCCAGTAATAAGGCCTTGCTTCTCACTCTCTAATCCTTCCCAAAACAGTTCCACCAATTAGGAACTGAAGGATCAAATATATGAGTCTATGGGGGTCATTCTTTTTTGGTGTGGGTCCTACATAAGATTTACAGGGCTGTGTAATAGCCCTGGCTGTCCTTGAACTTGATCTGGAGACTAGGCTGGCCTTGAACTCAAAGAGATCTGTCTGCCTCTGCCTCTGCCTCCTGAGTGCTAGGATTAAAAGCATTCATCACTACAGCTCTGCCCAGGGGGTCATTCTTACTCAAACTATCACACAATTCCAGAGGGATCAATGGCAGGGAAGACATGGAAGTAGACAATGAAGGCATGTTGGCAGGACCAGGAGGCTTACCGGTCACACTGAATCCAGAATCAGTAAGCAGAGAGCTGTAGATGCTTTCTGTGGCTCAGCTCCCTTTCTCCGTTTATATAACCCAGGGTCCAGCCAAAGAACAGTACTGCCCATAGGGGGTGGTTCTTTCTCCTTCAAATAATATCATCTCGGGAATCTACAGACATTTGCAGAAGCTCATCTCACAAGAAATTCTAGATTCTGCCAAGTTGACATTTAACACTTAACCATCACAGGGAACAACCACATCTTTTCCTGAAGTGGCCCCCTGCAAAGCACTTCACAGGCTTAGTGTCCCAGCTTGGCAGTGTATATCACCTGTGGTATCAGTAGGTAAGAAATAGGTCAACAGCAAGTTTTCTGGGATATTGGCCCCATAATGTCTAGATTTGGTTAATATGTTCTGCCCCTTTGAATGACCCTTTATCACAATTTGCTTTCACCTTGAAAGGGACATGATACCCCAGGGTACCTGAACAACCCTGCCATTCTACAGTCTTTGTTAGGATGACCCTAATACATCTTCCTTTCTCCAAGAGTAGGGGATGGCATTACATTATGACATCCTCCAGTGAAACACTTAATAAATCACGATCTTCGAGTCCTTTTTGGATTATCTTGAGAATATATTCTTGTTTACAAATTTAATTTAAGCATACCTATGCTTTTACTAACACTTTAGCCTGTCTTGTATAGGACCCTCCAACCAAAAGCTCTAGGAGTTCTCTAAAATAAAATCAACAGGCACTCCTGCTGTTATCATCAGAGACTCCTTCAGTGACCTTAGTGATATCCACTTACGTTTTCCTGGACTCTCTAGAGGGTGGCCCATATAAATTGTCTATGGGCTTCTAATGCAAATCACTTTCTTGGCCACTGTACTACTGCCATTAGAGTGGCATACATTCTGGCCACGGTCTGGGCTCTTCTGACAGTGGAGGCTCTTACAGGCTCTAAGCTTGTAACCCTATACAAGGTACACATTCCTTGGGCCACAGAAACAGCAGCAACAGCTAAACATCAAGAAGAACATCCTTCCTACAGACTGGGGCTCTCTAGCAATGCTATGGGCAGACTTCCTGTTTTCAGCCCCTTGCTAGATTCTGCCAAGTTGAGGTGGTACTAGTGAATCACCCCTCCTTTAGATCCCTGTCTAACTTGGGGAATCAACAGAGTGCACTTCCATAGGAGTGTCTGTGCAGCCAGGAGATGGTGGCCCACACCATTAATCCCAGCACTCAGGAGGAAGATCTCTGTGAGTTTGAGGGCAGTTTGGTCTACAGAGTGAGTTGCAGGACAGCCAGGTGTACACTGAGAAACCCTGTCTTAAAAATCAGGAGAGGAGGAGAGGAGAGGAGAGAGGAGAGGAGAGGAGAGAGAGAGAGAGAGAGAGAGAGAGAGAGAGAGAGAGAGAGAGACGTGTTTTGCTTTATGATGTTTGCTGCCACCATCATAGTTGATAAAGCTCATTGAAGTGTTGTTTTTAGCTAGCATATCCTCAGTAAAAATGAGGCACTGAAAGTGTAAAATTTAGGATGAAGTTTCACAGATTTTGTTTGGAATGCCAAGTCTGACTGTATAAAAGTTCATCAAGTTGTAAACTTGGGGTCTAGTTAATCTTGGTGCATGATGTTTTTATTTTCAATTTTTTAATAATAAAGTTTATAAAAATTAAAAACAGGACCAAAAGTGGGCACAATTGACTAAACTCCTGGTAGTCATCTGAGTGCTGACTGTGGGTCATCTCAGTCCATTTGGTCTGCTCTAACAAACAACCATAAATTTGGTGGTTTATACACAAGTTTGTTTCTCACAGTTTTAGAGATTGGGAAGTTCATGACCACATTTGGTGTCTGTTGAACAACTTTCTAGCTCACAGATTATACTGTCTTACTGTGTGCTCACTTGGAAAAAGGATCAGGGGTCTCCTGGGCTTTCTTTTTTTTTCAACAAAAGTCCTAATCCCATCATGAGGACTTTTTTTTTTTGTCCAAATTACCTAATCATATCCTCACATCTCCGTCTCTGAACATTACTACCTTAAGGCTTAGGATCCCAATATTGAATTTGGGTTTGAGAGAAACACAAACATTGAAACCATGGCGATGCCCCAGACAACAAGTGGCTACATCTGAATATTTTTCAGAGACTCATGTGTCAAGAGTTTGCCTAAGAGTTATCCCCTTGTGGGTGAAGACCTCAGATCATTTCTTGCCTAATAGATACCTAAAATATAAGCCGTGATAACAGATGCCTCTGCATCCTCTAAGGCCATAACAAAACACAAGGCATTGCCAGAGGCTTCCCATTCATTCTCTTCCGAGTCCCATACATCACTGATCATGATCAGGGAGCTTGTTTTGCATGGTGGCACTTGGGAGGCTGAGGAGGGAGGACCATAAATTTGAAGTTAACCTGACATATATAAGGTTAGCCGGAGCTATGGAGAAAGACCTTGTCTCAGAACAAATAAACACCATCAAACAAACAAAAAATCTATAATACTGTTGGGAGCCAAATCTCAGGGCTGGACATGAGATCCTAAGCCATTCTTGGCTGGCCACATAGTTGTATATTAACCTTTACTTAGGAGCTCCTTAGAATCTCAGCTCAAGAAAAGAAACAACTTAACCAGTCCTCCACCCACAGGCTCAGTCACCTAGGCAACCCTTCCTGGACCTCTTACTCATAAAATCTTAACCCTGCCAAACATCCTCTTTGTGGCTTCCTAATATCCTGCCTACACTAACACCTGGCTCACAAACAACCCATTCTACCCCTCCCCATATCCTGCTCTGCTGACTGTATCAGCTAGCCTGAGAAAAAATAAAGTTTGCCACTTGATCAGAATCCTGTCTCGTGGTCATTCTTTCTGCGTCCCTATCCCTGACTCTCTTGCCCCAGGTTCACATCCTGTGGGGTGGGACATAATACAAAACAAGCATTCACTGAAATTTCCACTTATGGACAAGAGGTGTTATACTCCAAAACTCCTACGGTGTTGTACATGACTCTCATTTCCAAACCTTCCCACCCTTCACTTCACAGCTACCAGTTATGCCTGTTGGGCACACAGAGTCTCTACAACAATGCCGCACAGCTCCCTTGATTATCTGCATAGACCAAAAGGGAGATATCTGAAAGCCCAGATCACATTAGTTAGTCCATCTCACTCTGTAGTTTTCTCTTACCTGGTTGTAACTGCTGGTTAATTCTCCTGCTCCCTAGAAGGCTCCAACAGCATCAAAGCTTAGCGTTGTGAACTGCTCCATTATTATATTATTCTTGAGGTTAAAATCCAATACTGACTTTAATATTTTCCTACCATCATTTGTCAGCAGGTAAGTAACTGTGTTGGATTTTTTTGCTTTGTTTTGTTTTGTTTTGTTTTTTATCACAAATTAAAATCACCTAAGTAGGGAGCTTCATCTGAAGAATTGTCAGTGCAGGGGACAGCAGCATCCAGAGCTGCCACAAGACAGAGCAGGGTGCTCCTAGGGGGAGATGAGGAAAGACAAATTAGCCTTGGCTAGAGACAGAGGACCCTGCAGGAGGCAGCTGAGAAATGTACCAGGGAGGAGCACAGTTGGTGCAGCTGTGCTTACCCCTCCATCTCTCTCTTGCTTGCTCAGTATGTTTCCTGTGTCTGCAACAAAACTTATGGGCACACCAGAAAACACAGATTCATCAAACAATAACTTAAAAAGACAGAACATTCACGCAGTCAGAGGAAAACAGACAAAAACAGACATGTGGTGGCAACCTTCATTCATACGCCCAACAGTTCCTAAAAAAGGAGATAAGAGACATCTCTCCTGCCCAGAAGCTGAGTTAACAACAGCCAATCTCCCTAGATTGCCCGATTCCAGTACAGAACAAAACAGCACAACCAGCCCCAGTTTCAGACGCACATTGGCCAGCAATCCTTGCTTTTATTTTGTTTTCAATTTGGAAATTTGTGATGGTCACAGACTGTACTCCTGCCTAGGGTCTACCAAGTCTACTTTGGATTTGCTCCCACTTGGGGGCCTATCCCAGGTTAGTGACCTCTGACTTGTGGGAGCCATGATCTCTGGTTTCCAAGACTCCTAAATCTTGGGGCCTCACCCTGAAATCTTGCTGGGTTCTCCAAAAAATGCTGTGGAGTTTGAGACCACCTGGGAAAGACCCCCACCAGACAAAACTTCTTTCAACTTAAAAAATAAAAGGTAAGTTTATTTTTATAGCAAATTTGCAACAACAGCCTCCTTTGACAATATGATAGCTGCTGCAAAAGGAGAAGATGGGGGCTGGAGTTTTTAAGGCACAAACCATAATGATCTCAACTCTGGGGATTTTCTGCTCTATGAGGCTTTATGTTTTTTGTTTTGTGTATTTTATTTTTCTGAGCAAGTAGTGGTTAAACAAGATTACAGAAGCAGAATGAGCTTCTGGTTAGTATTTTAGGATAACAACTATACAATAAAGGGAATGGGTAACTTTTTTGTGAAATGAGCCAGGTGGCTCTGAGATCAACATCCTCTTTAGATTGCCGTCAAGACTCAACTGCTGACAGGGCTGACCTTAGGGTCGTGGTCTAGACATCTGGTGGTTAACAATCCTTAGGTTAAGAATAAGGTCCCTGCTGACTCCTAGGTTTTTCTTTTATACACAGTAACTTAGTTTAAAATTCAGTTTGAAATGGAGTTAATTTGTAATCATTACAGTATAATTTGTTTCCATCTTTAATAAGTGGTAAGAAGTGTTTTAAAATATATTCTTTATGATACACATATGATAAGCAAATGTTTAATTTGCATACCTACTTTATACATGGGGTGGCATAAAAATTCCTCAGGTGGGGGCTGGAGAGATGGCTCAACAGTCAGGAGCTCTTCCAAAGGACTTTGGTTCAACTCCCAGCACTCACATGGAAGCTCACAATTGTCTATAACCCAAATCCCAGGGAATCTGACACCCTCACACCCATGCACATAAAATAAAACTAAATAAATTATTTTTTAAAAATTCCTCAGGTGAGGCAAGCAGAAAAAGTTCTAGGAGTCCTGCTCTAAAGGTTCCTCATGTCTCTCTAAACTCATACCCTACCCAGAGCCGAGCCCTGGTATGAGCACACGAACTAATGAAGACCCTTCACCTTTAAATCCCCAAGCAGGCAATTAGTCAGGTCATCTTATTCAAGCTGACTTAGGAGCCTTAGACGAATTACAGGCCAATATTGCCATAGCTAATATATACAGTGCTAAGGACCCAAAGGCCTCTGGGTTCCATCCTTAGCATTGTATACATGGGCTACAGTCCTAGCTGTGCTCCTTGAATTTTCCCTGAAAAGAACTGGGTATAGGGGGCAGAGGAGGAGAGGAGGGAGAGGGAACTGGGATTGACATATAAAACAAACTTGTTTCTAATTTAAATAAAAAACAAACAAAAAGAGCTGGGTATAGGAGAGACAGTTATTCACATGTTGGTTTTTAAACTAATAGCCTTCTCTTCAAAGATTGGAGCAAGTGCATCTTGCACTGCCCCCACCTCTCAACCCCCCCCCATTTTACACTGCTTTTTATATTCAGTAATTTTTACTGATATTTGCTCCCTCCTTGAGTGCACTTTCTAACATTTGATTGACACATCACTGCTTGTAGTTCTGTGACAGAATCTAGCATTTTAGGTTTAGACAAAAGGACACTTCACTTGTTTCCTGAGGTTTTCCACTTTTTTCAGGTAGTTGGGGTTTTTTTTGTGTGTGTGTGACTGCAAGGCATACTTTTCTCCTATGCTTTGCTCTAAATTTTGTTTTCTTAGGAGTATTTATGGAATTCCTTTGGAAGCTCTGAAATTCCCTTAGGCTTTTCAGCTTTCCCCTTTTCTTCCATTGTATCATTTTCCCCTATCAAGTAAGGGTGTACTTTCAAAGATCTATATTTAAGACTTTGTTTCTTTTGCACAGAGATGAGTTATTCTTGTGTCAGACCTTATCTGTTGTTTTCTATAGGGCATAATAGTTTATTTAAGTCTTTAACTGTGTCTTCAAGTTCTTCATTTTTGGGGCTTGACTCTTCATTTGTAGGTAGGCCAGTTAAAAATTTTAACTCTGTGTGTGTGTGTGTGTGTGTGTGTGTGATGTGAGTGGGTACAAATGTACCACAGTATATACTTGCAATTCAGTTCTCTGTTTCTACAATGTGGGTTCCAGGGATGGAATTCAGTTTGTGAGGTTTCACAGCAAGTATCTCTCCTGCTCCAGACAGTGTTTAGCACAGTCTGAGGTCTAGAGATCAGTGACTTCAATTCCTGAGCCACATGGCTGAAAAATGATTTCTAACTCTTCTCTCTTTGGTTCACAGTACTGAGGTTTTCTGGATGCCTGTGGTTGATGATTAAATTTGATGATTGACAATACCCTGGCTTCTGTTTTGTTTACATTCCTTTGATGTTTTTTTGTTGTTGGCAATTTGTTTTCACCTACTAGCTCTTCCTTCTACACTGGGAGTCTGAGCAACACACCTTAAGGGGCAGCTTCAGACTCATATCTTGAAGTTGTCTGACATGCCAGGAGGTGGTGGTACATGCCTTTAATTACAGCACTATGGATGCAGAGGCAGGTGGACCTCTGGGTTCAAGGCCAGCCTTGTCTACATAGTGAGTACCAGGATAGCCTGGGATATATCGAGAAACTGTCTTGAAAGACCAAAGCCAGCCAACCAGCCAAGCAAACAAAGAAATCCAACTTCATCTGTCAATATTGTGATCAAACTGACATTAAAATCCATTTGTAAAGCTAATACATGATTGGTATCACAATGTTGTGGGATATTTTGATTGTACTCTGACACTCCCAAAACTGCTAATAAACTTTACTTTGAATCAGAGGGCAGAGCTACTAGCTGACCAAAAATAGCAATAGAGATTTTGGAGGAATGAAGACATATAGAGAGACACAGCAAGGAGTAGGGAGAGGTTTAGAAAGATTTTTGGCCCTTTTAGATTGAGGAAGGAGAGAGAGAGGAGGTCACTGGTCACTTTCTGCCATTTCTCAGAACAATCAATTTCTTATCCCATATCTGACTCTGAGTCTTTTTTTTTAAGAGAAAGAATAATTAAACACGTCACCACAACTGAATGAAGACTGTACAGTGGTTTGTGATATATTGACTTCATGTTTCTCGTTGAGGTTTTACAACAGGCTGACCTGGAATTTGTGATCCTCCTGTCTCAGCTTCCGGAGTAGCTGAGATTCCAGGCCTGTGTTAGTTACCACAGTCTAGTTTCATGGTAACATCTGAATATAGTGACTCAATGGCTGACTCGTTTGGCAAATGATCTAGAAGCCCCATCTGTCTTGCTTTAATATGCCCTGTTGGGTGGGGTGACACAAGCCTGTAATTCTAGTATTTGGCAGGTAGAGGCAGGAGGATCAAAAATTTAAGGCCATCGTCAGCTGTATGAGATTCCTTCTCAAAAAACAAAGCCTTATTTCAAATCTCTCTGTTGTTACTAATGTTGATGATTGCAGTTTCCTGCCTGACCCAAGGCTCCATGCTTGAATTGTGATTACTGCAGAGTTTTAAGTTTCTTGTTCTTTGATCTCAAGATGTCCCCTGTATTATAGTTACTTTGCTCTCTGTTGTAAGCAATTGCTAGACAAGATGCAATGTTAGGGGGGAAGGGTTTAGTCTGGCTTCCGGTTGGAGGGATGTCCACCATGATGAGGAAGGCACCGCTGTAAGAATGTGATCCTGCTTGTAGGCCACTCGCCTCCACAGTCAGAAAGCAGAAGGCTTTGCATGCTCCTGGTTCAGCCAGCTTTCTCCTTTTTATACAGCCTGGGGTCACAGATGATGCAACACTGTGGCCCACATTTAGAGTGGGTGTTCCCATCTCAATTAACCTAATGTAGATAATTCTTGACAGACATGCGCGGAGATTTGTTTCTAAGGTGTCTCTAGATCCTGTCAAGTTGACACTTTAAACCATCACATAGCTTGTGAAGGAAGCCATAGTCCACCGGATGCAGGGAATATTGTCTACACAGAGCCAGGGCTGCAGGTCATAAAATTTGCCTGGTTCAGTTAGAGCAATGTGAAATGATCCCACCAAGTTTCCCCTCTCCACTGTGTCTGCGAGGGCTAGGAATCAGAACCCTATGGTCATTTAAGGCAGCAGGGACTCAGACCCATCAGTGCAGGGGCTGGTAAGGACCAGTTTCCTTTGGCTGTGGGCCTATGTGTATACTCTGTAGGTGGCCTTCATCTGATTGATCCTAGTCTTTTAGCTTTTCCCATGGACCAGTAAGCAGCTCCTGAAAAGAGCCTTCATGACACACTCTCTCCTGACACTTTGCCCTTTGTGCAGGACAGAGGGCAAGGTGTGCGGGTGTTGAGGGCCTGGAGCTCCTCGAAGGGTTGGTTCACCCCGCTTGATCTGGCTCGGCTCACTCCTGCTCTGCTAGGATATACTCTGGTCTGACCCACCAACTCGGCTTAGCTTTAACCAGATTTAGGTTCTGCTCGCACTCCCTTGACTTGGCCTCACTCCAGTAGGAACACCCTTTCTATTCGGCTTGGCTTGGTCCGGCTACTCCCTCTCCAGACTGGCTCGGCTCTGGGGTCCGGCTGGGCGAGGCACCATCTGTCTGTGTTCCACCCTGAGCAACCGAGCCGGGATTTACTAAGGCTCACCCGCGTTCCAGCTGGCCCCACTAGAGTAAGAACCCAGGTTGGGCTCAGCTCGCTGCTTCCAGCAGGGCTCACGCTAAGAACCGCGGGGATCCAGGTGCCCCGCTAGGTTTGGCTCCGCCCTTCTTGGGGGAGCCACGCTCGTCCATCCCTTATTGGCTCAACTCCACCCCTCTCCACTCGACGATTAGTTCGGCTCCACCCCAAAGTTCGCCTAGCTTTGGTGGTCTTGCTCCGCAAGACTTCTCTGGTTTCTGCCCGGCCGGGTCCAGCTCAGCTCCACCTATCTCGTTTCGCCCGGGTTCGGCTCGGCCCCACCCACCTCGCTGGTTCCCGCCCTGATCGGCTTAACTCCACCCATCGCACCTTCTTGACTCCACCTCTCTGGTTTCGGCCTTGTTCGGCTCCGCTCGGCCCCACTCGGTCGAGCAGGAGGGGCGGGCGACAGCCCTGGAAGTGACGCGGCGAGGGCGGGCCCGAGTTGTAGCCTCGGTCGCCGCCTCTCGGGCCGGGAAACGATGTAGGAGCCGCCAGACGGTCCCCAGCTCTCCCCGGCCCGAGCTCCGCGGCCTGTCGCCGCCGCAGCCGCCGCCATGAAGAAGCAATTCAACCGCATGAAGCAGCTGGCTAACCAGACTGTCGGCAGGCGAGTGCGCGAGGGCGGTCCTGCGCGCGAGGAGCCGAAGAACGGGGAGAGCCGGGCGCGGCCGGGCCTGGGCCAGCGGGGCGGGGGTCTGCGCCAAGCTGCGGCTTAAGCGCTGCCCATTGTCCTGCCCTAAGGACCATCGCCCTCGGGGGACCCACGCGAGCCCTTACTCCTCTCTGTCCCCGCCAGCCCGAGCTTGGCGCCTGCTGCGAAAACTCCGCAAACTTGTGTTCCTAACGCAGTGCCAGGCGCGCCGCTTTGGGGGCAGCGTTCCCAGGCTCTCCCAGTCGACCCGCTGTTGCAGCCTTCCTCCAGAAGAGCTTGCTGGTCACAGGGAACTGGAGGGGTGTTAATGCCAATGAAGTTCAGTCTCCCAGTGAAGGAATAGAGACGTGCAATCTCAAAATCCAGGCTATTGGGAACTTGTTGCGAGTTCTTGACGTTTACAAGTTTGGAAAGGGAAAAGGATGTCTTTTCTCCTCTTGGATGCGGAAACAGATATTTTGTTTCTTTGATACTGCTTGAGTGCTTGATAGGAAACATTGTTTTTTCTTTCTTTTTTTTTTTTTTTACATGAAAAGATACAGGAGAGACTGTAGATGAGTAGGCTGTGGAACAGGAGCGATTTGCGGTTTTTAAGAGCTTCAGGAGGCTGTTGTCATGTACTGTGCTAACTGTAACAAATATTTCAAGGTCTTGCAGGGCAGATAGCTGTGCTGAACCACTTTGCTGTTTATTCTGCACGGAGATAGATGAATTTTTCACAGCTCTAACGCTTTCTCTCCTCCCCTGGCAGTTAAGGGGAGTTTGGTTTGGTTGAAGCACGTGAGACACTTCTTTTTTTGTATATGTAGGAAAATACTTTTACTTCCTCTTGAGTTTTCTAAATTTGCTTTTTAGAATGTTTCATTTCCCTCAACTTTTTGCTAGGTTTTGTTACTGAGTTTCAAACAACAACAACAAAAATAACTCATGTAATTTTGGTATGCATTATCCTTTATCTAGAATCAGTCCCTGCCCCTTAAACCCAGACATGCCTACTTTACTGCTGCTTGTAGAATTAAAGAAAGAGGAAGATCAAGACAAACAATCCCAATGGCTCAAATGAAAAACATTATGAGAAATAATTTCTTCTGAGTTGTGCACCCCTTTCTCAGCCATGCATGGCAGAATCAAAACTTAGTGAATACCAAGATATATTTGTTAGGTTGCTGTTTATTTACTTATTAGACTGCTTTGTATTGTGTGGTACAAGGGACAGTTGCTGAAAGCTCTGTAGGGTTCTGTGGGCTCCTGCTTCCCCTTAGCTTCCCTTCCTACTTTTACATTCCAGCCATACCTACCCACTTTCAGTTTCCATGGGAGGCCTGTGTTTCTTCTGTATTATTCTCTTCCTGGACATCCCGGAAGCCTTTTTCACCACATCTAGCTGATAGCTACCTCTTTCTCATTCTTCAGGTCTCTCAGTGATAGTCTCTGTGCCCTATGAAGGTCCTTGGGGCATAATACCATACGCTGCCTGCTTTCTAGACTCAAACTCCCTCTTTACCTGTGTGTGTTGGTTGTTTGACTAAGCACTCTTGAGTGTCTTTCCTATGTGTCTTTGGTTCCCACGATTTGTGACTCCTATCTCATGACAGATAGCCTGTTGAAATTGTTAACTTCAGGAGTCTAGCTCTTACTACATTGCCTGGTGCTGTGGTATTAAGTTTGGGAAAATGTGAACAGGATAGAGTGGTGGTGATTCATACTGGGACAGTAATTCCGGCCCTGACCTTTGACTCTTTGAAAATCTTTATTGCTAGATGCCAGTGGAAGCTGCAGCTATTGCAGAGCTCTAAGGGTGTGGCAGCTATGAGACTCAAGTCAGAACATCTGTTTTTATTGGGGAGAAAACCTGTTGCTCTCTAGCTGTTGATTTCCTAGATCTCGATATCTCCCTCCCTCCCTCCCTCCCTCCCTCCCTCCCTCCCTCCCTCCTCCTGTGTGTGTGTGTGTGTGTGTGTGTGTGTGTGTGTGTGTGTGTGTGTGTGTTCCTATTTAAGTAACCCTAAGGGGTAGAAAGAAAAATAGATGACAAACCTGAGAATTATTATTGAATGGAGCCAGATGATTGATAGGCACCAGAAGCAAATACGGGTGTATTTGAGTAAAGATCTTTTCTAGCACAGATTTCTCCCAGCTGTGATCTGTATAGAGAAGGAATTTATATATGTGAATGCCCACTGTTTGTTTATCAGTGTATAGAGTTGTAGATGGTACCTTCTGGTGAGGTATTCCTGTAGGATGGAATGGCTCGTGAGTAACTCCACCATGAAGTTTCATAGCACCAGTAAGTGGAGGATTAGCAGTGCCTAGAAAGAATGAGCTGTTATGATGCAGTTTGTGTACAGAGGATGGATGAGTCTATTGGTGGTGTGGGCAAGGCTTACTAAGTGGTCTTATGATGTAGGTGCCCTAAAGAAGAGTAGTTGTTTTTGCCCACCTGATGTTTAGTGAGTCAGGTATTCAGTGAACACTGAGGCCACACTGCCACACCACTGAGTGTTATTAAAGAATCAGATAAATATGAGATTTCTGCCCTGGAGCTGCTCAGTAGACATGTAGGCAAGCCTCAAATAATTGTAAACATAAGATAAGCACATTCAGGAGGATGGCAGGTACACAGAGGAGAACCTGTCTGCCACTGGATGGAGGAGGTCACAAAAGCACCTGACAGGAGATATGAGCAGAGCCTTTTGTTTTAGTTCCATCTTCTTTCAAATTTTCTTGCCAGGGTTAGGTCTCTTCTGGTGATGAGGAAACACAGTTCAAGGTGCCTGAGCAGAAGGGAACTCATTGACTTGGGAGTAGTAGTCCAGACAGCACAGCTTTTGTTGAGACAGTCTCACTGTATAGCCCAGAATTCCCAGGCCTCCTGTCCTAGTCATCCCAGGGCTGGATTTGGGGGCATCCAGGAGGGTTTACTCTTTAGACAGGCTGGGTTCCCAGACTTCTATTATCCCCAGGGCAAGTCTCAGAGGAAAAGACTGCTTTGTGACTGTGGCCAAAGTCCCAGGATTGGCTCTGTTTCTGGGTCACATGCCTTTCCTGGGAAGTGGAATGGAGTCAACCCCACCCAAGCAGAGAGTGTAGGAGTGCTGCTTCCCCAAGGTAAACTGGGGTGCTCTTACGAGCAGAAGGAGAATGGACAGACACTGATTAGGCAAGCAAGAAAAACCCCATAGGGCTTTTTCAGTTTTGCTGTGGCAATGGAGAGTCATTCTCTCAGGAAAACTCTTAGCTTCAGATAACCTAGAGGAGTCAGATGGTACACCAGGGATCAGGATGGTAGTGGTGGTCGGAGAATATTACCTGGAGTCTGAGGAGGCTGTACATGAGGACCAGAAGTATGAAGTTAGGAAACGCCTTTGTCAAGAGAGGAAACGGGTTGGGGGGCATGTAGCTAGCAGTACATCCCTGGCAGTTTGCCCTGTGGGAGTTAGTCCAAGTGCTTTCATTTGGTAAATCAAGATTACAAACTCAGGTGTCTCAAGGGCCAGGGAAGGACTTCGGAGAACCTGAAGGGCCATGTTCTGCTAAGGGGGGTCTATGGGAATGTGGGTCCCAGCCTCTGGAGTTCACCAAAATTAAATTTTGGTGAACATTAGATGGCATTTTACTGTAGTATTTTCATTACATTACACAAAATTTTTTGAGGCCAGATGTGGTCTGTGGCTCTGTGTTGGCAGCTGTTTATCTCAGAGGACCTGGAGGTTACCACTTCCTGGTTCCTTCTTTACCTGATACCTTGGCATTGTTGGTTTTCTGGCTCTATTGGAGAGCTTATTTTCATTTGCTGAGATCTTTAATAGGGGTCACAGTAAATTTACCTTTCTACAGTGTGGCTAACCAAGGGCTGTGCCTCGCCACTTGGCCTGGTTCTCACCCATGGCGCCTACCATTTATATTTTATGAAGGAGGACAAATGACTCGCCAGTTTGGCACAGCTACTACGTGACCCACACAGGACATGGTGTGGGCCTTCTGCCCCTGCAGCCCGTGTACTTCTGACCACAGAACTCAGACTGCCCTTTCACCAGGAAAGATGTCATGTTTATGAACAAACATCTTTTTTTTTTCAAAGATTTATTTATTTCTTATGTGTACAGTGTTCGGCACCAAATCTCATTACAGATGGTTGTGAGCCACCATGTGGTTGCTGGGAATTGAACTCAGGACCTTTGGAAGAGCAGGCAGTTCTCTTAACCGCTGAGCCATCTCTCCAGCCCTATGAACAAACATCTTAAACATCGTGCATGACCACTAAGCCAATGCACTTCTCATAAGGAACTTCACCACATTCTCCCAGCACCTCTGGAGCAATGTTTATTACTGATTTAACAATAAGGAAGCCAGAGATCAATGAGGTCATGGAGTTGGTACATGGTGGAGTTGTGGATCCAAACTAGATCTCTGATGTTAAAGCAGACATACATGGTGCTGCCTCCATCAAATCTTGGAAGCTGTGAGTAGGATGTTGCTGTAATTCAGTGGCTCTAAGCCCGAGGCTGTGTTTCCTCAGGGGACACCGGGCCATCTCTGGAGGCTTTTAGAGGCTTTGCTGAGGGGAAGTGCTCTACCACTGAGCCATATTTCAGCTTTCTTGATAGTCACAACTTGGGTAGATGGGGCTGGTGTTGCTGCTGGCATCTTTTGCTGCCATCTAGTAGGTTAAGACATGAGTCCTCCTGAACAGTGTCAACAACAAGGAATTGTGCAGTACAGCTGCATTCGTGTTTCGGTTTAGAAACCTGACCTAGTCCTCTTTAGTGTTCTGGCTATATGAATGGTCGCAGCCAAAGATGGTATACTATCAGTTTGCAGGTCATAGATGTATTTTGTTTGCTTTAATCAGTGCTTATTCATTTATTGTCAACTTTAAAAATTAGTACTTTTCATCTGAAAAAATGTGGATCTCATGCTTCTAGAAGGATCTTGGGAATTCTGTCAGTATCAAATATCCCTGTCTAGTACAGGTCCTGGAGCAAGCCACAGCTTTCACATTGGGGTGGGCATTGGCTCCCTGTCTGCATAGCCCATAGCTGGTGGCCTTTACCTGTTTATAATCCTTGCTGACCCCTTCCTCTTCCTGATCATTGAGGTTTAAGGACCTCTCTAAGAGCAGTTGTTACTGCAGCAGGAATTCACTTTAGCCAAAGTGCATGGCTACCTGCTGATCTCACAATGGTTCCCTGCTGCCATGTTGCATAAAAACGTCTCTGTCAGGTAGTACTTCTTGTACGTGCATGTCACATACCAGCTCCTTGCTTTGCCTGCCACAACACTCTATTCCTCACTGACTTAATGGCTTCTTCCTTCCCCTTGGGTTTCACCTCTACCTCTCCCCCAGAGATCTCTGAACAGGGTACCTGAGGAAAGCTAGGTACCAAGCCCAGTGGTACCATCCTCCCTCAGATACAGCAGGAGTGGGGAAAAAAATCCACATCCGGGCATCATCTTAGTAGGATCATCTGAGGGCTGCCTTGGGAGTGTTGCAGGTTTCAGAATTCTAGAATGTTAAACAGCTTATTTATAGGTGTATGAAAATCCACACCCCTCATGGGGTGAGGGGGGCAGACAAAAAACAGCCACAGAAGGCTGTGGTCACCTAGCATCAACTTTATTTATGACGGCAACATGGAACTCTGTTATGAATCACCCCCATGACAGAAGTTCCTGGTGCTGGGCAAAACCCTCCATGGTTTACAATTGCAATGAAGGGTGCACCATGCCAGACTATGGAATACTTTGTATGCATCATTCTGTTTCTCAAACGTAGGTGGATACCATGGTAACCAAGTAAAAATCCATTGAAACAAGTTAATACATTCTGTCTACTCTGCATGTAATTTCCTGAAGGCCTAAGGACCCATGCATGGTTCCAGATGTGAAACCTTGAGGCCTTTGTTTTTGTTTTGACAAAGGGGTGTTGCTGTATAGGCCAACATGGCCTTGAACTCTTGATCTTTCAGCCTTAGCATTCTAAGTGCTGTGATGACAGGCATGCCTCCATGTCAGCTTCAGACAGATTTCAGAAATCAGAACTTTTCAGGCTCTGGAGAAGTAGTGTGCATATATGCTGGTGTTACAGGTAACTTCCAGCTGAGTCTGGGGTAACAGCTTCAAAACCAGCATGTTTCTGTAGCAAAATGTATGCATATAACTACCCCAAAGGATGTGTAAAAATGTAGCTGTTGATGGTAGCTTCTTGGCATCACAGGTCAAGTTTATAGTCAGTGGGTTTCAAGTATGTCTGGTAAGTTTCAAATTTATTTTTATTTTTGCACCCACCCCCAATGAAAAGGATTGTGGATCTATTTTATTTGTAGTAATGCATTTATATAAATGTCTGTAAGTCTTTTATTTCAAATAATGTCTTCCATACTCCAAGAAATCAGAAGCTGCAATTATTATTGTATGAGCAGAGATTACAAACTCAAGTGCCAGGCCAGATAAAGAAATGAAGTGAGAGATGGGTGTGAGAACAGGGAATGGTGGGGACTGTTGAACACTTGGCCATTTAAAGAGGTGGTTACATTTTAGCTCCAGCCACTTGTTGCCTTGGTGAATGTACATACAGTTTAGACACATCTCCCTTTTTAAAAAAGAGGGACAAACATATATTTTGTAAGTGTGCGGGCCTGTGCTCATGCACCACGTGTATGCAGGGGCCTTCAGAGATCAGAAAAGGCATCAGATCTCCTGGAACTGGAGTTATAGATGGCTAAGAGCCATGTGGATTCTGGGAACTGACCCCAGGTCCTCTAAAGATCAGCAAGTGTTCTTTTACTTCCTGAGCTGTCTCTCCAGCCCCCTTGCATCTTTCATTTTTAATGATGCACCAGAATGCTGATTTTTCTGTAAAGTTTTATGATACTTAAGTGTTAGCAACTAAAAAGAAAAAAAAATCTATGCATGTAAGGGGGAAAAAAAAAACCATACCTGCAGACTTTTATCTGGCCTTAAGCCGTCTGCTTTGACCTTATATATGTGAAAAGTTGTCAGTGGTGGTGGCAGTGAGCTACTTCTCAAGATGTAGACTGCTAATTTGTTAGTCATTATTATTTTTTACATATGTGGTTGTTCTTATATAAAATACCTTATAATAAGAAAACAAAAAAGCTGGTAGGTATTTTATTTTAGAACTGCCTTACTTTCTAGCCAGTTTGGATATTTTCCTTTTAATCTACCAGTTGAACTTAAAGTTATTTACCTTAGAAAAGGGAATGAAAGCCTTAGTTTAAAAAGAGGAGCCCTTGGAAGTGGAGAGATGGCTCAGACCTTAAGAGTACTTGCTGCTCTTTTAGAGGACTGGGTTCCTAGCACCAAAATGTCTGCTCACAGCTGTCTGTAACTCTAGCTCCAGGGGATCAAGTGCCCTCTTCTGCCTCTGGGCACTGCACACACATACATACTGACTGACTGACATACATACATACATACATACATACATACATACATACATACATACATACATACAGGCAAAGCATTCATAAACATAAAATAAAAATAAATAAATCTTTAAAAATGAGAAGCCCTAATCCAGCACTCGGGAGGCAGAGGCAAGTGGATCTCTGTGAGTTTGAAACCAGCCTGGTCTACAAGAGCTAGTTCCAGGACAGCCTCCAAAACCACAGAGAAACCCTGTCTCGAACAACAGAGAGAGAGAGAGAGAGAGAGAGAGAGAGAGAGAGAGAGAGCGAGCCCTTTTAAAAAACGAGTTAAGAAAGGTTGTGTTATGCTATTCCTACCTTTCCAAGACCTAAATGGTCCTATGTAACACTGCATACTCCTTGTATATTTGTCACTGGGTACCTTTAGGATTGGTTTAGGAACCTTATAGATGCTAAAATTCTCAGATGCTCAGGTCTCATTTAAATGTCATAGTGTTTGCTTATTGCCTTTGCTATTCTACATACTTTAAATCATCTCTAGGTACTTAGTATAATTAGTACATTGTAAATACTATATAAATAAATGTTATGGTGTATATTTTAGGGAATAATGCTAAAGGAAAAGTTGTTTAGGACAAAAGCAGTTTTCCCCAAAATATTTCTTACCCAGGTTGGTTGAATCCCCACATGGGAATAAAGAGGAAGGCCAACTGTATTGGCACCAGGAAGCACTGTTGGTCTCATCTCGTCCCAAACCATTCCCTGGTTGACCTCAGCCTCGTAACTCTCACCTCTTGGTTGATGGTTTGCAGTTTTACGCTCTGGTCCAGGCATTACTCCCCTCCCAGGTGATACTACCATCTTAGTCTTGAACATGTCTGGCTAAGTGTGCTGCAAAAATTGAACTCAATTGTGGCCTTCCTCCTTAAGTCCTCATTTCCTTCTTCCCTACACCAGGGATCACCAGGTTGGCCTACCGGCTAAATTCAATCCATACCGTTTTGTCAAAGAAGGCTTTTTGCAACTAGCAGTCACACTCTACAGTAGCAGGGTTGAGTAATTAGAAAGGTAACCTGGGTGGCCCATGGAACCCAGAGAATTTACAGTGAGTTTGCTGGGCTGGGGATGCAGCTCACCAGTGGAGTGCTTATGTGGCATTTGTGAGGCCCAGAGTTCTGTCCCCAATGACCATAAAACAGAACAAAATTTTTTTCTTCCTTCCCCAATGACGTGAATTCCACCACAACCCCCAGCCATTCTGCAAGTCCTGTTTTCCCCCTACATTTTACATGTTGTTACTGTCTTGAGCTTTCTCTCTCTCTCTCTCTCTTTCTTTCTTTCTTTCTTTCTTTCTTTCTTTCTTTCTTTCTTTCTCTCTTTCTTTTGGGGGGGTTGGTTTTGGAATTTTTGAGACAGGGTTTCTCTGTATAGCCCTGGCTGTCCTGGATCTTGCTCTATAGACCAGGCTACCCTGCAACTCAGATCTGCCTGCTTCTCCCTCCTGAGTGCTGGGATTAAAGGCATGTGCCACCTACCACCCACCACTCACCCAGCCCCTGCGGAACTTCCTCCTGTTCTTATCTTTTCACATGGTTTCTGTTCCTGATGGGCATCCTTCCTGTCACCTTAGTCAGCCTCTCATTTTTCACCTGACTGAAGATTGTCTAGTTTTGCTGGCTTAAGGAACACAGCAGTGAATTGTGTCGAGTAATAATGTGTTCTGTACTAATTGAGTCTTAGACAAATTCCAGAAGATAGAACAGATCTGTGGAAAACTGTGTCAGATCAGAAACTGTGTTGAGTAGGTAGATCCAAATTGCTGCAAATGAAATGAGAGAATTTTGCCGTGAAAACAGTGTCCAGTCTCTTTCAGTCAGTTGTAAGGGCTGTTGATCTTGGGTCACACCCCTTCATTGATGGCAGGTTTTTGGCTGTATTGTTATTGGGTAATGACTGTCCTAAGAAGCTTCTCTCTTCCACTCCCTTCCCATAGTTTTCCTTTTAGGTGTCTGCCTTATCGGAGATACCTTTTGGTCTAGTCGTCCATTTGATCTCTCCTTTAATGTTTCATTAGCATTCCTTCTCTAGTTTCTCATATTCTTTCACATGAGTCAGTCAGATGTATGCTTCATAAATGCTTTAAATCATAAGTCATGGAACAAATCAAGAGGGACTCAGGTGAACACAAAAATTTATATCAACAAATGTTGAGAAATGCACGGAGATTCTTCCAGCTACCTGTCACCTGTCAGCGTAAACATTAAGAATCCCACCAGCTTGGATTTCACACAGTCATTGGATACTTGCAGATGTATGGGCTGGAGTGGCTGATTGAAACCAAACCCAGCCATACCTGGGGGAATACACCAGAGTATTTCACTCACTGCATATGGGGGTGCTAAGATTGAAGATGTTGGGTGTAGCCCAGGGGTCTCTGACATGTGCCTGGGGGCGGAGGCGTGTGTTCAGTTAGGGCTTCTTTGGATACAGAATACCTAGACATCATGATGACAGGCTGATGGAGATAGGTGACAACAGAATTGCAACAGGTCAGAAATAATGTTAGGGAACCTGACACTGTATATTCTGTCCTTTAATATCTTCTGTTTATAAATCAGAAAGACAGCTATGTCTGCGTCTTAGCACTTTTGTTTTCAGGTCGCTCTGGTAGAGGATGGCTGTTGGCATGGAATGAAAGCCAGTATAGAGTGTAACTTTCAGAAATGTTAGAATTGCTGTGTCCCCCTTATTTTAAACCTTGTATTAACTGATTACATCTTTCCTCCAAAGAGAAATTTGGTTGTTCATTGAAATTCTGTTGTGTTATTATTGTATTTATCACAGTGCACTTTTAAAATTTTTTATACTTGTTCTTTTAAAAAAGATCTTTGATAATTTCATACATATATATAGTGGATTTTAGGTCTTTTTTACTCCCATTACCCTTCCTCTTCCTCCCCTTCCCAATGAACCACCCTCTTTTCAACAAGCCTCCACCCCTACTTGCATAACTTTTTTATGTGACCTACTGAATTTAATTATGATCATATGCATGATCAGAAATAGGTTAAAAAGAATGATGCCCCCTCCACTAGCAGCCATTAACTGCCCACAAGTACTTCAGTGGTGAGTAGGGCCTCACAAATTCCTCTGCCATGCATGATGGTGATTGGTCCAGTTTCTAGCAGGTTTATACCTCTCTTTAGACAATTGTAATACCCTCATTCTGTTTGCAATTTGGGATGTTAACAGTTAATAACGTGCCAGTAACACCCCCTGAACACCCAGATGTCAAGGTGAAAATACAGTCTTCTACCACCAGCAGCTCCTGGAGATAGGCAGTGTTGGTGGCTTGTGCCTCTTTGTAGCCTGTCATTAATTTCCTTTTCCAACTTGAAGAGATCATGGTTTGCAGATGACAGCAGTCAGATTTGGGGGCCCTTCTGTGTAGCAGCTAAGAAAGTGAAAATGATACTTTTGGGCTCGAAGTGTGGGAGCAGATGTGGGTAGGATGTGTAGGAGAGTGGCTAGGAGGCTGTGGCACTAGGCTGAGCAGTGAGGACAAGCAGACCTGAGGTGATGACACCTCAGACTGATGGGGAAAACAGTACTACAGTGTTCAAACTTCAGAAGGACAGAGAGTGGAGGACAATGAGCCATAGTTGGTGGCTGCTCCTTGTTGAAATAGGCCACATGATGACTCTGCATCTCTGTGTTGCGTGTCTAATACTCCTCTTTCTTTTGTAGTCTTTGGGTCTTCTGGGTCTTCTGTTGGCCTTCCTTGGTCCCACCGATACAGGATCTGCAAATGTGTGAGTGCCAGTTCTGCACTGTCTCAGTAACTGGTGGTCACAATCTAGTACATTAATTTTCAACCTGGGTTTAGCCAGTCCTTCTCATAGGATCATTTTCAGCCCCTCCCCCTATTTTTGTTTAAAAAGTATGCTGATGTTGCTTCTTTTCTAGCCTCTAGGGAATTTAAAATTCTGATTGTTTGGAGATTCATTCATTAAAATACTAATTGGGTATGATAGTGGTACATGCCAGAATCCCAGGACATGGGAGGCAGAGACAGGAGGATGATGAATTCCAGGCAGCCTGAGCTAGTGACAACTTGTCTGAAAAATAAAATAAGTAAGCCAGTAGTAATATTTATTGGGTATCTACTCTGTGCTAGGCCCTACTGATACAAAAATAAATTAGTTTATTTACCAGAAGTGTATGGTTTAGTAATCTGTGGGCTGAGCCTCAGGGAAACTTAGTAGAGGCAGAAGATCTACCTGGGGCCATACGGAGATTGGGTATGGCACATCTTTTTTTGTATACAGACTTTTATGTGCTTTCCAGGTGTTTTCTCTTTTTGTTTTGTGTTGTTTTTGAGACAGGGTTTCTCTGTATAACCACCCTGGCTGTCCTGGAACTCGCTCTGTAGACCAGGCTGGTCTCGAACTCACAGAGATCCACTTGCTTCTGCCTCCTGAGTGCTGGGATTAAAGGCGTGTGCCAGCACCACAGGTGTTTTCTGATTCTTGAAGACCTAACTACTTTTATTGGTTAACATGGGTGATATTAATTAAATATGTATATTTGACTAGTTACAACCGATAACTTCACTATATCTTTGTTTTACTAGTATATATGTCATCTGTTGTTTCTATTTTTTCTTTTTCTTTCATTTTCCTCCATCCTTTCCTGTCTTCTCTCCTCCCCTCCTTTTGGGAACAGAGTTGCTGCTCCTGTCCCTGTGTGATCCCCATGCCTTATCTTTCAGAGTAGTTGAGACCATAGAACATACCATTGTGGACTGGCTTTTTCCTATTATTTCTTTGAATGATTTCTTTTCCATCCTTTATTTGTTTAGACTCCAAGATATGTGTTGATGTATCTTTATTGTTGTGTGGAAGGTCTGTGAGTCTAATCCTTTTGGCTTTGCAGAAACCTAAGGAACACTTGAATCCTGTTTTACTTAGGGCTTTTATCGCTGCAGTCAAACACCATGACTGAAAAGCAAGTTGGAGAGGAAAAGGTTTATTTGACATATACTTCATGTTGTAAGTTCATCATTGATAGAAGCCACGGCAGGAACTTAAAAAGGGCAGTATCTTGGAGGCAGGAGGTGATGCAGAGGCCATGGAGGGGTGCTGATTATTGGCTTGTTCTTCATGGCTTGCTCAGTCTGTTTTCTTATAGATTCCAGGACCCAGGGATGGCACCACTCACAGTGGGTTGGACCCTCCCCTGTCAATCACTAATAAAATGCCTTATAGACTTCCCTACAGCCCAATCTTATAGAGGCATTTTCTTAATCGATGTTTTCTCCTCTCAGATGACTTTAGCTTGTATCAAGTTGACATGAAATTATCCAGCCCAACTCCTACTGAAATGCAAGTCTTATAATCTGTGTTACTCATTCCACTGTATTCAAAAACACAACATGTACTGTGTCTCCCTGTTTGAGTCTTTACTATAAGACTGATGGGTGAGTATTTTTGCAGAAGAAAGCAAACTTGTCCTTTAATGGTACTTTCAGAGCCATTTGGGGGAGGGGGAAGTTGACAAGTCAGCTCATACTGGAATGAGGGGTTCTTGTGGGTACAGGCTGAGAATGAACATAGCAGATATGCTTCTCAAATGTCGCCTGTGTTTGGAGAGGTTGAGGAGGGACCGAAGAGAGGGGCCATTGCAGTCTGGTGCTGAGGCAGGTGAAGGTGAGGTTTGTAAACTAGGAGAGAGAGAGCATCCTTCATGAAGATGACTGGATCCCAGTCCTCAGAAGAGTGGAAATGGTAACAGGACCTGCTAAGGAGGCCACTGCTGGGCTGACAGGTTTGTATCTCACTTTTTGACGTTTTTTGCTTTTTGAACTTATTCTCTGACATCCCAGGTGATCCACATCCAGCTGTCTTCAGGAACTATCCCTTGATGGCAGCTTGGAATATGTGTTTTTAGTAGGAATGTGTGTGTGAGGGAGGTGGGGGGTAGGAGGCAAGGTCTCACTGTATAGCCCAGGCTGGGTTGGGATTGACTATGTAACCCAGGCTGGCCTAGCCTGGAATTCATGGCAGCCCTTCTGCTTCGGCTTTCCACGTGTTTGAATGGCAGCCATGCCCCATGGTAGTTAGCTGTGAACTATGCATTTCTTCTAAGAGTCCCATGAGCCAAGTCCATTTACGTGGGCCCACTGTTCTGTGTGGCTGTCTGGAAGGATGCTGAGTTTTTAACTAGTCTGACTGTATGGAGAAAACAAATGCAGTTCAGACAAGGAACTGGAAGAAGATGATCAATGGCAAAGGACTTGAAATGGATTATTGGTGGTAGTGTGTTCGTGTTGCTTTTAAGGAAGTGGTTAGCAAGTCACAAGGCAATAGACTTAATTGTAGGCTCTGACTCCTCAGGCATTCTTTAAGAATAGAGGCTTTGCTGAAGATTTTAGGTGGAGGCTGTAACAGTTCTCGGGCCAGAACTCCTCCCACTCTCCAAGAGGATCTGTATGTAATTTCACAGGCTCCAGAGGTATCAAGGCCATAGACCAAGAGCAGCAAGGTGAGGAAACCCTCCTTCCAGTCTGGCAGGCAGCTCAGCAAATGCAACAGTTCTCAAAGCTCAGCCAGAGCTCCATGCTGTGGCTGCTCTCTGGAGTGATGTCTTAGCAGTGTTCACTTCCATTTGGGTGTCTGCTCTTTCACTAGTTTCTAGAACACGTGCTCTTGTGTTAATTGTGAGCTTCCCCAAAGCAGAATAGTTCTCTGGGGGGGGGGGGATGAGAATTTCTAGTCATTAGGTTATTTCCCATCAGAATCAGCTTTCTTTGCAGTGAGTTGACTGAGGTGTTTTAAAGATCGAGCTGTGGTGTGTAATGACAGCCCAGAACTTGAGCCCAAGGAGCTGAGGCTGATGATCCCTAGCTTGCCAGCACACACTCTCTCTTGTGCTGTCTCTCTCCTCCCTTCTTCCCTCATCATCCCTCTTCATCTCTTCTCTCTTTTCCTCCCTCCCTCTCTTTCCCTCCATTCCCTTTTCTTCTCCCCCCTCTCTTTCCCTGCCTGGCTGCTCCCTTTCTCCTTCTCACCTTGGCCTAGTCCGCCTGCGTGCTGTGCCCTGAGGGCTCCTCACAGTGAAACGAGCCCTGTTATGTTTAAGACATTGGCGTATGATAAAGAGGTATATCACAAGACAGTGAGGAAATGGCATGAGATAACAGTTAGGTTAGAGTTCACCTTACCATCGTATGCTAAAGTAAATCCAACAGATCAAAAGTTTTATACAGTGGCTGGGAGCAGTTCAGTGTTGAGCGTTTGCCTAGCATGCTTGAAGCCCCAGTTCAATGCCCAGGATAAGGGAAAAACATCATTAAAAAATTAATAGAAATAAATACAGTTTATCATAGAAAGTAAAGCACTTTGTGGTTTGGCATAAAAGTGCAGAGAAAAAACAATAGATAACTGCAGATTTAAGCAATTAAATTTGCACAGAACACAAGTCTTAGGTTTGGTCCTAAGTACCACAAAATGAGTAGCTTTGTCTGTGGTGGTATCATAATTAATGCAATGTTGAACACTGTTTGGAGAAAAAAAAAAAACAGTAGCCACAATCTATGGCTAATGCCCTAGTGCATGAAGCTCTCAATTTAAAGAACACTGGCCTAATGAGCAAATAAACAGAACATTCATAGCTGCATACAGATGACTAGGAATGGATGAGACTCTTTTCTCTCTCTCTCTCCTTTCTGTTTCTTTCATTGAAATGGGGCCTTGCTCTAGGTGGCCTGACGTGTGGCTGGGTGTCTGGGCTGGCCTCAAATTCACAGAGCTCTGTCCACCTCCTGTCTCGAAAGTGCTAGGATTAAAGTTGTGGCCACAGTGCCTGCTGTGACTTTTCAGAAATGCAGAGCTTTAACTCAATTTCACCTGTAAAATTGGCCAAGTTCAAGATAGTGGTATGCTACTGTCATGGGAGGGCGAGAGGCTGAGCCATACACTACTGGTGGTAATGTCAAAGTAATTTATACCACTTTGAGAAGCTCCACTCAGATCTTTGTCTGCTCTGACCACAGTCTGTCCCTTCTCAGAGTTTGTTTCTGAGGCAGTTCCCCCTGAGCTTCTTGTGTGTCCTGAGTCAGTCACGCCATTTCCTCTTGAACATCACTTTCAAGACTCAGTGCAGCTGGCCTTTCTCTTTTACCTATTCTGCAAAGTGCCTGCTTTTGGCTTCTCTCCTGTATCTGGTATGTGGAGTGTAGCCCAGAAAGACAGTCCCGTTGAACAGGTTGGGGAGACTGACAAAACATCATCGCCTCCAGCTCCACTGGGCTGTAGTGCTGCCTTCCCATCCTTGGCTTCATTCCCAGTCCATTTTCCCGAGTGCCTTTGCCAAACTTTCACTTTTCTCACAGCTGCTCCACCCATCCTCAGGCACACCCGCTCCCCTTGGATTAACTTCCCAATTTCCAGAGAAAACTGGAGGTACTGCTACTGGTCCCAGAGTCTAGTTGACCAGATTCTGTTCTGTCATTTGGGCAGGTATGTCTTTATCCTACCTCCTGAGGTCCTCTGCTGACTCGATCTTCTGCTCTGCCTTCTCAGCCCCCCTTTCTCTACTGACTATGTCTTTTCAGGTGGCAACAGTTTCCCCCTCTCTTCTTGCTACTGACTTCTTGTCAATGGCCTACATCTTGACCTCTGATACCCATTTGGCTTATTTTTGTACCCAAGGACCCAGCGAATACTATTTTAATGAATAAGTCCCAAACAGATTGGAACTAAAAAATATCTTTTTGATTAATTTATTTAATCTCTGGCCCAGGTGCCTCTGAATCACCTTTGGTTTTTTTCTTTGTCCTGGAACTCACTCTATAGACCAAGCTGGCCTCAAACTCAGAGATCCTCCTGCCTCTGCCTACTGAGTGCTGGGATTAAAGGCATGTGCCACCATTGCCTGGCTTTTTTTTTTTTTTTTGTGTATATGTGTGGGCGTCTTACTTGCATGTGTGTCCGTGTACCATATGATTGCCTGTTGCTCATGGAGGCCAGAAGAGGGCATTAGATCCCATAGAGTTATAGTTGTGAGATGCCCTATGGGAACTGAACCCAGGTCCTCTAGAAGAGCACTCAATGCTTTTAACTTCTGAGCCATCTCTTCAGCCCCCAAGAAATATTTAGATTAGTTTTTCTAGAAACCAGGAAGGGAGTGATAGCAATATTCATTTTTGGACCAATATTAGAAGAAGTAGCTGAAATTGAGTCTTGAGGGGTCAAAGTGCTTCTCTCTTTCCTGTGCAGTATCCATTCATCTCAGTTTCACACCCACATACATTCTTGTCCTCAACTCTTCTGCCACCTCTCACTCATTCTTGCTTTCTAAACATCTCTTCCCTGGCATCTTCCCTTCCTCCTGTGGGGATTCTTTCTCTGTTCCCTGCTGTGGATCCTCCTTGCATGCATGAGGCTTCTGTCATAGCAAGCTCCCGAAGTACACACCTTGGACGAGCTCCCTGGACTGTCTGCAGGTCCCTGGAGCTCAGCATTTCCAGAGCTGATGTCATTCAACCTCAGATCTTTCAGAAACTTCCTTAGAATGAAGTCTAGTATCCAGCAGGCCTTCAGTAGATGCTCTTGGTGATTGTGTGAGGCTCCTGCTTTCCACTCACAAAGGCCTGCTTATCACCATTGGGATAGTTCCTGCACTGCACAATCCGTAGTTGGAACAGGTTCTGTCCGCTCTGTAGAATGCCTGCCTATTTGTGTGGGTCATTCTCTTCTCACTTGAGTCCCATCTTCTTATGGTCTTTGGTATTTTCTTCCTTAGCCTCTGCCTTAGACAGGATTACTATTGCTGTGATGAAACACCATAACCAAAGCAATGTGGTTTATTCAGCTTGTGCTTCCACATCACAGTTTATCATCAGAGGAAGTCAGGACAGGAACTCTTAAACAGGGCAGAAATCTGGAGGCAGAAGCTGATGCAGAGGCCATGGAAGAGTGCTGCTTACATGGCTTGCTCAGCTTGCTCTCTTACAGAACTCAGATCACCTGCTCCGAGTGGCTCCACCCACAAGGAACTGGGCCCTCCCACACCAATCACTAAGAAAATGCTCTACAGGCTTGCCTGCAGTCTGATTAATTTTTTTCTTTTGGAGACGGGGGTCTTGGTATGTAGCTCTGGGTGTGTTGGAATCTTTATATAGACCAGGCTGGCCTAGAATTCACAAAGATTTACCTGCCTCTGCCTCCCAGGTGCTAGGATTAAAGGTGTGTACTACTACACCTAGCTCTGTAGTCTTTCTTTTGGAGGCATTTTCTCAGTTGAGGTTCTTCCTCTCAGATGACTCTAGATTTGTCAAGTTGACATTAAACTGCCCGGCACAGCCTCCAATATGTGATTCCCCACTCACATCTTCTACACAGTTGCCTGGAAGAACTTTCTGGAAAAACAACTACAGTAATGATAGCTAATACTTTTTTGGTACATGTCAGCAGTGTTCCAAATATTAGTCATGTACCAGCTTGTTTTAGACCCAACAAATCCTGGGAAATGATTGCTGCTATCCCTTTTTATTGGTAAGGCAGGAGCACAGGTCACAGACCTGGTACATCTGTTCCAGAGTTTAGAGCCTTAATTACTTTATGTTGTAATGAAACAGAAACAGTTTGTTGTTGTTGCATTTTCTAGGAAGTAGGCAGTTTGCCTATGTATCTACTTGAATCTTTCAATCCTGTAAGATAGTCTTCCTAGCTTCATTTTCTAGTAAGCACAGGCACAGATACCAAGTAATTTGCTCCTAGTTGCTCATGTGTTTGGTGATGGTTGGACTTGACTCCAGGCTTAACTCTTAGATGTATTCCCCAACCCTAAAGAGCCAGTACATTCCTGGTGGAGCTCCAAATGCACTTATGGGTGTTTTAGGTTTCATCTTAACATTTCTGAAGGAAATGTAACAGTTCAGGGGCTGGTGGGAAAGAGAGCTAAATGATCAAGGACCAGCACTGCACCAGAACATTTGAAGATGTTCTCATGATTGCAAGAGAAAACTAATATCCCATTTGTACAAAATCCAGATAACTCATTCTGGAATGCTACATTTCCCCAGTAATCCTGGAGGTCAAGCACTCTATCTCCTGCCGCAATCCCCCAGTTCATTAATTGACTTCACGAGTTGATTTTTGTTTTTTTTGTTTTTGAGACAGGGTCTCTATGTAGCCTTGGCTGGCCTGGGACTCACTGTGTAGATCATGCTAGCCTCGAAGTCACAGACATCCACCTGTCTCTGCCTCCCAAGAGTTGGAATTAAAGCTGTGCACCACCACTCCCAGCTATAAATTGATTTTTGACAGTCTTAGGCATATAATGACCACAATAGCATGTTGCAGCTGCACAGTATATTGATGTGCTAGCTTTGTCAGTACATCTCTGAAACCCAGTGAGGAGAGGTATGTAGAGCATTGGGGAACATGTTAGTTCAATGGTTCTCAACCTTCCTATGCTTCCACCCTTTAATAGTTCCTCATGTTGTGGTTACCCCCAACCATAAAATTATCTTTGTTGCTATTTCTTAACTGTAATTTTACTGCTGTTATGAATTGTAATGAAAATATCTGTGTTTTCTGGTGGTCTAGACGACCACTATGAAAGAGTCCTTTTGCCACCAAAAGGGTTGTGACTTACTGGTTGAGAACTACTGTGCTAGTTTAAGATGATTGTCTGAACATGTTTATTTTGCTCTCTGTTAAAATGCATTGAATGTTATAAAAGACATTTTTTTTTTAAGTTGTATGAAAAAAAAGAGTGGAAGCCATTTAGCAAAAGTCCCAGGTGTGCCTATTAAGAAGTGGGTTACTGGACAAGGAAGTCCAGTACAGTTTGTTCATTCATGCTTTGTCCAGATCAGGACAGTATGACATTAGACATACTTCAGAACTGCCATTGTACCCAGCCTTTAACAAAAAGTGAGCAGCTAAACAATGCAAATTGAAAACTATCCATGTGGCCTCTCGGTGGTAGTTCATGCCTTTAATCCCAGCGCTTGGGAGACAGAGGCAGGAGGGCCAGCCTGGTCTATAGAGCGAATTCCAGGACAGCCTCCAAAGCTATAGAGAAACCCTGTCTCAAAAAAACAAACAAACAAAAAAACCCCAAACAAACTAAAACCTTTAAACCCATTGTTACCTGTTCAGAAGAGGAAATCGGGTGTAGACAGATTGTCCCCTCCTTTCCCAGGATCCAGGCTCCCACATTTGCACAACCCCAACAGCCAGGCCACTTCAGTTACCTTGACTCACAGGCATATACCTTCTTTCTGAATACTGTCATGCTGAGGGCAGTTTTGGCCCCCTTTCCTCCCAGGGATGTTTGGGAATATCTACAGACATTCTTTATGTGACCACTGTGGGGGATGGAGAGAATAGAACACATTGTCACGCATTTCTCTGTGGGTAGAGGCCAGGATGCTATGAAATATTCCACAGTGCTCAGGTCAGCCCCCACAGGAAGGAATTACCTAGATCAAAATGTCAGCGTGTCAGGTCTGAGAAACACTAAAATTCTAAAGAGCCTAGCTGGCTAGCAGCCCACACTTCTCTATCTCCCAAGACCTCAGAGACCAGAGAATTTCAAGTCTTGAGAGTTGAAAATTGGTAATCTTTCAAAAGCTGTACCATGCTGAAACTCTTCTGGAAAGTAGATAAAAATCTTTAAACTGATTCATTGCTCCTTGAATATCTGCTTGCATATTGAGTCTGAAAGTGTGATAGCAAGAGCGACAGTCTGGAGCAGAAATATCCACTTTAGAATGAGCTTCTTTCCCCCGCCCCCTCCTAGCTTTCTGTCAGGCAGTCACAGGCAGTCTCTTTGGAGTTGGCTGTGCTTTAAGAGCTCTTTGCCATCCTCCCTAAGAGCCTTTCTTACCCAGAGCAGGTCCCTATCAGTGTCAGTGTGCTCTTCTTGGCTTCTCTTCCCCTGACCTTCTCTCCTCACTCCAGGGGTGAATGAGGGATCCTGGAGGTGGCCTTTTGCCCTTTGTCTCTTTATGGTATTTTTCTCCAGTTTTTCAGGATGTTGTTCTGTTGTCCCTTGGTCTTGGTGTTTCTGCAAGTCAGTCATCATTCTTTTCCTTGTTTCCTGTGTGTTCTCCCCCTTCTGTTTACTTTGAAGATTTACTCCAAGTCTTTAATTTTGACAAGTTTTTTATAATACTGACATTTTTTTCTTCATATTTATCCAGCCCCCAAGCTTGTTCTCTGGTCTTGTTGGATCTTTAGGTTAATATCCTTCATTTATTTTAAAAGATTTGTCTACTTGTGCTTGTCTGTCTTGTGACTGTGTTTGGATGGGTGGGGAGTGTCAGAAGTGGGTACCAGATGCCCTTTGTCCCTCTTCACCTATCCATCTGAAGCAGGTCTCTCCCTGAACCTGGCCTTGTGTTTTCTTTGCTAGACTGGAAGTCAGCAAGCCCCAGCAATCCTTCCTGGCTCCCACTCAGAGTTGGGGTTACAAGTCTAAGTGGGATACCCAGCTTGTAATGTGGGTGCTGGCATCTGAACTCCATTCCTCACGATTGTGCCACAGATGCTCGTAAACGTTGTGCCATCTCTCCACCTCTCCGTAGCTTTTTTTAGAAAATTCTTAGGTGTTGACTCTACACATGTTTCTTCTGTCCCTATGTCCTCATTTCCCTACTAGGACCAATAACATGGGTGATAGACTTGATTTTGTTCTGTAGATCCTAGGCACTTCATTCTATTTTTTTCCCCTCTGTTTTTGTTGGCAGAATCCCTGTACATTTCCGGGTCCTCATCTGCTCATGTGTTTTTGGTCATCTTTTTACTAACCCCTTTTATGTATTTATCATATTATTTTAAAGTCCTGCATGGTAACTTCAACTAATACCTTTGTTGTCTCTGAGTCCAGTTTTATTGACTGTCACAATGCTTTCTGGAGTTTTTTTCCCCCTGTAGTTGTTTGTGACCAAATTCCAACTGTGTATGGAAAGTGAGAATGGCAAGCCCCTTCTAGGCTGTTAGTGTCTTAATTTAGCTTGCAGTTGTTTGGGTCTTGCTTTGTTGTTGCTTTGCATAGTCTCCTTTGAGCAGGTCTTGTGTATCTTTGCTCTGATGCCTTACCTCAGAACTTAGCAGGCCTTGTGTCCATGCACTAAGAGCTCTCTTAGCCCTCTTGCCCTTCTGCAGTAGAGGACGGTTGCCTGACACTTAATTTAAGGTCCAGAGCCCCACTGTGTTTCTCTCAGGTTTCCCACTGTTCTTCAGCAGGCTCTGCATTCCTTTGCCTGAGTTGGCCTCATGAACGAACTGATGTTTGTTAAGGCTACCAGCCCAACACCCCCCCACCCCCCACCCCCCGGCAATCTGTTGCAGCTACCTCTGTACAGGACAAGGTCAGAGCCCCATACACCTCAGCTTACCAGCCATGTCACTTGTGCTATCCATTGTTCACATTCCCAACTCTCCCATTAGATTACATCTCAGAAGTCACTTCTTTCAGAAAACCTTTTTGATATCCAGGATCTGTGTTCAAGGTTCCTCCTATTTTCTAATTTTTTTTGCAAGTGGTTTTGATTTTTTGTTTCTATCAACAGAGAATTGAGCCTAGGGCCTTATGCATGTTAGGCAAGTACTCTGCGACACCCTCTGTTCTGCAGGTTAATTAACTTGTCTGTGCCTAGATGTCTCATCTGTGAACTGGGTATAGTAATAGTACCACTCTCAAGGCTATCCTGAGTCATAAAAGGTGAGTGTATTAGATGGTTGAGAGCACCACTCTGCTGTGATGGCTTCCAGATTCAGAGTCCACTGGTGAAACCTGGGCAAGTCACCTCTCTGTCCCTCAGTTTCCTTACCTATAGAGTGGGGATAATAATATACCTACCCCACAGAGTTATTTTGAGCTTAGTGGAATTATTTCCAGCAGAGCACCTACGTCACATGGAGCCCACAATAATAAGCCCAGTCAATAGCTGTGATGGCAGAGAGAATCCAGGGTGCTGTGAACTTCCCTAATGGAGTACTCATGGCCTAGAGGAAAATTGTTCTTTTTCCTCGACAGTCTGGTTCTCTGTTAGGACAGGGGCCATATCTCTTACTCATGATGGCTCATGGAAGGGACTAAACCAATATTTATTCAATGACTGAATCATGAGAGGGTTGTGGTGAGTGTGCATGATAGCAGCTGTGGTTGAATTCAGTGCTGCTGCACAGCCCCACTCAGTTTCCATTAAGTTATTCTGTGGATTCTTTTGAGGGGAAAAAAAAGTGCTTGAAATGAGTTTTCTGTTTTGTCTACAGCATTCTTCATCCACCAAGTGCTCCCTGAATTTTAGAAAAAACCAAGTCAAGATTTATAGTATTCCACACCCAGAATTTCCCCATCATCCCTCCAGAGCAGCCTCACCCCGATTTTCCAAGTGAATATGTTTTCCTTTCATTTTGTGAGCATGTTCATCTTGGACCTTCTGGGCAATTCTGTGATTTGTGGTCATTGTAGAAACCTAGATGAGCTCGGTTATTCAGGTTCTCAGTACGGCTGACATTTGAAAATGTTTGTAGAGATGGGCCTGCATTTTCAAAGCATGTTTGGATATTCTCTTTTTGGCTCTTTAATTGTAACCTCTTAAAGGTTGTGTGGGAATGATCATGCAAATATAAATAAAATGAGGGGCTAGAAGGTAAAGGGATGTATTTTTAGATCATATGCTCAGTTTGTTGTGGAGTCACCAGCATAATCTGTCATGAAAATAGAAGAGGAAGTCAACTTTGTATGATGCAGAGGTTCCCTTCTTTCTGAGGTTCAAAGGCTGTCACGTGGTATGAGTCTAGTGGGTGGTATGAGTCTAGTTTTTAAACTTATTTTTGTGGTGCTGGGGTAGATATGAGGACCTTGTATGTGCTAACCAAGTGTTCTACCACTGAGCCACAGCTGGCTCCTGAGATCTTTCTGATCTGGTATTAAATGGGGAGCTCTGTTGATAGGAATTCTTGGTTTTGGTGGGTGTGGCTTTTTATTGTTGAGACAGAGAGGCTCATATCTCAGGCTGGTCTTGAACTTCTGATTTTCCCACCTATTCCTCCCACATCCTGCTTTGTGTAGTGCTTAGAGCAGTGTTTCTCAACCTTCCCAATACTGGGACCCTTTGATACAGTTCATGTTCTGGTGACCTCCGACTATAAAATTAGTTTTGTTGTTACTTCGTAACTAATTTTGTTACTGTTACAAATTATAATGTAGCTGAATTCAGCAGAGCTAGCTGAATCCCAGGAATCCCAGTTCCCAGGCCTTTTAGTTTATAGTCTCCCCACCCTCACCCCTGTCTTTCTGAAGGGTTTCTCTGGTGAGTAGTTTGTAGCCGGTGATTTTGCTGTACTAAGTAGCCTGTTGAAATAGCTGCTTAGTTGGCTCTGAGTCTGTGTTCTTAAATCTTGCCTTTATAGCTGCAGAGGCCTGAGTCAGCCTCCTACCTCCGTACTTGTATGCTACAGTCAGAATTTTCATTTTTATTCGAAGGCTCAAACCCTGGTTCCTTAGAAGACAAAAGCTTTTGTAGCCAGATCTCTTAGGGCTCTGGCCTGCTGAGTCCGACCCTTCCACAAGGTTTTGCCCAAGCCCTTTCCTAGCCCTGTCTGAAGTCTGCATGGATTGCTTTGTCAGCCTGTCCTGCCACACAGACCATTACTCTCTTTGAATGAGGCTGTTTATTACATTTCTGTCTTTCATGAACTTTTAAAGGGTGGACACTGACTCACCTTTGTCTCTTATCCCCCCTCAACCCCCAGTTCTTGACGTTTACTCTACTCCATAAATACTGGATGAATGAATAGCAATCTAAAATCTGAATGCCTTAGGGCAGGTTCATTCTGGGCCTGGTGCTTCCAGGAAGAGGCTGGCTCTGGCCCTGTCAACACTCACCTGGGAACTGTCACCTCCTCCAGCCAGTGTTGCTCAGCAGCTTAAGATGTTGAGCCTTTAATGGAAGCCTGCACTGCATCCCGAATCCTGCCTCTCCATGTCCTGTTTATAGTGTACCAGTGGTTCTCTCTGGTGGCTTCCATTCTGCAGGTGTCATCACAACCATCCCTTTGTTTCCATGGAAAGCTATTCTGCCCCTGCCCTTAGTTAGAGGTTGTCTTTTGTTACTAAGAGATCTGTTTTCACAGTACCTTCTTCTGGAGAGAAACTAGAATGGCTTGGTAACTTGGGAACGGTCATTTGAGTAACATATGGTTTTTATCTGTTGGGTGTTCGAATTTGTTGTACCTCTCTTAAATTGCTGACAGTTCTATGACAGTGCCAGGTACCATTGTAAATGAAATAAGTAATCAGAAAGATGGTGTTGGGCTTGGAGAGATGGCTCAGCAGTTAAGAGCACCAGCTGCTTTCCCATAGATCCCAAGTTCAATCCCCAGCATTCACATGGTGGCTTACAACCATCCTTAACTCCAGTTCCAGGAGATCTAGATCCAGTGCCTGCTAATGGCTCTGTAGGCACCACACACACACACACATTCTGCACATATATTATACATGCAGGGAAACACCCATACACATAAAATAAAAATAAATACATATAAGAAAGAGAAAGATTGTGTTTCTAAGTAACCTGTGTTATGATATTTTGTTTCCATCTTGGAGTCATGATGACTACCATTTTAACAGTAGAATGGACACTCACACAAAGTCAAAGGGTATCTGGCTCCACAGACCTAGTTCCTGGTTCCTGTAACATACTGAATCCTTCTCCTTCCCTGAAATGAAACTCAGACTCTGGCATAGCCAGATTATTATCACTGGGTGACTTCCTGGAAGAAAAGAAGGCAAGAGTAGTTCCAGCCATGAGTCACACTCTTGAGATGTACTCCAGGCAGCACTGAGCTGGAAGAATATGCTTTCTGCCTAGTGTATGAGAAGCTTTAGGCTGGCTCTGTACCTGCAGCTTTTCACTGCAAGGTCTCACTGCTCTGTCCTTGTGACTCTGCTCTCTCTTGAGACTTCCACTGCAGTGTCTCCCTATGCCAGCTGTGCTTGAGGATCAGCTACAGAGCTTTTTCTTTAAAGGGAAGGAACAGGGGAGGCAGAGGGATGTGGAGAAGACGCCTGACATTGACCTCTGGCCTCCACATGTGCTCAAAGTGCTGTACACAAGTGTATGTGTGTACATATGCACATGCATACAAACCATAAAATTCAAACGGGAGAGGCAGGTAGGATCTGCTGCTAATTCCCAGTGGTTCTGTGTTGCGTTCAGGCATGGGGATATTGAGTCATGTTTCCCTTAAGGACAGGTTCACATCTCAGAAGTGTAATGTGGTTTCATCTTTATGAAATCATTATGGCCTGTTCTTTTGTTGTACAACATATAGTATGAGATTAAATCAATCCCAAGAGAAAATAATCAGAGCAAGAGAGTCGGTAAACTTGAGATGCAGGAGGCTGCTACCATAGTAAATGAAGAAGTTCTTTCTTTCTTCCTTCCTTCCTTCCTTCCTTCCTTCCTTCCTTCCTTCCTTCCTTTCTTTTTTTTAGGACAGAGTCTCTTTCTGTTTTGTAGCCCTGGCTATTATAGAACTCACTTTATAGACCAGGCTGACCCCGAACTCAGAGACCCACCTGCCTCTGCCTCTGAGTGCTAGGATTAAAGGTGTGCACCTCCGTGCCTGGCTTAAGAAGTATTCTAAAATAACAATGAAAATGCAGTTGTGATGATTAGCTTTAATTATCAACTTGGCATAAGCTAGAATCACCTAGGAACAGAATCTCAATGAGGGTTAGTCTGTGTTGGGTTGGCTGTGGGCATGTCTGTAGAGTGGTGTGGGAAGACCCAGCCCAGTGAGGGCAGCACCATTCCTTTGGTTTGGGATCCCCGTCTGTATGAGAATGGAGAAGTAGAGCTGAGTGCAGGCAAGAAGTGAGCATGTGTGCATCCATTTCTTTCTGCTCTTGACTGTGTGTATGTTAATGTGATTAGCTGCCTTGAATTCCCATCAGTGATGGACTGTAACCCAGAACTATAAGCTGATGTAAACCTATAGGAGTTGCTTCTTGTCAGGGTATTTATCACAGGCACAGAAATGAAACTAGAACAACAGTAAATACATAAGGTGGTAACCGTCCTCTTTTATCTTTATCAAGTATTATGCCCTGGACATAATTGCCTGTGCTGTTTTCCTATGGTGGGCAGCAAGGGTGTGATTGCAGCGTCATCTCTACAAATATGTGAGAAAAGGGCAGTGTACTGTCCCTCAGTGATGGAGCTTTTAGCTGCATCTTCAGGAACTGCTTCCCTATGCATGAGATTGGTCCATCAGTGATCTCAGTGCCATTAGGAGACACATGGTTGGATATGGATTGTAACAGTCATCTTGTTACACATGTCCAACTCAGTGAATACTAGTAAATTTTCCATCACTCCAAGTAAGATCCCTCATGCCCTTTTAGAGTGAAACCTGAAACCATTCTACCCAGCCAACTGTTCATCCACTTGCTGCTCTGTCAGTGTCCTTTTCTGGCCATTTTCAAAGTGCCAGGAGTGGTAACAACTCAGGTTAGGAGCCATTGTGTTTCTCTTTATTTTTTTCATCACTAGTCTCTGGGTCTGGAGTGGCTCACTAAAAACAGTAGGATCTTCCTAGGGCTACCTTTTACATCAGCTGTGTGCCAAAGCTTTGTGAGCTGAATTGGGAACTCAGTCATCTATAACTTGATTTCTGTGGAAATTCACTTTCCAAAGTCAAGAAGTTCCAGCACTGGGTAGCTTAGGGGTAGATAGCTGAGCACTTTAATTTGTGGTCTTTTGGCATTGTGTGTGTGTGTGTGTGTGTGTGTGTGTGTGTGTGTGTGTGTGTGTGTGTAGATCCTAGAGCCTCTCACATCTCTTCTGTACTAGGTAATTGCTTAGCCACTGAACTATGTGGTTTTTATTTCCTCCAGGCCTCTTGTTGCCTTACATAGCAATAAATAGATTCCCCTTCTTGTAACTTCTCCCATAGACCATGATGCTCCATGCTCTGTCTGCTTTGCATTATCTTGTTTCTTACCTGTTTCTGACTGCTAGAAGAAAAGTTGCAATCTGAAACTTTCCTCCAGGTCTAGGCAGGTGACACAAACCACTGAAGTGGGCTAGGGAATGAGGCACTTGGGGATTCCTCTAGGGCACCACCAAGAGAAGTGCAGTGTGCTGGTGGCAGAGAACATTCCTTGGACCTTGCCATAGGCAAGAAGTTTTAGTGAAGCTTTGAGACTTAGACCACGTGGTTAGAATAGGACTAGCAAATAGATTCCATTTCGTGTGCCAGAGGGGAAAAGGCCAGTGAGCAAACAAAAAGCTGTGGACATGCTCACATATGTGAGAGAAGATAAAATGTCACTGTTGGGCTTAGTCATTGACTGGGATTCAAATAATAGTTTGAAAAGATAAAGTTAAGATCAATAAGGCTTGTGTGTCTTTTAAAGTAAAAAGTAAATAGTTTTAAAGAAGTTGAATAAACCCTATGCTTTGGAATTCAGAGTGTAGAACTGTTAGCTGTCTTTGCCTGTGCCATCACTTACATACTTTTTGTATGATCTTTCCCAGGAGAACACCTTTCCCTTTACGTGTCATGCATGGGAGCTCCGCCCCCCTTGTGACCCCTCTAGAGTTCTGTGACCTCAGGACTTTTAAACTACTTAATGCAATGTGTAACAAATTGTTTGATGTATAAAGTGTAAGAGGGGCTTTTATTTTTTAAAAATTCAGTTAAGAAGATTTCAGATTCCTTTTTAGCAGCTCAAGAAGACAGCAGGGCTGGTGAGAGAAAACAGTAAGAACTTACCCATTACCTGCAGCTCTCTGGGTTTTGGAAGCATTTGTGACAGGAGATGACAGCGTTGTACAAACTTGAATTTCTAGGGAATGAAATGCACTTCTTATCTGCAAGGCGGGCCTCTGACTTCACTGTCAGTCATGATATGTGCAGTGTCCAGCTGTTCTTGATCAGCTTAGCTTCCCTTGTTCTTCACAGATGCACTTATCTGTTTCCAGGTAACTAGTATTAAAATCAGTTTATTAAAATTATTTCAATATTCTGTGCTGGTCTTTGGTCATTACATATCAAAGTGGATGTGTGGACAGGACTGCCATCTTACATATGAGTATATAAACCCAAGGCAGCTGTGCAGTCTCAGAGACAATGGGATGGCATTGGTGTTTGGTATCAGTATTGGTACTCCATCTGTATACTTGCATACCCCTGTTAGCACATCAGGGCGGGAAATACATTGTCTCTACACTGAAAAGAATCAATTTGGTGAAGTATTGGGGTAGTCATATTCACTCATATGTTATCTATGGTTACTTTTGGCAGAGCTGAGTAACTGTAACACAGTGTGGTCTACAAGCCTGGACCATTTTTTTCTTGGTCTTTCAGAAGAAAAATCAGCTGAGCCCTTCTTTGTATAGAGAGCTGTTCTTATTTCAGTTCTGTCCTGAAGTTTGTTAATGAACAGAGAGAAAATAGTGTACTGTCCCTGTACCCGAAGGATAGGGGAAGGGATGAGGAGAGACATACATCCTTATTTTGTTTTGTCACCACTGTCTCCAACCCTGAGCTGTGCCTCTGCTTTGGGGCTGTATTAGAAGTTCAGCCACCACCATTCACCGTAGTTAGTAAGTACATCTTGAATATAAATCAGAATATTGAGAAAGCAAGTATAGCGCAGACTAGCCCCATATACCAGTCCACAGAGTAATGCTAAAAAGCTAGCTTTCAAGATCTCTGCCAGGCCCAGTCAGAGTTGCTGCTTTGGACCAGGTTGGCATGCACTTTCCTAAATGCCCTGATAGTGAGTACCTGAAGCTCTGATGACACACTAACTTAGCTGTGAGGTCTGGCAGTGCTCCAATAGACTTTATTTATAGACTGTGTTTATTTATCCTAGCTTCATTTCTGTTGCTGTGATAAAGACACCCTGACCAAAAGCAGCTTGATGGAGGAAAGGGTTTATTTGGTTTGTAATCCCAGGTTCTAGTCCACCCTTGAGGAGACATCAAGCAGATGACCATATCACATCCACAGTCAAGGGCAGAGAGAGACAGATGCCCCCATGTTGTCTGCTTATTGCTGCTGCTTTTGCTCTAGGCTTGTTTTCCCCCTTACATTGTTCAGGATCCCCTGCCTAGGGAATGGTGCTACTCACAATGGGCTGGGTCCTTCTGTGTCAACCAACAATCCAAACAATCACCCACAGACATGCTCACAAGCCAGCCTAATCTAGACAATTCCTCAACTGAGGCTTCCTCAGGTGATTTCAAGTTGTGGCAAGTTGAAGTTTAACGCTGTCACACAATCCTGCATGCAACAGGCACACACACAATCATGCATGCAACATTTGAATTTCAAGTGCTGTAAAACATTTTGTTTTTGTTTTTCTAGACAGGGTTTCTCTGTATTGCTTTGGAGCCTGTCCTGAACTTGCTCTGTAGACCAGGCTGACTTGGAATTCACAGATGTCTGCCTGCCTCTGCCTCCCAAGTACTGGTATTAAAGGCATGCTCCACCAACTCCCAGCTTCTCTTTTCTTTTTTAACTATTTAATAATACAAATTCTCTTAGCTTTTCTGACTGGCTTTGGCATGCAGATGTAGCTTGCTGAACCCTGGAATAAACAGGCGACTATCTAAGGCTTGAGGATGAGGTGTGCAGGGTCTGGCCATAGGCAAGTTACTTCCAGTGCCTCACTTTGCTCATCTGGAAATGGAGGTAGTATGAGCTCCTACCTCATAGAGTTGTTGCAAGAATTGAATGAGACACCAGAGGTGGGGCAGTTCGCCTGGGCCTAAGATACACCTAGCAAGCTTAGCTGTGATGTCTCAGCTACCAGTAGGGCACTTGGAGTTATCCTACAGCCATTGTAGAACTCTTGTGATATGGAGGTTAACACTCTAGACCTGTCTTAAGTCACAGTCAAGTAGATTCTACAGAAAGGTAGAGGGCTTGGGAAACACTGCCTTAATTTCATTTGGTGACCATCATTGCATCTAAGCAGGCAGTGGCACATATAGACATTTACACACTAGGCCCATGAAAACAGTTAGGTAAGGCTGAGGGTTCTGACCCGTGAGAATGCTCCTCAGGTGTGTTTGCCAGTTGGGACCTATGTGGGTGGGTGTCACAGATGCACAATTCCATATTTGTGTGAATGTGTCATTGAAACCAGGTTCTTCAGCTTTGGCACTGTCCATATGTAGGATCTGTGGTGGGCAAAAGGATGCTTGCTATCTCTACAGGTGTCCACATGGTCATCTCCAGAACTTGTGCATGTGTATTGAAAGGAGCCAAGGCTGTACATACATACATGGGGAAGGGGCAGTTACACTGAGTTTTCAGGTGGACCTGTTGTTATCATGAGAGTCCATAACCATGGAAGGAGGAGGTCACTGATAGTTCTGTGTAGGAGGCTGTGACTGGGAAGAAAAGCACAGAGTGCACATTGCGTGTTGCTGGCCTGAACAGTTCAGGAAAAGGGCCAACGAATGTGGGTGGCTTCCAGGAGCTGGAAAGGGAAGGAAGTGGATTCTCCTCTGAGTGTCCAGAAAAGAGCCTGGCAGTGCTGACACCTGGATTTCCGCCCAGTGAGACCTGCTTTGAACTTTTGACCTCCTGAATTGCAAGATAATACATGTGTATTGTTTAAGTCACTCAGTTTGTGGCAGTCTGTTCCAGCAGCTGTGGGGTACTAATGCAAGCTGATGACGCTGTCCCTGGTTCTCTGCACCGATTAGCAAAAAGCAGCTTGCTGGGATGATTGGTGGATACATTGTCCACTCTCCAGACACCAGTTGCAACCTCCCATCACAAGCTCAAACTAGATGCCCTCAGAGTGTTAGGGTAGCAGCAAGGGAATAGTCACTTCTGGTTGGGAATCACTAGTTTAAATTTAGAGCAACACAGGGAAGGAGAGCTATAATCTTAATACAGCTGGGGCTAGCATTAAACTTGCTATTAGCTGAGGATGACCTTGAACTCCTGACCTCTTGCCTCACCTTTGTGAACCTGGATTCAGGCCTTTACTGCCATGCTCATTTCTTTCCTCCTAATTTTTGAACAGATTTACTTTGAAAAAATAATGCCCTAGTTGGGATTTTATCGTCGTGGGTTTTACTGGGGAAGGCAGCCCTGTACTCTGCTTTTCTGCCTAGTTCCTTTGGAACTTTTTTGTTGCCTCTTTTGAAGTAAAAGTTTGTTCTTGGCAGCACCCATCCATCATCCAGTGAGGGTTCTTCAGCCCCTGCTGTGTGGCAGGTAAATTTTGTATTAAGTGCATGGGAGGAATGATGGCTACTCTCAGACAATGGTATGCCACAGTCTGGTCAGCAGTGCTCGGTGGTTGGGAGCTCACAGGTTACTTTGATGGTATGGACTTCTGGGTCTCCAGCCAGGACTAGAAAGCCCATGGTTCCCATAACAGATGTTCTAGACAAGTGTTTGTGTAGTGGTGTGCACACAAGAGACAAGATGGAAGTTTACAACAGTGGCATTTGATATTCTGAGACCTTGAGAATTCTAGGGAGAAATCTTAGGGCTTTAGAAAAACTACAGGAAAAATCCAGCCTAGGGAGTTCGTAGTTTAGAGTGGGGAGGGGTGGTTTGGCAGATCAGAGCACTTGCTGAACTAACATGACCTTAGTTTGAATCCCTAGCACCCACATAAAAGTCTGTGACTCCTGTAAGGGGGCACAGAGACCAACAGACTCCTGGAGCTTAATTGCCACCCAACCAAAACTGTGATCTCCAGGTTCAGTAAGAGACTGTGTCTCAAGAGAGTGATAGAAGACACCTGATGTCCTTTTCTGGCCTCCCTATACACACATGTATGCACACATGCATATAACACCCACACAAATATTAAAAAAGGAAAGAAAGAATATTCTGTGTGGAGTAAGCTGTATATGAATGCCTTGTGAGGTGGCAGGGTGGCCTGCATAGGAAAAAACAAGCCCCAGAGTAGCATGGCGAGTGGGAAGTTCCTTCCTGAGTGTTATTGTTTCCAGTTACAGACAGGAAACTTGGAGTGTGTTTTCAAGCACAGAACATTGAACACAAAGAAGCTCTGACAGTACAGAGTTGAAGTCTGTAGTGAGATGTCTGGCTCAAAACTCTTGCCTAGCAAACCTCTTGTTCAATTGGCTTGTTTTATTCCCACCTTTAGATATCTTAGTTCAATCCATTGTTCCCAATCTTTGTTCTAACAAATTAAAAATGATGACAACCAGTCAGAGTTAACACAATTATCATTTACTTTATGAGAAAGCACTATAGTCAATAAATTTAGTACATCTTAGGAAATCCTGCAAATTTTTACAGCTGGTTTACTTCCTTACTGAGTGTACACTTTGGCCAGTATTCTGAATAATTGCTGGCCTTTCCCCAGGTAAGAATTTTATATCTCTGGTAAAGATGAATACCTTCAAAATTGTTACTAAAAACAAAACGGAGATTATTTAGGAAATAGGAAGGGACCATCAAGAAGGGTAGGAGAATATACATTGGGGTGGTATAAGTAAAATTTAAGTATTTCATACATATATTAGACAGTGTCACTAACATACACTAATGAATACAGTTGAGCATAGAGCCTTGGACTGTCACATTGAAGAGGGCAGACTGAATCACTGGTGGTGAGGAGCTTCAGTAGAGATAGCACAGGCCAGCAGATAATCTGTATGTGGAGAGAGCCCCGCCCATTTGCCAGTTACACTCCACAATCAGGATTTGGCAATTTAAAACAATGTTTCCTAATTCCTAGACTGTTTTTTTAATATTTTCAGTGAACCCTAGTATCTGATTAAGATCCAGATTGGTTCATTTTCTAAAAGTAATTTTGTATCCACAAAAGCAGGCAGATTCATTGTTAAACAGTATGTTGTTAACACTTCAACATAATATGTACATTGTATTTCTTGGCTTCCAATACCTTTACAGATCAAGTGTCTTTAAATTCAGTCTTTTATTTTAAAATTGCTTTATTTTATGTATGTGTTTTGCATATATATATATATATATATATATATATATATATATATATATATCTGTATACTGTGTGCTTGCTTGGTATCTGAGGAAACCAGAAGAGAGCATTGGATCCTTGGAACTGGAGTCATAGACAGTTACATGGGTGCTGGAAATTGAACTCAGGCCGCCCAGAAGAACAACCATTGTTCTTAACCTCTGAGCCATCTCTGCCATCCCATCTTTAAATGTAAAGCAAATATGATCCAGTTAATTTGGGAAAAGGATACTAATACTGTAGATTTCCTTTCTATTTTAGGTACTTTGAGGGTTTGGGTATTTTGCTGCTCTGTTAGTTTTTGTAGATATTGATAGTTGCCCCCATTGTCATAAGTAACAAGTAATTCTAACCATATAAAGCTCACCATGTAAAAATACCAGTAGCACAGTTTTCAAAATGTCAGGTGGGTGTGCCGTAGAGATGGCTTGGTCTTGAAAGCACTTGCTGTGCAAGCATGAGAATCTGCGTTTGATTTCCCCAGCAGCCATACAGAAAAGGCCAAATGTGGTGGCTCACACCAGTGCTGAGGTAGAGATTGCTGAGCAGCCTGGCAGAATTGGAGAGGCTGATCCAAAAAAGTAAGGTGGAGGTCAACGAAGACACCTTACCTCTACCTCTGCCTTTTCCTTTATGTGAGGGTTATAGTTTATTGATATTTTATTGAAAATAAAAATTGTTGCAAATTGCAGCACCCCAACCTGATCTCCAACGAGAGAGAGAGAGAGAGAGAGAGAGAGAGAGAGAGAGAGAGAGAGCAACAGAGAGACAGAGAGACAGAGACAGACAGACAGACTATATATGTGTGTAATTGTAAGAAAGGCTTGTCACCAAATACAGTTGGTTCTCCCTTTACTTTTCTAGAGTCTCCATCCCCAGAAGCAGCAAGTAAGGAATTAAAGCCATTTATTATGACAGTTACCGACATCTGTGTTTATAAACAATATGTATAAACTGCTATTGTTTGATTAGAGGACTCTTGTAGAGCCTTCCAATACAGCCTTGCTATAATTTTTGGCTATATTACTATTTGATACTTAAATTATTAGGACTAATTATTTGCAGCTCAGTATTGTGACTGTCTTCCTAATGGACCTTTGGTTTTTAGGTTTTTTTAAGTTATTGCCTGTTTTGTGTTTATATTTGCTTAATTTTATTTGTGGTTATTATATCACTTCTTACAAATTCACAAGTCTTAAAAACCTAGATCTCCAAAATTTAAAGAAAAAGGCCAGTATGATAATATGCCTCCATAATCCCAACACTTGGGAGGTAGAGGCAGGAGAACCAGAAATTCAAGATCATACTTAACTGCATAATAAGGCCAACTTGGGCTACATAAGATCCTTCAATGCCCATGCCACTCAAGCCAAGGCTAAGAGTGTTAGCTGCTGCTGTGGAACTCCTTCATGGAGTTCAGAGTTCCACTTCCACTCACTGGGGCTTAGGCTCTCTTTCCAGCCTTAGCTCCTCTGGTCTGGGGAGGCATTTGAATCAGGGCAGCATTCTGGTGACCTGCAGAATCTGGTGAGCCACTCCTCTAGGCACCTTTAGGTTAACTGGGACACTGTATCACACCTGGTCCTGGAATCTTCTGTAGCAATGCCCACTGTGATAAACATGCCACTGTCCCCAAGCGTAGGCTGGAGGGGCACTGATGTTTCTCTCCCTTGCTTATACATGGGGCTCCTCTTAGCTGTGTTTTCAGGTCATTTTGAGAGACTCCCTCACTTTTTGGACAAACAGCTTCTCCCTCTTTTCTATTGGGTCAAGGCTAAGATTATGCAGCCCTACATTCTGTCATAGTTTGTTAAAAAGTCATTTCTGCAAGAGGGTGGTGTACACCTTTAGCCCCAGCACTTGGGGGGCAGAGGCAGGTGGGTCTCTAAATTTGAGGCCAGCCTGGTCTGCAGAGTGGTTTCTAGGCCAGTGTTACATATTGAGACCCTGTCTTGAAAGTCAGGGAGGGTCTCAGATTTCTAGTTCATTTGGGCTTCTTCTCAACTACCCTAACTATTCAGAATTTTTTTTTTCCTTGAAACTGCCCTTGTTCATTTTTAACAGAAATTTGGTAAGTATTGCAAACAATTTTTCAAATCACAAATTGAACCACAATTCCACAATAATACTTTGGACTCCAGGACTTTCGGGTTTTATGTCAGTAAGCAGCCCTAAGGACTGCCGAGATAAGCATTCTCTGCTGTGACAAAGTACTTGCCACTTGAGGAAAGGTGGCCGTGAGTTTGTGAGGACCAGACTTCAGGTCCCCAACCATCAGGTAAAAAAGCTGGTGGGTGTGATAGGCTGATATGGTATCCTCAGGACAAGATTGCTTGCTAGGTTAGCTGGCTCTGTAAGCTCTGGGTTCAAGTGGGAGACACTGCTTCATTATAAAAGGTGGAAAACAATTGAGGAAGACACCAGACATCAACATTTGTCTTTCATATTCGTACCTACACAAATGCGTGTGCATCTATGCTGCCACACACTTGGGAACATGTATACACACGCACATGTACCCATGTGAAACAGATAAGGAAGAAAGGTTTATTTTGGCTCATGGCTTCATAGGTTTGGTCCATTGTTGCCTGGCTCTTTTGCTTTGGGCCTGTGGTGGCACAGAATATCATAGGAATATAAGCAAGGCCTGATCACTGCATGGTGTCAAAACAACCATGAGAGACAGGAAAGGGCTGGGATGACCAACTCTTACCCAAGGGCGTGCCCAATGACCTAATAGCTAGGCCGGATCTATTAAAATTACCTTCCTACTAATGGCAGCTGGTCTTGAGCAATTGGGTCTTTGGGGAATTTTCTTCAGCTTTAGACTCCAGAGGCCTAGACATGCCTTTTTTTTGATAGCTGTGAAGTTCAGCCAATCTAGCAGTTGTTGTGAGCACTGCAAAGAGGACACTGTAGCTTTCTTTCCCTGTGAAATTAAAGGGAAAATTTGCTACTGTGATGTGTGAGACCCAAGCTTTGGAGATGTAGGACAAACTTTTCTTAGTAGGGCTGGCTGTGAAAACTTAGGTGGATCTTTTTAGTGCCTGAAGTTGAGCCTTCATAAGATCGTTCTCAAAGCATAGCCTGTGTGGACCTTCCACAATGCAGTATGGTATTCCAGACATGGAGTCAGTCTAGAATGCTGTGTGACCAGTCCCGGAGAAAGGCTGTGAGTGACTCTCCACAGCAGGCTGAGGGCCACTGTCCCACGCCATGGGCTCTTGTGTTGGATTGCTGTTCAGTCTCTCTGCTTGTTTTTCTTAAGTTGCCCTCCAGTGTAAATTTCTTCCTGCCTGTTTGGTTGGAAATCCCCAGTTACCCATTTTTAAGTTTCACAGATTACTTTTCCTGCTCTTCTAATTCTGAATTTCGTTTTTCCCATAGAGCTGAGAAAACAGAAGTCCTCAGTGAAGATCTTCTACAGGTAACAAAATACGTTTTTTTCTCCTGACTAGGGATCACATCCCAGGCCACATACATGCATAAATGCTGGGCAGTGTTTTAGTACAGAGATACACCACTAGCTATTTTCTTTTTTGAGACAGGGTCTCACTGCTTTGCTCAGGCTGGCCTCGAATTTACTCTGTAGCCCTTCCAGGACTTGAACTCACAGTCCTCCTGCCTTAGACTCCCATAAGGTCTACACCTCCAGGCCTGTCAAAGTTGTCTTAAAACAATCTCTTTAAAGACATGAAATGAAAACAGATAATGGAAATCTAAGACTGACAGTGTGACTCTGGTAAAGCACTTCCCTAGCGTGCACAAGCCCTGGCTCAAACCCAACAATGGACATAGTTATAGGGGAGGGCTTGGGGACTGGAAGTGACATAGACATGGTAAGACTTGGTGCTTGTGAGGCCTTTCACTTCCTTTTTTCTAGGTGGAACAGAATAACTGAATTAGCATGGGTTTGAGTGGAACAGAGAAGCATGGGACAGGATGGTGAGAGGAAGGGGATCTGAAACCTTCTGTCATGTTGTGGAGTTCGGATGGGACTAGCCCTGCTCCTGAGTGCCAGGTGTTGGCATGGGGCAGGGCCTGGTCAGTCCCCTGGCACAGAGGCCTGGCCACAGGCTTTAGGCAGGCTGGCACTCTGATCCACTGCTGTGATGTAACCCCTGATGGGACAGGTTCTGCCCACTGCTAGAGACCCCAGTGGCTCCAATCTAGAGCTTTGACATCCCTTTCCTGCTAATGCTGTTTCTCCTCATCTCTGGGCTGCTTAGGTCTTGGGAGCTTAGTCTTTTTTTTTTTTTTTTTTTTTATTTTTTTAATTTGAATTAGAAGCAAGATTGTTTTACATGACAATCCCAGTTCCCTCTCCCTCCCCTCCTCCCCTACCACTACCCCCCAACTAAAACCCTACCTATCACATATCCTTTTTGCTCCCCCTGGAAGTCCTTCCATAAGGTCTCATCAGAGTCTATTGCATCCTTTGGGATAGGGCCTAGGCCCACCCCCATTTGTCTTCGCTCAGGGAGTATTCCTCTATGTGGAATGGGGGAGCTTAGTCTTATATTGATATGGCCAGATCCAGCATAACCAGCTAGAGGTCTGGGACTCTTTGTGTTGTCAGCTCAGACCTGCCCTCCTTTTCCTGCCAGGAGACTGGCCAGGGCCACTCTATTCCCTGACTTTGGTCTTGGAGAAGACACTGGGGCTTTCTGTGTTTCATCTCTGCTCACAGCTCCACCCACGACAGAAGGCTCAGGGAGGGAGAGCCTTGGCTGCATGGAGTCTTTGTTAAGCTACTTGTCCTGCCTACTTGCCTTGTGCTTCCTTAGCTTACACAGCAGTCTGTCTACTCATGTGAGACTCTAAAGACCAAGTCTGGCCTCGAGGGACCATCTATTCCCTCCTGTAGAGAAAAGAAGCTGGTATAAGTCAGAGAAGGGTTTCCGTCACAGTCCGCCAAGCATCTCAAATTGTGTCAGCCACCTGCAGGTAGAATATACTCATTTTGGTTTCCATGGACAGATTAATTCTAGATGTCTTCATGCAGAACAATGCAGTGTTTGAATTTAGCTTGTACACATTCTTTGTAGCATCCTTTTTTATGTATTCACTTGTAGTAGGCAGATGCTGTGCCATTGAGCCCCATCTGTACTTTAAATCCCTTCTCGGTTACTCAACAGTGTGCATAGTTCTTGTGCTGTGTTGTTTAGAGAACAGCAAAGAAAAGTGCACACATGATCTTAAAAGTTTTTCTTTGAATTTTTTTGATCTGTGGTTGGCTAAGTATGGATATTAAAATCCTTAAATGTGGAGGGCCACTTGATGTGGGTTTTGGTGCTGGGGATTGAACCTAGAGCAGTCTCAGCCTGGTGCTCTAGCTTGATACATTTTAAAAGCTCTCTCTCTCTCTCTCTTTTTTTTTCTAAAGGCAGGGAGATTCTAAGTTCAAGACCAGCCTCTGCTATATAGTCAGACCTTGTCAATAAACAAAAAAAGAATTGATAAATTACATTCTTGACATTTCTTAGTTTGGAGCATGTATTTTAAATTCATTTTCTGACTTCTTGGAGTACTGTTTGTGTCAGCCAAGTTTTAGCTAGGTTTTCATGCCATCCTGCCCCAGTAATATACTATCTCATTTAATCCTTGAAGTTCTGAGATCAGGCCCTTGTAGTTGGAGGAAAGCCAAGGCCTGATGGCACTCAGGGTAGCTGTCCATTATTGTCTCTGGGGTGTGAAAGCTTTTCCCCCTCTGGGACACCCTGATTTGATAACAGACTCTTCTTTGCTGTTTATCATAACTGCTCCAGATGTTTTGCCTCTCTCTTTTCTGCTGTTTTTAACTTGAAGGAGAAAAAAACAATGGTTCTCAGTGCTAACTCTACCACCGGGTCTGCCACAAACTGTGGAGGGTTGAGTTAGTCCCCCAGTGGGAGGACTAATGAGATAGTGAACCAAATGGTGGGGAGTCCTGACAGTGGAGCCTGAGAGAGGGATTTGATTTTTCTCTGTTCGCTACTCCAGGCCACCAGGTATGTGTTGCTAGCCTGCCTCTGAGATAACACTGCCTTCTTCCCCATCTCTTTCTGCCAGAGCTGCCTTTTATTTTAGTAGCATGCTGTTGCCCCAGGAGGCTGTGCATCCCAGTGGGCAAAGACCGGTTTGTATTCCTTGTTGCTTTTTTAATACCAGGCACAGGAGAGTACTAGGTACTTGTCCACCATAGTCAAAAGTAGAGACCTTCTGATCCTCTGGCAGCTACTGGACCAGGCACTTGGGGGAGATAGTGAACAAAACAGACAGGGTTACTGTCCTCATGGAGTTGGAATGTTGGTAAAAAGTTTCAGGATTCCAATTGTTCATTTGCTCTTGTGGCAAATGGAGTCTAGTAGTTTCCTGATGCTCTGAACTGTGGCCACTGTAGATGGGGAGTTGCTGTGGCACATGCTCCTGAATGTCAGCTTATCTTGATGACTGGGGCTTGGATCTGAGGAGATGCTTGTATCCAGGTACCTTTGAGAAACAGGCACAAAGCAACTAGGGGTCAAAATGTATTTATTCTGCTTTGAATTTGCTGACTTTTCATTAGAATAGAAAGTGTCCCTGAGGCTTGCTCTCACTCTTCATGAGTCATCAGAACACACATTTTTGGCATTCCTTCCTGTAACAAGCAGCCCTCTTTGCCATAAACAGCAATATCCCAGCAGTCTGATTTGGGGAGTTTATTCAAGATGTGTGGGTCCCTGGGTCAGTATTTCCCACTGCTGGGTGTCCATTCTGCTGTGGGGGCCTTTTTAAAACAGAAACCAAAACCTACCTGAAACCTAATATGGAAGGTTTTTGATACTGATCTTGTTTCGGTTGTGCTACTTGGATTTTGTGTCTGCTGCCCTGTGGAGAAGACCCCATTGCCTGTGCTTCTGATGTCCCTGTTGACTTTTCCCACGTGGCTGTAGGTAGGAGTTTGTTTGATTGAACCAGAGCTTTGATGGTCTTCTAGCCCATAGACTGTCACTGCTTGGCCTCATAGACATAGTCATAATTGTCCCTTAGCCTGAACAGATTCAGCTTTGGAGGGGTCTAGAACATTTCAGCACAAGGAAGCCAGCTCTGTGCTTTCCTGGAGATATTGACATCTTGAGAAGTGGAGTGCTCCTTGCATCTATTAAGTAGAGGCCAGAGATGCTGCTGAACACACTGCAGTGTACACAACAGCCTCCTGCAACCCAGGACTATCAAATGTCAGTAGCAAAAACCATGGTATGAGTGAATAGGAGCTGTCTGTCAACACCCAAGAGCTCTGAAGTTTCACTGCAGCTTGCTTTTTCTACCTCCATGTACACACTATACATGGAAGAAGCTGAATTCTCCTTAAGACATTTAAATGGCTCTTTTGTCTCTTCTTTGACAGATTGAACGGCGTCTGGACACTGTGCGGTCAATGTGCCACCATTCGCATAAGCGCTTGATAGCATGCTTCCAGGGTCAGCATGGCACCGATGTTGAGAGGAGACATGTGAGTATTAGATGCATCTCAGAGCCACATTAAAATGACACTTCAGTGGTACACCAGGAAGCTAGCTGTTTACTGTTTTGTGAATCACCAGACATCACAGAAGGAAGAGCTGGTCTGCAAATATCTGTGTCACCCTAATTTTGTTTCCCACAGTTACTTCCAGGGCACCTGACCACAAGGTTTCCCCCACCTTGCGCAATAGTTAGGATTCTGCAGTTGTGTAAATCGAGTGGACATTTGCATACGTCTATGGGTCCTGGATGCTTGCTTTGGTCTTCCTCTCAGAGACAGACTGAGTCATTGGTTCTGTTCCCACTGCTCCTCTTCTAGCCTGGCTTCTGCTCCGCTGACCTTCCATCCTTATCTCCGCCCTCCTGTAGCTGCCTTGCTAGTCAACCCTGTGATTCTCGTTGTGGATATCTTTAAAATTCCTCATCCCTGCCTCATCCCTTCCTGCTCCTTAAGGTGAGACCTGGTTATCGTGAATACCTGACCTGTGTGGGCTGTCATCCCGGTTCCCTTCTGAACCATCTTTCCTGCCTCCAGTTTTCATCCTTTCTAGTCAGTCTATCAGAGTTAGTTGCCAAGGTGGGAAGATGGTGAGTATTCTGTGGTGCTGGTAGCATACTTGGACACAAGGAGGTGCCCAAAAATCTAGTGGGACCTCGTAAGGGGCTCTGCTGGTTACCATTGCCAAGAATACAGTCCACACTATTTGGCATGACTTAAGCACTTTGTATTCTAATCCCATTTTGCCTCAGCAGCTCCTTTGTGCCTTGCTTCCTCTCATTCTCATTGCAGTCCAGCCACTTAATACCTATCAGTCCCTACATAAAACAATGTCCTTTACACAGCCACGCCCTATCTTTTTCTGTTGTCTGCCCAACCATCACACCTATTCATTAAAAGCAAACTGAATTTTTACCAAATACCTACTGTGTTTGAGTGCTAGAAATACAAAATGGATAAATGTACTCATGGCCCAGTTGGGTAATGGGTGCCACCACTGAGTAATTGTAAAACAACAGAGTGAATAAAATGTACGTAGGATGCTATGGGAAGGCTGAGAACAGATAACAAAAGAAGTAGTTAGGTGGGCTTCTTGGAGGGCTAGGTACCTGGGCTGTAGAGAGGAGAGTTATTGGTGGTGGTAGGAACATGCCAGCAGTAGGAGCAAGGAGCTTCATCCTAATTTCTGAGATGTCTGATACCTCAGGTTTTTTTGTTTTGTTTTGTTTTATTTACAACTGCAAGCAAATGTGCCAAAGAAAAGGCTCCGAGGAGAGTCAAGAAGAGTTGCCATGACAGTGGTGAGAAAAAAATAGGAGTCCTCGGGAGAGCATATGCCATGGAGAGGGGCTCCAGGAAACAGAGTTCCCAAGGGTGCAACAATAGCTCCACCACTTGGGAAGAGAAAGTGGAGAGCAGCTTTCACAGCTCTGGGAACCTCCATGGACATAGCAGAGCTGCTAAAGGGAGCCTTTCTGTGTAGTTGGCACATACGTCACCAGTGGAGAGCTTCTCAGTTCCTCTCTGATGACAGAAGAACTGTTTACCCCTAGGAAACCTGATCTGCTCTGTGGAGTTTCATTGTGGATAGATACTTTGATTAATAAGACGAATGTCCTTGTTGATGTATTCTAGGAAACAGGATTATGGCTGTAGAGTTGGGATCATGAATGACACTTATTTTATAAGTTCTTTGTGATTTTTTTTTTTCCCCCTCCACAGACCATGGAGTTCTAGAATTGTACAAGTCTGCCTCTTTTGATTACTACACTTATCTTACATTTCATCTCTTTTTGAAAGGAACTCACCCAAACCATGAATTATCCTCAGTTATGCTTAGATCTTTCTGTTCTGAGAGCATGGCAGCCAGTAGTGGTCTCTTTGTGGTTGCTAGGAATCAAACCCAAGTCCTCCAGAAGAACAGCCAGTGCTTTTAACTGCTGAGACATCTCTCCAACTACACAGATAAACTTCAGTTCAGAATGCACAAAAGAACATGAGTGAAGTTTGTTTCAGTCCTGCTCCCCTGCACCCGTCTCCCTCCTCCAAAGCCACCACTATAGATACTTTTATGGGTAGCTGTCTAGAAGTACTCCCAAATGGCACAAGCCAGTGTGTTCAGGAAAGCAGGCAACAGACAGTGTCTGGCATAAGTGTCCTTTTCACAGGAAAGACAGAATGACATGGCTTTGCAGAATGAGAGCATCATGTTGCAAGCCCCATGTTGTTAGAAGCAGCCTCTCTGTTACTTTCCAGGCCTCTTCTATATGTACTCCAAGATAGTGCTAGCCAGTGGCATATAAACACTAACTGGGTCTCTGCACATCCACCCTCTGTGAGCTCCAGGCTAGCCACTTCACCTCTGGGTCTGAGTTCCCTGGTCAGATGATCCTGTTGCTGATAAAGAACAGATCTCTGATAGGAAAATGATTGGTTCTATGCTTAGAAACACCACAAAAGTTGTTCAGATATTTTTAAATATTTAAAGCTGGACTTTAGGATTATAGCCAAATGAAGACCCAGATTAAGAATGTTCTAGCCTAAGTTTTGCAGTTGAGCATTTATTACATTTACTTGTGATGATATTTAGAGAGCAAGGTCTATTCATAGAGCACAATCTGAAACTCTGGAATCTAGGGGCTGAGGCCTACCTCAGCTGGTAGAGTGTTGGCCTGGCATCCACGAAGCCCTGGTTTCAGTCCCCAGCACCACATAGACTGAGTATGGCAGTACTTGCCTGTAATTCTAGCACTCTGGAATGTGGAGACAGAGAGATCAAAAGTTCAAAGTTGGGCTGGAGAGATGGCTCAGAGGTTAAGAGCACCGACTGCTCTTCTAGAGGTCCTGAGTTCAATTCCCAGCGGTTCCTACCATCCGTTAGGAGATCTGGTGCCCTCTTCTGGTGTGCAGATATACATGGAAGCAGAATGATGTATACATAATAAATAAATAAAATCTTTAAAAAAAAAAGTTCAGAGTCATCCATGGCTATATAGTGAGTTCAAGGCCAGCTCAGGATGCAACAGACCCTGTCTCAAAAACAAATAAGAGCTGACAAGATGGCTCAGCTGGTAAAGGTGCTTGCTGTCATGCTTGATGACCTGGGTTCAATTCCAGAAGCCTACAGGGTAGAAGGAGAGAACTGACTCCCACACTTGTCCTCTGACTTCCACATTGACATTAGTGCAGGGGTACCTTCCCACAAAATGAATTTATTTTTTTTTTTTTAGTAATTTTAATTTAAAAAAAAATCTGAAGTCCAAAATGCTCTGAAATCAAAATCTTTTTGAGTACAGACTTTGGACCATTTCACATTTTAGATCTTCAAGTTAGGAATGTTCAACCAGTAAAGGCAGTGCCCATATTCCAAAGTCTAAAACTCAAAACACATGTGGGCCCAAGATTTCAGGTAAGTGATACTCAGTCTCTATGTACCCGATTAATTAGTATTAGCATCAGCAACAGTAGCAGCTGCTGAGCCCCTGGTGAGCACACCCCATGTGGGGGCACCCCCCTTGTACTGAGCACACCCCAGGTGCTGGACATGCCCCATGTGGGAGGCACACTCCATGTGCTGAACACACCCTGTATTCCAGGCACCTGAATTAATTTAGTTCAAGGGCAACCGCAGGCTGATCGACAGGGATAGCTCTGACAGGTTTCCTGGTGGGCAGGGCTACTCTGAGTGACCTGAAGAAGACCAGTGAGACTGGCTGTGAAACAACAGATAAAAACCCACCTTGTCTTTGCCTTCCAGAAAAAGCTTCCTCTGACAGCACTTGCCCAGAACATGCAGGAGGCTTCAGCCCAGCTAGAAGAGTCTCTCCTGGGGTAAGAGTGGTGCTTCTGGAGAGCCCTTGGCCCAGAGCCTGGGGGAGGTTGGCAGCTGTTGTGTCTGGCAGCCCCATAGGAATTGTGCACACAACAGAGGGGGCTTTTCCATTGGGGGAGCAGCTTAGACCTTGGGGATAGAACCCAGGGCTGGGTGCTGGGGGTGTCTTTCTCTATTAGGAGCTTAGGTGGAATTGGGTGGAAAAGGAGCCACACACAAGGAGTCAGTGTCTTCCCCCATGCTTGCACTTGAACTTGTGCACTTGCACATGCCAGTGTAGGCTCAGAGTTAGCACTGACACATCCTTCTCAGTCCTTCAGAGTCGCTTACTTTTAAGTATGACCATGACAAAAGGTAGTGGTCTCAAAAGAATTCATTTCCTGAATTATGTGGCTTCTGTGGTGGTTGTTTGAGCTTCAAAATGTTATGCTTAATTTATTTTCTTTTTAAATATGTTTTTATTTTTAATTGACACATATATAATTGTAATATTTATGGGTCTGTGGTGGCATGATGGATAATGATTATATCTGATTGGATTGCTTATCATCACGTGTGTGTGCGTGCGCGTGTGTATGTTTAGAACAGTTTAAGTCTTCGAAAGTCTTTTGAAATTAAAACCTGTACAGGTTTCTATCTTTGCTTCCTTGTACTAATGTCATTTTCCTCATAGCAGTAATGCTGTGTTCAAGCCCAGTGTTGAATTCTCTTCAGACGTTAGTTCACTTAGCCTTCAAAACAGCCTAGAAAGTAGGCACTACTAATGCTTCCATTTTACAGATGAGGGACTCTGGCAAGAGAAAGGATAGGGAGACTGCCTGAGACCACACAGCTGCAGAGTACAAAGCCTGTATTCAAACTCTTCAGCTTGGCTGTGTTACCACAGCCACCTCTCACCACACCACACCCTTTCTGTTGCCAAAAGAGCTCCACAGAGAGATGTAGGGGCATGGTGCAGAAGAAGGGCCAGAGGGAAGCCTGAGCCAGTGGAATTACACATTTGTACATGTATTGGGGGTTATCTCAGCTGTGTATGTAAGGCAAACAAAAAGGAAGTGTGGTGTTGGAGTAGCACCATGTTCTTGGCCCATGTTAGTCAGCCACTTCTGTAGTTGAGAACCTTGTTTTTGTGTGATGTTAGGGTGGAACCCACACATCTATACTTGGTAAGCTGGAGATCCACTTTTGGTGTTAACTCTAGAGGAAGCATTGCTAAGGCTAGACTCAATAACAGACATAGAACCACATGCAGTGAGTGACCTTTTACACGTGCTAAAATCTTTTCAGGGTATTTTGAGGACACTTGTTTCACCTGAGTTGAGAACCTAGTTCTTCTTTGAGGTGTGACTTCACTGTTCATACTTTATCTCCCTACACATTAAGTACATGGCAGAGATAGTCCTTCCCTCTCTCCCTTCAGCCTCCTGTTCTCAGGTTGGAATCTAGGACCTCATATACTCTAGACAAGGACCACATCAGTGAGCTACCCTTAAGTCTCAGTTCATTTTATTCTAAAGCACAAATCTGGACTTGTATTAGGTGATAGTCCACATGCATACATACTACAGACTTTGCTGGGTAGTGCTGTGCTGTGTTTGAGTGCAGCCACATAACAGCTTGGTACCTGGTTTACTGAGTGCTTATTTTTTTTGGTATCTTGTCCCTAAAGGAAGATGCTGGAGACCTGTGGGGATGCTGAGAATCAACTGGCCCTTGAGCTCTCACAGTACGAAGCCTTAGTCGAGAAGGAGATAGTGGACCCTCTCTACGGCATAGCAGAGGTGGGTTCTTGTGCTGCCTGGCTTGGCAGGGATCAGATAGTAAATGGTTAGTGTGGGCCTAAAATTTAAATAGTCAGCAGCATTAATGTAGAACTCTTTGGGGGAGGTAAGGGAAGTTTGTGGTTTTTTGTTTTTTGTTTTTTTTGTCTCCCCCCCCCAAAAAAAAAAAAAAAAAAACCTTTGTAAAGAGGTTATTGCTCTTTGAAGAACTGAGCTAAAATTTCCAGGTGTATCTTTGTGGTCTGTTCTTTCTTCCAGGTTGAGATTCCCAACATCCAAAAGCAAAGGAAACAGCTTGCTAAACTGGTGTTGGACTGGGATTCAGTCAGAGCGAGGTAAGGTGACACTGTGAGATTAGGAATGAATGTAGCAGAGTTCTGTCCTGTGATCAGCAGTCAAGCCTATCAGAGTCAGACAGACACCTCAGTCACTGGCCAGATCACAGCCTGCACATACTCCTTTAAGCCTCTTCCAAGCAAGGCAGTGGGGATGTTGTTAGAGCATCCTCAGCTAAGTGTATTAATAGGAAGAGGGTTGGGAGCTGACACTTCCAAGAACACAGCTCCCAGCAGTGCCAGCAGTGCCTTGGGGAGCAGCTCCTGCTCTGGGGTCTTGGCTGTGCTGCTTTTCTTTGTTTCTTAGACATCTCCGAGGCATCTACAAGTCAGGACCCACTAAGGGGGTGTGGGTGAAGGAGAAAAAATGTCATCAATCAGGGATTCAGTGTTTCTGGTCTAAGAAATAATAGGAGGTGTAGTTGTCAAGTTAGACTGTCACTCACCACATGCCAGGTATCAGTCTACATGTTCCTGATTTGATTCCCTGCTCTATTTCCTCCTCTCTATTTTCAGCAGATACTGCTTGCTTCCCACTTAGTGCAGAGGCCCCTTGTAACTAGCTGGAAAGGCCAGGATGGGACTGGTACAAACACCCTCTGTTTCTGTAAAGTGGACTGTTTCACAGACAGACTGGGACTAGCACATGCTGTCTGTATGATTTACTCCATGCCCTAGAGATAGCAGGTGGCAGGTCTAGTACTCTGAAGGAGAGTTCTGCTGTGTCCTTGTCATGCATACATGTGTATCTAGAACCCGGGCATGACAGAGACACCAGGGAACTTGCCCCCTCCATACATTTTTGCTCAGGAGCAAGAATGTCTGCTACTTAATTAAGTGAGGTTGTGTGTGTCCGTCACTATGCTTGGCTAAGCAAACCATTGAGGTTTATCTGTCAGGGAATCAACATCTCAAGCACATATGCCCGAGGATATCAACACTGATTCTTACGTCCACATTCATACTCACTTAGTTAACTCAAGTGCATATTGGAGAAACTGCAGTGGATGAGTATTCCTTGTTTGCCTTTACTTGTTCCTGTGCCTCTGCTCTCCCTGAAGGAAAATGGAATCTAATGCAGTGAGCATCTGTGGTACATGCTCGTGCCTATTGCCTGCTCCTTGTTTTGTTTTTGATGTTTTGAGACAGGGTGCTGTGTGACACAGGGTGTGCTTGGTTATGCCACACCCTGTGGAGAAGCAAGTACCTGTTTGCTTCTGTTCTGGAGGCCAGACATAAGAAAGAAAAAAGCCTTCTGGAGCCAGCTTCCATCTCAGGGAAGTCAGGCTGGGGGAAGAGTATCTCCAGGACCTCTCTCCTCGTTGGATTTGCAGTTCCTTCTCAGTCTGGCTCTTCCTGTCTTGCAGGTGGAACCAAGCACACAAGTCCTCAGGAACCAACTTTCAGGGGCTTCCATCCAAAATAGACACTCTAAAGGAAGAGATGGACGAAGCTGGGAATAAAGTTGAACAGTGCAAGGTATGGGAATTCCCTTGTTGGGGTAGACCTTCAGCTTTGTGTTGTTTTCTGTAAATAATGGGTAAAAATGTTTAAATTCTTCAGTGTTTTACCTACTTCATATAGAATACTATGAATGATTTTGAAGGGTAGTTTTATTTTGTTATTATTTTATTTGTTCTTGTCTCAAACATTACATCTCAACCACAGTTTAGTTTTTTTTATTTCCTAATACTGTACATTACTTTATAACAAAAAATACATTTTTACAAATGCAAGTGGGGTTTGGAGAGATGCTCAGTGGTTAAAGAGTGCATATGCTCCTGCAGAGGACCTGAATTCAGTTCCTAGGACCCACATTGGATGGTTCATATTCCACCTGCCACCCACTCTCTACGGAATCCAGTACACTCTTCTGGCCTCTGCAGGCCCTTCACTCAAATGTTCGTACCCATACACGGCACATCCACCTATATAACCTAAGTATAACTAAAATAAATCTTTAAGATGCAAGAAAAACTTGACTGGGCTTATTTAAAATAATGAGTTGAGAGAGGGAAAGAAACTAAATATGATATGAAGTACAATTAAAATGACAGATGACAGTATGAAAACAGCCATATAATAGTATACTAGTATAATGGTATATGTTTTCTGATACAGACATGACATCTATTATGGTAAATTGCTCATATTTAGTAAAGGAAGGATCTTGTTGTTCATTTGTTTGTTTTGAGATGGTCTCCCTATATAGCTCTGGCTGTTCTAAAACTCACTATGTAGATCAGACTGGCTTCAACTCCCAAATGCTAGGATTAAAGGCATGGGCCACCATTCCAGGCAGGAAGGATTTTGTTTAATGTTTCCTACAACAATTGGTTTATAATTTGGGAGAATAATAGATTTCTTTATAAAAAAATTAATTCCAAAAATACTCTTAGAAATTCCATACTGATTAGATTATTAAGTGTTATTTTTCTCCTCAGGTCTAACTGTGTAAATAGATACTTATTCAAATGCTTTTAGAGGCACTAAAGAAATTCATCTTTGGTGACTCCTGGGATCTTTGTTTTCTTTTTTTCCTGCTGTTGTTCATAATTTTCCAAAAATGATCATTTCCTCCTAAACTGTGTTGGGACTCTTATATTTTGGTCTGTTCAGGCCCTCCCTTAAGATAGCAGTTGTTACTGGGCAGTGGTGGTGTAGTCTTTAATACCAGCGCTTGGGAAACAGAGAGAGGTAGATCTTTGTGAGTTCAAGGCCAGCCTGGTCTACAGAGTAAGTTCCAGGACAGACAGGACTGTTTACCCTGTCTTGAAAAACAGAGAGAGAGAGAGAGAGAGAGAGAGAGAGAGAGAGAGAGAGAGAGAGAGAGAGAGAGAGAGAGAGAACAGTTACTGATCTCTAAACTGTTAAATACTGAATGTAGTAGGTAAAAATGAAACATACCTCACAGAATTGCACCATAGTTTTTGTGTTTATAAAGGATCATATTTAGCTTAGTAGGTAGAATGTTGGCCTGGCATGCACAGAGCTCTGGGTTCAGTCTCAGAATCACACAAAGTGGGAGGATCAGATGTTCAAGGTCATCCATGACTACAAGCTTGAGACTAGCATGGGTTACACGAACTCTAACTCAGAGAGAAAGAAACAAAAAAAGAATATGAAAAAATAAATCATATTCAAGTGACACTGCTTAACCAGTGGAGAAAGGCATTGTCTCCAGGGTCCTGGGAACTGGGAGTGAGTGTCACATAGGCATTGTTCTTTCCTGGACTCAGCCTGGTCCATAGACACTGCTCAGTTCTCTCCATGTGCTGTTGAGAGAACTTACTGTAATCTTCCCTTTTGTTGGGATATAATTCTTTAGAAATACTGGTGGCACATGCCTTTAATTCCAGCACTCTGGAGACAGAAGCAGAGGTAGGTAGATATTTGAGTTTGAGGCTAGCCTGGTCTATTTAATGAGTTCCAGGACAGCTAAGCTACATAATGAGACCTTGTTTCAAAAAAGAAAAGATATACATGATATACATATATATATAAGATATACATGCATGTCATTACACATGACAGATATATCGTTCTTCCTTAACTCACTAGGCTCCATGCTTAACGATTTTCTGACCCTTGAGCTTACAGGACTGTTACATTCCAGCATGTTGGGCAGCAGAGGTTATCCCCAGCTTTAGTTTGTGTTTAGCATTTGACTGTTCTGTTCATTGTTTTTCTTTCCTCCTCTTTCTGGCTAGGAAAGAGGGGGTTAGGGTGAGGTCTCAGGAAATCTACTTTCTTGCTTTCTTATTTATTCTAAAGGAATATTTGTTGCTCTTAATGTGCCTTTCCAAGTAAGAAAGCCTTCATATTACTTTGTGCACCTTAACAGGAAAAAATAGAAGATAGTACATTAAAAAGCTTACTCAAGCTATATGTATAGTTTTCTAATATATGTGTTTCCAATATGTATGTAAAATGTCAATAGATACATATTTAGAAACATTAGGAATGCATATTCAAATGCCAAATCTGTCCTTAAATTTCTGTCCTGATGGTATAAGCCTGTAATCCCAGCTACTTGAGACACTACGACAAAAAGATTACAAGTTCTGGGCCAGCCTGTGCTACAGAAAGTACTCAGGGCCAGCTAGAATTTTTGTAACACTCTGTCTCAAAATAAAAAGTAGAAATCAGGCTTATTGATAGAGAGCTTACCTAGAATGTACAAGGCCTGAGAGTCAATCCAGTGCTGCAAGATAAAAAGAATAACAGCAATTTTTACCTAAGTGGTTAACTTACATTAGTTCATATATTAAAAAGTGTCACCCCCACCATTTCTCTTTCTGATTGCCCAGCTAACAGAAAACTACTGTTTCTAGTCATTTGGTTTTTTTGCCATACATATTTTTATATTTATATGACAATAGAAGTATAACCTTTTCCCTCCTTTTTGTTACCCAGAGCCCAAATGGTAATAAATGCCAAATCATGCTCACTGCTTTGGCTTTCTAAAAGGTATACCAGCAAATATAATCCTCTGACAAAAGCAACTTAAGGAGAAAGGGCTTATTCTGGCTCACACTTCAAGGTGGAGTCTCTCATGGCATCAAGTGCCACTGATTCCATCACCTCCACAGTTAGGAAGCAGGGAATGATGAATGTGAGCTAGCATTTTATACAGTCTAGGACCCAAACTCCAAACATGGTACTGCCTACTTTTAGGGTGGGTCTTCCCACCTCAACCTGATTAACATAGTCCTTCAGGGGTGGGTGTTTACATCCTTTTGATCTAAGAAATCCCAGAGGTTGTGAAGTGCCAGTTTCTTTACTGATGTTAGTGATGCATCTTCTACCCAGGATCAACTCGCCGCAGACATGTACAACTTCATGGCCAAAGAAGGGGAGTACGGCAAATTCTTTGTGACGGTAAGTACTTTCCCTTGACTGAATGCTAACACATTAGAGAAATTGAATCATTTAAGCTTTTGGAAAGAGTTCATTTTCAGTTTTGCTCAACCATTGTGTCTGTGTCCATCCAATGCTAACGTTACTTTTGTTTTTGAATGTGGGTCTGTTCTCAGTTATTAGAAGCCCAAGCAGATTACCATAGAAAAGCATTAGCAGTCTTAGAAAAGGCCCTTCCCGAAATGCGCGCCCATCAAGGTAATGTAACCTACGTGTCTGCTGATGCCCCCTCTCGCTCTGCCCCCTCTCTCTGCCTCTCCTCTTCTTCACCTTGCATTTGCATGCCTTTTCTTGAGATGAAGCCTCTGCCTAGCATTTCCCAGCATAATTTCATTCTTGCTGCATTCTCTAACTTCTTCCAAACCCAAATTAACACACTAACAGAGCATTGTACTTCCAACACCTTCCACTGAAGACAGACAGCCTCTCTGCTTCTTGTACAGGTTTGAGGACCTCTGCCATGTAGTTATTCTTTTCCAGTCAGTTTTCTGTTCCATAGGGAGCATCCATCTGTTTTAGAAAAATTATTCCAGACTTATAAAGGAATAATTTGGCAAGTCAGCCCTTGATGCCACATCAGTCACTGTGATCAAATCACAAGGTCATGGCTGCCTCTTTCTAACCTTTCTTCCACCTCTCTCTTTCTTACCAGCTCTGATATTTGTCTGCTCTGCTGAAGCATGTAGCCACTCTGTCCACCAGTGTGCTGAACGCTCTCCTGGTTGTCAGTTTTAAGTTGGATGTGTAAAGCCTCCCCCAACTGCAGCTCTTGCTGTTGCTTCTCGATGATTTACCGTTAGAATGGTTATCAGCAGATTCAGGAAGAAGTTATTCTGCCATCTTTGGGTTGTACTGTGTTTGTCGCTTGGTGTACATGAGGTGATTCGCTCTCCAGAACAAAAGTTCCAGACTTCCAAGTCCCTTTGTAAAGCAGCATAGTGTTGGCAAACACCCTCCACACACATCCCATGTTTTTAAATCTCTAGATAACAATGTCTATTATAATAATGCAGTGCTACATAAAAATAGTTGTTCTTCTGCACTGTTTGAGAAATAATGACAAGGAAATGAAGGTGTCTACATACTCAGTACAGATCAGCCTTTTCCAGTGTCCCTTTCTTTCTTTCTTTTCTCTCTTTTTCCCTTCTAGTACTGCGATGCAAAAAAAAGGTTATGTATGTATGAGGCAAATGATCTATGCCTACAACCTTTCCAAATACTTTTGGTCTGCAGTTGTTGGCTCCTTTAGCTCACAGTTATGGAGAACTGAGTCTAGTTTTGTTTGGTACATAGAGCTGACATTTGGACCATACATCCCCTGTGGAGCCATTGAGCTTGAATTGCAAAGGGATCTGGACAGGTGCTGAGTGTGGCAAACATGTGACTGGGCAAGGTGGGCAAACGTGTAGTGCTCACGAATGTGTGGGCGGCTGGTCCCCTAGAGAATGCCATGTCTTTGCCTAAGTTTCAGGAAGCCCTGTTGAGTTATTCTGTGTTCTGGATGTTTTGCCCTGTGGAGTTAGAGCTCCTCTAGCCTGACTGAGTCTTCAGCAATCCCAGGTGCAGGGCAGCATGTCTCATTACCTGGCCGTTCTTTTCAGGACAGGCTGCCCTTTTTCCCAAATCACTCAGTTTCCCAGTTCCTGCACAATATACTGAGTCTCGGCAGCAAATGCTCATCTTTCCAAAGGACAGACTGCTGTCAAGTTCAGAGCATTTAGAACGCGTGTTTGTGAGATGTCTCTGCTGGTTGGGCCATACATGGGACAAGATGTGGAGTCATTCTAGCCTTTGAATGGTGAGAACTCTGTTGGGAAGAGTTGAATATTAACATGAGCAAGAAGGTTGGATTTCTTGCTCATCCCCATTCAGGGTTCTTCTTCAGAGAAATATGCAGAAAGTCAGGAGAGCAGAGAAGAGCTCAGGATAGAAGAGGGAAAGCTGGAGTGTGATGAGCACCGCTGTGAAGAGGTGTGCTCTGTCTTTCTCAGGTCACTCCCTCACGGGCTGCAATCCATCCCCCTCACCTCCACCTGTCTTTGTACCTTCCTTTCTTTTAGCTCTGTCTTTTCTTCAGTAGCTTTCTCTCAGAACGACTCAGCATATCTAGGAAAAAAAAAATCATACAGTGGATCCCCCTGTCTCCATGCCTGGAGGATTCCAATATCCACCATGCCATCCTACCCATAACTATTTGCAGTTTGGCTTCTGTGCCCACTTCACCATTAAAGGAAATTACAGTTCCCCAGGGAGCAGTGACCTTTTCCCTAGATCTTGGTGCTTGACACAGCCCAGGTCAGCACTGTCTGCAAACACCTTTCTGATTTCACTCTTCCTTCATGGTAAGGATTCCACGTGTCTTTGATTCTGTTCCCACCCAGCAGCCTTTTCTGAGTCTGTTCTCATTCTTCTGTCCCTCTCTTCCTCCCTCTGTCATCCTTTTTCTCTAGAATTCCTTCATCTTGAAGCCCCACCCTCTGCACTATAAGTATCAGGTAGTTCCCTTGAATCTGGGCTTCCTTACGTTGGACACATCTTAGAGAGTCCCCGAGACTTCTTACTCCAGCTGTCTTTCCCTTCCTACCTTCCATTACTGCCCCTTTTCAGACTCTGCGACTGTGAAACCCAGGAGCCATCACTCTGTCCCCTTGCATACCTTGACTGGGATCTGGGTAGTTGGCACTGCGCTCCACCTTCCTTCTGTCCCACCAGCCCCTAGCACTCTCATTTCCATGTGTCTCAGTGCTATTCCCAGCCAACCCCTCATGTGTGCTTGTCTGCTTCTTGATGCCTGTCAGTCCCTGCCTCACTCACTTCCTCTGAGGAGCCTTCTGTAACTACTGCAGCCAGCACGGAGTGCCAGGTTGTCTCTGCATTGCTGACACATTGATGGTCTATACTAGGAGTCGCAAACAGCCATCGCTCATTCAACTTTATGTTAGAAGTCAGTTGCCCCGGGCGTTGGTGGCGAACACCTTTAATCCCAGCACTCGGGAGGCAGAGGCAGGCCGATCTCTGTGAGTTCGAGATCTGCCTAGTCTACAAGAGCTAGTTCCAGGACAGTCTCCAAAGCCACAGAGAAACCCTGTCTCGAAAAAAAACAAAAAAAACCCAAAAACAAAAAAACAGTTGCCACCATTGAAAAACCAGACACTTTTTAACAGTCCTGACCTCTGGCTTCTCTTGGATATTTTAAAGGTCTCAGCATAGCATATTTTCCCCTGTGGAAACCTCCAACCTGCTCTCAGAGTGACTGCAGCCAGACTCTCCACCCTGGCCCACAGACCTGTTCTACCCAACAACCCAACAATTGTGGTTTGCGACCCTCGTCTATACCATTGATCTCCACATCTTAGCAATATGTCCTGTCTAATGGCTGTTACATGTTTATGTGTCTGTCTTATGTGTCCTTCACAGTCTAGTTGCTCTCACTGTGAAAGTGGGGAGTCCTTACGAATTTCGTGTGCCTGCTGCAGTACTTGACACACAGTAGGCCTGTTGTTTGAAGGCCAGCTCTTGAACTGGAACTTGCTTTTGGAATTGTGTCTAGGTCAGAAGTTCTCATTTGTTCCCTCTGCTGCTAACACTCCAAAGTGGGTGGTAAGCCATACTCTGCTCAGTGTTTACTACAACATTCCAAGAGAGGACTGGAGTATGGTCATCTTTCAGTGTTATGGGGGGTAGGGGGGAATCTCAGTCAGTTCTTGTCTTCTCAAAGGAAAGTGGAGAGACATGAAAAGCTTAAGCAGAAGTTTATTTGGCAGAACAAGCACTCCAAAGAGAGATTGTAGTGGGCTGCCCCAAAGGCAGGAAGCAACACAGTGGGCCCCATGTCATTGGTTTCAAAATTTTTATAAATGTTTATAAGGTAGATGGCATGTGTGTGGGCTAAGGTTGCCCTCTCTCATCCCAAATCATGGTGGATTGGATCTCTCTTTTAGGGTTCATTGTGTGATCCTCTAGACAAGTTCACAATGGGGCAGAGGTACATGTGTATAGGAAAATGTCCTCCTTCTAGTGCTCTACATGCAGTAAGGGCCCATGTGCAGCCTCAAAGACACTTCATCACAGGGCATTCTGACTGACGGGAGACACAGCCACCAAGATGCTGCTGCGGTTCTCTTGGCTACGTTGTACCTAATTCCTTCTGAGATTGTTCAGCGCCCATGATTGAACTCATGACTGCCAGTTAAGACAGTTTGTTATTTTAAAAATAGAGATTTTTAGTGTGAGAGCCAGGACCATGGTTTTACAATAGACTATACAGATAGGAAACAGGACTTGGGCAGGGTGTTGGGCTCCTTCCTCCCAGCTTATGTTTATCTTCTGTTTGACATCAACATCCAGGGTTGGACATGTTATAGAGGCAATTACAGGTGTCATATACAAAACTCCCAAGTGCCTCTTATATATCCACTAAGAGAATGGTCACATGACCATTTTGAGCCTGGTTGACCATCATTGCTTTAGGTAAAAGGGACAAAATAGTCTAGGTAAGATATATGCTTCTAGAGATCTATCACAGACCTCTGTCTTGTGGGACAGGACAGGCTTTCCAGATACTTTTTCTATTAGAAAGTTCCCTAGGCCGGTGCTAGGACCTGGGCAGAAGGGAGGAGCTGAGAGTGGCATATACCTTGGTCTGTGTTTTTATCCACTGTGTTCTGTCTCCACCACTTTCTCTCATCTTTCCTCATTTCCCCCTGCTGTCATTTTAAACTTTTAATCATTTTAGGCCTGTGTATCTGTAGCATTTTGTTTTTCTCCCTTCCTCTCTGTATGGGTGGGTGGAGGGGCCTCATCCCCCACATGGAGGCGAGGGACAGCCCAAATCCAGCCCTCCAATAGCGGGATGGTGGTGGGAGGGCATCCATCAGAGGCTGGGAGGATGTACTCTCTTCCTTGGCTGCACAGGATCATGTGCTGGTTCCTTCTTTGGTTTCTGTGTGCTTTCCAAGCAGCACTAGATCTCTGTGGTGCCCACAGGAAGCCAGACCAACCAGGCACCTCATACTCTAATTCAGTATGTCCATGTTCCCAATTCTTCTAAACTGCTTCATTGTGCACGTGTCTGCTGAGCTGCCTCAGATCTGTGGTGTATGAAATAGGGCCTGTGACCCAAAAGTCATAAAACACTTGGGAACTGCATACACCAAAGCTTTTCTCCTCAGAGGTTTTTAATTTGGATATAGATTGGTGAATAGTATTGCATGTTGCAGTGTGTTAGCTACTTTGAGTTCACCTTGACCTTTTTTGGTCTGTGATAAACATGGCACCCATTTAGAATGCTGAGGATTGTCCTTTTACGTGGAGTTTCTTTCTTGTCCTCTACCCAAGAGACCAGCACTACTTTCCATAGCTAGAGTAAATTTCTTTTCAGTAAAGACAGTGTGCCCTGATGTAGCCTGAATTTTAATGCAAGGCCTCTGGCTCCACATGTGTTGATGGTATGTGGTGCAGGTCCAGGGCCACCCACTATCAGTATCTCCCCTAGGCAAGTCATGCCATTGGGCATGCTAGGATCCTCTGTCCCCCAGTTCTGGCCTGATGCATGGTCTGTGCTCCTGTAGTTGGTAAATGACAAAAGCTTACCAAATGTCTGGGTGTTTCTCCTCTACCCAAGCCCCAGCTACCAGTCTGTAAGGGAGCCCTTTGGTGCTATGGAAAGAAAATTCCCAGGGATTCATGGCCAACAGTCTTACCAACTATTTCATGCTCTAGATAAGTGGGCAGAGAAACCAGCCTTTGGTACACCCTTGGAGGAACACCTGAAGAGGAGTGGGCGTGAGATTGCTCTCCCCATTGAGGCCTGCGTCATGTTGTTGCTGGAGACTGGCATGAAGGAGGAGGTGAGGGGCACCCCAGTTCCCACCTGCCAAATCATTTGACCCTTCCTCTGTCCAGATGACCCCCCCCATACACTTTTATTCTACAGCCACTGTGGAGGTATAGACCATTGGCTTTCAGACCTTTGTCCCCATGATCCATATTTTCCAATGAGTCCATGGACCTTTATTTAGTAAATAAAGTGGACCTCCAGAACAGTGTGCACTTGTTCTGCTTGCAGTGCACTCTGACATTTCACCATCCTGTCTCTTTCAATCTGTTTATGATTTGGGACAATGCTCTGGTAGCTGAGAACGTCCATGAGCTCTTGTTTATGATAGTCTTACATTTGTGTGTGTTGTGCAGTGGTTTTTAAAAGGTACATGTATATATTGTATTTTATATGATCCAGACCAAAAATATCTGCATGAACCAAGCAAGGCAGCTCCTATTTGTCCTCTTACATAGAGGTAAACACACAATGAGTTCATGCCAGGGCAGAGCTACATTCAAAATGCATGGTTCTCTGTCCTTTAAAGAATATTTTGTTAGGCAGGTGGTATGGCACACGCCTTTAATCCTAGCACTCAGAAGGCAGAGGCAGACAGATCTCTGTTCATTCGAGGCCAGCCTGGTCTTCCAGACAGCCAGGGGTACATAGAGAAACCCTGTCTTGAAAAAAAAAAAAGAATCTTTTGTTTCACATGCATACAGAAGAACAGAGGCTCTGTAGGTGAACAACACAGTGAGTTTTCACAGATACGACTTTGTCGTCTAATCCAGCCCAAATCAAGAGCATCATGGAAGCTCTCATGGCTCCTGGTACCTAACCTCAACTTTTAAAAGCCCCTATCCATGCTTCTCAATTTGACCTGCTTTTGCTCTCCAGGAGAGCAGCAATACTTGATTGTCATCAATACTACCCACTCATTCCCAGTGAAGAATCACTGGGTGTATAAAGTGTTGAGAAGCTTGCTGATTTATTACTTAAGCCCAAGTCTCCTAAATCCTGGTCCACTGTCTTTTATAAAACCTGCCTTTATTGGTTGAGTCCCTATGTGTTTTCCTTAAAAAAAAACAAACAAAAAACAAAAACCAGCCACATTTAGGTCAGTGAAAGTGACATGAAGTCTGGTCTGTTTTCACTGAAATGTCATTTTTAAAAAAATTAATTTGTAAGATAATATAGAAGTCAATAGTCAGTGCTATGAAATAAAAAGGCTTTTCCATAGATTAAGAACTACTAGCATTAAGGTCTGTGTTCTTCCTGTCACATGTGCTAGACACACACAGCACTCTTCAGTCCTTGGAATGGTGTAAGATGGGCAGTGTGACTGCTCTCATAAGCAAGCCGAAGATCCCCAGGCTGAGACTCAGCTCTGACTTGATGCTACTGGCTTTTTATTGTCTTTAGGGCCTTTTTCGGATTGGGGCTGGAGCCTCCAAATTAAAGAAGTTGAAAGCTGCTTTAGATTGCTCCACATCTCATCTGGATGAATTCTATTCAGACCCCCATGCTGTAGCAGGTGAGGTCCAAGGACTTGCAAGCCTAGCTGTTCTCAGTGGCTGGCAAGTCCTTCTCAGATAACCAGCTGAAAGAGCAGTTGTCATTTAGGGGGTGAGTGGTCAAATGAGAGGCCCCCTGGTCAGATCTCCTAGCATGCACTATGTGTGTGCACATAGTGTACATCTTTCTCTTCTTTCTGGGTTTTCTTCTCCCCTCCTGCCCTGTTTTTAAGCAAAGGTGACAAACATGGCACCCTGTTTGGAATACCAAGGATTGTCCTCCTTTCTTGTCCTCTACCCACAAGGCCAGCACTGCATTGCATGGCTAGAGTAAGTTTCTTTTCAGTGAAGACAGTGTGCTCAGATGTAGCTTGTATTTATTCTGAGGGTGTATTTCTTCCTTCCTGTCACACCCATGACCTGCGTTTGCCTGGAGAAATTTTGTTACGTTAATAGAATTACCTTAAAGCAAATTTTATTTTCCATTGTTCTCTTGATGTATATGGTGTATTTCTGCAAGAAACTGAATTTCTTTTATAAGGTTTCATCATCTAAGCATTGCTGCCAAACTGTGGTTTGTTTTGTGCACTTGGCAGACTGCATGAGATACTTTCATTTGCAGAACGATGCACCTTTGGCCCCCAGTGCATACTCAGGATGTGTTCATGGTTTCAGGTGCTTTGAAGTCTTATTTGCGGGAATTGCCTGAGCCCTTGATGACTTTCAGTCTGTATGAAGAATGGACACAAGTTGCAAGGTAAGTTTAAAGTGTTTAGAGTTTGAAAAGTTCAAAGCAGTGATGAAGTACTATGGCACATTTGTGAGTCCTTGCACTCTCAGGAATCATGGGACACTGACATATTATGCATGAGGATACCCCTGTTCTACCTGCATCCAAAGTGAACATGCTCAGTATTGCTAGAATAAAAAATGCTCACGGATTGTGCTTTTGTTAGAACTGCTATGGCTTCACCCACATTAATGAATTGGCTGGTCTCAAACCCCTTTATAGTGAAAACAGTTCTGCAGCTGGGGGCATGCATTGTAGGGTAACTGTGCTGCTGGCTGCTTGTAGGCTCAGCCATTCAGAAATAGACTAGGAGGAGTCTTATTTGCAGGATTGGGTGTTTTCTCAGTGTCCACTGTGTGCTAAGCTTTGCCCCACTCTCTCCTGATATGCTTTTTTGTTTTGTTTTGTTTTCTGAGACAAGATTTATCTAACAGCCCTGGCTTTCCTAGAACTTGCTCTGTAGACAGGCTGGCCTCGAACTTACAGAGATCCTCCTGCCTCTGCCTCCTGCATGCTGGGATTAATAGTGTCCACCACCATCACCTGGCACTGTTTTGTTGTTGTTTATTTGTTGTTGTTGGTTTTGGTGGGCTTTTGTTTGTTTGTTTGTTTTGCCTCTTGCCATTCTTAATAAGCATTGAGCATCCAGAATAGGCTTGTGTTCATGTTATCTTCATTGTACAGATACAGGAACTGGGGCTTGGGAAGGAGTTGGGCCAAGGAATTGTCAGAACTGGCATCCACATGGAGACCTATCTGCCCCAAAGGCTCCGCCCATTCTTTGATCTTGTCCTTCACCCTCAGCTTCACTCTGTCTAGTAACAGGACAGTGTATTTCAAATGTTATTAGCTTGTCCTTGGCCAGCAAAGGTGATCTCCTTGTTACCTTTCACTTCACCCTTAATTGCCGAATTCTTCAGTCCTGAGGAAGAACTAGTCTCACCTTTACTCCTGCCCCTCCCCCATGAGCTTACTCTGTCACTCTCCTACTGAGCTGACCACAATTAGCTAGAGATATTTGTGGTGATCACTGTGTTGCTTCTCGGGGATCTGCAGTCACTGTGGACTTTCTCCCTGGTAGGTGGTGAGGTTTTAAGTTCAAAAACAAGTTCTCAGTCTGTCTTGGGACTGAGTTAAATGAATTGACAACAGTTGGCATCATTGGGGTTTCTTGTATCATTAGTCTCCTCACCTCAACTCTCCTCTAGGCTCCTAGACTAAAATTCTTCCTGAAGGAGAAGGCATCTGTCTGCTGGCAGATAGATACTGTAGTTGAGAAATGTTGAAAAAAGCCATTCTGTTAACTTGGTGGCTGGCCTCTAAAGTGTAATCAGATGACCCTCTGTTCTGCAACTCATCAGCATCATGGGTACCCACTACACTCTTTGTAGAGGACAGAGTTGTTGCTCTGTGGGTTCTTTTCTTCCTATCTTGTGTTTATGGAAGTTTGTAAATCAAAGCTGTGTAGAACCAGAGCTCTTGTAACTGTTCCACACGGGAATTAGCGCCAGACTGGAGCTTTGGAGCAGAATTGACAGCAAGAGAGACCTGAGGTCTGGGCTCCTGGGAGTTTGGCAGTAGATCTGTGACCAGCCTGCCTTTATGTTAAGAAAAGCTAGGCTTTATAATGCTGCTAATTAATATACACATTCCTAGACAGAATTTTCAATAGTGTCTGCTTTTGCCAAGGTTGGGGCATGGTGGTTTCACAGGATTCTGCCTCTAGCTTTAAGATCATTCAACAGAATCGACATTCTTCCCCTGTCCTGCAAAGCTTGATGAGATGAAGTACCTGCTTGCAGTCAGATAGTGTAGAATTGGGATTTGACTCCATATCTGTTTATTTTCCAAATCAGTGCTCTCTTGCAGTTTTGAAAATAGACAAGCTTCACTTGGAAAAGAACATGCATTAGATTTCTGCTATATGAAATATGTGACATAATCGGCTTAAAGGAGGGCAGGTTTATTGTGGTTATTCGATTCAGAAGTTCATTTCCTGATGCTTCAGACTTGTGGCTATGCCATACATTATGGTACATCATGGTGGTAGAAGCATATTTGCCTCATGCTGGCAAGTAGAACACAGGTAGGAACTGGGGTCCTAACACCTCCCTCTAGGAACCGAGTCTTCCAACTGCACCCTGCCTCAGGAAGGTTCCAGCATCTCCTATTAGCACCACAGACTGTCAATCAAGACTTTAGCACAGGTGCCTCTGACAAACGGGTGCTATATAAGCACATTAATATGGGTTTTAACAATGTGTGCTTTTATAAATTCTTGTATATATTTCTTTCCTAGTGTGCAGGATCAAGACAAAAAACTTCAATATTTATGGACAACATGTCAGAAGTTGCCACCACAAAATTTTGTTAACTTTAGGTATGTGTTTGCATTTGCATTTCTGTTGCTGTGATAAACATCATAATCAAAAGCTCCTTGGGGTTTGTCTTTAAGGTTATGGTCCATCATAGAGGGAGAGACTCAGGGCAGGAACCTGGAGGCACAGACTGAAGGAGAGACTGTTTTATGCTTACTCCCAGCCTTATTGCTTAGCTGTCACACAGCCTGGGCTAACCTACCCAAGGATGGCAGTAGGCTGGTCCCTCCTGCATCAGTTATTAATCAAGAAAAAGCACTACAGTTATGCCCACATGCTAGTCCGATAGATGCTTTTCCTCAGTTGTTACTTCTTCCCCGTTTGTCAAGTTGACATCAAATTAGCCATCAGAGTGTATATGATTGTATAACAGAAGCTGCAGTGATCCTGGAGTGGATATGTTTCTTCCGAGATGACCCCACCTCCAGTATGCCTGCAGAATAATATGGAGCTGCTGGGATGGGGCGGGTGTGCATGCACTACTGTACACTAGTCTGTAGGTGATGTTGATATATATAGATGATCTGATCATTTGCACAGTGCAGCTGTTAGCAAAGACCTTGCTGTGAGAAGCTTTGGTGACTGTATGTTGTGTTTGGAGACTGGGCTGCCCCTTATATAAATGGACAGTTAATCCGTAATTACACTTTCTGTATCCTTTCATATAAAATAGTGTGGAGATTATATTTCATTATGTTATTAAATAATGTCTCTAAGAAAACTTCCCATGGGACAACCTTCTGGGACTGTTGTTTTTCCTTTGGAAAACCTGTAACCTGGAAGATGTGTAGAGGAAAAGTAGCCCCAGGGAATTGTCAGTTAAGGGTCCAGCAAGATGGCTCAGTGGGCAAAGGCCCTTGCTGCTGAGCCTGACAAGCTGAGTTGAGTTCCTGGGACCCACAAGAAAGAGAGAATTGGCTCCTGCAAGTTGTGTCCTTCTATTGTCTCCCTCTCTCTCCCCACTTATCTTTCTCTGTAATATATACACACAGAGGAATAAATGTAATTAAAATTTAAAAATAAACCTTTAAATCAGATATTTGTTTTTCTTAAGAGATTTGTTTGAAATCCACTTTACAGGTTATTTGTGAAACATTACCTGACTTAAGCTTGGTTTTGGTCTTTGTCTCAGCTATGTCCGATACTCCATCTCCACATCTGAAAGATTGGCTTTGCCTTGTGAGCTTCTAGGATCTATAACATTTCTCCTTGATAATGTGTAACACACCTGGCTCAGAATGGCAGATAATGGAAGTCTATTCGGTGTGATGTGGGAACTCAGTTACAATCCTTAGTGTGTTGGGATTTGACCTTTTGGTTTGCTTCTTTTTCTCTGTAACCTTTAGTAATTTTCTTTTTTAAATAATGAAGGACAGAAATTCCAGTGGTCCCAAGTTCAAAAGCTATACATTGAAAATTCTCTTGTCCCTAGACACCTAGTTCTTCTGAGATAAAAATCTAGTTTTCTTCAGTATCTGTAAACTCTGCAAGAGCCTCTGTGTGTGCATGTGTGTGTGTGTGCTATGTATGTGTGTGCCCATGTTCAAGTACATTCATGATACATATTTCTCTCCCGTTGCACGCTTTTTAAAAATAACATTTTCATATTTGAGAATTTCATATATGTATACAATGAATTGTGGTTATACCTACCTCATTCCCACCTCCATCGTCACTTGAACCCACTTTTTATTTTTAGCGTGGATGATAGTGTACATTGTGTTCGTCATCTCTCCTTTGCCTGCTTTACTCCATATCTTTGCTGAATACATCTTGGAGATTTTTCAGTATCACTACGTGATTTTATGTGGTTTTTATAGTATTCTACTATAGATCAACCTGTTCCTTGTTTATAAGTAGCTTGGTTGTTCATAATGTTTCACTTTTATACGACCTAACATATAGCAGCATATGCAGTAAATTATTTTCATAATTAAAATGGGAGTTCTCAAATACAGTTTCATTTTTTAAAAACTACTTTATTAAACACATATTAATCTTACTATTAATCACCATGTAATTAATGTAGAGGTAAAGGAAATAGATTATAAAGGAAAAGTAAATTAGAAATTGGTTAAATTGGTGTGATGATATTGGACCTGTTTTCTCCTTCTAAGCCCTCAATAATCTGTTTTGAATAAAGTGCATGAGAAGTGTGAGCAGCCCTCTCTGTGAGCTGGTTCCCAGTTCGGCGATGGCCTATAGTGAGTGCCTGAGCCACTGTGCCAAGCACAAGGCAGGGCAGGGACACTCTCAGTGATGCTCCTACCCTTCTGTTTTGTATCTAGGTATTTAATCAAGTTCCTTGCAAAGCTTGCCCAGACCAGTGACATTAATAAAATGACTCCTAGCAACATTGCCATTGTGCTGGGCCCTAACCTGTTGTGGGCCAAACAAGAAGGGTAAGTGATTCTTCTCCACCTCATGCTTAAGCTTCTCCTTGCTGCCGATCAGCATGGGTCGCAATGGAGTTCAACAGACACGGTGAGTGTGCAGGTGACTTCAGGGTGTTCTGAAGTTGCCTTTCCATCCAGCTGATACTTTGAGGACACAGCTGTGGACTCAGTGTTATCTTGGTGCAGAAGACAAAGTGACAGAGGAGACATTGTCCCTGTCCTAAGAGAACCTCCACTCCTGAGCAGTCAGACAGCTTAGCAACCCCTGTATGGTAAAAAGCTAGGGGTGTGTGTGTGTGTGTGTGTGTGTGTGTGTGTGCAGCACAAGGGAGACAAACCCATGCTTCAAGCCTGTAAGTGTCTATAGCTGTGCCTGACAGTTTAACTGACAAAACAAATTGACAGGAGAAAAACCTACAGGTTTTTGCATGTACATAGGAAATGCTGCTCTAGCTGGGCAGTGTAGTATTTTGTGAACATGTGGCAAGATGGACTTAGGCTGGACAGTTGAGTATAGAGACACACTAGGGCAATGAGAATTGGTCCAACAGTTTATTTGTACAGATTGACCCTGTCACCCTGTCATGGATGGCAAGAATGTTTCTTTTCTGAATTGTGGGAAGGTGTCTTTCACTAGGTTATCTCTGGCCCTCAGGAAGGAAAAAGACAGCCAGAGCTCCCTCTGGCATCTGCTGTTTTCACCTCAGAATAGCATTATACCACAGGGGCACACATTGGGGTATACTGTTCTACCCTCTCAATGCTGGCAGTGTAGATCAGAGGATGGTGACAAACTGGGGAGACTGGCAAGCACTCTCATCAGGGAGCAGCACTTGTTCACCTTAGTGAAGGAATACTTTCCTGCCCCTGATACTGAGACCATAGAAAGCACCACAGGCGGTCAGAGCTTGGTGTTTGCCTTTTGAGAACAGTGTGCATGGTCTGGATAACTGGAAAATGCCTCAGATCAAAGGTGGGATATAAAGGGCCTAGTGTATGCTGCTGGCTTGTTTAGAACTTGCTTTCCTGGATCCTGTGGGGATTGTCGAGGTTCCTGTTGTGTTTTTAATCTGAAATGTCCCTCGTGGACTCATGTTTTAAACATCTGTTTCCCAGCTCATGGCACTTTTTTGTGGGGTTGTAGAGCTATTGAGAAGTGGGGCCTAACTGGTGGAGGCAGGTCTCTAGGGGTTGCCTTTGAAAGTGATGCTTGACCTCTGGTTCCTGCCTTCTGGTTCGCCTCCATATGAACATCCTCCACTTGGGGACAGTTTAGGTCTGTTGAGAACCTAAAGCTTTGTGGATGCATAGTAACCATCAGGCACATCGCAAGCTGCTTGCTTTGGCGGTGTCGGACTCAAGGGTGAGTTTGATGGCAGTGATAATGATTGGTTTTTGTTGTTGTTTTTCTTGAGCCCTTTTAGCAAACCCTTTCAGCATCTGGACTGTCATCGTGGAATCAGAGCTTATATATGTATGTTGCCTGCCATGAGAAGGCAGGGGCTTTGAGGACACTTAAATACTCGCTCTTGGTGGCATCATAGGCATCAGTAGTTTGGGGTGATTTGGGGTCTGCCTACCAGGTGTTGAGTGTGGAAATGCAAGCCCTATTTCAATCAGCTTAAAACCCTTGTGTCACTGCCCTGGTGCCCATGCATGGACATGGTGGTGGTTACCATTCTGCTGGGGAAGGTTTGATAGTTGGATAATTTTTCCCCTTGGGCCATTACAGGAAAACTCACAGGATAGGGCCCGTGGGTTTAATTTTTGTATCTGTATGTAAATATTTTATCCATCAGTAATCTTTGGGATGCCCTGGCAGCTTGCAAAAATGTGTGACTGCCAAGGTGGAGCATTTTAATTGTGTGAACTTCCTTGCAGAACACTGGCTGAAATAGCAGCTGCCACATCTGTCCACGTGGTTGCGGTGATTGAACCTATCATCCAGCATGCAGATTGGTTCTTCCCTGGAGGTAATCCTGGTTCCTGGCTCACCAATTGCTAAAGCTATGCGATAGTAATATATCACATTTTTTTAAAAGAAGAAAACATGTTGATGATTATGTAATTGGTTTCCGCTTTCTCAAACTTCACTTTAGATTTCATTTGTGTGCATTTATATTTTGATATAATGATAATTAATATTATTTTCCATTTCCCTTAGCGTCATTAAAACATTTTCAGGGCTGGACAGTAGTGGCACACGCCTTTAATCCCAGCTCTCTGGAGGCAGAGGCAGACAGATCTCTGTGAGTTCGAAACCAGCCTGGTCTACAGAGCGAGTTCAAGGACAGGCTCCAAAGCTACAGAGAAACCCTGTCTCAAAAAACCAAAACCAAACAAACAAAATATCCAGACAGTATATATTAAATAAATGCTCACTAGTTGCTATGATTGCATATCTTCTCTGAAAGAACGTGTGTTCCCTGAGCAGGCAGCCACATAAACAGATAAAATAAACTTAACACCTGTAGCAAATTAGGATGTTGGAGAGAGAAAGGTTTGATGAACTCGGTGCTGGGAAAATGGAGCCAGGATCTGTTTTCAGGAGTGACGCTGACTGCACAGAGGCCATCCCTTATAACAGGGTTTCTTCCTGACTCTGCATAGTTGTTTGCTTTGTGCAAAGGTACAAATAAAGCAGACAAGGCTAGGGCTGGTTAGAGCTGGTTTTCGAAGTCAGAGAATTACGTTTTAATTCTGTAGCTGGTGTTTTCCAGTTTCTCTTGTTGCAATCCTGGGACCCACAGAGGTTCCCACAGCTTCCTCTTCAGGAACTGGTTGCATATGTGTTGAGTCCACACGTCCCAGCCCTGCTTTTCTTAGTGCAGCCCAGCTGCCCAGTCCACTGCAGTGTAAGCTCCCGATGCCAGGGTTGGGCTCAGTTCTTCTCTTCTGTCTTCTTGTCCTTGAGAATCATTCATTGCTGATGCTTAGCGAAGGTGGGTAGGAGAATGAAGATTGACATACTACCTGTGATTCCTTCAAGAAAGCGATTCTTGGGGGAAAAAATGCTATAGACAGTGAATCTTTAATGATGCCTTTCATTTCTATTTTATGTAAATATTGATTCCTGTCACCTTTTTAATTATTCAGTAAGTTCTCTATGCTCCTTGTCCCTTTCTGAATTCTTAGATTTCTTTTAAGAGCAGTAGAGCTGTGTGCTCAGCTGACCTTTCTTGGCTTGCCTCCACTGGGGTCAGGGTCCATTCTTCAGATGCAAGTACTTGAGCTGCCCTTGTGGATTATGGAGGTGCTCATTCCACTGGGGTATTGGAGAGCACCCCGTGTGTGTGCCAGGTCTCACATTTATTTATTTATTTCTCTTATGACAGAGATAGAATTCAATGTATCAGAAGCATTTGTTCCTCTTGCTACCCCAAATTCTAATCACACATCCCACACTGGAAATGACTCTGACTCGGGGACCCTGGAGAGGAAGCGACCTGTCAGCATGGCGGTGATGGAAGGGGATTTGGTGAAAAAGGAGAGGTACGTGTAGAGTTGGTCACTTCCTCAGGACTAGTAGGTATCATGAAGGAGGATATTTGACCCATGGATCTGGCTTAATGGCCCCCTGTGTAACCCTGCCTTACAGAGTCTAGCTAATTCAGAAACCACACTGTCAGTCTGTACAGACATTAATCTGACCACAAAGATGGGCAGGGGTTAGATTGTCTGTTAACATCTGTGCCTTGTGCATCAGGCTTTACTTGATGCCATTATGTGTCCCACAGTGGAATGGTGTCACATGTACTAACCCACCTAAATGTATTTGAGTGTTAGGAAACAAGAAACGAAACATCATTAACACATGAGGATTTTGGCTGAGGATCATATAAGGACAACCATGTTTCCCAGTGAGCTGTGAAGAAACATATTTTTGGCCTTGCTACATTTGCTGACTGCTGAGTCCAGATTTACTGGAGAAGCCCCAGAATTTGACAGTTCTGGAGAAGGGAAATGTATGTTTTAAATTTAGAGGCATGTTTCCACCCTATTGTGTATGGGCAATTTATGAGATACTCATTGCTAATTTAGACCATGTATGATTCTTGCATTTAGAGGGCAATTTATCCCTGTGTGAGGAAAATGCTAGCAACTTATAGTAGCTCCACATCTAAGCGCTGTGTTAAGCAACACACTGTCTTCATACATGTGACAAGGTTGGCAGGCTAAGTTTCATAGTGGGCTTCTCTTGTTCAAGACAGCTTTATTTCCCTAATCTCTCACTCTGAAATTCACCATCATCCTTTATCATTGAGTTCTGATACCTGAGCATCATGCAGGTCCTTACCATTATTCCCTGGTGGCCTATTAGAACAGTTAGTCCCCTGAATTTAAGTTACAGCTTGTGGTGTTACAAGTCTCACTAGCCCATGACACACCATTCTCAGCTGTCTGCTTTGTATGTTCTCCAATAAATATCAGTTAATGGAGCCCAGTATCTTAATTATCCAAACTTTAAAAAAAAAAAATGTTTTGAAGTCCGTGCACAAATGGTCTGAATGAAGAGTTTCTTCCTTCTGCCCCATCCTCCAGATGCCACCCTCCCAAAAGCAACTGTTTTTTCCAGCCCTACGTAGCTTTCAGCTGTATCCTCATGTACACACATGAATGTTTCTGTATCCCATGCCAGCACTGGTGTGCTTCTGGGCTTGGCTTCCCTCTCCTCCCCACACACAGGTTTGAGATGGGAATCAGGTAATGGGAAACCAACACAGAACACCATGTCGCTTAACATGAGGCTTGCTTGTTTGCTTTCAGCTGCATACACCAACCTGATCAGTGTGAGGTGTTGGCTTTGCTAAGGTTTAAAGCCAGATCCAAATACTCACTTTGGTTTCTGGGACAACCACTGACACAGCCTTGCCATTTAACTGCATGCTGGGCCACGTGGGCTGTGGTTTTAACCTATGAGAACCAGCGGGCTTCCGTCTCTTTGGTTGGCTTGTGTGGTGTGTTGACTATTTCTTCTCTCTGTGTAGCTTTGGTGTGAAGCTTATGGACTTCCAGGCCCACCGGCGGGGTGGCACTCTAAATAGAAAGCACATATCCCCTGCTTTCCAGCCGCCACTCCCGCCCACAGATGGCAACGCCTTGGCTCCAGCAGGCCCAGAGCTGCCTTCTCAGAGCTCTAGGGCTGACAGCAGCTCAGGGGGTGGGCCTATCCCCTCTTCTGCAGGCATATTGGAGCAGGGGCTGAGCCCGGGTGACAGCAGGTAAGGAGCCCACTTCTGCTGGCATTCAAGGCTAGACACCCCTGCCTTCTTCCAAGTGGCAGTCTTTGGCATGGTAGCCATGCCCAAAGAATGTAGTGGCAGAGAGTGAATCAGATTTGCTTTCATGCCTTGGTTAGTGGGGAGAAAAGACTACAAATTGCTTGTTTGCTTTTCTGTTTTCAGGAGAAAGCAACACTTGTTTGTGTGCTTTGATGCTGGGAAGTAAAGACTAACAGGTGTCTTAACGGTGTGCTCAGCCTTTTCGGTGTGTAACTGTCAGTGTTGTCATTCAGTGTGCTAGCTAGAACGCATTTGAAAGCACTGAGCTATTTGAGTCACAGTATTCTTGGCATTTGTCATCCATTCGCTCTACATTCAGTGGCCCAGAGTCACCAAGTAGCTGCTGTTGTACAGGCCAACAGCGCAATGGTGACAAGGATCCCTCCACCACTCAGGGCTTTCAGTTTTACAGGGAGCTGACACATGGGTCAGTCACTTGAACTTTTGACATGCCGCTGGGAGTTGGGCTTCACAATAGGTCATCTTTAGGAGGAGATGCCTTCTGACTGGAGATTTTTATTCTCTTGGTGTCATCCAGTTCTCTATGCTGGTCAGGCAGAGGCCATAGTTTTTTCTGGTTTAGAACCCATGGCTCTGTAGAAGATGAGCCATCCAGAGAGTGCTAAAGTTTTAATTGTCATTATTTTAGTCCTCATCTTTGGCCATCCACACAGTGCCACATGATCATATATGAGGTAAAGTAAATGTGCACAAAACAAAACCTATTTATCCAGGCATAGTTTATCACACTCAGATGAATTTTTCTTGGAGAACTCTCATTGTATCTTTTTGGTTGAGGGAAGTGAAGCTGTTGATAAGATAGAAATATGATGGTGCACCCCATAATCCCAGTTACTTGGGAGAATCACAAGTTCAAGTCCAGTCTGGGTAACATTGAGATCTTGTCTCAAAGTAAAAACTAAAACACGGGGCTAGGATATAGCTCATGGTAGAACACTAACTATGATGGCAGAAGACATATCAGGTAGGACTCTTATTCTGTTACCATAGCTGGACTCGGTGCTTCAGTGCATTCCTGAGCCCTCCTCGATTCCCATAATCTAGGGAAGTTCACCTTCAGTCAAGAAATCTCAAGCTTTGCCTTTGGCCAGGGCCAGCCTTTATGCATGTGCTATAGGTACTGTCCTGGCTTGTTAGTGACCACTCTTCCATATGTGGCTTGGTTTTAGGGTGGATATTTTTTGTTTGTTTGTTTATGTCAGAAAGAGAGTATGCACACATTTTCATTTCCTCATGACATTCAGTTTGCTTAACCAAAGCTAAATATTTAAGAAAGTATCCTTCACTGCAGACAGAGGAATGGAATGTCAACCTTTTAGAATGTCTCCCTTTGGTTTTTGTGCTTGAGATACTTTTGTGCACATTTCACATCTGCCCTTTGGTGGCCTTGACAAAATGATTGTAATATTTGGTATAGAAAGTTGTGAACAAGGAAGTAGGAAACCTGAATTGCAATGCACCTCCCCTGCTGCTGTCAGCTTTAGACTGAGTCATCAAGCAGCTGCTCAGAATTTCTCTCCTCTCAATCTAGATAACTGAGTTATCTAGATTGAGTGTTACTTTGCAATGTTCATTTTGTACAATAGCTAGCAAAAATCCCCAAACCTTATTTTCATAAAATAACACCCAGTTTAAGTACATGCAAAACAGAACTTGAGGTTTCCTGGAGATGCTCTGAAATGACTGGCCTTAATTTCTCTGGCAGAGTATCTGAAACTTAGTCTATTGCAGGGAATCTCAATGTCTAGTCTCTGAGTAAATTTCAGCTTACTAGCCCAATGCAAGCTATTTAAAATTTCAAATAACCTTTCTCTCCCTGGGTTCTGGTATCCACAGATTCAGCTATCTGTGGTTCAGATAATTTTTAAAAACTATTTCTATAGGTCTGGAAAGAAGGCTTAGTGTTGCTCTTCCAAAGGACCAGAGTTCAGTTCCCAGCACCCACAGGCTTGCAACCACCTGCAACTCTAGTCTTCTAGCTTCTCTGAGCACCTGCACATGTTTGGCAACACGCACACACGCGCGCGCGCGCGCACACACACACACACACACACACACACACACATCTTAAAAACAAAAACCACTGTATGGAACACTTTTTGTTTGCCATTCTCCAGACAGTACAGCCTATCCAGCATTCCCTTAGCTCTTCTACTGTATTGGTTGTTGTGAGAGTTAACTGAAGGAACACAGAAAGGTGCTGTGTTGACAGTTAGGTTTTAATGCCATTTTACATACAGGGCTTGAGCATCCTTGACTTTCGGTATCTATAAGAAGTCCTGGAACTTCCCACCCCCAAATCCCATCCCAAGTAACAGTTGTATTTTATGGAGTGCTTAGCTTTTATACCAGGGAATGCCTGACATCTAACTTCATCTTTACCCCTCTCAGTCCTCCAAAACCCAAAGATTCTGTGTGTGCAGCTGTCCCTGCACCAGGAAGAAACAACAACCAGGTGACCACAGGCCCAAGCCAGGCCCCATCAGGTGGTAGCTCCCATCAGCTCTCGGTGGGCACACCTCACAGTGCAGCTGGTCCCAGCCCTCATACTCTGCGTCGAGGTAAGTGACCTGCACTCCTTGTGCTTGGGGAGGGTGGAAGAACTTCTATAGTTAACTGCAAAGAGTCCATTGTGAAAGCTCTGAGTAATCTTTTTCATGACTGTTACCAAATAATAAGCAGGGAAATCTGTCATTAAAGAGGAAAAAACATTGGAAGAAACTGGGGGAAAAAAAAAGAGAAAACAAATGCTGGAGCTATAAAACTTAACAGCAGAAAGAGCTCTGCAGAGTCACTCCTGGGTTTCTAGGGATTTGGTGCTTCAAGCCTTGCTGTGTTTGGGAACCACTGAAGCCTCTATGCTACTTTGCTACTTTGTGAGCCGGAGCTTCATGGCTCAGGGTTTTCTGGTTTTGGAATAACATAATATAAGCAGTTCCCACCTGTCTCCTTTAACCTCCTCAACCCAGCAGCCAGGGCCATTGCTTTCAAACACAAAGAAGCCATGTCACCAAATCCCATCTCTACCACATGCACATATCATTGCTGTGAGGAGACACCATGATCAAGGCAATTCTTACAGGAGAAAGCATTAAATTGAGGGCTTGCTTAAGTTTCAAAGGGTTAGTCCATGATCATCATGGCAGAAAGCAGATGGGCCATGGTGCTGGAGCAGTAGCTGAGAGCTTTGCATCCTGATCTACAGATGAGACAGACACAGAGACAGAGACAGACACTGGCCTGGGGTGGGCTTTTGAAACTTCAAAACCCACCCCCAATGACACACCTCCCAGTCCTTCAAACAGTTCCACTGATGATTCAGCTGTCAGACATACGAGCCTGTGGGGACCTTTCTGATTCAAAAAACCACAGTCCCTGACTCTGAACCTTTGTTGGTGTCTTGAGCTGTTTTTCATTTTGGAGAGAGGTGACAACCATTTTGAGGACAAAGGCTAGGGATGCTACTAAGCAGTTGTAGTGTGCATGATTCTGAAGTAATTTGCAGCCCATCTGTTAGTAGTGCTGAAGTGGAAAAACCATAGTTTAGAGAGGGTCACATTCCAATAGACATGCATGCACTAGGAAACCACACCTCTTACTCCAGGTCAATCTAGTTAAATTCCATGTTTACCAGGTTTCCCTGTGTTCCCTACAATGTTTACCAGAGTATGAAAGATGCTTACTTCTCTGTGTCTTGTAATTCTGGTTACCAAGAAACAGTGAGTTTATCATACCAAGGAACAAGTGTGAAGCATATGTTTTTGAGTTTGTGAGTTTTTTTTTTTACATCTCTCTGAAATTAGGACTAGGGAAAGACAGTCCTTTCCCATTGGAAAAGCTTCAGGTAGGAGGGATAAGGAAGGTGTAGACATAATACAGCAGGAAAGTCATACCCAGGGGCCACCAGGATAACTGGGTGATGGGACAAAGACTGTCTGACAAAGAGAAGAGGTTTCTTTGAGTTTATAGTCCTGGAGGCTGAGAAATCCAAAAGTGATGTGGTGCCAGTCTCTGCTCAGCTTATAGTGAGGGCCTTGTGCAAAGTAGAAGGAAAGAATGCTGCAGAAGAGTGCCAGGGAGCCAGACTCCTGCCTTAGTGCACCTATTCCTTCCAGAAAGGCAAGAACCCATTCATGAGGCTCCTCCTCAAGCCTCCCACTAGGCCTTGCCTCCTAACATTGCCACCGAGAGTTAAAATCCCAACACAGATGGGGGGGGTGGGTATGCAGGGAATTGAAATCATAGCATTAGGCATGTGATAATATTGCCTGGACTTCTTGCACAAGTGCTCATGGGAGTGTGCATATTGCCAATATTGCCCCCGGGAAAGGCAGGTTAGGAGAAGAGAAGAAACACCATGCTTCCAGGAAGTTGCAGCACTTTGTCTGGGAGCAGGCCTTTAGAGCAATACATGACAACTGTGAGAGCCTCTTCTCTTACTAGATCTCAGTTCTTCAGTTGATGACTTAAGTGTGTGTTCAGCATGAGAGATGCTCACATTCAAGCATGTGGGCTGCAGGGGCTCCCGGAACAGCAGGCAGGCCACTCTGCTTGCTTTCCTTCTGGCCATGCTCTTGTCATTTGACTCACACATGCAAGGGTAAGCACATGTCTCTGGCACCGTGCTGTAATGGGGATCACAAGGGACGCAGGACTGACTGCTTGTAAGAGGCATCCAGACTCTGATAAGAAGTAAGGAGAACAGGTTGGGAAGGGTCAGAATGTTTTCACCACAAAGCCAGTTGAACTCTGAAGCAGGGTAGCTAAACAGAAGAACTGCTTGGAGTGAGGTGGGGAAATGACAGAAAGTTCACAGGCAGTGTCATCCATCAGAAAGGCCAGCTAGACCATTACAGTGACCCATGGAAGCTGGCAGTGGCCATAGGAGAGGAATGCAGGAGGTCTGGCCTGTGTCTTTGTTGTCACCCTTAATGCAAGGCCATTGTAGACGAGGAAAAAGGCTCTGGACTCCAAAATATGTGTTCTGGCTTTAGCCTAAAGATACACACTGGTTACAGGAGGCTAGCTTGACCTTTCCTAGTGTATCCTGCATGTATATAGGAAAAATGAAAATATGGGAGTGGGAAGACATAAGAGGGTCAAAAGTGGAGGAGTGTTACAAGTATTGAGACGGGGTCTCACTGTGTAACCCAGGCTAGCCTCATACACTCAAAGTGCTCCAGCCTCAGCCTCCTGAGTATTGGGATTACAGATTTGTGCCACTCTCCTCCCCTGTGGCATTGTGTATCTTTCTATACTTGTTCTAAAGCACACCACAAATGTGAATATACATTAATGCATCTTTGAGGTATTGCTGGTGTTGTTACGGCTCCCCACTTCATCCTTACTGCTACCCTGTCCTTACTGCCGTCCTTTCCTTCTGTCCTACCTACAGCTCAGCTGTAGCTCTGCTTTCAGAGAGTTGGCTCCACAGCACCCAGGCCTCCCCACAGGACACCTGCGCCTCAGCATCCCAGCACCTCCACAGTGGTCCCAGACAAGACCCTTTTTACTCCAGCCCTGCATTGGCCCTCCTACTTTGTGCACTGTTCTCAGGCTTCTTCTCCTGAGTCTCCTGCACTGTAAATGTCAGGCATGAGCTTTTCTTCAGTGTGAGTTTACAGTTAGTACTGCTTAGAGCAGGACTTTTTCCCTCCTTCTCATGCTTACATCAGCCAGAGTGTGGTTGATATCTCAGCCTTCCCTTTGTAAGAAAACTGGTTGTTTCCATGGGTAAAGGGCCTTCTGAGTGGCTGGGCTCAGAGTTCTAGGCCAGTTCAGCAGAGCGGGCACCACTTAGATTCCAAGTCCTGTAAATAGGAAGAGAAGCAGTGTGGGAAAGAAGAGGAAAAAGAAACCAAGGAGGCTGCATGACAGGTTTGAATTTGTTCCACCATTACTAGGCATGTGATTGCTTAAAAATAATCAGCTTGCTCTGGGCTTCCATTCTCCACGCTGGGCCAGTCCCACAGTGAGCTACTGAGGTGGACATGGGATGCGTGTGAAAGGCCCAGTGTGCAGATGTGTGGCACCTGCTCTCTTCTGATTCCTTCTCCCTGCCATGGTCAGGGTTCCCTTTTCTGCCCCTACATCCTGTCCTTCCGCCAGATTCTGTTCAGATCTCAGCTGGCCTCAGAGTAGGGATTTGACTCCGCTCATGTTAGGGAAATAGGTGTGGGCTTATTTATAATGAATTCCATCTAGAATATGTCTGGAATTGGTAGACTTTCCATGAGTAAAAACTACAGTCAGGGACTGAGGCTGTAGCCCAGTGGTAGAATGATGTCCTGGCATGGAGGCCCTGGGTTCAGTCCTCAGTGGCCACCCTCCCCACACCTCCATTGGCCCCTGTAGAAGATCCTTGGGCAGAGTTCTGTGTGGGGTGGGCCACCTCTCTGTTCTGTTCTCCTGGGTTTGTTCCCACACTGAAATCACAAGGGGATTCTGGAGAAAGGGCAACTAAGGGGCCCACGTTTGGTGTTTTATATGAGTGTGTGGCCTCTGTTAAGCTAAGCTTTCAGTTTTCTTCCTTTGAACTTGTAAAATGACAGGTCACTAAAGGTCTATATGTATATCATGCATTTGACTATTTATATAAATTCCTTATGTTGGACTAGTTTAAGTTTACAGAGAAGTTTTGTTTCCACTTACACTTGGCCCTGTTACCCCCATTATTACTGTCTGGTATCACTTTGCATTTGTAACAATTGAGAAACCAATGACAGTGGTCATTAATTACATGCTGGGTTCAGGTTTTCTATTTGTTCATAGTGGCCATCTTCTATTACAGTTCCCACCCAAGAGACTTCTTGGCACAAGAGTTCTCTTGGCTTCTTGGTTCCTTAGCTGTTTGTCAGGTGTTCTTGGGGGTGAATGTGAATCTAGGGCTTATCATGAGGCTGGAGGCATGAGGTCCTGCTGAGCTGCACCCTGCCTTACTGATCCTGTTTTCACTCTTCTGTGCAGCTGTGAAGAAACCTGCCCCGGCACCCCCAAAACCAGGAAACCTACCTCCTGGCCACCCAGGGGGTCAGAGCTCTCCAGGCACGGGCACAGGCACATCCCCAAAGCCAAACACACGCAGCCCTTCGCCACCCCCGCAACAGGCCCCGGGCACGCGCCGCAGCTCCAGCAGCCTGCCCCCCATCCAGGCGCCCAGCCACCCGCCACCGCAGCCCCCCACACAGCCCCGGCTGGGTGAGCAGGGGCCAGAGCCTGGCCCCACGCCACCTCAAACACCCACACCACCCAGCACCCCACCCTTGGCCAAGCAGAATCCCTCGCAAAGCGAGAACACACAGCAGCATGGAACCCTCCCAAGGCCGCGGCCGGTGCCCAAGCCCCGCAACCGACCTAGCGTGCCGCCACCCCCGCATCCGCCTGGCGCCCACGCAGGGGATAACAGCCTTGCACCGGCAGCGCCCACAGCCTCCAGAATCGTCACTGGTGAGTAGTAAGGGTCCAGTGTTCCTTCAGCCTTCCCTTGAGGGGAGTCATCCCTAAGCCAGGTGCAGGTCATACATGCTGGGAATGCAGTCATACCTGCTCCTTCAAGCTGTTTGCAGCTACTTTTATGCCAACACAGCAGAGATGAATACCTGAGGCACGGATCATAAAGCCTACAGTTTACTTCTGGGTGTAAGATTATCTGCTTTCACATACTGGAAAGTCTAGTGCGTTTTAAGTCAAGGTAGAAGGTATTGTAGGACATGAGCACAATGAATTCCTTCTTAGTGGCCCATACTTGGGAGACAGGAGGATTGGGAGCCTCATCTACAAAGCAAGTTCCAGGCCCTCCTGGACTTACTATTCTAAAAGTTAAAGATGCACATGCTAAGTGCAGAATTTCAGAAACGGGTATAGTATAAAGTGTCATATATATGCTAAATCGGATGCTCCGGGAAGGCAGATCTCCGAAGCAGATCACATCACTGTGCTAGCCCCAAATGACTTGGCAGGGGTGAGTGGAGATTTTTCCACTCCCTTGGATCTGCCCTAGGCATGGGGTTGATTGTAGATTGTAGTACTACCACGTAGGATGTTTTTATAGATATTCTATAAAACATGATCATTTTATTTAATTATATCAAGAATATTTCTACTCTGGGTACTGGACTTTGCTATTTAGTTTTAAAGGGAATGGGTTTTTTAGTGTTTTTAAAGGTCATTTGGGCTGTGCATCATTTCTTTAATTACAGCAGCCTAGCTGTGGGTTGTCCCATATGGAAGCATACTAGGAGAAGCCACTGTGAACTGTACCTCAGTCCTCGCAAGTGTCTTCTTGACAGAAGATGACCTAACACTGTACCCAAAATAATAGTTAACTAACTACAGAAAGATCTTTTTCCAGGAGTATAATACATAGTTTAACATATGTCATCAGTTGTTAATAACTGTTCCTATGACAGCAGGATGTTTATTTGATTAGCACAAAGCCACATTGGTTTGTTTGCTGTTTGTTTCCCACTAGATGCCCTTCCCAGTGCCCTCACAGGTGGGGAAGGTTTCCAGAACTAAGGTCTGTAACCCTCAGCAGCTTCAACTGCAGCTGCAAACGCTCCCGCTTAGCCATGTTCTGTGTATGTGCTTTTTGACTTTGTGCTCGGGGTGGCCATTTGACCCCATGCCATGGCCATCAGTCAGCCATCCATTCTGTAGCGTGTCATTATGCCTTTTGTCCCATCAAAAGCACCTTGAGCTTTGGGTTTGCCCCAGGTCTAAGAGTTGGCTGTCCCTAGGCTGAGATCTCAGTTTGAAGCCCTCGGTAGATGCTATATTGTTTCATTTTTTGTTTGGGTAAGCCTCTCCCAGTGTTCTGCTCTTCTTAGTACCATTTCATCTGTCACTGGCATCCAACAAAGAGGACCAGAATACCATCAGCACAGAAAATTGTGCATCCCTGTGTTTCGTGCTTTAATTTTTAATTTTGTATCTTAAATGCAAGGTAACTGCATGGAGCTTCTTAATTGATATCTAAAATTCTCAGCCCCCTCCAAACATCCCCAAATAATCCTTCCCTGAACTACCTTTAAGCCCCGTTGCATTCCAGCGTGCTTACATTTTGCTTTCCTAAGCTATATGGGCATTTAAAACAATGAGGTTCATCTGAACATACCTTTGGGCACATATTAGGCCAGCAGAAGGCCCCCCATGGTACAGTTGCTTTAATCCGAGCCTTTTGTAGGCTATGTACTGTGAGTGTTCACAGCTTAGTTCACGTTGAAATGATGGAGGAGGGCATATGTATCCATCTGCTTTCTAGCAGTTGAATGACAACTTTAGTTAAGGCTGAGCCTTTTAACACTGCAACACTTATGACACCAAAATTCTACTCAATCCTATCCTTTTATCTGGACTAGAAAGGAAACTGCAAACCACGTATGTTTTGCAGATATGTCTGTTCTGTAATACCATGGTCACCTGTGGTGGTTTATGCCAAAAGATTGTTTTAATTGATTTATTATTTACTATACTTTATAGTAATATAGGTGAAATTTTACCTTTAAAAATGATCTAAGGTGTTACCTATTTTTTAAACTTCACTATAAATTTTCTTAGCACAAGACTTACAAGGTCCCTGTTATTTCCTACCCTTGGAAATGTGCAGAAGGCCAGCATTTGGAATTTAGGAAGCCCCTAGCATTGATCATGCGCTTAATGACTCTTCCTGAATATAGCCTGTGGTTTTCAAGGAAAAGGAAGAGCAGCACAGTCTTTATTTTGACATGCTTTAGCTTAGAGAACTTTGGGAAGATTCCTGAAAATATCTCACCCATTTGGGTTATTTAATTGTAAAGAGCTGGAGTAAGGCTGAAGGGATTAAGGTGAATGCTTGTGGGCAGAACATGCTGCCAAGCTGACTTGGTAGTCCACTCCCCTCTCCAAAGTTCGGTATCAGAGCTCTGGAGAAGGAAAGGATTCTGAGTCATTCCAGATGTCAAACTCTCATTGTAATTCTGCAAAGCAGGAGGATTTTAGCAAAGAGTATTCTAATTTAAACATTTTATTAAATAATTTAGATGTATGACCTGCCATATTCAGTAAGAACTGAAATTGGAATGTTTAATGGTAAGGAAAAGGCAACTGATTGGCCAAAGCATTTTTGCTACTTTATGATCATATTTGTGCACTAATGGCTGTCACTAACCAGTCACCCTAACCCTGCCTGCCTGCATCCCTACTAATAGTGCATGAACTAAGGAGGGCTGGCCTTATCCATGCTTGCTGTCCATTGTTCTAAGTACTAAATGTGTTCATAGACTTGTAACAGGTAGTCACGGGGCTGGCCTCGTTAATCCTTCACTTGCGTTCTTTCCTCTGTCCAACAGGCTTGAGATGTAGTAGACAGAGCATGTGCTGTAGAGTTGGAGACATTCTTGGAAAGGCACAACCTGCTTGATGTGTCAAATGCCAACAATGTGCACAAGTGGTAAAGGGATTAAAGTCGGTGGAATAAGAAAGACTCTAAAAGCCAGCCCATAATAGGCAGTGAGTGAGCAAATGATAGTTATCTATCGTCATGTCACATGCCAGACTAGGCCTTCTAGGACCCAGAGAGACAGAGGTTGGGAGGTTTTCGGATCTCTATTTATTACAGTTGTGAAATTCTGCATATAGCCTGCCTTTAAAGGATGTCTCATTTTGTCTTCTGAAGGCAGTGTGTGGTCTATGATCTCATTTGCCCTATATGGATTTCGTTCCAGCAATATGGTTTTCCTTTACATCCCATGCCATTGCCCACATAGTAACATAGTACTCAACTACGTATGTTGTCTTTACTTGTAGCTGAACATTTGCTGGGCTTCTACTTCTAGTTGCAGTTTAAGATGTAGATGGCATATTCACAGGAAGTCAGATATTCAGTGAGATTCAGTATAATCTCCCCTTTGACTAGAACAGTGGTTCTCAACTTGTGAGTCGTGACCCCCAAACAACCATCAGAAAACAGAGCTTTACATTGCAGCCCATGACAGTAGCAAAATTGCAATTATGGAGTATCAACTAAGTAATTTTATGCATGGAGGTCATTACAACATGGGAATGGTATTGAAGGGTGGCAGCATTAGGAAGGCTGAGAACCACTGGGCTGGAGTAACAAGAAGCTAACTCTTGTTCACAGACCAGAGCTTGCTAAGGGATAGATGGCTCCGGGCTGTCAGATCTGAGAACAAAGAGAGACTGGGCAGTGGCATTGGTGTTTGAGGCTTCACTTTTTTGTATTGCTTTTCCGGGGTGATACTTGTATGAGTCGTTATCAAAATAGCAGTTTTGAAGAGTTATGCCCTACAGCACAAATCAAAATTATTGGAATGAGAATTCTTCAAGATCCATACTATAAACTGTAGAGTGCCAGTCCTGCCCCTTGAATGGCCTGTCTCCCAAATAAAGATACCCATTCAACAAAGAAAAGGTTCCATTTTTCAGGGCCCCAAGTCCATTATGCTGTCTTCTCTGAGCCTTGGGACCAAGGCCTGTTACTTAATGCTCTCTCTCTTCTGGATTTCTTACAGTTATTTTTTAAATTATCTGTAATATGAACTTAGCTCCAAGCAACAAACTTGTAGACCAACCCTTCTTGGAATGAATGAATACATACATACATACATACATACATACATACATACATACATACATATATTCATACCTAGAGATTTGTAGAAGCAGTAAAAGAGGGGGAGAGAAGGCTGTGGGTGTCTTCTAAAGTGACCCTTTTCTTTGCTGCAATGAACTGGGTGTTCAAGACTTCAACCATTATCTCCTCAGATAATGTTCTCTCCTTCAGGACCCTCTTGGAGGAGTCACACAGTCCTTGGGGAAGTAGAGAAATGTAATGTCCAGAGAGCCCAGATATGCTGCTTTTGCTTCATGTCTGATTCATGCTGGCTTGTTACTTTGATAAAGTGGTGCCCCTGGGCACCTCCCTCTATCTGATGGATGAGAAAAAGAAGAGTCAGTTTGTCCTCTAGAAAGGGTTAATAGCTGGCACATGAGTAGAGATACTGACAAGCAAAAATCTGGTTAGTATGGCTTTGCATTCTGCATGCTCCACCAGCTTGTCTGTCCCTTAGGCTTTGTGAACTCTGGACTGGCAGTGCCATCTATGGAAGGATAATGGGGGGAGAGATTGAATTTGATGATTTTCTTGTTTGCTGCTGCCTTTGAGTCATGGCTACCTACCTCTCTGCCTAAGGCTGTGAAAGGGAAGTTTAGAAAGAAGTTTGCACTAGCCCACTGTTTATCTGCCCATCAACTACCCAGCTACAAGGTTTATAGTGTCTGTTTTGTGCCAGTCATGACTGTAAAGTACTGAACAAGACAGGCATGCCCTTGCTCTGAGTGAGCCACAAGTCTGTGACATCCTTAATTCTTTGTACACAGACTGCTTTTGATGTATCTCTGAACAGTGAGATTCAGACCTATTCAGTTGCTTTTCTAGTTACTATAAAACCTGAACTGTCTGAAATGGCACTGAGTACCTGGACCTTTTAACTCCTTGCCACCTCCATAATCTAGGAAGACCCCCCCCCCCAGTTATGGTACGAGCACAAGTCTCTTGATCCAGGAGTCATTGAGAGAAAAGGGATATACCCCCAGGAGAAAGTAGACCATAGCTCAAAACTATAGGGACAGAGGCTAGGAGGGGCTTTCAGGGAAGGGGCAGAAACCAGTCTCCTGGCTTACCTATATATGGGTTTCATCAAGGCCATGTCTGTCTCATTCATTATTATATCCTCAGCAGGCAGAGCCAGACCTGGCATGTGGTTGTCTGGAAAAGAGCTGTGGTGAATGAAAGGGCCTTGTGAGCATGGAAGGAGAGGGGCAGTGGCTTAAGGACTGGATATTGGTCATCGTCCTGAAGGAATTCTCATTCAACATAAGGAGACTAAACATATTTCAGTGTGTTAGTATTAGAAGAAATAGTATTTAGAGATTTGGTGGTCTACTTAAGTTGTCAACAGGGGTGAGTGTGCCCCATAGGGGACACTTAACGGTACCTGAAGACATTTCAAGTTGTCACTCTGGAGGTCACTAGTCTGAATGCCACCAGCATCTGGTGTGTAAAGGCCAGGGATTCTTCTCAGCATCCTATGGTGCACAGGATAGTCCTGCAGCTCAGAATGGCTCAGTCCAAGCTTTGACTCAGTAGAGGTTGAGGTTGCAGTTTTATCGCCAGGAATGAGTTTTATAGCAGCCACAGAAGTGAGTTCTTACAAGGACACTCTTCCCCTGCAACATAGATGTTGTCAGGAGCCCGCAGTTAGTGCATTAAAGGTCTGGGTGAGAGTGGATTTCCTTTACTCAAAGAGACATATTTCAAGGGTTGCATCTCTGTGGGCTGCCCAGGCTCTCAGGACTACCAGTGGGCTGTAGCAGGCAACCAACTCAAGGGTCTCAAGGGCTTGACTTCTCGTGGCTACTGAACCCTCTAGAAAGGGGCTGTATTTGAGCATGGGCTGACCTTCCAGCCTCTCTTCTCAGTGCCCTTGGTGGCATCTTGGACCTTACCCTCACTGATACCATTTTTTCTCATGTTTTTTGTTCAGACACCAATTCTAGGGTTTCAGAATCACTTCGCAACATCTTTCCTGAAATGCATTCAGACTTGGCAAGCAAAGAAGTGCCTGGCCACATTCTGCTGGACATAGACAATGACACAGAAAGTACCGCATTGTGAAGAAAGTCACTTGCCAGCCTTTGGCCCTCCATCCTGGTGAGCAGAACTGGGTCAGGCAAGCCTCTGTCCCTGCAGACCACACAGTGAGAAGCTTTCAGTGGGAGAAGGAAGGTCTGACCACGCAGGACTAGACTCCCACGGCCCACAGAGAAGGGAAAGGGCCAGTCCTCAAAGCCGAATGACCTGTGTCGTGAAGAAGTTGGCTTGCTTTATCTAGGACGAAAATCATGCCAAAAATGATAGAACAAGGAAACACCTACGGTGGAAAAAGTATTACTGCTGAAAAAAGTGTGGGAAGTCTTTGCCCATGCTGTTAACACAGACAGCAACTTGGAGTGACTAAGAGACTCACCTATCTATTTAATAAAACACATTAATTATGCAAGTTGCCTACTTCCTGCTACTTGGACTTTGGTTGTCTTGCACCAGAGGGAGCTTCTGTTCCTTCAGACTTGCTGCAGAATCATTTTGTATTAAATACAGTCTGTGTCTCCTCCAACCCCCAGAACCTCAAGCATTGATGGCGACTGCTGGCTCTGTCGCCTCATCAAACTGGATGTGAGTCGTGCCTTGTAGATTGCCAGACATGGAGAAAAATATACTGTTCTTTTTTTAAAAAAACAAAACAATATAATTGCTACTTGATAAAGGTGGAATGTTATTCTAGTTTCGTGTTTAATTTGAATTAAATATATTCTGTGGTTTATATGAAAACTTGCTAATTCTTGGAGGCAAACTCTGGCATACATATGTGTGTGTTTGTGTGTGTATGTTGCTTCTGTGTGTCTGTAGGAATTTAAAAGAATAGAGAGACACTAGCATGATAGTTTCGACACTAGGGAGGGGAGGGTTATGAGTTTGAGGCCAGCCTGGGTTACATAGCAAGACTGGGGATGGCAGGGTGGGGAACCAGGTATGGTGGTACATGCCTTGTTATCCCAGCATCCAGGAGATACGAGTAGAAGATCAGGTGTTCAAGATCAGGTGCACAACTACAGAATGAGTTGTAGGCCAATGTGTACTACCTAAGACCCAGTCTCAAAAAGGTGAAAGGATAGAGACAACAGTCACATTGGGGGGAAAGACTGCCAAGTGTGACACTGGCTACCTGGTTGTCCCTTAGCAACTTTTCCATGGTTAAGACTGCTTTGTCGTCACACAGTCTTGATGTGTCTTTCTGGTCTGTCCAGACAGACTGGTCTCAGGGAAACTGAATCCCAGTAAGTTTCAGGGCTGTGTGTGTGCATCAGGGACTGACTTCCATGAGAATTCTCTTTTCCAGTAACCTGGGTGTGCTCCTGCCCTGTCTAAGAGTAAGACCCTGGGAAGAGAAGAATCTAGGGCCGACAGTGTAGACAGCTTTTCTTATTGTGGCCCCTCCCCATGGCCCACATAGGGTGGCTTTCTTGATAACACAGAAGGACAGGCACTGCCAAAGTCAGATGCCTGGAACTGCATATTAATTGTGATACCTGTGACGACCTCTGACTTAGAAGACACTGTGACTGGGCACAATGTCTGCCTGCTTGGAATCCCAGCACTTAGGAGGCTGAAGCCAGAGCATCCTGAGTTCAGGCTAGTCTGAGCTCCAACCATCCCACAACTTAAACCAAAAAATATACCCATATGTGTATGTAGTGTCATCACACACACACACACACACACACACACACACACACACACACACACACACACACCCCTAAGCAAGAACAAATATTTCTCTTCCCTCCAAGTTCCCTCCACCTCCAAAGTACTTCATTTGTTAATTACACTGAAAATACACACTTAGAAACATTTTCCTCACCTTTTAAATTTATGTCTGGGGGCTAGAGAGATGGCCCAGCAGTTAAGAGCACTGTTCCTTTTGCAGAGGACACAGGTTCAATTCCCAGTACCCACACGAGGGTTCACAACCATCTATCTGTACCTCCAGTTCCAGGGAATCCAATGCCCTCTTCTGACCTCCATGGATACCAAGCACACATGTGGTGCACATACATAAATACAGACAAAACACACATAAGATAAAAATAAGTCTTGTAAAAAAAAAGTCTTTAAGTTTATGTCTGCTGAAGGCTCCCTGTCCTCTTGTTTTTCACTTGGCTACAGAACCAACCATGCCTGTGGGAATTTCTCTGCAGGCTATGCTTAGTACTGCACCCTCTTCTGTTGAGCGCTCTGCACCGGCAGTGCCTGCAGCATACCAACAATAACCACACTGTAATGCTGCAGCTGTCACTCCTGCCGGTGGCTCATGTCTGCTGTCCGTGGTTCTACAACATACCAAACCCATTATTTGCTTGTGGTACCCTGTCTTAAATCTTGGCTTCCCAGTCCTCAGAAGAAAAAAAAATGAAAATTGGATTCCACATATGTCAAAAACCAACAAACAAACCAAAGCTACCATCCATCCTCACTGAGGGCCAGGCACCCAGTGGCTCAGCACTCAGGCTGCAGTCACACGCCAGGCTCTGTGGCTGCAGGACCAAGCATGGCACCTGGTTTTCTTTCTGTCTTCATTATAAGGACTTGGGTGTCTCCTGTAGAGGGAGTTGCTTGTGCCCCTTCATGATACTACAGGTGGCAGAGTGTTTTACCCCTGTCTGTCCAGAAGAAGCCTCATCTTGATGCATGGTGGCATCTCTGGCCATCTAGAAAAATGGTGGTCTCCAGAAAGATGCTTCTGGAATCTGCCTTCCAGACGGTTCCTCTCCCTTTTCCACAGTTTCTCAAGAGCTCAGGCTGTGTGCTGAGAGTGCTCTGTAGCCACACATAATAACATCATGGTCATGAACCCATTCCTCTTCTCACTCCCCTGTGCCCACTTGGCCTTCTGGAAGGAACCTGCTCTTGATCCCGCTCAGTGAAGGCCACCAAATGTCAGACGTGGTTGTACTTTGTAGCCACTCAAGAGTTAGAGGTGTTTAGTGATCTCCCTAGAACTGGCTCCCGGGTGGGAATGGATCCCTCCTCTTGGGGCCCCACCTCCCAATGTGAGCTCATGTGAAGGTCTTAAGACAAAGTGTCTGGTTGCTTGTCTGTGGTCTGCTTTCAGCCTTCCTTCCATACCGTAGATCCTCCACCCTGTCCCAGATCCTGCTGCTCTATCCATTTACCCATGAGTCCACATGGGCTCTCAGACTCTGTCTTCGATAGCAGATCTTCTAGACCACCAGCTTCCACTTTTATTTCGTAACATTGGTGGAGCTAGGAAGAAGGAAAAACGAGGTGGCAGGGCAGTCACTGGCCCTGGTGCAGCCAAACAGTAAGAACTGTACCTCCTGGCCAGTGTGGATTTGCACAACTGTGGACATTCATGAGCCTCTTAGCCAGAAGGCAGGACTGTCTCTCTGGCACAGTGCTTAGGATCAGTTGGTAACAGTCAGTAGTTAACCATGCATGCCTGTGAGGGAAGCAATCTATAATTGCACTGGGAGGCAGATACCAACACTGAAGGGGTTTCTGAGAGTCGCCACATGTCCTTGGGGCTGTTTGTGTTTTATTGTACTATGTCCTCACAATAAATTGCTTTATTTCTTTTTTTCTGTTTTGCATAAAGTTTGCTGAGTTTGTTTCTATTGCTGCCAATCAGATGCCTCCTACTCGCTAGTCTGAAGAAGCTGACTGCTTCTAATCAGCATCCACCCCATGCAGCCATCTGGCAAGTGTACTTCCTTCCACTCCCTGTAGCTCCAGCCTTCACCTTCACATGCCTGTCAGTGATGGTTCTCTGACAGATGACCACATATTGCATAGCTGCTGAAGGTCAGAGGTTAGGCACACCTAACCTCTGCTTGGGGTCTCACAAGGTTGCAGGGAAGTGTCAGGGAGGGGCTGTGATTTCATCTGGAGGCTGTGCTGAAGGTCCAGGAAGATTTCCCCACCCCCCAGGCAGGTTTTTGTGTTTGTGGCCGCAAGTCTGAGGGCCTGGCTTCTTTCTGGCCATCATTTGGAGGTGGCAGTTCCTATGGCCGCTTTATCAGGCAAGCCAAGCAGTCTTCATAGTGACCCAGCTAACAAGACTGTCTTCATTTTTTTTTCAGTTTATTTAAAGAGTATTTTGTGTTTTGCCGGCATGATTTTTCATGTGTGCCTGATGCCCACAGAGGTCAGAATTGGGTTTTGGATCCTCTGGAACTATAGTTACAGATGTGAGCCACTGTGTGGGTTCTGGGAACCAAAACTGGACCTTCTACAAGCACAGGTGTTCTTAACTGCTTGACTATCTCTCCATCCCAGCAGTGTTTTTTCATTATTTAATGTTTTGTGTGTGTGCAGTGTGCAGGTGTATGTGCAGGTGAGTATGCAGGTGTGTGTGTGTTTATGTGTGTGCAGGTGTGCGTGCAGGTGAGTGGGCATGCAGACCAGAGGACAACTCTGACATTCCTCAGAAGCAGTTCACCTTATGTATTGGAGACAAGGTCTCTCATTGACCTGAAGCTCTCTGAATAGGCTAGGCTAGCTGGCCAGGGAGCCCCAGGGATCTACTTGTCTCACCTCCCTAGAACTAGGATTGTAAGTGTCCGCCCCATGCCTGGCCTTTTCTTCAGGTTCTGGGGCTCAAACTCAGGTCAAACACTATACCAACTAAGCTGTCTCCTCAGCCCAAGACAGTCATGTATAATCTAATCGTTACACATAAGACACAACAGTGACATACTATAGCTATCTCCACATCCTGTGGTTTACATGCAAAGGAAGGGAATAGGCAGAAAAGAACCACTGAACTCCAATTCCATCCACCCGTACATTAAAGGTCACAAATGACACATGAGGCTGTATTTGATAAGGGGAGTGCTTCATCAAGCTTGTTTCCATCCTTTCTATCCAGATCTAAGTCCATTCTTTGTGCACAAATTGTACTTGAGAGAGCAAAAAATAAAAATAAAAAAGAGCTCAAGTGGATGGCCCATGAAGAAGGACTGGCTGTGAGATGAAACTGGGGAGAGATGAGGCTAGAGTAACAGGTGGAGCTAGAGTTAGTGGAAGATAGAATCAACCAGAGAAGGAACCGCTGAGAGGTAGTGAAGACAGTGGGTGATGGAGATGGAGTCAATGGGGGTGGTGACAGCAAACTGAGTCAATGAGGGATTGTTGTGCCCAGTTTTCAGAACCCCAAAAGAACCCACCAACAAGGAGATGACTCACTGAAGGCAAGGACAAAGGTTTCTTTATTAACTCGAGGATATGAGCTGCAGCAAGGACCCCATCCATTCAGGAACAAATGGAGTACCCACTTTTGACTGTGGGGTGCTTTTATAAGGGAAAATTGTAGGGCCGGAAGCCCTAAGATTACAAAACTTCTGTGGTTACACAGGACAGGACAAAGATTGTATGCTTCAGGCAAGGTACAATTAAGCAGGATGCTGCAGAGGAAATGAGTTTGTTAATTGTCTCCTGGGCTGGGGACTTATACAATTGATAACTATCTGATCCTCTTTGGACCAGAGGAATGTGGACACCATTTTAGGGTGTGATATCTGGTCTAAGGGCTTGAGTCCTATGGACCTTTGTTTAACCTTGTCTGCTGAGCTGCCTTTTGGGAACTCAGAGTTTTATTTTGGGGCTTTGGAGTCTGGGTTTTAGACTTTTATTAATTTTCCCCTTTCAGGATGAGGCCTGAGGAAGATGGAATCAGGAGGTAAAACCAGAGCAGGAGGAGAGGCTAGATTAAGAGCATTTGCTGCTCTTGCAGAGGACCAGGGTTGGGTTCCCAGTGCTCACATGACAGCTGGCTACCATCTGTAACTCCAGTATGTGGTTGAGGAGGTGGTTCTGAGGCCCTCTTGGTTTCCACAGGTGGTACAATACATACATGAGGCAAAACATCCATACATAAAAAATAAATCTTTAAAAAGTGCTAGGCTTGAGAGGCAGAAGCAAGTGAATCTCTCTGAGTCCAAGGCCAGCCTGGTCTACAAAGCAAGTTCCAGTTGAGTCAGAGCCAAATAGTGAGAGCCCATCTCAAAAACAACAGCAAAATGCTAAGGAGAAGGGGTAGAGAATGGTGGGGCTGCAGCTGGAGGCAGCAAAAGGCAAGGAAGGAGCCTGATGAGGTCAGGAGGAGCTGGACATGGTAGGGCCTATACCTGGGTTTATAAGCTTTCCCAAAGAGAGTGAAGTCAAGAGCTGGGGAGAGAAAATTTGTATTTCAGATCTTTACAAGCCTATGTTGTAGAAGAAACGACCTAGGTAGAGGTGAGACTGGAATCAGGGAGACACCTTTAGAACTGGTGCTGACATTGGCCCAAGTTAAGGACAGCTCGGGTGGTGGGTGGTGGACACTTGGCCACTTTTCTTGGGAGGCACAAGTAGCATGGTCTGGCTGATTCTGAGCCCTTCCCAGACTTGAGAGCTGACTGTAAGAACACTCCAGTTATAATGGACTTGGAAGGTCCCTTCTGTGAGCTCTGACAAGTTGCTAAACTGGTGCAGGCATAATGTGTGTTTCATGGTACAAGGGACCTGGGCAAGAGTGAGAAGACGGGCTGGCAAAAGGTGATGGGTAGTAGCTAGAAGGCATGGAGCCAGGTTACATGTGTGTTCTTGAGGTTGTCACCCATTCACCCACCAGACACTATTCCAGATATCAGTGTGGCACCCTCTGTCTTCATGCAATATTCACTGCATTTGAGCAGTTAAACATTTGGGGTGTGTGTGTGTGTGTGTGTGTGTGTTATATGATTGCTCATGTATGTAGGTGTGTGTGTGTGTGTGTTGTATGGCTGCTCATGTATTCATGTATGTAGGTGTGCATCCAGAAGCCAGTATCAGGTGTCTTCTTCAATTGCTTTTCCTTGTTATGTTTTGAGGTAGGGTCTCTCACCGAACCTGGAACTCACTAATTTGACTAGACTGGTTGGTCATCAAACCCCATGAATGCTCCTGTCTGCCTCTCTAGCACTGGATTATAGATGCTGGGGGTGTGATCTCAGGTTCTCACGTTTTGCACACAAGTGCTTTGCTGACTGAGATATCTTCCCAGGCCTTCGGTACATTTTGAATGCACATGCCTTGGGAGGGTGCTGACTGAGGAAGGCTTTCTAGAAGAAGCAATGTCTGTACTTGTCTAAATCCTAGAGTAGGATTTAGTTAGAAGAGAAAGGAGGAATAGTTGAGGCTGCTGTGATAAGGATGTGGGCAAAAGCCTGTTTACTCAATATTTGACCACTCTCCTGAGGCTCCCTTACATCGTCTACAGTAGATACAGAGGGGAGAATGTGGGTGTGGCTTGACTTACGGCAACCAAGGGAGAGTGATAAGAATTGAAATTGGAAGGAGTCCTGGTCAAACAGATTTGACCTCTGCCTGGGGCAGCAGAGTGGACAAAAGAGAGGTGGGGTGGTCTGTCAGAATGCTGGTGACAGCAATTCAGGAGAGAGATGTCTGTGACTTGAGTGACAGCTGTGACAACACCCTCCCCCCAGGAAACTTACTTTTGATTCTAACCAGAGGCAGTAGAAGTCTCTGGGGTCAGGGTTGCAATGAGTACAGGACTCTTGTGAAGTCCTTGTAATCCCCCATTCTCTCTAGCTCCAGGAGAAGAAGACTAACTTTGCTCTGTGGAGTTGATCCTTGAGCCCTTTTGCCTCCCAAGTCATCTTGGACTCTTGTCAGGATCCAATTGCATGGGTCTGGTTAGGAATTATGTAACAAGCTCCCCACGTTTGTTCTTCTGGGTGGGCTTAGGGTGCCTTTTGTTCAGGCCACAGCTGTTGTTTGGATTGGGGTTGGAAAGGTACACACTGGCTAACAACTCCCCTTGAATCAGCTGGTCCCTGTCACCATGGCTATCACCTAGGAACTCAGGTCACTGAATGAGAAGGTGGCCAAGGGACTCCTATTGTCCTTTGAAATTCCTGGAAATTGGAGTATCAGGAGAGTGAGGTGGGGCCAGTAAGTAGCTCCACCCATTACCCCCTTATATTAGGTCTACACAGCTTGTGTTCTGGGATACCTCAGAGGTGGCATTGCTCTTAGCTCTCCACACAGCAAATGCCAATCTGAGTCATTCCATCAGGGCCCAGAAGAGAGAAGCTGTGAGAGAAGGGCTCCACACAGAACAAGGTCCCAGACAGAACTGGCCCAAACCACTCGAGAGGCTTTGTGCAAATGGATCCTTCTAACTGTCTGATGTAAAGGCTCTTTGTGTTGAATTAAGAAGCTAAGTTTTCAAAGACAGAACATCTTAGAAAAAAATTGTATTTTTATTTATCTATACAAGAGAGTGTTGGGTCCCTGGAGCTGGAGTTACTGCAAGATCCTGGGAACCAAACTCTGGTCCTCTGCAAGAACAGCAAAAGACTCCTAGCTTTGAGCCGCCTCTTCCGACACTAAGTTAGAATTTAAGAAGTACACACAGTTACCTCATTTCCTCATTTTTTTCCTTTTTATATTTTGAGGCAGGGCTTCATGTAGCCCAGGCAGGCTGGCCTTGACCCTGCTTCCACCTTCCAGGTGCTGGGATTACAGATGTATACCACTACTTAGGTTTTTTGTTGTTGCTGCTTTTCGAGACAGAATCTTGCTATGTAGCCCAATGCTGTGGAACAATCTTGAAGACTGTAAATATATATTGCTCTCATTGTTAATAAAAATTGGCTTATTGGCTTGGCTAGGCAGGATTTGGGGGACAGAGAGAATGCTAGGGAAAAGGAGGGCCAAGTTAGAGAAGATGCCAGAGGAAACAGGAGATGCAAGCTAAAAGAAAAGTAACACCATGTGGCAGAATGTAGATTAATAGAAATAGGTTAATTTAAATTGTAAGAGCTAGTTAGTAATAAGCCTGAGCTACCTACCAAGCATTTGTAATTAATATCAAGTCTCCATGTCAGTTATTTGGGAACTGGAGGGTGGGAAAGAAAAGTCTGTCTACAGCCCAAGCTGGCCTTAAACTTGGAATCTTAATTCAGAAATGGCCAGATTACAGGCATGTGCCACCACGCAGCCCCTGAGTTTTAGTGTGTGAGGTTTCAGGGCACCACATACAGGTATGTTTCCCAAACTCTAAGAGGAGCAAGTGTCTCAATGAGAAAAGCTCCAAGGCCAGCCATTGCTGTCAAGAAGAAAATGCTCTTCAGCAACACCTCTGAAGCTTTATGGTAAACAAACACAAGCTTTATTATCATTTTGTTTTCTATTGTTAAAAAAATAACAAGGCACTGGAAAATACACAGAGTGCTTGGATCCCTGGGGCCACTCTGTGTTAAGCAAAGTAGCCCCAGAGGAAGATGCTACAGGTGATGCACACAATACAGTTGACGTCTAGCAGGGTTTTCACCAAGGGATTTTCCTTCAAGGACACTATGATGGGTTCTGCTTTGCTTGGAGGCTCCTCTTTGTCCTTCTCCATCCCACAGAGCCACAGGACAGCCTTCAGCACCTTGGACTGTTTGGGGGAGATTTCATCTGGAAAGAACCCAGCAAAGGAAGGTCACAAGGGAACTGCCTGTTCCCAAGAGGAGGAAGAGATTGACAACATGTGTTCATGAACTGGGATATGGAATCGATGTTCTTCTTCTGGAAGGCATAGCCAGCCTTCCATATTTGGAGATTTATCCCAACATGAATCAGGAATATTCAGAGGGGAGCCCGGCGTTGGTGGTGAACGCCTTTAATCCCAGCACTCGGGAGGCAGAGGCAGGTGGATCTCTGTGAGTTCGAGACTAGCCTGGTCTACAAGAGTGAGTTCCAGGACAGTCTCCAAAGCCACAGAGAAACCCTGTCTTGAAAAAGCAAAAAACAAAACAAAACAAAACAAAAAACAAAACAAAAAAAAACCAAAGGAATATTCAGACCGGACTTGCTCATCATTCTTCCCTAAACAATGCCGTATAACAGCTACTTAGCAGCGCTGACATTGTATGGGGTATATAGAGGTAGTTCGAGTATGCAGGATGTCCATAGGCTATGTGAATATGGTGGCATTTGTGGGTGCACATGTGTGTGAGTGCACATGGATTACTGCATGTGAGCCAGAGGACAACCTCATGTCATTCTCTTGAGTTGTCTTTCTTTCTTTTTTTTTTTCCTTGAGACAATCTTTCACTGGACTAGAACTCACCGAGTAGGTCAGGCTGACTAGTGGATGAGACTCAGTGATTAAAAACAAAACAAACAAACAAACAAACAAACAAAAACCCATGAATTTTGGGGACCAAATTCAGATCTTCATGCTTCCAAGGCAAGCACTTTACTGACCACTGTCTTCCCAGCCCCTACTTTGCCATTTTATACAAGGGACTAGAACATCTAGAGATTTAGGACCCCTGTGGGTCCTGGGATCAGTTTCTCTCAGGCTCTGAGAACAAGTATGTCCACTAGTACCTCCTTTTTTTTTGTTTTTTGTTTTTTGTTTTTTGTTTTGTTTTTTGAGACAGGGTTTCTCTGTGTAGCTTTGGAGCCTATCCTGGCACTCACTCTTGAGACCAGGCTGGCCTCTAACTCACAGAGATCCACCTCCCTTTGCCTCCCAAGTGCTGGGATTAAAGGCCTGCGCCACCAACGCCCGGCGTCCACTAGTACCTTAAGTCTGGAAGATTATCAGTGTCTTCAGATGAAAGAATCAAGGCTCACACACTAACTTTAGTGAAGCCACATAGAAGATAAGTGAGATGGGGCTTAGGTCCCAGCTCTGTGCCCTCTCTATATCACAGTGTCTTGCAGTAGGATGAAGGACTGGGGCACTGTTGTAGAATGCTATTTCTGTGTGTGGAGCTCAGGCTGCATGCCCAGCAGTTTACAGGAATCCAGACAGCTAATCCACCTGAGTGGGGAAGCCAGTTTACACATTGACTATGATGACGGTGTCTTCACCTCTACAAAGAAATATGCTCTCCCCAGGTTTTAAAACATATGACCTGGAGTTCCCCACTCTCTAGGCTGAGTAACCGAGCAAACACAAGGCCCTCAGTTCAATCCCTAGCACTGGAAGAAAAAAAGAAAAGTTAAAAAAAAAATGCCTGTGGAGTTTCTTACCTTAAGTTGACATAATATAACCTGAATCTTCATACCATGGAGATAACTTTGCCATGCCAACATGAGGCATGGTGTACCCAGATTTTCCCCATTGTCCAAGAGATGGAAATTTAGAATCTCATGTGAAATCTCCAAATTTTAAAATGATAACTCACATTTTATAAAGTGAGCTAAACTTAAATAAGTGATGTGAAGATTGTCATGGTGTTCCAGCCTATGGTGTATGTTTGCATGAAGTCTTGGTAGGCTCTGGGTCTGCTGTTCGTGTGTCTCTGTGAGTTCCCTCTGGTAGGCATGGAAGGCCATCACAGCCAGGGGATGCTGAGATTCCAAGCCTTCCCCTTTTTCAGATTGTGATCTGACGTAATCTCCCCTGAACAAATAATGCTTCGTAAGCTCCACTATAACCAAGACCAGAGGCAACTCACGGCTATGGGCTTTGTTCTTATTTTCTTGAACTATCTCCAACTGGATGCTGGTGCTGGTGGCCTCTGTAGTCCCATTCTGAGGGAGGGTTGAAGGCAGGGGGCTTGCCAGTGGCACTGGATCGTGACGAGTAAACCAAGTCAGGCGGCTGACCTGAGAAACAGAGGCAACTATGAGACACAGATGGGAGCTGCTGTTTTCCCTCCCTTCTCCCTACACAGCATCCACCTCAGCCTTCAGGTTAGACATTGCTCATAGTGTGACTTCTCTTCCAAGCAGCTTCAATTCCCTCCACTCCTCAGAGCCAATGGCTGTACCTCTATCTTGCTCCTCTGTCCTCTGATAGCCCTCCTCTTGCTGCTATCTAACTGTCCTAGCCCTAGGATACTGTGTGAGCCACAGATTGACCCTTCAACTCAGCCTTTCTTCTGGTTCAAGGACAAGGTTGTACCTGAGCTGATGGAAACTGCTAAGAACCAGGACCGGGAATGCTTACGGCATAGACATGTCCCCTGGGCCCCACTCTGGACTTCAGTTATCTTGCTTCAGCCTGGAATCCCTGTCCTGTCACTTTTAATGACTCTCAGAGGCTATGCCTGTCAACCAAAATGTACCATCTCTGTGGAGGGTGCCTCTGTGAACCAGCTCACGGTGAACACAGTGATGAGGGTGGTAGAAGACAGAATCATGGAGAAGTAGAGATAGTGGACATCCTTCACCACAGCTGGCCGATCATCGGGCTGGTCACACCGAGGTTGCACGTAGATAAAGTCCAGGACCAGCCTGACTAATCCTAGCAGCAGGCCCAAGATCAGACCTGAGAAGGCACCCTGCAAACCAGAGCAAAGCCGTCTTAGGGATGTCAAGGGCACCAAAACTTCAAGAAGCCATTTCAAGAACTTGTCTTTCTCATGATCCTCACTGCATTGCAAAGGTTTGGAGCTATGTACCTGTTCATCTTCTACAAATACAGTCAGCCCTTGGTATCCTGAAGGAGCAGTTCCAGGACCCATAATAACAAAGTCCACAGCTGCTCAAGGCCCTTGTATAGAATGGCATAGTGTTTGCATGTGGCCTATACATATCACTTACATACTTTAAATTACCTATACATTACATATAATACTCAATGCAATGTGAGTATTATGTAAGTAGTCAGTGTATTGTATGATTTAGAGCAGTGTTTCTTAACCTTCCTACTGCTGCAACCCTTTAATACAGTTCCTCATGTTGTGGTAACCCCCACCATAAAATTACTTTCATTTCTACTTCATAACTGTAATTTTGCTATTATGATGAATCTTAATGTAAATATTTGTATTCTGATGGTCTCAGACAAACCCCATGAAAGGGTCATTGGACTCCCATAGGTTGAAAACCATTGATTTAGAGGTTAACATCAGAAAAAAAACAAAGCTGTGCTCAGTAGGGTCACAGCTTTTTTTCCTCCGAATATTTTCATTCTGCTATTGGGTGAGTCCGGCTGAGCTCACAGATTCGGATGTCCAACTATAATGAGTTGATTACATCTGATACACTCATTCCCTTCTAATTTGGCTTCTCTGTTAATGGCAAGAGTGTGTCATGAAGCCAAGTATGGTGGTTAAAACTTGTGACACCCATATCTAGGCAGGAAGATTGTGAGCTGGAGGCCAGCCTGAGTGTGGTTAGCTTTGTCAACTTGATGGAACTTAGAATCACCTGAGGGAGGCTCAGTGAGGGAATGTCTTGACCAGGTTTCTCTGTGGGCCTGTCGAAGGATTGTCTTTGATGTAGGAAAACTCAGTCTAAAAGTGCAGCACCATTCTCTGGTCCAGGGCCCTGGGCTGTATTAGAGCAGGGGGCTACCTGAACACTCAGCCTGTGTGCATCACCCTCCCTGTGGTGGTTTGAATGAAAATGGCCCCATAGGCTCATGGGGACTGGCACTATTGGGAGGTATGGTCTTGTTGGAATAAGTGTGGCATTGGAGGAAGTGTGTCACTGCGGGTGGGCTTTGAGTCTCAAATGCTCAAGCCAGGTCCAATGTCTCAGTCTCTTCCTGCTGCCTTCAGATTTGTTTTTTGAGACAGGGTTTCTCTATGTAGCTTTGGAGTCTTTCTCGGCACTTGCTCTGTAGACCAGGCTGGCCTTGAACTCACATTAATCTGCCTGCCTCTGCCTCTATCTCTCAAGTTCTGGGATTAAAGGCATGCACCACCACCGCCTGGCTGCCTTCAGATCTTGATGTAGAACTCTTAGCTATCTCTCCAGCACCATGTCTGTCTATGTGCAGACATGCTTCCCACTATGATGACTGTGGACTAAGCCTCTAAAACTGTAAGCCAGCCCCAATGAAATGCTTTCCTTTATAAGAGTTGCTGTGGTCATGGTGTCTCTTGACAGCAGTACAAATCCTCAGAAACTCCCTACTCTTGCCTGGATGTGATGTGACTACCTGCTTCAGGTCCTTGCTACCTTGACTGTACTGTAGTAATGGACCATGACCTGGAACTGTGAGCACATGTAGACTCTTTCTCCTCTAAGTTGCTTTTTGTCAGGATGTTTTAATACAGAAATAGAAATGTGCTATATACTAAGGCCCTGACTCAAAAAAAAAAAGAAAGAAAGAAAGAAAGAGAAAAAAGAAAAGAACGAAAGAAAATGGAAACACATGAAGACACATCTGAGAACACCATCTCATTTTTTCAAAGGCCTAATGGCCCCTTCCTGTTTCTTCCCACACAGAAATCACTTGCCCTGGTAACACCCAAGTCTAGCCCACATAGTCAGGCCCCTGCCAGACCATTCCCCACCAATTCTCCCAGTGCTCATGAGCAGTACCTGGGTATTATGTTGCCATAATTTGTCCAGATTTGTCTTTTCTTATTTTTTAAAATTTATTTAACTTTATTTTATGTACATTGGTGTGAAGGTATTAGATCTCCTTTAACTGGAGTTACAGACAGTTAAGCTGCCACATGGGTACTGGAAATTGAACCCAGGTCCCCTGGAAGAACAGTCACTGTTCTCATCGGCTGAGCCATCTCTCCAGCCCCCAGATTTACCTTTTCATTGGTACGCTTCCAGAAACATCCCATAATGAAGACTATAGCCACGGGTGGCTGCAGGTAAGAGCTGATGGACTGGATGTAGATGAAAAGTTGGCCTCCCTGGCTGGCCTGCACCACAGGGATCCAGAGGATGGAGACGAGCACCAGCACAAATACGAACACCCTGTGTGGAGAGAGGGCAATGCATCTGTCTCCTCTGAACACCTGCTTTCCTCCCTTTACTATACACCTTCACTGACTGGTAACCTACGTGAGAGCCATCCCTCCTAAGTGTACGATCCCGTATCCTTCACTAAATCTGCAGTCATGCAACTCCAATGACCATCAACATTGAGCACACCCATCAAGCCAAAATGCTCCCTGCTTACAGTTTATTCCTGCAGCCCCTGAGTAGTCACGAATGTGCTTGTTCCCTCTGTTCACCTTCCCTGGAGCACCCTACAAATGTTCTCTGCTGTATGGAATGCGACCTTCAGCTGCTCACTCAGCTGCATGGTGGTCTTTGGGGTCCATTTAAGGGTAACACACATCCATATTTCATACTCACTCCCTCTCCTGAGACAGGGACTTTCTGTGTAGCTTTCTGCCTCAACCTCCCAAGGATTACATGTCTGCACTAACTCACCAGGGTATTTCATTGATTAAAAAAAAAAAATTATTGGGGCTTTCCTTTCTCAGTGTCAGCTTGTTCTGAGGTAAAGACAGGGTGGCTGGGCCCCTTCAACGGTTCAGAAGTTCCTGGGGCTTCCCAACTCTTCATGGACCTAATAGGGCTGAGGGAGACCGGCCAGCCCATCTTCACCATCCTCCTGCTTTGCCAGCTGGGTATCTCCTACAGAGCTGACAGCTGCAACTTTGAGAAGCCACCACTGTACCCAGATGGAACCTCAGTCAGGTTCAGCCCTCCCCTGGGAGACATCAAGGCGTATTGTACAGACGGGCAGTTACGCCTGGATTGGAACGTTAGTAGAACATTACCGATGAGGTTCCAGCTGAGGTGCAGTTCAGGCGCCGGCTGCCCACAGCAAATTGGACATTGGGTGACTGTGGACCCCAGGATATCTCTGGCTTAGGTGTGATTGAGGACATTCATGGTAACGTTTCTGAGTCCTGCCTCTGTCCTTCAGAGAACATGGCCCAGGCTCTCCTGGGTGTGTGTGGGGGGGGTTGCTACTGGAGGCCCCTGGAGTAGTTGGAGTGCTCCTGTGTGTGTTCCACCTGAACCCTTCCCCCAGCGTGAGGTCAAGTTCCTGGTGGAGCCACTGGGCCAAGGTGGAAGGTGGTGTCTGACCACGCAAGGCCTGTCGCTGCAACCAGCTATCCCCGAAGGCTGCCTGGGAGTCAGGCCCGGTGCTCAGGTGAGGTACTTGGTGTGTGGGCACATGTTGTCCTGCACGTGCCAGCCTCAGAACTGGAAGACCGTGTTCCTTGGCAAGCCACTAAACCTCTCCGGAGCTGCCTACTACTTGGTCATACTTGCCAGGACTCACTTCCGCCAGCCGCAGCCCCTACCAGACATGGCACCTTCCTGCCCAAGAGCTCACAGGACTTCAAAACACATAAACTGCGGATGGTGGTGGTGCATGCCTTTAATCCCAGTACTCGGGAGGCAGAGGCTGAGGCAGATGGATCCCTGTGAGTTCGAGACCAGCCTGGTCTACAAGAGCTAGTTCCAGTATAGCCTCCAAAGCTACAGAGAAACCCTGATTGAAAAACCAAAAACAAGAACAAAAGACCAGAATCTCATTTGTAAACAGGTAGCACCAGTAAAGGATTAGCCTGGCATACAGTTGATGCTCAATAAATGCTAGTTGATCTCCTTGGGGGGTTGGTATTGGGGTCGGGAATATAACTCAGTGGTTAAAAGCACTGACTGCTTTTCCAGAGGACCTGGGTTCAAGTTCCAGCTCCCACCTAGCAGTTCATAACTGTCTGTAGTTGCAATTCCAGGAGATCCAATGCCCTCTTCTGGCATCCAAGGGCACCACGCACATAAATGGTGCACAGACATACATGCAGGCATACTCACACGGTAAATAAATGTTTAAAATTCTTATTTGGGGCCAGGAAGTGGTGGCACACGACTTTAATCCCAGCACTCAGGAGGCAGAGGCAGGGAAATCTCTGTGCATTTGAGGTCAGCCTTGTCTACAAAGTGAGTTCGAGGACAGCCAGGGCTACACAGAGAAACCCTGTCTTGAAAAACAACAACAATAACAACAACAAAATCTTACTTTGTAGGCATCAGGGTGGATAGCCCTCACATGGAGGTCAGAGAACTTACAGGAATTAGTTCTCTTCTCCCACCATGTGGTGCCTGGGTATCAAACTCAGGCCATCAAGTTCGGCAGTAAGCACCTGCTGAGCCGTCTCACCGGACCATTTAATTGCTTCTTGGGACTGAAAAGTATTCTATCATGAACATACCATTTCCTCCCATTGCTTGTCTTTTACCAGTTAATGACAGAATTCCTGCCCCCTTCTTTGCAACTATAAACTACTTGTATAAACACCTGTATGCAGGTCTGTGGACATGCTCTCATTTCTAGGAATGCAAACTGTTGAATCCTGTAGTAAGTTCATGCTTAACATTTGAGAAGCTATAGTATTGTTTTTAAATAGAATTGTTCATTATCCTGTCTGTACTGTGTAGGGCTTCTAGTCTCTCCCCTTTCTTGTCTTTTTTTGTTTGAAACTTTTATTTTTTTATTTTTCGTTCTTTTTTTTCATTTATTTAGCTCATAAATAAAGTCATGCACACTTATGATACAGAATACAGTATGTTCACAATGGCATGGCTAAATTAAACCAATTAACATGTTATATCACACATATTCATCATTTTTGTTTTGAGAACACTTAAAGTATACTATCTCACAACTTTTAAAATATAGCATATTGTTATCAACCATATTTATCATGCTCTCAGTAGACCTCAAGACTTCAGAGAGTCCATGCCTCTTGTCCAACTGCAGTTTTATATCCTTAAACCAATCGTTTCCCCATTGTTAAAAGACCCACATGGAAACCTAATAGCCACAATTCTGCTCTCTGTTCCCATAAGTTCATCATTTCTAGGTTACACATAAAATTGAAATTATGTGACATTTGGCTTCCAGTGTGTCACTTTTTTTTTTTTTTTTTTTACTACTTACTAAAGATGAAATCAAATTTGCATGCACAGGTGAGCACTCACTGAAACACCTTGGATTCATCACATATTTGAGTTTGAAACTTTTATTTTTAAAACAGAGCCTCACTAAGTAACTTAGACCGGCCTAGAACTTGCTATGTGGTTCAGACTGGTGGCACACTCAAGGTCTTGCTGCATCAGCTTTTCAAGTGCTGGGGTGACAGGCTTGCGCCACTATTCCTGCTGCTACTGGCATTCAGTGGGCTGAGTGGTATCTCATGTAATGAATGATGTTGAGTATCTTGTCACAGGCTGGTAGCCATTTCTACATCTTCATTGGTAAAGTGTCTATTCAGTATTTTCATGGTCGGTCATACTACATTCCAAGAGTTCATCATATTTTCTAGATTACATGTTCTTTTTTTTTTTTTCGGTTTTTCGAGACAAGGTTTCTCTGTGTATCTTTGGAGCCTATCCTGGCACTCACTCTGGAGACCAGGCTGGCCTCCCGAGTGCTGGGATTAAAGGCATGCACCACCAACGCCCAGCTTAGATTACATGTTCTTAAGCACATAATGTGGCCTGCAAATCGGCTATCTTTATCTCTCTTTAACGGTGTCTTTTCAAGTGATCAAGTGCAGTGCATCTGACTTTCCTTCAGTGGGTTAACATTCAAGGTCATGTCTGCGCACTCTTTCCCTAAACTATGGCCAAGACATCCATCCCTCTACATGAATCTTTGAGTGACAGGGCCCCCAAGGAACAGCTTATTTGTGTCAATTTTACATCACATTTCATGACGCTCATTTCTGCTCCCCTACTAGACTCTAGGACTTTGCAGGAGTCTTGGACTAGAAATCACTGCCCCAGTCTAAGGGGCCTCTGGTAGTGGATCAGTATTTAACCCTAGTGTACGAATGGACTTTGGGAGCCCATTCCACTTAGAGGGATACTCTGTCAGCCTAGACACATGGGGGAGGGCCTAGGCCCTGCCCCAAATGATGTGACAGACTTTAATGATCCCCATGGAAGGCCTCACCCTTTCTATGGAACAGAAAGGGGATGGGATGGGGGTCAGTGGGGACACAGGAGGATAGGAGGGAGAGGCAACTGGGATTGATATATATAAAATAAGAGCGTTGCTGGTTTTTAATCCCAACACTCAGGGGGCAAAGACAGGTGGATTTCTGTGAGTTTGAGGCCAGCCTGGTCTACAGAGCTAGTGCCAGGATAGGCTCTAAAGCTACACAGAGAAACCCTGGCTCGAAAAACCAAAAATTAAAAAAAATAAATAAAATAAAATGAGATTGTTTCTAATTTAAATTTAAAAAGTTAAAAGAAAAGAAAAGAAAAGAAATCACTGCCTCTACTTCCACCCTACCCTGTCTTAATGAGCTACCTCCTACCATCCTCCAGATCCCAACCCAGATTGGTGCTTCCCATCTGAATGTCTAGGTCATGTGATTCCCAGTCAGAACACTCATCAAGTCTTTAACCATCTGTTTGACTTCTTCCCCACATGCCAATAGACATACGTCTTTTAGTGCTGTGTTCAGTACCAGAGAAATGTTTCCAAATACTGGGACATTTTTAAAGTACTGCTTTAAGTACTGGAACACAGCAGGTGTTCACAGGACATCTGTTGAATCAGTGACTTAAGTCATGCAGAGTTCCTACTCCTCACTGTCAGCAGCAGAGGCTGAGCAAGCTTGGGCACATTGGCTTTGCCTGTCTGTGAGCTCAGCTCCCTCCTTGCTAGGTATCTGAGCTTTTCACTACCCAGGGTCCCTACCCTGTACAGCCTTACCTGCCCACAATCATGAGCTCCCTTTCAGATGCCCGTGGCCGGATGTGGGTCCACAAGTCCATGGTGAAGATGGTGCTGGCACTATTAAAGATGGAGGTGAGGGAGGACATGAGAGCGGCCACCATCACAGCCATCATGAGCCCACGGAGTCCTGGGGGACAGAAGGGAGGTCTATAGGCCTTGGGCTTTCTGATGGCAGCTTCTGCCTTCTCTTGTGACCCTGTCACCCCAGGCCTAAAGCTAGCTGATCCTGATGGCTCATCTCTGAGGTAGACCCTGTAGTGGGGTAGCCAGACAAGACTTTGTGGGTTTCCCAAATTCTGACCTTTGGGGTGCCCATAGCTCTTATGTCTTGTCCCTACCTCAGATCAGCACTTAGACAGTATCTTCCTTTCTAAGTGGTCCAGGGGACTAAGGATAGGGGTGAGGGGACATTACCTGTGGGCAAAAGTTCCAGCACAAGTTTGGGATATGCGATGTCTGAACAGCCAGAGGGATTGCTACAGACCTGTTGGCAGATGTCGGGATGAGCACAGGCCACTTGATCTATGGAGGAAATGTAAGCTCAGAGTGAGGCAGACAGGCCCTAAGCCCAGACCTGGCTACAGTGTGCCAGAACCAGACTGGCACCACAAGAAGGGTCTGTGAGCTTATAGCTGAGAGAAATAGCAAAGAGCCTCAACTCCATATCCCTTCAGTTTCCTGAGCTCCTGCTGCCAGTCTGTAGAATGGGGGGATGCCATAACTATCTCATAACATTAGTGTGACTGTTGTCTGACACTACACTGCTAAGAAACTGCTTCATGGGGCTGGAGAGATGGCTCAGCAGTTAAGAGCACTGACTGTTCTTCCAGAGGTCCTGAGTTCAATTCCCAGCAACTACATGGTGGCTCACAGCCACCTTAAATGAGATCTGGTGCCCTCTGCTGGCATGCAGGCACAAGACTGTATACATAATAAATAAATAAATAAATAAATAAATAAATAAAATCTTAAAAAAAAGAAAAGAAAAGAAACTGCTTCATAAGATAAGAACAACAAGGCTGGAAAGATAGTTTGGTAGGCACTGACACACAGACACACACACACACTCCCACTCTACCCCCCAACACATACACAGTTCAGAAGTAAATGAAAGGCCAGCAAGCCTGATGACCTTAGTTCAATCCTAATGTGCCACAATATAGAAGGAGAGAACTGATTCCTGCAAGTTGTCCTCTGACCTCACACAGGTGACATGGCACACTTGCATGGATATGTGTGCACAGACACAGATACGCAGACTAAAATAATGATTAAAAAATAGGTCAATGGAGAAAAAGGAACATAGCAATTGGCTGAGATAATGCACAGGAAAACTTCAACACTCAAGTATTATCATACAGGACATAGTAAGAACACATCACCACTGTCATTGGGCCTCAAATAGAGCTGTGACACCCAATAACCAGTAGCGTCCTACCTCAGACTGCATCTTCTCAGCTGCCATCAGGGGGACAGTGATACACATCCGCAGTGAAGTCCCTCCATGATACTTTGTAAAAAATGCTTCACTTTTTTCTTCTTGGTGTTGGATCTAGAACTCAGGGCTTTGCACACACTGGGCACCCACTCTACTGCTACTGAGTGGCACCCCAGCCCCGTCAGTACTTTTAACCCCTCCTCTTCTGCCTCCCTCAGCTGCTCATGGGGTTCAGGTGCTGCTGCTCATTTTAGATTCAGGCTCACTGTGAGCTTCAAACCCTGAGTGTCTTTCCTTTTTTCCCCATCTTTTAAAAATATTTTATTTTTTAAATATTTTATTTCTTATATGTCCATGCATGTGTCTGTATGTGGGCTTATGCTCATGAATGCCAGTGTCCACAGAGGCCAGAAAGGGGCATTGGGTCCCCTGGAGCTGGAGTTACAGGCAGTTGTGAGCTGCCCATACTGGGTGATGGGAACTGAATTCAGGTCCTCTGGAAGTGTATTAAAAGGTCTTCACTAGTAGCCACCTCTCCAGCTCCCTCTTTCTGCATCTTTTTTTAGTTCTTTTCTCTCCCTAGTTGTTCTGATTTCTCCAGTGTAAAGTCACCTACCCATCCTGGTTCTCTAATTTGTCTCCACAGTTCACCTCTGCTGTGGCAAGGGTGTTATTTAGGTTCATGGGTTGTGGGGTTTGGGGTCCTTAGTGTGGCAATATTGGGAGGTGGTGGGCCCTTTAAGAGGTGGAGCTTAGTAGGAAGTCCTAAGATCACTGTGGATGTCCCTCAGGAGGGGTTAAGATTGGCTGCCTGGGAACCTGAGTTGAGCTCCCAGCATTCATGTGAAAAGCTTGGCTTGGTGCCAGGATAGGAGTGAGGGATTGGGAAGCACACAGGAGGATCCTTGGAGCTCACTGGCCAGCCATCCTAGCCAAATCAGTGAGCTCCAGGTTCACGGAGAAACTCTGCCTTTAATAAAAATAAAATAGCAATTGAGGAAGACACTCAGTATTAACTTTTGGCCACCACATGTCCATGCACACATATGTACGTGTGCCTGCACACACTCAAAACCACAAGCACCCATATGCCACATACATACACACCCCACCACTCAGAAAAATCAAGGGCTTTTGAGGAAACCAGCAAATAAGAAAACACTTAACATTCTGACTGCTGGAGCACTGAAACCTCCCATTACTGAAGTTCAAACTTGGGTGCCTCATTCTGTTCTGGGAAGCTCGCCTTCTCCACTAAATCTGAGAAGGAGCAGGGTCCTCTTACAGATATTTAATCATTAACTATAAAGGGCTTTTCCTACTAAGAATGCAACCTTCAATCATGGGACACGTGACTGGAGCAAAGTTTACAAATGATGTTCGGTGAAGAACGAAGTGTTCTTCCTACAGTATGCTCAGGGCCGGGGAAGTGATCTGTTGGTAAAGTGCTTGCTCCACAAGTGTGAGGACTGAGCTTGGGTGCCCAGCACCCAAGTAAGGCTGAGCACAATGCAGGTCTGTAATCAAAGTGCCAAGTAGGTGAAGATCCCTAGGGCTCGATGCCTCCCTAGTCCAGCTGAATCAGTGAGCTCCAGGGTCAGTAAGAGAGAGAGTGCTAGAGATCAACCATTGCTACACATGCAGGGGGAGAGGGAGAGGGAGAGAGAAAGGGAGAGGGGAGAGAGAGAGAGAGAGAGAGAGAGAGAGAGAGAGAGAGAGAGAGAGAGAGATTGTTCACCTTGGTGAAATTAATTGACTCCAGCAGCCCTGTGATAATTAACATACCCTTCAATAACATTGTTACCTGTTAACCAACTATTTGTATATAATAAGCTTGCTTGACATAGACCTCATTCCCAGCCATCTTACAGACAAGAAAACAAAGGAAAGAGAGGGTAAGGGATGTATCCAAGGCCACATAGCTCCTGAGTGTCAGAGCTGAGACTCAGGCCCAGGCAGTGTAGAATAGACCTCACACACACACATCAGCAGCTGTCTATCCATGTAAAGTTGCCCTTCGAAGGTACACAGTCAATGTGGTCGCTTTAAACCATGTCTGTTCTTATATGTCAGGCTTTACTCAACAGCCCTATGCTTTTCCATCAAGTCACCAGGGAGCCAAGATTTCAGGTCTGGCCCCACTCATGGCTTTTCCCAAGCTGTATGACCCCTACATGGAGGCATGACCTGTGATCCCATCTGAACTGGAGAGGCAAGCTTCTAGAATTCAACACCATGGTTGGTGTCCTCCTAAGTCCGCCTGATTAGACCTAGCTGTACCAGCTAATGAATGGTCATTCATCCTATTCTTTTTGTTTTGTTTTGTTTTGTTTTCCAAGACAGGGTTTCTCTGTGTAGCCCTGGCTGTCCTGGAACTTGCTCTGCAGACCAGACTGGCCTTGAACTCACAGAAATCTGCCTGCCTCTGCCTAGAAAGGTGTGCCACCACTGCCTGGCCATCCTTTTTGTTTGCATCTATAACTGGGTGGTTCTCAACCTTCTTAATTCTGTGGCCCTTTATAATACAGTTCCTCATGTTATGGTGATCCCCAACCATGAAATGATTTCATTTCTACCTCATAACTGTAACTTTGCTAATGTTATGATGTATGTTTGTTATAATGTAAATACCTAATATTCGACCCCTGGGTCTCGACCCTCAGGTTGAGAACCACTGATATAACATTTGTCGGGGTGAGGAACAGGGGAGGATGATTTCTACTCTATGGTCTCCTTAGTAACAGCCTTGGTGCTTACGGAGGAATGCTCACTGTTACAGAGAAACAGGTTTGTTCTGCGTAAATCACCAGCTCCTGGTCACATCATCCTGGTAAGGATTGTTTATATGTATGCAGAAACCTCTTGGCTGAACTTAAAGAAAACAAGCTAGCCAAACATGTTGGTGCACACCTGTAATCCCAGCACTGGAGAGCATCATAAGTTCAAGGCCAGCCTAGGCTGCATAAGATCCTGTGTGTGTGTGTGTGTGTGTGTGTGTGTGTGTGTGTGTGTGTGTGTGTGTGTGTTCCTGTAGAGTTATTTATGTCCCCCAGTATTTATTGTCACAGGAGGGGTTCCATCAGGCCAAAGTTACCAGAACACTGAACTCGAACTCTAAAGCATGGGCACATGACTTTGTCTTTCATGAATAACCATGTGGACCCACAGAACCTTAGACTAGTTTGTGGTTTGAAGAATACAGTGGAAGACTCCCAGTAAGCGTCTACTCCCTCATCTTGGGACACCAGTGGGTCTTGTCTGCTGAATCAGTGTTGGACAGCATCATGAAGTCAATAGATGAATGGGAAGACCTCCATCCAGTTACCAGACCAGGACTCCTGTCCTGTTCTTGTGGGACAGTGAGTGACACATTTAGAACATGTTCTAGAGCCTGAGACTTGCAGACAGACAGATAACCTTTCCCCCTTCAGCCTTCTCACCTGGAAAGAGGACTCTGCTGACCATACCAGGGAAGACCATTAGGAAAAGAGGAAGCACTTTCAGGTATGCAGCCATCAGGGAACCTCCTTTGGCATGAGACAGGTTCTTGGCTGCCAGACTCCGCTGAACAATCACCTGGAGCAGAGTGAAGGTGGTTGGAAGCTGAGGACAGTTTGCTCACTGGCCCTGTGGAGCTTTTCAGTAGACCTGAGGTCTGGGTCTGCCTGCCTTGTTTGTAAGAAAGCATTCCTCCTCATCTTTACCCCTGCTCTAACTAGGATGGACATCACTATCTCCACCCTATCTCTCATTATATACAGACCCTGTCAGTTACAGTACACTCCAGAATTAATCCACCTCTTTGGCTGCAGAGTTAGGTAAAAGCATGTATTGAAGAGATCTCATTTGATTTCTCAGTAGAATGACATATATATATATATATATATATATATATATATATATATATGGACTAGAGAGATGGCTTAGCAGTTAAGAATGCTGACTGCTTTTTTAGAGGAATCATGGTTGCTTCCTGTCACTCACATGGTGGCTCACAACCATCTGTAACTCTGGTCCCTGGGAATCTGACACCCTCTTCTCACTCCCACAGGTACACACATGGTGCAGAGACATACATCCTGGCAAACATAGGCATAAAATAAAAACAAATAAATGTTTAGAAGGGCAAAGTAAAGCAGTGTGCTGCAAGGATAGCCTCCCGTGGGATTGCTAACTGTGGAGGTGACATGGACTGGCTCTCTGAGAATGAAGTGATCTCAGAAAAAGAAAGGGCTTCCAATGGTGTGGAATGAGTCCTTCCATTGAGCTCTGGCTACAGTATGAACTTTAGAGGTGGAGATAGCCAGTCTGGGTTCAAATTCTATCTCCTCGCTCCCTGGCTGTGTGAACCTGAGCACCCAGTGTTACTTGTAGCCTTAGTATTCTCATTGACCAAATGGGACTAATACCAGCTGGTTTTGAAATTTAGTGAAGTAGGAGCAGTTGGAATACTCAGGATAGGGTAATTTAATGATAGTAATTTCTCATAGATAGTAGTTGCCATAATTTCTCTCTAGCTTTCCAGGGATGAAAGCTTTTTAAAAAACTGTCCTTTTGTGTTAAAATGATTATTTTCATTATTAACTTGAGTCCTCACTCAATCAACATCCTTAGAGAGAAGAATGTCCAGAGGTGGGGTTCAATCCCCTCTGTACCATTCCCCTAAGTTTTGTTAGATTTCACAGTACACTGTGCACAAATATGAGGCAAAAGAGATGCCACTTTGAGACCTATTTCTCTGAAGAAGCTATGAGACTGAACCTCATCAGACAACAGCCAGAGGTTTCACAGTGTCAAGAATGCTGTTAAGTACAAAATGCTTCCTAAAGATAAAACTGCATAAATAGTGACAGAAATTGAGCCAGGGGACAAGGGTTGGGAGCCAAGGAATTCATCCATTCAGAACTCAAAAAATTCCTGGTCATGACTTGGACATTATCAGTCTATGACTATCAGATTCTAAAAAATGATCGGAATTGTAGCAATTGAGTGCTTCTTTTTGTTTTTAATTGTGTGTGTGTGTGTGTGTGTGTGTGTGTGTGTGTAGGTCAGAAAGCCATTTTGTTCAGGCCCCTCCTCAACCACACTTTTTCTTGCAACCCTATTTTAAATTGCATTCCCCTCCCTCTCAGACTTCTTTTGCTTCACTCTATTTTTTAAAAGTGACACCTTTAATGTCTCCTAGGAAATTCTTATTTGTCATCTCTCTGTCTCCCCCAGGCAGTAGCAGGGTAGCTCCATATTGGCTCCAGATTCCTCAAGTGCCCAGAGGCATGTCTGGGGTATCTGCTGAACAAATGATGTGCATTGCAAATGAAATGAAATGAAATTTGTCATCTCCTTCATATGACTGAGCTTATGACTGGCTCTCCCCAGACAAGCAGGGTATGTTAAGTACCCCCTTTTGCAAAAAATTAACAGGTCCAGATTCACCGTTTGCATTTACAAGAGTAAGAAGCAAAAGCAGACCGAGTAGAAGAGAGGCTGGAAGGAATGGAGGAGATGGGGGAACAGAGAAACAGCAAATTCACACACCGCTGAAGTCTGCCGGCCCCGGAATGAAGCATCAGGGCGTCAGTTAGCCAGCTCCTTACCTGATCTGTGCACCAGTACCAGAGAGATGGGATGGACATTCCAAACAGGATCCCAGGCCAAGGGAGGTCAGAGGTCACTGGGTCTCGGAAGATGTGGAAGGCATCTTCTCGGGGCAGGCCACAGCTGCTGTTCTCACTCCGGTTACTAGCCAGGGCTGAGAAGTATTGGTCCTTCAGGCCTTCCATGCCACCAACAGCTGCAAAACCTAGGATGCAGAGGAAGCCTGAAGTTGCTAGGAGCTATTGGGGCCTGCAGCAAGGTGGACAGATGATGGCCTAGTTGGAGCAGAACTATTGAGGAGCAGTGTCCCTTTAAGGGTTCTTAACCTCGGTCCTTTTTCTCTTGTGTCTTTGATAGCTACTGCAGATAGTGTCTCAGAATAATTTTTCTATGATATTTATTTATCTACAAGCAGAGACTTGGGTGTATGGGTGTATTCATCTGCACATGCCACAGTGTGTGTCACAGTTAGATCACAGGGCAACTTGTGGGAGTAAGTGTGAAGTCCAGGGTCAAGTCCAGGTCATCAGGCTTGGCAGCAAGTGTCTTTACCTACTGAATCATCTCACTGGCCTGACTACAAACTCTAAATGCATAATATAAAGCACAGAGGATTGTGTGTGTGTGTGTGTGTGTGTGTGTGTGTGTGTGTGTGTGTGTGTGTATTAGTGTGTGTGTGTGTGTATGTGTGTATAAGTTTGTGTGTATGTATGTAAATGTATGTGTGTATATGTGTGTAGAAAGCAATCACAGGGCTACAAAAATGTGACACAGTAATTTATCTGCTCCATTAAATAACTGGTCTAATGATAAATAATAAAATAGTAGATCTTAAAATGGTTTGGTTGTGAAGCTGTGAACATACATACAAAGGTATCCAGTTAGCAGTGGGCTGGGGAGATAGCTGAGAGGGTAAGTGCTTGCTTCACAAACATGAAGACCTGAGTTTGAATCCCAGCACCCACATAAAAGCTAGGCATGGTGGCTAGGCATGCCACTGGGTTGGCAAAAGAAGGGCTTGCTGATCATCTAGTCTAGTCAATAGTTGAGCTCCACATTCAGTGAGAAATCCTGTCTCAAAAGAAAAAAAAGGTAGAAAGAGATTGAGGAAGATACCTAACATCGACTTCTGGTCTCTACATGCATGTTCATGAACAAGCACACCCATAGACATGTGCACATAACACACACACACACACACCAGAAAGAACTTTAATGCAATTAAAAGAAACTTGGGATATCTTTTGCTATCAAAGTCCTGCAAATGTCACTGTTATTTGTGACCTACTTTTATAATTGGGAAATGTTAAATAGATGGATAAAATAGAGATAAAGTGTTTTTTATTTTATTTTTTTCCCATCCACGTTCTCAGGCACCCTGATATGGTCCACCAGCCTGAGGCTAGGAAACTGTCTTAAGAAAGCATCCTTTTGCCTCAGAACTTCTCAGGTATCACAAGGTATCACTTCTAGTATCACAAGAGGTGGCCTTAAGCAAGCCACTTCCTGGCTTTGCTAGCAGCTTCCTCAGCTGTGAATGGGAACTGTGCAGCAGCCTCCTGAGGCCAGGCCAAGGAAAAGTGATGTAACCCTCATCTAGCACTGAGTCTGCCATACAGTGAGCTGTTGCAAAAAATAAACTACTAGTAGCTGCAGGTCATTTGTTCTTCTTCAATTATTGGAAAGATTCAATACTGTTGGTTGTGGAGGGTGGAATTTGGAGGGGGGCTTGTTTTCATTTTGAGTTTCTATAGGAGAAAAGGCATTGATGTAAGTAAGCACATGGACAGGAAAGACACACAGCTTCAAGATTTCTGAAGACAGGTGCACAAAGAATACTGAGAAAAACAAAACCTAGCTATTGGATGTTAAATTTTTGTCCATCTTCACTACCCTGAAGGAAAGTTACTTTTATTTCTGAGTGGAGATATATATATATGAATATGAATTCATATATATATGAATAATGATATCTTGATACATATGTGCACAGTATATAATGATCAAGTCAAGGTAATTAAACATGCCTATCATGGCAACCATTTGCTATCTCTTTGTATTGAGGATTATTCAATAGCCTTTCTCTTAGTTATTTTGAAATATGTATTATTGCTAACCATTATCAGCTTGAAAAACTATTTTGTGGTAGTAGTTGGGGCTGTGTTTTTTGTCTGTAACTTAAGACAGCCATATATAAAGCAAGTAAGGACTGGAGAGATGGCTTAGCAGTTAAGAGCACGTGCTCATCTTCAAGGGGTCCAGGGTTCCATACCTAGCACCCACGTAGAGGCTCACAATCATCTGTAACTCCAGTCTCAGGGGATCCAATGCCCTCTTCTGGCCTCAGCAGGTACTACACACACACAGGAGCAGGCATACATACAGGCACAACACCCAAATACTTAGAAGAAATTAAAATTTTTTAAGAAGCAAGTGAACTTGAACAGATAAATCAAAGCAGATAGAACAGCTTGGTCTAGAATTGGAGCAAGAGTCAGATCAAGCTTCCTAACGTTAACATGAGTCATTTGGTACAGATCATGAGCCAGATGAAAGGTTGGGGCCTGGGATTCCATCTGATTGTTGAAGTGAGGACCCTGATTCAGCAGATCTGGATAGGGGTTGGGGTTCCTTTTATGATCTCCAGGGTGACACTAAGGTTTTAGGCCATGGACCATACTCTGAGTAGCAACAGTGGAGGCGCTATCAGGGTACCAAACGAAATTCCACTTTGATAAAGGATAAAAATTTTGAATTTTAGTCTTAATCTATTCAACTCCTTGCCAGGTCATTTTTCTATGTCTTTAAACAGCCAATCATATCAGTATCTGTAAATAATAACTTTATCTCTTTGATTTCAGTAGATATATCTTATATTTCATATGTCTTGAAGTAATGAAGCACTCCTTTTCCTAGGACAGCTCCTAGTGTCAAGTGTTCTGGCTTCTCCTTTAGTAATTTGACTATTAATGTTTCCTACTTTCTCTTGAATCAAAATCGAATATCACTCTGTATATGAGCAAGGTATGGTGACTGTTTCTCACCCTGGCTATTTCCTGTCATCTGCCTGCTTCCTGGCTGTAATGATGTGAACTTGTGTTCCACAGGGCCCTTCCCACAATAACAGACTGACATCTCTGAAACTGTGAGCCAGATTCATGAGACAAATCTTTCCTTTTTCTAAGTTGTTCATGTCAGGTATTCTAATACAGCCACAGGGAAGCTAATACAGACATTAAAGAAAAAAAAAAAGAAAAACTTCTGGAAAAGCAGACCCCATCATAGCGCAGGTAGTGCCTAAGGCATTAGAAGCTGAGGATGCACAAAAGGCAACCAGAGCAATCACTGAAAAATCTAAACTCCAGCTTAGCCCCTAACCAGACTGGCCCCTCCATTAGCAACTTGGCCAAAGAACTATGCTCGTATCCAAAAATAAATTCAATTTACCCCAATTTTTACTATCTTATATATTATGTCCAACATTGAAGAAAATAATGAGGTACCCAAGAAAGAAAGAAAAATGATCTACCGTTATGAAATAAAGTGATAAAGGCAAACTGATAGGTGACCCAGATGTTACAACTGTCAGACAGGAAATGAAAAATAACTGATTAATAGGTAATAGGCTGTAGTGGGAATGTGGGAAATATTCATGACTAGATGGGTAGTCTCAGCAAAGAGATACTTGAGAAAGGGCTGAATGGGACTGGGGGCAGAGTGCAGTGGTAGAGAGTGTGCTTAGCAAGCATAAGAAGGTAGTTTTGCTCCCTGGTAATTGGAAAAGGAAAGAGGAGGAAGAAGAGGGAGGGAGGGAAGGAGGAAGGAGAAGATAACAAGATATAATGGAGATGGTAACAGAGATGACAAATCTCTCCTCAGTCAACCCATCAACAGACAACACAGCAAAAGAAGCCATGAACAAGCTGGAAAATGGTTGAATAGAAATAACTCCTACTGCAATACAAAAGAAAAGAGACCTGGAGATGGCGTGATATACATGGTTTGGTGACACTGGAGTTCCAAGAATAAAAGATACTAGCCAGGTGCAGTGATGCATGCCTCTAATCCTACCACTCAGGAACAGAGGCAGGAGGATCTCTGTGAGATGGAAACCAGCATGGTCTACATAGCAAACCCAGGACAGCCAGGACTATATAGAGAGACCTTGTCTCAAAAACAAACAAACAAACAAACAAAACCAACAAACAAAACAAAAGAGTAAAAGACACTGATGGGAGGTAGAGATGAAGAAGAGAGGTAGGGAGACAAGAGGAGAGGTGAGAAATTATTATTCTCAAAATGGCCATTAAATAACAATTCCCCCCAATCTCAGGGGTGTCACTCAGGATAAACACAGCCCCCATTTGCATCTATTATATTAGAAACGCTGGGAATGAAAGGTAAAGGAAGGAGGAACAGAGGCTCAGGCCTATAGTCCCTGTACTGGCAGTGGAGCGGGGGTGAGGGGGACCAGGAGAGGGGTGTGAAAGGAGGAGGGTCAGAAGTTCAGGGATAGCCTCAGCTACACTGTGAGAAAAAAAAGGCAAAAGGTGTTAAAAGTTAAAAAGTTAAAAAGGCAGAGAAATGTTTCCTTCGAGGGAACCAAAGTAGGGGGTGGGACTCAAAGTACACAGCAATGAAAGTGAGATCGAAGACCTCCCCACTGTGATACAGAAGGTACTAGAGGCTCCTAACATACTAGGAAATCAAATCACAGCCAAGGTTATTATATACAGTAAAGACAGTTTTCAAAAGTAACCGATAAACAGGGACGTTTTCAGACAGACAAAAGTTCACTACAAGAGGAAGAGAAAACAGAAACAAAGAATTTTATTTTCCTTCTTCAGAAGAGTGCAGAACAGGCTGGCTAAAAGCTAGCAAGTGGTTTCTGTTGTTAGAATCACAAAACAAATGAGTTACTCCGTGGTTATTTCTTTGAAATCTCATTTGAAAGTCAAAAGTGACATATATCCAGAACACAGACATGTGCCCTGCGCAATGTTAAAAAACAAAATGCTTCCTGTGTCTTTGGCACCTATTCCCAGGCATCTCTACAGATGTTACCAGTTTCACTGCCAGTGGCAAGATGGTTGAGATTTGAAGTATGAAACCACTTACCTAGATTTGAATCCTAGCTTGTTGTTTGTTTTAAAATATTATGTCTCTTTGTGTTGCCCAGGCTGACCCTGAATGCCTGATGCAAGCCATCTTCAGTTTCTCAAGTACATGGGCTGCATGTGTGCATCACCACAGCTGGCTGCCATCTTACTTTACCAGCCATGTAGTTTAGCAGTTACTGCCTTGAGTTTTACAATCTAAAAGAGTAACAAGTTAGGGAGAAGGCTCAGTAGCTAAGGCACTTGTCATGCAAGTATGAGGGCCAGAGCTTGGATGCCCAGAACCCATGGATGAACTAGTTGATGTGACAACCCACTTGTAATGTCAGCATGGAAGAGGCAGAGACTGAGTCTCCATAGCAAGCTGACTAGCCATATTAGAATTGCTGAGTTCATGTGGAGAGATGAAAACACAAGATACCCAATATCAACCTTGGACCCCGACATGCAAGTACAAACACCCCCATATATTATGCCTACACATAAGCAAATATGCACATATATATGCACAAACAGAGAGAGGGAGAATAACAAAGATCCCTGAGGGTGGGCCTAAGCCCTATCCCAAAGGATACGATAGACTCTGATGAACACCCTATGGAAGGCCTCACCCTCCAGTGGGAGCAGAAAGGGTATGTGATAGGTAGGGTTTCAGTGGAGGGGGATGGTAGGGAGGAGGGGATGGAGAGGGAACTGGGATTGACATGAAAAACAATCTTGTTTCTAATTCAAATAAAAAAATTTCCAAAAAAACCCCCAAAGATCCCTGATGCCACTGTCCGAGCTTTACATGGATATGCGTCTAAATGTCATATGCTTTAACATGTCAGGTAAGACAGTGGTGACACTAGATATAAAGTATATGAAAACACTGTTCCACTGTTATAGTCTTCTGTGTCTAAGCAATCTCAAAAGGTCAAAAACATCATTGACTGATGGGGAAAGTACTTCTGTGTATGTTTATCTTATTGATTGTTAAATAAAGTTCTGTTTGGCCAATGAAACAGCAAGTTAGACAGGACTAGGAGTCAAAGAGGATTCTGGGAAATGTAGTAGAGAAGTGGTGATCCAGGCCAGAAGTGACATAGCAAGGAGACTCATATTTGAGCAAGGAGAATGAGGGAGTTCCCCCTTTTCCCCCTCCATGCCTCCTCCAGCGGTGGGATGTGAGCCACCGGCAAGGAGGGACGCCAATAAGGCATCCGATAAGATAAGTCTTATAAAATATATAGATTTATGATAATTAAGACTGAGCTACAGATGAGAATCCTAGTCATTGGCCAAGCAGCATTATACCTAATACAAGTTTCTGTGTATTAATTTGGGCCTAACTCAGGCGGGCAGCTGGCATAAAGTGCACATGTGGCGGTGGGGCTTGGGCGGCTTTTGGCAGAAAGATTTATCATAACAGTTGACTGTTAAAATTACCCTCCCTTTCACACATCATTTATCCATACCGGTGTCAGAAAAAAAATATCAATTTCACTTTGAAAATTAGTAAATTCGCTGGTTATCCAATACAAATTGGTCATCCCTGAAATCATATACACATAAGCAACAAAAACAGACTTAGCAGATTGTATTTATATACTTATATTTGTAACAATAACACTCAAATAAAAAGGAACCATAAGTCTACAAGGAGTGGGGGAGCATATAGGAGGGTTTGGACAGAGGAAAGGGAAGGAGGAGGTGATGTAATTATATTATAATTTAAATTTAAAAAAGAAAATCAGTAAATTCCAGGGCTGTGGGTATAACTATAACCCCAGAGTTTGGAGGAGGTGGAGACAAGCAGCTCCAGAGCACACTAGCCAGTGTAGGCAAATCAGTGAGCTCTAGGCTCAGTGACACACTTTGTCTCAAAACATTAAGGTGGAGAGCAACTAAAGAAGAAATCTGATGTTGCACATGCAGATGATCTCTCTCTCTCTCTCTCTCTCTCTCTCTCTCTCTCTCTCTCTCTCTCCCTCTTCTTCCCTCCCTTTCACTTCACACACACACACACACACACACACACACACACACACACACACAGAGGAATAGGAGGGACCGGATAGTAATTAAGCATGTTTCCTGATCCCTGGGTTTTTGTATCACAGTGATGAAAACCGAGGTCCCCACTTACTGTAGCCCATCAGGACGAATGCCCCTACGAGCATGATGGCAGTCTGCAGAGCATCTGTGTAGATAACAGCAGCCAGACCACCTAGAGGGAGAGCACAGGTTAGGGTCAGGTCACATGGGAGGATTACTCTGGGTTGGAGGGAGCCTAGAAGATGGAGATCCCATAGAGCTTTTAGGATTGAGGAGTTGCCCAGATGACTACCTCAGCTGGTTCCTGTGTACCACGAACATTTCACAGCACTGCTTTGCTACACCTTCATGGGGAGCTGACATTGATTTCTCTACTTCTATGGTATGAGCCTGGCCCTGTGACTTGCTGTGATCAAAAGAATAGGGTGGACATGCTTGCATGAGGCTCCCTCTAGGAGCTCTGGCACAGCATGCTTTAAGTGGCCACAGGAACTGTGGTACCTATCACATGCCTAGAATCCTAGAATGTGGATAGTGGAGGCAGGAGAGGCAGTACTGTGCTTGCTCATAGCCAGACTAAGAAACATAAGACCATGTCTTAAAACATGTCTAAGGTGGCTGGGAGAAACCCAGAGGTAGAGCACTTGCCGAGTCTTAGGTTGAGTCCCCAGCCCCACTTAACTCAATGGAAAGGAAGCTGCTCCCCACAGCTTAAGCTCACCACCCACCACATGAGAGAGGCCATCTGTTTCAGCCAGCTGCTGTTCCAGCTGCCACTGAACTATAGTTCCGAAAAGCCAGGTGAGACCATGAAATCATCCATCCAGGCAACCCACAGAATATGGGGATTAACAAGCCATTGTTTAAGCCCCTCACTGTGTGGATGCCTTGTTACATGCCACGTGGGCTGCTTGTTACACAGATGTTCCTCACTGATACAGGAAGTGGTACTTGGGCTACAGGCCTATCTCTGGCTGTTTTCCCTTTTTATTAAAAAAAATGAGATTAACATGCAAATATTAGGTTTCATTATGGAATATGCAAACAGAATTGGTTCTTAACTCTCCTCTCCCTCTTCCCCCACATCCCCCTGGCCCTCTTTTAGCCAGTTTCATTTCTGCTTTCATGCTACATGTGCCCTGTTGCCCTCTCCCTTACTTCAGGTTTTCCTTTTCCCTTCATGAACACCATCAACATTTGTGAAAATTATTTTCAAGAGTTAAACTTTATTTTAAAATATTTTATTACACTTATCTGTATGTGTTCCGTACACCTGTGACATAGCACATACGTGGAGGTCAGAAGACAGCTTGAGGGACTCAGTCTCTTCTTCCACCATGTGGGGTCCAGGGGTTGGACTCTCTCTGACAGGTTTGGTGGCAAGCACCTCTACCCCCTGAGCCATCTTTCTGGCCTAACACCCTTACTTTTAAAGTTGGAAGAAGAATGTGAGTTCTAGAACACCACCTAGGCAGCTTTAACACCATCATGGCCACCTAAGAGAATTCCCTTGAATTTGCCCTCCCCAAAAAACCTTTGTGGTATTTGCGAGTCCATTAACATGGACAGAGTACTGGGCCCAGCCCCTCTCCAGTGTCTCCCTCTGTAAGGGAAAAGAAGCATTGACCTGTTACCTGATGCAAACATGTTTACATGAGGGCAATTGCTGTGCAATTAAGAAAAACATGTAGCCAGGTGTGGTATAGCTGGGCATGGTGGTGCACTCCTTTAGTACCAGCACTCAGGAGTCAGAGGCAGGGGGATCTCTGTGAGTTCCAGGACAGCCTGGTCTACAAAGTGACCAGTCAGGGCAGTTATACAGAGAAACCCTGTCTCAAAAAAAAAAAAAAAAAAAAAAAAGGAAGGAAGGAAGGAGGAAAGAAAGGAAGGAAGGAAGGAAGGAAGGAAGGAAGGAAGGAAGGAAGGAAGGAAAAAAGACATGTAGAAGGGTGTGATGTCCTTAATATCCCCTTCCTGGGCATCAGTAATGGAGCCCTCTCTTAAGTGATAGGGGACCTGGTTTACAACCCACCCTAGTTCTCCAATGTTCCCTCAAGTGAGCCAGAAGTCATAAAAACCCATGATTTGGTACACTGAGCCCATCTTATTTCTATACCAATACTTACTTGTCAATACCCACTTGTCAGGCACTGTGGCACAATTAAACATTTCGTTCAATTGGTCACTGAATATCCAGCAAGCATTCTACCAGGCTCTGTGTGCCCACCAGGTGGCATGTTCCTGCCCTCATAGAACCTCCAGCCTCACAGAGGAGACAGATTCCTTGAAACAATGAACTAGAAGATGGACTGGCCATGGCAATTAATTTACTCCTCTCCTCCTGCTCTGAGCACAAGGCTTCCAGTAGGCTTTCTGTATTAGGGGCCTCTGTGTATGTGGGATTGTGCCTCCTCCCTGATTAGAGCCTCCAGTGGTGTTCCATGACACTTGGAGCAAACTCCAGGTTCCTTTTATTGTCCCCAGAGCTCTGTTCCCTTCCCTGCCTCCTAGTTAGTTCCTCTTTAGAGCCACTGCAGTTAGGTTCTGAGGAAACCCTTCTAGTAGCACCCCCTGGAGTTCAGTGGACACAAGGCACATTGTCAGTACCACTGACCTCCTTGCTATTCCATGGCTGGGGGCAGTGTACTTTCATTTCATAGGCTCTACAGTTGTCTTTTTCTCTGCTTGGGGCTCTCCACACTTCTCTTCTTATTTAAATTTGGTTGAAAGATTGCCTTTGAGAGCCCAGTCTTCCCTTCATTGGTTCCCCAGCTCTGTGGTCATCCTTGATAACATTTATTAAGCATAAGAATATATTCTGATGTTACCAATTAATTTCTTTATTCATTTGTTTACTCATAGCCACTAGAATGTGTGCACAGGCGTGTTTATGTTTGTGTGTGTGTGCATGCGAGTTGGGATTTTGTTTAATTTGGTTAAATTACATTAATTTGATTAAATCAATTTGGTTTTGGTGGTTTTCTTTTGTTGGGGGTGTATTCATAAGAAACAGAGTCTCTCTGTATAGCCCAGACTGGCCTTGAACTCAACATTCTCCTGCCTCAGGCCCCCAAGTTCTGGGATTATAGGCATGAGCCAACACCCCAGCTTTCCAGTATAGACTTTGTCCTTCTGATTAATTTCCTACCATTTTCTATGGTGCCTGGCACATAGTCAGTGATCCACACACGTGAGTATGTGTATATAAATGTACATTTGTGGAATGAATTATACCAAGAGGAGGCAGAGAAGGCCAAAGCTAGGGTAAACAGGTGACTATTAAAAAACTCAGCTATTTGAAAGCCTGCTGTGTGCCAGGTACTTTCTTGGACATAAACCAAAGAGGAAAAAAGATAAAGCTGCCTAAACTTAGGCTTCAGAATCAGCTGTTCATTGCCCAGCTTTGTATCATGCATGTGGACTCACATGCTTAGCACTTAGGTTCTCAACTAGTCCTTCTAGAATAGAAAAATATTGTGTAGCTGCTGGATGCTTTGCTTGTTTGTTGAAACAGGGTCTCACTACATAGCCCAAGCTGGTCTCAAACAAAATCCTCCTGCCTCAGCCTCCTGAGTGTTGGGATAATGGGCAAGAACCACTTCATCTGGCTTATTTGTGGTGCATTTGAATAATCCCTTTTTTTATTAAGTAGTCCTCTTTCCTTTGGATAATAGCTTTAAAAATGTCATCCTTCAGGGTTGTGGGAGGAGATCTAGTGAATAAATGGCCTTGGCACACTGAACACCAGAAGGTGTGCCAGAATAAAGTGGGTGGCCCACAGCCCCGCCTACCAACTCTCTGAGCATCACCCTTGTCCCATGATACCTGCAACAGTGTACAGAGCTGTGATGGCCAGCAGCCCCACTATGGCCAGGTACAGATCCAGGTGCAGGGACTGCTGAATGAAGATGGCACCTGCATACATGTCTACCTGTAGGGTGAGACGTCAAGGGTGAATGGATGGGTGGATGGATTAGAGACTGGATGGGGCAAGGGACTGAGTGGACAGATGGAGCCGGGAGTGAGTAGGTAGACTCATGAAGTGGTGTCTGATGGAAGGAGGAGGGAGTGGGTGGGTGCATGGGCCAAAGAACGGATGAGTGGATTGAGAAGGAGTGGATAGATGACGGGCATTCACAGCAACTCCCCAGGAGCAGGCTCTCTCCCCGACTCTGACAAATACAAAAGAGCTACACACATTTATTTCCTCATCCATCTCATCCTAAACTGGGGGCTCAAAATGAAGGCCCATGGGCAGCTAAGATTGAGACCCCCACCCTGCGCTCCTTCCCACTTCTGCTGGGGCTCTTCCCACCCTCTCTCCTCCACACTGCAACCTTCATGCTCCTCCCAGGATGACATCATCCTTCTCCCCATTAAAACTCTTGTGTGGCTTTCACCTCATCCACAATGGAGTTGGGTGAGAGCTTTCACCAGACCCTTCAACATTAGCAATCTGTTAACCCCATATTCTTTATTCACTCTGTATTTCTAGGGCTCTGGGCTTTCGGAAACAGTCCCTTTCCCAGCATATTATGTTTTCAGGCATCTTCCAGCTTTGGCTGGTGGTGGTCCAGTCATCTGGAATGGCAACGCCCCTATTTCCAACTGGTGGATTCCTCCTAAGATGACACTCACCTCCACCAGACTGAGTAAGCATCCTAGAAGGATGGCCTTGAGTCTGCAGCTAGGACAGCCAGTTGCTGCTGTTTGTACTAAATGAAATCTCTTCTACCCCTGCCCCATGTGGGACAATATCATCGCCACCCCCTGAGCCAAGCCTGCTGGAGGTTACAGTGCATCTGTTCTTGGTCACCTTCCTGGGAACCTGCCCATCCAAAGGTCAGGGTGAGGCAAGCCAGACCATCCTCAAAACATTAATACCTGACCACTCTCTTGTTTCTGGAGGAAGGTCACAGTCCTACCCAAGAGCAAGGGAGTGCGGGTGGTCTTGGATCTCTATGCAGTGACCCCACCATCGTGCTGAGATGTCACCAAACCAGCTTTGGCAGGCAGAGGGAGGGATTCCTTGCCTCTGCCTGCCCTTCCTACATTCTTCTGCCCATCCTACCTTCCTTCCTCTACTTCCCTCTAACATCAAGCCTGCCCCAGGGGAAAAGTAGACGTGAGGAAACTCCTCCCAGTGCACTCCAGTTAGCTTCTCGCTGTGCTGTGGGAGGGTGACCAGGCCTTGTATCCCCCTTACCGAGATCTTGGTGAAGATATAGATGAACAGATAGAGCACAGCCAGGGTGATGGAGATCCTCCTGCCTCCGAAGCGTCTCCTTAGGTATTCTGGCATCGTGGTTACCTGCAGGATGAAGCAGCTTTATCGAACCCAACTGATTTTGGCCATTTGTCTCCTCAGCCTGGCCACCAGCCCTGCCCACCTCCTCCATCCCCACAAACTCAGAAGCACAGAGCATCATCTTGGGCTTCTCCACAGGAGACTCAAGGATAAAGGAGACTTGAAGAGGGAGTGGACTGTGAAGGCATTTGGGTTCCCTACAGGGCTATGCACCCAACTATAGTTTCAGATTTGCTTGCTTAGTTATTTGTGTGTGTGTGTGTGTGTGTGTGTGTGTGTGTGTGTGTGTGTGTGTGTTTGTGATAAGTGCATACCACAGCACAAGTGTGGAAGAAGTCATAGGACAGCTTGCAGGAGTTGACACTCTCCTTCCACCATGTGACTCTGGGGCTCAAACTTGGATTGTTAGGTTTGGTAGCAAGTACCTTTCCCAGCTGAGCCGCTTCACCCCCCACCCCAACTACTGTGTTTCTAAACATGAGGCCGAGTGTTCTCCATCCTAGTTTTGCTGTATGCTGGATTTCTTTAACATAGTATTTTCTTTTTAAGTGAACTTACATTTTTACTTAAATAACTTTATCCCCCCAAAAGATACTTTTTTTGTTTTGTTTTGTTTTTCGAGACAGGGTTTCACTATGTAGCTTTAGAGACTGTCCTGGAACTCACTCTATAGATCAGGCTGACCTCGAACTCACAGAGATCCACCTGCCTTTTCCTCATGAGAGCTGGGACTAAAGGCACGCACAACCATCACCAGGTGATACTTTTTTTTTTTTTTTAGGCAGTTCTGGAAATTGAATTCTGGGCTTCTTGCATGTTAAGTAAGTGTTCTTCCCCTGAGCTAACTCTAACACTTGAAAATCAAACTTTAAACTACTACTGTAAGTGGAAAATCAGTCTCAATTTTTTTTTTGTTTTTTTCGAGACAGTGTTTCTCTGTGGCTTTGGAGGCTGTCCTGGAACTCACTCTATAGACCAGGTTGGCCTCAGACTCACAGAGATCCGCCTGCCTCTGCCTTCTGAGTGCTGAGATTAAAGGTGTTTGCCACCAACGCCGGGCCCAATCAGTCTCAAATTTAAAGAGAACCCCCCAAAAGTGAATCTAGGAACAATAGAGCAATGAAGTATATCCTCTGTTCTCTTTTAGCAGCTTCCTGTTGCTGAGAGCTGCTCATAGGGCCAGAGACGAGCCATCCATGAGCAGATAGATGGGCAGCATTAACTGGACACAGCAGGGTATTGGGAGAAGGAGGGGACAACAGCAGCATGCAGTTGTGAGGGGACACATTGGGGCAATCCAGAGTGGTGAATTGGAGGAGGAAATGTGAAATTGTCAAAGAATAATGTGGTTTTATTTTAAAAGAGAGGAGCAATAGAGAACATTGCTGAAGTGCTAAGAACCTGTTGCCAAAAAACAAAAACAAAAAGCAGAGCCCTGAAAGGCAATGGAAAGAGGAGTTTCATGCCATGGTACAGCATAATTGGACCCATACCCAGTACTGAAATCACTGCAAGAATCCCCGTCTGCCCATCCTCCGAAGAGAAGCAAGGGATATTGGGAACAATGTGCAGAAGGGAGAGACAGTGTACAGAGCATCTTTATCCCAGAGACACTGAATGCTGACAGTGTCCGGATGCAGGGATGGGAGTCTGAGGCAGAGACTGTCACTGCTGTGTGGGATGCTCCAGAGACTGGGCCATGCTGCTGAGAACCATGATTTGGGTTGCAGTTTTTGAAGGATGTGGAATGTTCTCCTTCAAACACTCTGGGACCTCCGACCAGCAGGTGATCTTCCACAAGGCCCCAGGTGTCAGGTGGGGAAGGGTGGGGTGGTGATACTCATGGAGTACATTTCTACAGTTGGAGAGGCTGTGTTGTGGTTTGAACTCACAGCATGTTCCAAAAATCACACGTGGAAGGCTTGGTCCCAATTGATGGATCCAGTCAGAGAAGTGATTGGATCCTGGGGTCTCTGACCTAACAATAGATTATGTTGATGGACTCATAACTTGATGACGTTCTTGGGAGGTGGGGGGAGCTAGGAAGAAGGCCTGGCTGGAGAGGTAGGTCACTGAAAACCTGCCTTGAAGAATAGATCTTGTCTCCAGCCTATCCTGTCTCTCTGCTTCTTGGGTGCTATGAAGTGAGCCACCTTCCCCACCATCTTTCCCCTCCATCATGTTTCTGCCCAGCCATGGGTCTAAAAGCAAGGGAGCCTGCTGACAAGAGATTGAAATCTCTGGAAATGGGAAAAGAACCCCTCCCCTTATTTATCTCAGGGATTATGTCGCAGTGATGAAAAATGACTAACATGGGCTCAGTGGCCAAACCTGCTTCAAGAATAGCAAATCCTTGCAGTGATCCCAGCATTTGGGAGACTGAGGCAGGAAGATTATCAGTTTGAAGCCAGCCTGGGATACCTGGGAAAAACCTGTCTCAAGAAAGTTAAACTAGTAAGCTAATAGAATCTGACTGAATATTCTAGTGTTTCAGAGAAGAAAGATGAGTTAAATGTTGATGCACACTTGAATTTTTCATATTAAAATATTGGCAAAAATAAACATAATAATGGATATTTTTAATTGGGTTAATAAAGTTTCTATTTCCATCTCTTCTTCCCAAAAGGCAAGTTGGGATTCTGATTCCCATGGATGTCCTGCCTGAGTCCTCTGATTTGCTGCAAGGTAAGCTCAGCAGGAAGTTTCTGGAAGTATTTTATACTGAGCTCTGACACCGTCAGGAATAATGCAAGGAGGGGTTGTAGCAAGCGTTGTATGCTGTGGGACTCTAATCAGAGAGTGCAATGGGTGCTCCAGTCTATTCAGATAAATGTGCCAAAAAAGACACTCTGGGCAACTACTATCTAATCTGTGAACAACAAGACAACGGCCATCTGGGCTTGGTTCTTGGACTACTCCTCTCATTGGCTACTGGCTTCAACTATCAGTTAACCCTGGGGTCAATCCAGGATAGCTGCTACAGGAAGTTTCTAGTTATTAAAAGACAGGAGAAGAGGAGGAGGAAGAAGAGAACAAAGAAGATCTTGCTTCGTTAGCACACTACACAAAGAGCTTTCCAATCTCAAAGGTAGCCCTTATTCTAAAGTCCAAGCCATTCAGGAAATAGTCCAGTGAGTCAGAAAGACTAGACCACTCCTTTGACTACAGACTCAAACCACAGCTGGCTTCAGTGAGGAAGGCCCAAGGGACTGCATAGGGACTATCCCTCTTGTTGGTGCCGGCTGAATGAGCAGAAGGAATAAATACAGCAGCCAAATGTGGTGGCACATACCCATTATCCTGGTAGGAAGATCACAGATTCAAGGTTAGCTTGGGCCTCATAATGAGACCGTCCCAAAAGCTAGCTAAAACAAGATAAATTGAACAAAAGACAGCCCACTAGAGAGTACCACTCCAGCTCCCAGGGCTCTGGCCAACAGTGGCTCTGCATTGTATACATACTCTCCCTTGATGGTAGAAGTTTTGGAGGGGATCCCAAAAACTGTGTCCTCTCTCCAGTCTGCCCCTCATCCAGGCCCATGGAAACCCCTCACTACTCCTGTGAAGTCAATGACACCTGCATGAAGCTTATTGCATGGCTCTTCACTGGATGAATGCACTGAGGAAATGACCCAAGAGCACTGCTGTTACCTGGTAGGCACCTGAGGGCTACAGTTCAATCTCCATATTCATGAGCAAAGCTGGTCTCTAAGGATCAGAATTATTTGATGCTGTCCTCTAACACAGTAAATATACAGTGGCATTGAAGGGCTGGGGAGGTCTCAGGCAGTCTGTCTCACTGTGCTAGCGTGAGGACCAGAGGTAGATTCTCAGAACCCATGTAAAAAACTGGGTGTGCAGCACATTTAGTAGTCCCAGTACTAAGGAGGCAGAGGCAGGAGGGTCCCAGCCAGTCAGCCTAGTCGAATTGGTCAGCCCCAGATCTTAGTGAGAGTTCTTCTCTTAAAAAATAAGTTGCTGTTGGCTCCTGAGAAACAATGCCTACGGCTTTGTGCATGCATGTATATAAATAAATAATAAATTCTCGGTGGATAACAGCAAATGGGAAGTTTCTAGAAGATAGCATTTAGAAAAAGTTATCTTTATGAGCTTGGAGTAGGTAAAGATTTTTGTTGTTGTTATTAGATGAGAGAAGATTTATATACTTTATAGACCAAACTAGCCTGGAACTCATGTAGTTGAGGCTTGCCTCAAACTCATGGCAATCCTCCTGCCTCAGCCTGCTGAATGCTAATATAACAGGCATGAATCATCACACCTAACTAGGAAAAGACATTTTTAAACAAGACATTGAAATGAAAAGTGATAATGGGACTATGGTAAGATTGAAATCTGTTTATGGAGAAACTCCAGTAATTAAAGTGAATGGTTAGGTGTAACAGTGATAGAGTGACTCCCTGGCCTGTGCAGGCCAAGCTCCATCGATGATATCACACACACACACACACACACACACACACACACACACCCTTATCACTCCCCATCCTGTGTTGGGATACCTGAGATATTTTACGTATGCATCCTATTTTTCCTATTTTGCAAGAGTTCATGAGCAGACCCAGGCCCCTTGCTCATCCAAGCCTCCTCTAGACTCTTGGCAGTCTCCCCAGAGGATCCCTTTGTCCCCTCACTACTGCTTTTCAACTTTACATCATTTCTAACACCCAAACTCCTCCTACTTTGCCTATTTCTAAATTTACACATTACAAAGTTAAAAGCAATTGTTGCTCAGTGGGTGGTGATGATGGCATGTGATCTGACACAGACAAAGGCCTAAGGAGCATGAGTGACAAGCAGCTGACAATGGCATTAGAAAGCCTTTGCAAACCACTTTCTACCAAGTCTAGGCTAGGTGTGGCTTGGTGTTAGCAGTCCTGGATTCCATCTTCAGCAGACACACACACACACACACACACACACACACACACACACACACACACAAACTTATGTAGATACCTTGTCTGGGCAACACTATGTTGACATTCCATCTCAGTCAGAAATAGTTCAATTGTAGATTTGAGTATATATATATATATGTGTGTGTGTGTGTGTGTGTGTGTGTGTGTGTGTGTGTGTGTGTGTGTGTGTGTATGCGCGCGCGCATGCACATTTTAGCTAAAAGCAACATTTATGGCTTATTGATTATGCACGTAAAGGATTGTAAGGCTTATCTTTGTGTTCTGACATTGAAAAGACGTTTTTGAGGCCAGCCTCTGAGTGCCCCGTGTGTGCCACATATATTAGGGACCAGTCAGATCTGTGTGGGATAGGGTTCCTTTGTTCTTTTTCACCTGTGCAGCATCTGTCCCCAGTGCTAAGAGACTTCATGGCTGTCTGATGGCGATCCACAAATGGGAGGGGATGTGGGCTGGTCTTCCCAAGGGTGTTCCCATGCCATAGTGCCCACCCACCTCACACTCACCTGGCCAGCAATGTAGATGGGAAGAAAGATCCAGGCTAGCATCAGCACAGAAAACAAGCCCTGCCAAAAAACCACAGTCAGAGCTGGTCTGCCCATGCGATGGAGCCATTCCCCTGCACCTTGAGTCAGTCTAGCCTGCCCTCCACCCCTGAAATAGTCACTTCCTTGCTGAGTGGTTCACTTTCCCTGGCCTTTCTACTTCCATGTTTAAAACGATAAGAGACTAACAGCGTGGGACAGAGCACCTGAGGTTCAGCTTCTTGGAGGCTGAGATGGAGTCACAGAGTTTAAAACCAGTCTGTGCAACATAGTGAGACCCTCAAAAAACATAACAAAACAAAAAAACCCAAAATAAAGAGAGAGAGAGACAGAGAGAGGAGGAGGATTAAATAGCAGAGAGGAAACTGGTAATAAAAGACCTGGGGACATCTAATTCTGTCTCCTAAGTGCCACATTGTCCTCTTTGGTCAGTTCTGTACCCCTCTTGCCCTGCAGTGGTCAGTTCTGCACCCCCTTCTCTTCCCCTGCAGTGGTGGGCTATACCAACAGGGAGCTGAGGATTCTGGGAGAGTTCTCACAGGTCTCAAGAGCCATCTTCCTCCCTTATGAATTAGACATAAGGGGACCTCACTAGATTGCTTGAGGAGAATCAGCCCAATAGTAATGAATGAGCATTTAATCCATGCCAGCCTCACCTCTTCACCCTTCACAATTAGGAGTTAAATCAATCCTCACACACTGAGGCTAATGGCAGGGACCATGATCACCCCCTAATGTATATGGGAGTTCCAGAAAAGTCAAGTAACTTAACCAAGATCATACTGCTCGCAAGCATGAATGCTGAGTGATGGGGGATGTCCTTCTGCATATATGTTTCTCTTATTGGTTGATGAATAAAACACTGTTTGGCTGATATACAGGTGGGGATAGGAGAATTCTGGGAAAGGTAGGCAGAAAAGTGCCAGAAAGAGTCATGCCATGTGGAGACCGGGAGGATAGGATGTGCCAGGTGTTCTCCGGTAAGATAAGGCCATGTATAAATACATAGATTAATAGTTATAGGTTAATAACAAAGACGGAGCTAGCCGATAAGAAGTCCTAGCCATTGGCTAATAGTTTTACAATTAATATAGCATCTGTGTGTTTATTTGGGGCTGAGAAGAACAGCGGGACCTGGTAGGACAAGAAAATGCCCACAACAGCTGAGGCCACCCAGTTCTAGCCTGTAGGTAATTCCTATCACGTGGGAGTGTGTGTGACATAGGTGACACAACCACCCATGGGAGAAGCTACTCTGCGATGCCTACTTTGGAGAAGAATGCATCTCTGTGTCTCTAGGGACATGAAGCACACATACCACTGAGCATTTTGTTTCAGTGATGGCCAACTGATGCTTAAAATACACAGCTATGACTTCTGTCACCTGCCTCCTGCCATTTTCTGCATATACGAAGAAGCCTCCTGGGCCACCACCCTCTTGATGTTTGGGGTTATGGCCTTATGAGTCCCTGCCAAGCAGTTACACAGATACCCAAATAAATTAGTTGTCTAGGAGCACCTTGGAAGCCTGTTTGCTTAACTAAAAATGCATTTCACTTTGAAAGTGCCAAGCCTTCACCTCCCCCCAGGATATACTGCAGAACAGAAGTATACACCATGTCTACATGTGTCTACACCATGGCAAAACTCACGTTAAGCTCATAGGATGCAACAGAAATGCCCACAGCAGCACCGGACCCTGCTAGGCCAATGAAGTGTCCGCTTCCAACATTGCTGGCAAACAATGATGCACCCACCTGTGGGGAGATGAATGGGAAGGTTCCTGGAGCTAGGCCTGCCTGGAGAATTGTCCCTATTCCAAGTTCCGACCACTCTTCAAAGGGACCAAGACAAGTAGGGAAATAGAGAATGTGGGACCATTCTATCCTACACGCCATATTTGTGCAGTGCACAGCTTGAACAATTGTCTGTAACATCCAGGGCGGACAGGATTACAGGAAATGATGCAAACCAGCTCTGCTCTCCAACTCAACAAAGTGTGTGTGTGTGTGTGTGTGAGAGAGAGAGAGAGAGAGAGAGAGAGAGAGAGAGAGAGAGAGTCTGTAGATCACCTTAAAAAGGAAAGGCTCATTGGACTGTTGTATTTGTTATCTGTGCCTTCAACATCCAGTCCACTTGGTTCCTTATTTTCATTCAAACTTTAACAGCTCAGCATGTACTCCCCAGGGCAGGTGTTGAGCATGACAATGAGGCATGAGTTCAGGCAGTGCAGCAATCTACCATAGGCATGGTGACTGGTACAGTGATGAGCTTGAGATGCAGTCAGAGATAAAACATTTTCCAGGGAGCAGATGCTCTTTCCATGCTAGCCTGGACCTGGAGAGGATGAACAGTCTGGAGTGGTGTTTTACTTCTTGTTGCCATGGAGTTGAAAGCATTTGGCTATCTTTCAGAAGGAGAAGAGCTGAGGCAGATAAGTGCCGGGTAAGTCAACAGATGATGGATGAATAGATGCATGATGGACGGTAGCACGAATAACAAAAAAGTAGATTACTGAATCTACTTTTAACAGAGTATTGATAGACAGATGAAGGTAGATGATAGAGCAATAGGTGGTGGAGGGATATTTTGAGAAACTAGGTTATCAGGTCATAGTAATACTGATAAATTGGGCCTCTGCAACCATCTTATAGGTGAACTGACAGATTCTTTTTTATGTAAATAAATTCAAATTGGAGCAAGGCTTTCTTTAGTTTTCACTCCAACTTGAAGACAACATGGAGCAAAACAATGTCAGAGCTTGAAGAGTCTTTGAGAAAATGACTTAACATAATTTTTTGCAGTGCTGGAGGGGGAACCAGAGCCTTGCACACACGAGGCAAACGTCTACCCCAGAACTCCCTCCCACCCCCACCCCGCTTGAGAAGTGATTAACTGAACTGAACCCAAGAGCACTTACTGGCCACCACACCATGTTGCCTCCAGCCAGGAAGTAGCCTTTCACTGTGTCTCTCTTGGTCCTCACTGTGGACTGCAAGGAAGAAGAGGGCTGGTAAGGAGATGCCAGTGCTCAAGCATCGGAAGAGGGCCGAGGCTGTAAGCTGGGAGGCCACATTTGAACTGAGATTCATTTTGTGTGACTGAAACTCTAATGTGATTATCAAAGTCATCTCTGGCCAGTGTCTCCCTGCCAGTCCCCACTTCACATGTTTGTGACAACCTACATGATCCGGTAGACATCTGGGCTGCAGACCTGTGGCTTGCCAATGACAGCTCGTAATGGATTTCATTGCTTGCAATGTTCTAGAACCTGCTTCTGTGAGGTATTTCATAAGTACAGCACAGATACATTTAAAATAATTACATTTTCAATAAATTAATTAATGAACAACTGTAATTAAAAGCTATAGCTTTTAATTACATTTTTAATTTTAAATTTTGGGAGTTCACAGTGCAGCACTGGCTGGGCTGGAGCTCACTATGTAGACAGGCAGGCATAACTCGGACGTTTGCTTGCCTCTGCCTCCTGAGTGCTGTGATTAAAGGCATGCACCATGCACATCTGACAGCAGCTTCTTTTATTTATTTATTATGTATACAACATCCTGCTTCCATGTATATCTGCACACCAGAAGAGGGCACCAGATCTTATAACGGATGGTTGTGAGCCACCATGTGGTTTCTGGGAATTGAACTCAAGACCTCTGGAAGAGCAGTCAGTGCTCTTAACCTCTGAGCCATCTCTCCAGCCCCCAGCAGCTTCTTTTAATCCTTGCTGTTTGGTGTTTGAGACATCAAAATGTCCCTCTCACAGTTCTGTAGAGCTGGGGTCACAGGTCAAGGTGCCAGCAAGCTCAACCTCTGAAGAGGCCTGTCCTTCTAGATGCAGCCTTCTCTATGTAACAGCCCTGGCTGTCCTAGAACTTGCTCTGTAGACCAGGTTGACTTTGAACTCACAGAGATCCGCCTGCCTCTGCCTCCTGAGTGCTGGAACTAAAGGTGTGTGCCACCCAGCTACCCCATAAGTAGTTCTTAAACATACTCCATGGAAGGGTGTCCAGTCTCATTCGTTATAAGTGAATATTAACAAAGCCCTAAGATATCCCTTCCCCATGTGAGGTTGGAAAAAATGAAAACAATACATTGTTACAGAGAGTGGTGAACAAACTGGCATACGTTGCTGTTGTGTGTGCAGGCTAAAGCTAGCCCAAGGAAGACATTCTGATGGCAGCTGTCATATTGTAAATGTGTGTTATCTTCTAACATGACAAATCTACTATAGGAAAAAGTGTCCTGCATTAGCAGCACTCCAAAATGGTGAGTGTGCAGAGTTGGCCTGTTACAGCATTATGGTAGGAGGTGAGAGAACAAAAGCCCAAATGACCCTCAGCACAGTGTCACTTACATAAATTACACTAGAGCCAGGAGGTGGTAGCCACACCTTTAATCCCAGCACTTGGGAGGCAGAGGCAGGCAGATCTCTGTGAGTTCGAGACCAACCTGGTCTACAAGAGCTAGTTCCAGGACAGCCTCCAAAGCTACAGAGAAACCCTGTCTCGAAAAACCAAAATAAATAAATAAATAAATAAATAAATAAATAAATAAATAAATAAAACAAATTACACTAGAAGCATCTGAAGGAATGCCCTGAAACTACATACCAATTCAAAAGATGTCTAAGGGACAGGGCTGGGCAGAAACAGCAAGGTTAGAACAGCACAGCATCAGTTATCTCCTCTTTAACAAAGGGGGCAACACACACACACACACACACATACATACACACATATAAATGCACATATACACATACATACACACACACACACACACACACATTTTTGCTCTGGCTGGGCATGGTATAACATGACTGTAATTCCAACATTCAAGAGGCTGAGGCAGAAGGATAACAAGTTTGAAGCTAGACTAGGCTACACTGCAAGACCTTGTCTCCAAAATACATATAATTTGTTCTGATTTGCTTTTCAACCTGGAAGAATACATTAATAAATAGTATGTTCAATGCTCACAAGTTAATAATAGTGGTCACTTACAAAGGGAATGGTCACAGTGGGATTTTATATGATATTTATTAAGCTATTGTTAGTTTTGAATCATGTAACTATATTACCATAAAAATGCACATATATGTATATACATACATATCTACATACACACATGGATACATAGATATATACAACATATATTTATGAGAGCATAGGCTTCAAAGTAAAGGAAATGGGGATTCTTGCTTCAAGCCTCACAATTTAGTAATAGATTAAAGAATCTAAATTATTTGGGCCTAGGATTCTTCTATCTGTAAAATGGGTATAAGATCTTCCTTGAGGGGCAGGAGAGATGGCTAAGTGGTAAAGAGTGCATACAGTTCTTGCAGAGGACATGTCAAGTGGCCCACAACCATCTGTAACTCCAGCTCAGGGGACCCCACACCTTATTCTGGCCTCTTCTGTCTTCTGTGGGGACACACACACATGCTCACATATCTACACACACACACACACACACACACACACACACACACACTCAAAAATAAAGCAAGAAAACTACTAGCTTCCTTGAAAATTATATGAAATAACATAAGTGAACATACATTAACTTATTGCCCAACACAGTCAACATATAATGCATTAAAAAAAAAAAATACAGGGCATACTGTTCTAGCCAAGTGCTCTACCACTGACTTGTGCTCCAGACACTCCACATATTTTGGGGGGATTTTTTTTTCTTTGAGACAGGATTTCACTGTGAATCCCTGACTGGTCTAGAACTTGCTTTGTAGGCCAGGCTGGCCTGGAACTCACTTGCCTCCACATATTTTAAGTCCTAACTGCTATAGTTCATTTCTTCCTCTCTTGGTGTCTTGTTTTACCAAAGGATAGAGCTTACCAAATATTCCCTCCTCACCCCATCTCTCACCTCATCTCCTGGCTTACCCATAATCCAACAGCCAGGACAAAGAGGAAGTACAAAACCAGAACAGCAATGTCCCCAGGCTCCAGGCTCTTCTGAGGGAAAGCCTCTAGGGAGTCTGACTGTGGAGGCTGAGGGCTAATGGTGCCACTCTCCATGGTGCTGAATGAACCTCCCAGTCCTGGGGAGAGGGGAAGCAATGTTAGATTCCAGATCCCAGAGTCCCTTTCCTCACTCCATCTGTGGCTTCCTCCCCATCCCCAACCCATCCCCATGGAGCAGCATCAGCAGCAACAACAACGACCTACCTGGACGGAGGTATGGTGGAGACAGCTTCAGGAAGTCAGGTCCATCCCTCCAACCATGGTCATCTAACCACCCCTTCCACCCACTCTTTCACCCCCCCCAGAAAATGCAAAGAAGGAGCTCATATTGATGCAACTGATTTTGTGTTCATTTTTGCTTTAACACTTCAACTACTTGCTCAGAAAAATATAAAGAACAAACAATTCAAAGAGTTCAGACAACACTAGACATGTAAGTCATTCCAGCACTCTGGAGACTGAAGCAGGAGGATTACTGAGTGTGAGGCTAACCTGGGTTGCATAGCAAGATGCTGTCAAAGAGACTAGAGTACATAAAATTCCAGCTGTAGCAGACACCATGACCAAAAGCAACTTGGGAAAGAGTTTATTTCCTCTTACATCTATCACTGAGGAAAGAAAAGTCAGGAGCTCGATGCAGAAACTGAAGTAGAGACCATGGAGGAACACTGCTTACTGCCTTGCTCCCTCCAGACTCATGCTGAGCTCCGTATCTTATACAGTCCAGGGATGTACATCCCAGGGACAGCAGAGTAAACTGGGCCTTTTCTCATCAGTTAGCAATTAAGAAATGTCTCAGGCTGAGGAGATGGGTCAGCAGTGAAGAGCAGCGGCTACTCTTCCAGAGGTCCTAAGTTCAATTCCTAGCACCCACATGGTGGCTCCCAACCATCTGTAGTGAGATCTGGTGCCCTCTTCTGGCCTGTAGGTATGCATGCAGACAGAGCACCATATACATAAAATAAATAAATAAATCTTTAAAAAAAGAAAGAAAATGTCTCACAGACATGACCAAAGGCTAATTTGATGGCGGTAATTCCTCACTGAAATACCCTCTTTCCAGGTATCTTAGTTGCTGGTCTGGACCCTTCCACATCAATCATTAATCAGGAAAATGTCCCACAAACTTGCCCCCAGGACAATCTGATGAAGGCAATTCCTCAACTGAAAGTCCCTCTTCCTAGATATATCTAAATTTGTGTAGAATTGACAAAAAAAGAAAAAACTAGTTTGCACTCTTCTACTTTGTCAGCACATGGCCCAGAGTAAGTGTTAAACGGAAGGAGTCAGCCAGACACCAAAGTCTCGTTCTAATGAGGCATCTGCCCATTAATTGCATATATTTAATATACACCCATACAGCACCTGCTGCCTGCTTGGACTCCCTCTAAGTGTTTTCTGCCCTGCAAAGTGGACACTTTCATTATCATCCTTATTTTGTAGAAGGAGTTAGACATGTTAAGTGGCTTGTCCAGGCATCACAGCTCAAGTGAAAGGGTTGGAATTTGAACCTGAATAACCTTGCTCCAGAATCCATACTTTGAACTATTAGAAACCATTTCTCTGGAGATTGCACTTCCATGGACATTTTAGGAGAGTCCTGTGATAGGCAGAATAATGGCCCCAAAGGTATGTATATCTAACCCCCAGAACCTGTGATTGTGTGGTGCTCACAGAAAGAAATAAGACTTCTGGCCAGCTAACCTTAAAATAGGCTAGTGCCTGGCTCGGCTGGGAGTATCTAATGCAATCACAAATGACACCAAATCAGAGGGGCCAGAGAGGTGACAGTGTTACAAGTGTTTAGCTCAGCATTGCTGGCTTTGAACACAGGACGATGGTGTCCTGAACCAAAGAATGCAAGTGGCTTCTAGAAGCTGACAAAGCAAATGAACAGACTGACCCAGGGCCTCCAGAAAGAATTCAGCTCCACTGTGGCCTGTGTGTATGGTAGAGGGTATGCAAGACATGTGAGTGTGCCTATGTGTATGGTAGAAGGCGTGCAAGCCGTGGATGTACCCGTGTGTGCCACTGCACAGACCTGCAGGGTTTGCAGAGGTCAACATCAAGTGTCTTCATTTTTGGCTCATTGAACCTGGAGCTCACTCAGTGCCTAGACTGGCTGCCAAAGAGCCCCGGGGATGTGCCAGTCTCTGTCCTTCTCAGAGCTGGGATTACAGGCAGGTACCACACGGCTCTATACAGGGGTGCTAAGGATCTGAACTCAGGTCCTCACACTTGCACAGCAAGTACTTTACCCATTGAGCTATCTCCCCAGTCATTTACTGACACCTAGATTTGAGCCCAGTAAGACCTATCTAGCACTTTGAACTCTAGAACTCAAGATAATAAGCATGTGTTGTTTTAGCTGCCAAGTCTGGGATAATTGGCTGCAGCAACGATGAGAAACTAGGTGGTTCTGACTAGGGTATGGGAATAGTTGTGTCATTCCCTGTTAGCCACGGGTCAGAAGTGGTCAGCGCCCACTGTCCATGGTGTGCAGTCTAGTACTGGGACAAATCCCCCAGAGACAGAAATAATCTATGATGGTCTGTGTGGTACAAATGCAGAGACTCAGACAAATCAGACCTTTAAAGAATTCAATCTCTCACCAGGAATTGTTAGTGTACACCTTTAATTCCAGCACTCAGGAGGCAGAAGCAGGCAGATCACTGTGAGTTCAGGCCAGCCTGGTCTACAGAGGGAATACTAGTACAGTGAGGACTGTTATAGAGAAACCCTGTCTCAAAAAAACCAAACAAACAAAAAGTAAAATGTTAGGAATTCAAGCTCTCTGGGTGGGGTGGTCAGTTGGGAGAGTGCTTTTCCACGAGCATGAGGACCTGATTTTGATCTTCAGCACCCCAGTGAAAAACATAACAAAACAAAAAAAGCTGGGCATGGTGATACAATCTTGTCATCTCAGCTCTTGGAAGGCAGACAGGAGGATCTCCAGGGTTCACTGGCCGGCCAGGCTACTCTAATTGGTGAGACACCATCTCATAAAAGCAAGGTGGACGGTTCTTGAGGGAAGACTTTAAAGTTGATCCAAACTGACTCCCAGTGTCCACGTGCATGTGCACACTCGTGCACACATACTCACATACATGAACTTGTGTATATACCAAAGGGAGGGAGAGAGGGAGGGAGGGAGGGAGGAAGGAAGGAAGGAAGGAAGGAAGGAAGGAAGGAAGGAAGGAAGGGACTCTCCAGTTCTGGAGACACATAACTGTTCCACCCCTTGTCAACCCTGAGAATCCGAACAAGCTGCTTAATGCTGAAGAACAGCTCAATACAAGTTTGCATTTCAGAGCCTGCTGGGGTTCACAACACAGCACAGCTGGCCTTCTACTTGCAACTCTAACTCAGCCTCCCGAGTACAGAGATTACATACAGGTGTGCACCACCCACCAGGCCTAGCTGCCTGTTTGATATTGAACGCAGAGTCTTGCATTATTGCACAGATACAGTCATCACCACCACTATGAGTATCTCCTGTTTCTTTACTATATATTTACTATTTCCTGTGGGTGAGCAAAGGCCACCTCATTCTATGTGGAGGAATTCAGAAGGTAGCCCGTGAGAGGCATGTCTCCTATCCTCTTACTGCCTAGTGAGACAATCCCCCAAACTGTAAAAATGAAAGAAAAGAAGCCTTAGTTTACTTTCCATTGCTGTGATAAACACCATGACCAAAAGCAGCTGGGGAGGAAAGGGTTTGTTTGGCCTACATATCTGAGATGACAATCTACTGAGGGAAGCTAAGGCAGAAACTCAAGCAGAAGCTATGAAGTGATGCTGCTTACTGGCTTGCTTCTCCTGTCTTCTGTTTGCTTTCTTATACACCCTGGGACCATCTGCCCAGGCACCACCCACAGTGTGCAGGGTCTTCCCACATCAATCATCAATTAAGAAAACACTCCACAGTCTTGTCTCCAGGCTGGATTTATGGGAACGTTTACTCAATTGAGTTCCCTCTTCTCAGAGGATTCCAGCTTGGGACAAGTGAACAGAAAAACTAACCAGCATAGGAAGGAAGGAAGGAAGGAAGGAAGGAAGGAAGGAAGGAAGGAAGGAAGGAAGGAAGGAAACCATTGAATATACAACTGAGCTATCGCTATGGTATACCATGTTTCTAATTTAAGAATCTTAGCAAAAATATTTTTGATGATACTGTGAATATTAAAAACAAGTACACAGCTGGGCATTGTGGCACACACCTTTAATCCCAACAGTTGGGAGGCAGGAGGATCTCTGTGAGTGTGAGGTCAACCTTGTCTATATTGTGAGTTCCAGGACAGCCAGGGCTATGTTGAGAGACCCTGTCTCAGAAAAAACAAACAAACAAACAAACAGACAAGTACACAAGTGTCTTTCACAAACTGGAGAAGTTACTAGATACTTGCAGGCATGTCTTTTGTCCCTGTAACAATCTGGGATATCTGGTCTGAAAACCTTAGCTATGAAGTAGTTCTGTGCATTGCAACATGTGTTGCATCTGGTCTCTACATACTAGTGTTCAGTGGTATAAACTGTCACAATCAAAATGCTCTCACGTCCAGAAAGTCCAATATCCCCACTGCACACCTTTGCTCCAGTCTAAAGAACACCATCAAAGAATTTCTAATAAAGCAATGGAGGGCCTGGGAATGTGGCTCAGTGGTGGAGCACTTGCCTATTGTTCACCAGGCCATAGGTACCATTCCCAGCACTTCAGTGTAACACTGATGGTAATAAGGAAATAGTGTGAGCAGGTGAGGGAGAAGAGATAGACATAGACTCAAGCAGCAGCCAGAGGTGGGCCAGAAGGTGAGCGTGAAGGCCATGGCTCTGCCTGGGCGATGGACAGAGTAGGTAGAAGGCCGGTTGGTCTGTTACTGCTGCCATCACAGAATACCTTAGCCTGAATACATTTTAAGGCTTACTTTATGTGTCTAGGCTTGTGCCTGAATGTATGTATATGCACCATGTGCATGCAGGTGTCTTCAGAGCCAGAAGAAGGCGTTGGATACATTGGAACTGGAGGTACAGAGAGCTGCCTGGTATGGGTGGAAGGAACTGAACCAAGGCCCTTTGCAAGAGCAGCAAGTGCTCTTAGTGACTAAGTCATCACTCCAGCACCTGGAAAAAGTTCTCAATAGCATGACTCTGTTGACCACAGTTCCAAAGCCCGAGAAGGCCACGAACAAGGTGACAGCAGATTTCCTGTCTGGCAAAGGCTGATCTTCATTAAGTGATGCTTTTTCTTTGGTCTCCCAGGATGGAAACAGCAAGCAGCCTCCAGCAAGCTTCTCTTATAAGGGAACTAATCCATTTGTGAAGGCACCTCTCAATGGTGCCACCTCTTATCACTATTGCACTGGGGTTTGGGTTGTGACCTAGGAATCACCCCCTCCCCCTTTTTGTGGTTTTCAAGACAGGGTTTCTCTGTAGCGTTGGAGGCTGTCCTGGAACTCACTTTTGTAGACCAGCCTAGCCTTGAACTCACAGAGATTCACCTGCCTCTCTACTTTTTGAGTGCTGGGACAAAAGGCAAATTCCACCAACCCCCAGCGACCTATGAACTCTTAAAGAGACACGTGCATTCTAACCACAGCACAGGGAGAGTAGTAGAGAAATGCTTTGGAATTTACTGACAAGACTTGGTGATAGGGAAAGTGGGACAGGGAGACTTTCCAGCAAGGTCCTGCTTCTACTAAGAGCTGCACAGAGCCCAGGGCCTGGTCACCTGAGCAGGATAGAACTGGTCTCTGGGGCTGGCTTTCTCTTTCTCAGTGCTATTGACTTTTGGGTGGTTTGTTTGCTTTGCTTTGACTTTTAGAATGGATGTAAGCACCTCAGCAGGGTGTTCTTGGTCCTTAGAGCTGGCTTTCCCTTTCTCAGTACTATTGACTTTTTGAGTGATTTGTTTTGCTTTGACCTTTAGAATGGATCCTGCTATATAGTGCAGCCTGAATTACTGTGTAGCACAGACTGGCTCTAAACTTGCTGTGATCCTGCATCAGCATGCCCAGCCTGCTATTGACATTTTAGACTGGCTGGTTCGTTTATAGTTGTATGTGTCTGTATCACACCTGTGTGTATTGGTACATGTGTCTATGCATGTGTGGCATTAAAGGCCTTTGTAGGAATGTCTGGCTTGTCACAGGGATGCTGGAATCCAAACTCTGGTCCTCATGATTGTTCAGCAAGCTCTCTTAACTGCTAAGCCATCTCTCCAGGCCTAATTATTATTATTATTATTATTATTATTATTATTATTATTATTATTATTATTATTTAGTAGAAAAGAATGGGCAGCCAGGCAGTGGTGATACACACCTTTAATCCCAGCACTCAGGAGGCAGAGGCAGGCAGATCTCTATGAGTTTGAAGCCAGCCTGATCTACTAAGTAAGTTTCAGGACAGCCTCCAAAGCTGCAGAGAAACCCTGTCTCAAAAAACCAATAAATAAACCAATAAATAAATAAATAAACAAAAGAACGGATGCCACAGTGACATTCTCACCCATATATATTGTTGTACCTTGCTTCTATCACCTGGCCACCCTCACCTCTCCTCTTCTTTCCCTCAACTTTCCCCTTTCAGTTTGCCTGTCACATATAAAAATCTTGATTCCTTATGAAAGAAAAGGTGTGACATCTGCCTTTCTTCCCCCATTACCCTCTCTTGTTTTCTTCCCCCTTTTGCCAGGATACCCCTAGGCAAATGCTAGTCTATCAGCTGTCCTAGAAGATGAAAATCCCCTCACCCCAACCCCTGCTATGATAAAAACTCCACCTCAACTGGGCTCGGTGTTCTCTGATTGAACTGCTGTGTCAGAATGGACAGAGAGAGAGCCCAAACTTGAGCTTAAATAAAGGCTTTTTCCTTTTGCATATGGATTCCTGGTAGTCTTTGTGGGAAATCTGGACTTGGGTGTAACACTCTCTAGTGGTTTTCTTTGCTTTGCAGAAGCTTTTTAGTTTCACACAGCCCCACTCATGACTCCTGCTGTATAATCTCACAGTTCACTCACTGACTCCTGCTATACAGCCTGCTCTGTGGAGTGCTTTTGAAGCTGCCTGCTCCTACCTCTTGGGGTGTTTTCCAACAGCACAGTCAGAGCTTCATGCCTTACAATCATGTCTTTGACCCATTATTAAACTGATTTTTTTGTCTAAGGTAAGAAATAGATAAGGCTCTTGTTTGACCATGAAGTTATTTTGGATGTCATAGGTATTATGGGATGCTGAGCAGCATCTCTGGTCTGTATGCCCTACACTCCAGGAGCAACCCCCAAGGTGTGAGAACCAAAATGGTCCCTCAATCATAGGCTCATCTTTGAGAACCTGGCGTGGACCACATGGGGACCATTGCTGTTTGACAAAGTTCCAGCATTTCAACATTGCAAACCACACTTCTCCAGCACCTTTTTGCTTTCATTTTTAATGATTCTCACTATTAAGGCCTTTCCCTTTGGGAAATTTTGTGTAGGATTTGGTAAAGGATAAAAATGTGTACAATGGTAGCTTCTCTAAACAAAATAATTCTTTGGGGGGGAAAATTGCCACCACTATGGAACCAGGAATCGCACTGTGCCCTCCTAATTACAACAAGAACAGGGAAGTTAAAAGATTTACTAGACACACCTGATCCCAAGGATGAAATGCCTACAATTCAGATCCAGAGCCTGAGGCCATTAAGGGCAAGCATTCAATTACTAAGTGTAGAGAAATCAGAATGGTACGGTCTGATGGAAAAGAGTAAGACATCAGGACCTTCCCCTTTGGGAGCATTATGAGGGGAGCAGGCCTGTGTAGTAAGACTAAGAAACTGTAGTATGGTGTCTGCTGCCCAGAAGTCATTTTCCCAAGGTCAAGCATTTAGATAAGGGTCTCTATTCCCTTGGGGGCTTGTGGGAAGTTTGTGCTGATAAAAACAGGTATTCTTCTTATCTCTAGCAATAGGAATTTGTGGCCCTCCATTAACACACTACTGGTGCCTATTGTCAAGGTCAATGCTGGATTCTTCAACTCCTGATCTCAAGCTACACCCCAGCTCACATGACCCTTGTCTCCCTCCTGTTCAATGCTCTATGTGCAACTAGAGAGCATAAAAGGTGTAGTCTTTTCAACTAAACGCTACTGGCAGCCATCCTAGTTCTCCCTCAGATCATGTCCTCTGTCTCCTCCTCCTCCTGAACCACCGACTTCACATATCCTCTTTAGGACTTGAACCCCCAACCTCCCTACCTCCCCACCACCACCAAAGCAGGTCTCAGGCAAGAATCCATAGAGGAGATGCTCTCTCCAGAGTGTTCTAGGCCCTGCAAGGCCCTCTTCACCAGCCTTGACTGTTGACTTTGCTTTTAGTTCTGATGCAGTGATGTTCCCAGCTTTCCAGACCAGCAACTGGAGGCCCTCTCCAAGTAAGAAAACAGGGCCTGCTGGGTGTTGGTGGTGCACGCCTTTAATTCCAGCAGAGGCAGAGGCAGGCGGACCTCTGTGAGTTTGAGGCCAGCCTGGTCTCCAGAGCGAGTGCCAGGATAGGCTCCAAAGCTACACAGAGAGAGAGAAGACAGGGTCAAGCACTGATATAAGGTCTGTGGTGAAGATGGAAGCAAAGAGGGGAGGAAGAAAGGCCACTGGAAAGAGGGGCATTGTGTCTCATGTCCTAACACAGAAAGAGTAGGTAAACATCGAGCCAGCTCTGCCCTCACCAGAGGCCCAGCCAGGTCAGGAATTTATGATTCCTGGCTGCTGTAGAATGGGATGATGATACCTGGGCTGCTGTATTATGTGATCCAGGGACAGGTTTAGAGTTGGGGTGGAGTTTGTAGGTTCCAGCTCTTAAAGACTGGAGGCTTAGGGAGGAGGGAACTAGCTCCATGGACTTTGGGTGCTGTCTCAAGGGTTAAAACCCCACTGGGGAAAATGTTCTCATTGCCTTTAAAGGTGAGGAAGTTGTGGGTCCTGTAGTATCCTGTCTGAAGTCACACAGCCAATAAGTGGACCTGGACCAGCTCGCCTGACCCACTGCTTCAGAAACAGGGAACCCTGGGTAAGCACAGGATGCAACTTCAGGTAGGGATAGTTGCTGTACCTGAGAAAAGTATAGATGGATCTAGAAAATCAAAGGTCTGGAAAAGAAGGGAAGCAAGAAGTAAGGAGAGACAGCAGGCTTCTGCTCTGGGCCCTCAAGGCCATCAGTGTCTCCAGCCCCACCCCCCAGGCCCCTTCCTGCCCCATTGCCTGCCAGGCACTGAGGGGGCCTGCAGATAAACAAGTCTTTCATCACTGCAGGGGAGGCTGGCACAGTGTCTATGTGATTCAGAGACCTTGGAGCTAGGAGGCTGCATCTTCATGGTTGGGACGGGTGATGGACCACAGAGCCTGCTTCTCTACACCTTTCTTGACATTGGACACACAGTACAGCTGTAACCTCACTGTGACTAGCATAGGTGCAAAGTATGTTGTGCACTCTCTGTCATCTCATTTCATCCTCCCGGTCACACCTTCAGCTCACAGGTGAGAAACAAGACATCACAACGCCAAAGGAAGCTGGATCAGACCCTGGGTGTGCCACAGTGATAGGATGGAAGGTCATTGGGTCTCCATGCAGCTGTCTGTCTTGCTCTCCCCACACCCACCTTTCTCTCCTCTCCCCCCCTTCCCTCCCTTTAACTCTGCTCCTTTCCCACAAACACTCATTAGGTACCACTGTGTCTCTTATTTGTGTTAGGACTTGAGACTCAGTAAAATATTTATTAGACACCAGCTATGTGGCAAGCTCCATGCTATGCCCTGGACATGCAGTAAGACATTTAAAGTGGCTGGGCGGTGGTGGCGCACGCCTTTAATCCCAGCACTCGGGAGGCAGAGGCAGGCGGATCTCTGTTAGTTTGAGACCAGCCTGGTCTACAAGAGCTAGTTCCAGGACAGCCTCCAAAGCCACAGAGAAACCCTGTCTCGGAAAAAAGAAAAAAAAAAGACATTTAAAGGTTTTTATTTACTTTATTTTTGTGTGTGTGCATGCCTGTATGTATGTGCATATGTGTACCATGTATGTGCATGAAGTCAGAAAAGAGTGCTGGATCCTCTGGCACTAGGGATGTTATGAGCTGCTGTGAGGCACCAGGAACCAAACCCATGACCTCTGGAAGAGCAGCAAGTACTCTTAACCACTACACCATCTCTCCAGCCCCTCGGTAAGACTTCTTGTGGGTACCAGCTGTGTGCCAGGCTCTGTGCTAGGCCCTGCAAGTTCAATGGAGCATTCATTAGATATTATCTGTGTGCCAGGCTCTACATAGGGAGCTCTATCAGACTTGGGGGTGCAGCAGAACAAGTAGTTATTAGGTACTAGCTGTGTGCCAAGTAACTCTCAACATTTAGGGAGGCAGCCTTGCTCCCATCCCTGTGGGTTTTACCGCAGTCCCTTGCCATGCTGTGGTTACCCAGAACCTCTGAGTAAACTGACCTCCACCCAGCACCTTCTGCCCAGAGCATCATGGCTATTTGATCCCAGCCTGCCTTAGGGGGCCAAGTGATGGTTGGGCCCTGAGGTCCTCTTCTCAGAGCCCCTGCCAGCTCACTTCCTGAGGGTGGGGTGAGGGCAGTGAGTCCTGACAAAGGCTTTCTTTGCAAGCAGAACAGGCTGCCCTTGAGGTTGCCTAGGGGCCAGAGCACAAAAGGAAGCTCAGTTAAACAGGGACAGCTCTCACCCTTCCCTTCAGGCCTTTTACACAGTGTGCTATGGGAGATGTGAAAATTTTCCACACCGCAGTGCAAGAGCAAACAAAACCAAACCAGGAAACCAGGCTAACAGGTCAGGCCACAGCTAGCCAACTGTTTTCGCTCCTTTTTTTTTTTTTTTTTTTTTTTTTTTTTTTTTTTTTTTTTTGGTCTTAGCCTGCCCTCTCTGTGTGCCTGCTGAGGAGGGGAGGAGTGTCACACTTTTTAAATTTATAACTTGTGTGTGTTTCAAACTTTAAAAAAATGGGTGGAAAAGAACTGTTACCCATGTCCCAGTGCTCAAAGCCTTCCCTCTATGTCAGAGACACGCCTGACATGAAGTGTCAAGCTTGATACTTTTGCCAAGATACTGGCAAGATTCCCAGAAAGAAAGGGAAAAAAAAGCACAAACAAAAACATGAGGCAAGCCAGAAAGTGGTTCCCTTGCATCAAGGAAAAAAAAAAAAAAAAAAAGATGACAACTACCATCTAATTACAAATGGGCAATGAAGTCCCTGGGAAATAGATGTGTCATTGTAAACCAATTGTGCAGACTTCTGAACCTCAGTCCCTGGCTCAGATCTCACCTCTGCCTCCTCTAACTGTGATCTAGAGCAATAAACTCTCCAAGGCTATTTCCCCAACTATAAAATGGGAACAACAGTCAGGTGTCCATCACAGTAAACAAGTGAGCTGTGCCACATGGTTTGGAAGAGGATGTCTGATTGCTCACAGCCTTCACATACAAGCAGTAGGGAAGAAAGAAGAGTGTGGACTTTGTGGTCAGGGAGACCTGGCCACTTATGAGTGAATCTCATTTGCAACTCAGCATTACAAGGTCAGGCCCCCGATTAACCCCCACTGACCAGGTAGAGCCAAGGGTTGACCCATGGCCATGCCGCTGGAAAATGACTGAACTAGGATCCAGCCTGGATTTAACTCCTCACTCCTACCCACCATAAGACAGGAACCCATGGCAGGAGAATCCCAGATGTGACACCAAGCCTCGATCTGAAGTCATTCACACCCTCCCTCACTGGCCTTTGTAGCTTCTGGCCTCTTGATGCTTGGCATAGGAGTATAGAAAGGGCTGATGGGTAGAGTCTGAGACATTTCTTGTCATGAGGGAAGAATTTCTAAGCATGGCAGAGCAAGACAATTTTTCCTAATGGGCCTCAGAGGATAATAGATGGGAGTGTAGGGGAACTAGATGAGTCTTCTCCATCCACCTATCCCATTAAGGAATGGCCCTATCCTGAAATAACCAGAGTAGAAGTCACAAGATTATCTATTTAAGCCAGATGTGTTCATTCAAATGCCAACATGGCATCTCTCACAGATGCCTACAGATATCCAAAGTTAGCATGTACAGGCCAAAGACCAAACTCTTCATCACGGATGCAGATGCCTCAGCTACTCTGGCCATGTCACTAACACCTGAAGCCCAAAGCATCCCTAAGCCATGTCCACCCATGGATCCAGCCATCCACCCATCTATTCATCCATCTTTCATGTGTCTACCCACCCAAGAATCTGACCATCCATCCAATCACACACGCACCCACCTACCCATCCATCCATCTGTCCACACATCCATGGCAGAACATACAACAACAAACCAAGAACAAGCCAATGCAGACTCACAATGTCAGCAGTGAATTTCAAAAACAAAAGAGCACACACCTGATATCCCAATGACAGTGATACCCCATGCATCATCCATCTATACATCTAGCCAGCCATCCAACAAGTGACTTATGAGTATCTTGGTATGCCAAGAACTGTGTAAAGAACCAAAGAGGTCATTGCATACAAATACCCATCAAATAATTTATCATGCCTTTCTCAACTTCTGAAATCTATTCAACTCTAGCTTTATTCTCTTCTACTTCCAAAACATACCTTGAATCTGTTGTTTCCCTTAAATTACTATCATCCCAGCCACCTTCACTCATGTCCAGCCCAGAGAAAGGAATTACTCTTTTCCTACCCATGCTAATTTAGGTTCCTTTCTCCCTTCTATGGAATCCAAAGAGGTATTTGAACACAAATCAGATCACTTGCTTTCTTCTGTCTATTCCTTGAAAGCTATCTATGACCTCAGGGTCCTTGGCTTCCATTCTCTGTCTTCCATTCCCCAAACACTCAATGTTATTTAGGTGCCAACTGACATATATCCCATCTACTTTCTTCTGGCCTCAGCCTCTGTCAGGTCCCCAAGTCATTTCCTTTCATATTAAATGTGATTTTGCTCTGTGGTTTAATGAAGCCTGGCATACTATTTGTAGAACTCTACAATAGAAACTCCTTATCTCACAACACCAGGAAAGCAGGGGTAATTTGTCTCTCTCATCTTGTGCCCCCAAAGCAGATACTTCATAAACTCTGGTCTTGCAAACAAATATCCCAACAAGGGCAGCGTTTCTCAAAGTCGGAGGTCCAGATTTGCCTGTCAGCCATTCCCCATAGCTGATGAGCTCATAACCATCAGCTGGGACTGGGCTGGGACTCAGCTTTTCCCTATGCTCTGTTAACTTTAGCATGTTATTCAATAGCCTTAGGGTACGTCTTTGTACACTCACACACACCCCCCCCCCGCAGCTGTGCAGCTGGACGAGATCCCAGAAGTGCAGGTGGGCCATGCAGGTGGGCCATGCAGGTGGGCCATGCAGGTAGGCCATGGCTTTGCCTTGCTCATTAGCAGCAGTAGTGCATCCTTCCAGCTTCCTGTGGCCCCAGCAGCTCCTTTCCCCTTCCTTAGTTCTGAGGAGCCTGATCTGCCACACCTGGGGGCTGGGCCAGGCTGACCTCCAAATCCTCATCTGACAGATAAGGAACCAGAGGCTGCCGTCCCTCAATGTCCCTGAACTGAGACCCTCTGGCTTGTGCTATTAGCTGCTGACACCCCCAGACCACACTCTAGACCAGGAGCAAATGAACGTTCTCTGACTCCCATGAAGTTCACAGATGGGACCTCTGTCAGAGTGGTTGTCCAGTCCTTGGACCCAAAAGGCTTCCTAGTGTGGAGAGTGGGTATCTTGGAGAGGAGGGATCTTACCTTCTTCTGGATGCAGATTCTATCGCCCTAGGCTCTCGGGGACTTCAGAGGCAGAAGGCGGTGGCTGTGAGAAGGGAGACCCCTGGGATTTCCTGTCCTTTGCGGCAGAGGAGAGCAGTGGCCCTGCCTCCTTGCCTGCTGCTGAGAAAGGTTTCACACAGGTCAAACTCCAAACTCCAGCCTCAGCTGCCCCAGCAGTTTAAAGGAAGCCTGGATGATCTCCCCAGAACCCTTGAACTCTGAGCAGGCCCCTGCGAGGAAAGGGGCCTGCCCTGCTCTCACTGGGCCTTGGCCAGTGCCCTCACCTGGCAGGGGGCCCATGACCTGAAAAGGCAGGGGAGACTAGAGCCTGGGCACTGGGCTGCCTTTTTCATCCACTCTCCCGCCTCCGGTCCACTCTGGGAGTAGGCAGCTGGAGGAGCAGGGGGAGGAGGGGGGTGCAGGAGATAAAAGGGACATGCCCAGAAGGACTTTTCCAGCCCCAACCACTGACAGTAGCAGCCAGTGCAGCAGTAACTGCGCCTTTTCATCTCTTCAGACAAAAGCAGGGCAGACACGCGGCATCCAGACAGACCATCAGGAGGTACTGAGCATGGACAAGCTCACATAGCAGGCAGTACTCCAGGGTAGTCAGGGGAAGAGACTCAGGGCTTCCAGCTGCTCAGGGCTGCAAACACTTTCATTTTGATTACTGGCATTTGCAGACTGCTATGCTTAATCTCACAGTCAGTGTTCCCTGGATTAAAAACCACCTAGGAGACACCTGTCAGTGTGTCTGCCTGGATGTTTGCAGACAGGTGTAACCAGGGAAACCTAGCCTGAATGTGGGCAGCACCATCCTATGGGATGATTTCAAAAGAAAGCAGGAGAGGAGGGCCACGCAAGCACACAGACCTGAGTTTGGATCCCCAGTTTCCAAGTAAAGAACTGGAATCCCGGCCTGGGTTGGTGGCACACGCCTTTAATCCCAGCACTCGGGAGGCAGAGGCAGGCGGATCTCTGTGAGTTCGAGGCCAACCTGGTCTCCAGAGTGAGTGCCAAGATAGGCTCCAAAGCTACACAGAGAAACCCTGTCTCAAAAAAAAAAAAAGAACTGGAATTCCTGACTTCAACCTCTGGCTTCCACACTTGTACAAAAGTGAGTGCACCCACATGCATTGCACAACACACACATACACAAGTGAACTGAGCACATTCATTCATCCCTCTTTGCCTCCTGACTGTGTGCAACATGACTAGTGCCTCGTGCTAGTGCTGCTTTGTAGCTAGACTTACTTCACCTGCTTTTGTCACTGCAACCCAAAACAAAACACAGCTGGAGACTCCATCCTGAGTTTCCCACCTTTCTAGAGTAATACAAAGAGCTGGCCACAGCAGGCATACATCGCAAGACAGCCACAGCTGGAGTGTAGTTGTGGTTACATTCTCTCTCTGACCCTGCCTCAGATTGGAGTAGCCTGCAGGCAAGAGAATCACAAGTGACACTCAAGCCTGTGTCTGTCTGCACCAGGTTCTGTTCTGAGGGCTTGCTGTGTATGTGCACGCACGCGCACATTTAAATCTATGTTCTACATATAAGAAGAAACCTGTGTGCGGTACCTGTCTTTCTTTGCCTCCATCACCCACTCTTGCTCTTCCTTACCACTTGTCTGTAGAATGTCTGTGTCCATACCCCTGATGGCACCTTCTACTTCCTTGTCATATACATAGGCTCATATATGTTTTCAATCTGAATTCCACTTACGGAAAAAAAAATAAGCTATTTTTCTTTCTGAGTCTGGCTTATTATACTTAACATAATGTCCAGGTATGTTGCCTACAGAACTGTCCAGATGTCCTTCACAGGTGAACTTATCGTCTGTGATACAGCCATTCCACCCCAGATACCCAAGAGGAATGAAAACTAGCCTCCCGAAAACAGTCACACACAACAGTCCCAAAGCAGAAATAGAGACAAATGTCCTGGGAGGGGGATCCAGCTGGGCTGGGTGGAGCCCATGTACCAGGAACTGCACTCCATCCCCAGCACAGCAAAACAAACACAAGGAACAAGATCAAGCCATTGCAGACTTACAGCGTCAGCATTGAGTTTCAAAAACAAAGGAGCACACACCTGATACCCCAGTGACAGGAAGTTGAGTGGCTAGACAGACCACACTGCAGTGGGATGGAAGATGACAGGAGAATGGGAGTGGCTGAAAGCAGAACTCAGTGCACTTTCTCCACTGATGGAGGAGACAGAGGGTGTGACACTGTGCGTGTTTGTGTGTCTGTGTGTGTGTGTGTGTGTGTGTGTGTTCCTCACGTGTTTTCCTCAGTTATTCTCCATCTTACTTTTGAGACAGGGTCTGTATTAGTTGAGTTCTCTAGAGTCACAGAACTTCTGGATATAAGAGATAGATAGATAGATAGATAGATAGATAGATAGATACATACATACATACATACATACATACATACATAGATTCATTCCATAAGTTGTATGACTTTTCTGAAGGAAATATTAGATAAATAGATAGATAGATAGATAGATAGATAGATAGATAGATAGATAGATAGATAGATAGATAGGAATTTATTGTATTTATTGGAATGACTTACAGTCTGCAGTCCAACAATGGCTAGTTGTGAATGGAAAGTCCAAGGATCTGTAGTTGCTCAGTCCCACGAGGCTGGGTGTCTCAGCTGGAATGGATGTTCTGTTCTGACAAAGTGAAGGCAAGCAGGTAAAGAACAAACCCTTCCTTCTACCACTGTCCTTATATATGCTTCCAGCAGAAGGTGTGGCCCCTCCCCTGATCCCCGCCTCAAGGTCTTTTTAAAGGTGTGTGTCATCCAGCCTCAAGATCAAGATCAAAGGTATGTTGTCTTCTTGTCTCAAGATCCAGGTCACAAGTGTGCCCTCCATTTCTGGATTATAGTTCATTCCAGATATAGTCAAGTTGACAACCAAGAATAGCCATCACAGGGTCTCCCTCAGTGAGCCAGGAACTTACCAGTTTGGCTGGCTGGCTGGCCATCAAACTCCAGGGATCCACCTATTCCTGGGCCTCACCCCACCGAGGGTTCAGATGCATTCCACCATTAAAAACCATTGAATAGTCGGGCAGTGGTGGCACACGCCTTTAATCCCAGCACTTGGGAGGCAGAGGCAGGCAGATCTCTGATCGACAAGAGCTAGTTCCAGGGCAGCCTCCAAAGCCACAAAGGAAAACAAAAATGGGAGCAAGGCTGGAGAGATGACTCAGTGCTTAAGAGCATAGACTGCTTTTCTAGAGGACCAGAGTTTGGTTCTCAGCACCCACCTCAAGCTTCCCACAACCACCTGGAACCCTGGCTCCATGAGGATCTGATCCCTTGGTCTCTGTGGTAACCTGCCTATACACATGCATGGGCACAGACACACATCACTAAAGACATTACAAGTTTTTGGGTGGAAACAACTGTGTGAATAAGCTAGGCCAGTGTGATTCTGTTACCAGGAAGGTGACAGCTCAGGTCCTTTTCCAGCTATTTCTTCCCAAGTTGTGATGATATTTTGATCACCACACCAAGTATTTGTTACAACCTAAGAACATGGGTCTCGAGTGACCAGAGTTCCTGATTTTTCAAGAGAAATCCCAAAGTCTAGATCAGTGGTTCTCAAACTTCTTACTGCTTCGCCCCTTTATTTATTTTTTTATTTATTTACTTCTTTTGGTTTTTCGAGACAGGGTTTCTCTGTGTAGCTTTGGAGCCTATCCTGGCACTTGCTCTGGAGACCAGGCTGGCCTCAAACTCACAGAGATCCGCCTGCCTCTGCCTCCCAAGTGCTGGGAATAAAGGCGTGCGCCACCAACGCTCGGCCCTGCTGCGACCCTTTAATACAGTTATCTCATTGCTACTTCATAACTGTAACTTTGCTCTTGCTATGAATTGTAATGTAAATATCTGATATGTGATTCCAGTGGGGTCGAGAGCCACAGGTTGAGAACCATTGGTCTGGGTTTTGTTTGTTTTTTTCTTTTTTTCTATGGACTCTCTTCATTGATTAGGTTTGGTGTCTAATTCAAAGTTAAAACAATGTGCTTGTCACGGGTATGCTGGCTTTCCCTGAGCTCTGCATAAGCTTGTGTTTCCTTCCCAAAATATCTGAAGCTTCCATGTCATCTTCTTTCTCTGCTTCTTCTTCTGATGCTGAGGTGATGGGGGAATGTCCTTCTGTATGAATATATGTTTCTCCTATTGGTTTAGTAAAATGCTGTTGGCTAGTAGCCAGCCAGGCAGTATAGATGGAGCTACCAGACTAGGAGAACTCTGGGAAGAGGAATGCAAAGAGTGAGTCACCAGAGAAATGCCAGATAGCTACTGGGAAGGTAGGACACCCGGGCATTCTCTGGTAAGCTAAGACCACACGGAGAAACATAGATGAATAGAAATGAGTTAATAATTAAGAGAGAGCTAGCCAATAAGAAACCTGAGCCATGGGCTGGAGAGATGGCTCAGAGGTTAAGAGCACTGACTGCTCTTCCAGAGGTCCTGAGTTCAATTCCCAGCAACCACAAGGTGGCTCGCAACCATCCGTTATGAGATCTGGTGCCCTCTTCTGGTGTGCAGATATACATGGAAGCAGAATGTTGAATACATAATAAATAAATAAAATCTTTAAACAAAGAAACCTGAGCCATTGGCCAAACAGTTTACAATTAATATAAATCTCTATGTCTTTATTTGGGACTAAAAGGCTGCAGAACTGGGAGGCAGAAACTCAGTCTACATTGGGGATAGAACCCAGGACCACGTGCACGCTGAGAAAGCATTCTATTCATAGCATCCTGGGCTATGGAAATGGCCCATCTACAATCTTTAAAAATAGTTTCACTGGGCTGAGAGATGGTTCAATGTGTACAGTTGCTTACGGTGCAAGTATGAGGGCCGAGTTCAAATCCCCAACACCTATGTCAAAGCTGGGCATAGCTGCATGTATCTGTAATTCCAGGTGGATCCCGAGAGCACATTAGCCATCCAGGCTAGTGGAAATGGTGACTTTCCAGTTTAATGAGAGACTCTGTCTCAAGGGATTAAGGTGAAGAGCAGTGGAGAAAGATTTCCACATCTTCCTCTGCACCTCCACGTGTGCACACTCAGGTGCAGGCAAGTATACACACATACACGAGAAAGAAAGAAAAATCCACTGTCAACCATTCCACAGTACTTTCTCTAAACATTGCTGTCTCTTGCAGCTGGAAGAGCCAGCCAATTTGAAACAGATCAACTTCCCTAGATATCAGGCAAACCTGAGAGAAAGAGACCCAGATGGAAGTAAAAATGGGACATTTTTCAGCTTAGTAACCATGAGCTCCACTGACCAGTTTCATGGAACACATGCTCAGGACTTTACAGGTACAGTCTCCTAAACACCCCCTTGCAAACAGGTGTCCACAGCTCAGCAGGTGTCCAAAGGAAAGATAATGGTTTAAAAGATGCTACATGTGAAGAGCTAGACTGTCAAAGGGCGAGCCTTTGCTCTCTCATTCTCCTGAATGGCCAGGAGATGCCTGTGCACCAAGAATTCCAAGCCTTGTTCTTTCTCTTTACAATGGCATCAAAGACAGAAGACCACACTCTTCTCTTTCAGATTTTTAAAAAATGACTTATTTATTTGCATTGGTGCATCTGTGTAAAGGGTGTTGGATCACCTGGAACTAAAGTTACAGACAATTGTGAGCTGCCGTGTGGGTGCTTTCAAGGTCTCACAGACCTGGTGCCTTCATCTATAATGACTACAGGTGAATACAGAGCTTAAGAGCAAATGCCTTAAGCAGTGTTTTCTCATATGAAAGCTGTATGATAATAATACCTAGATGTTTCATCAGGTAGACTCCATGAGATGCTGCCTATAACATTCTTCCCAGCCCCAAGGGGTCATTTCCTTTTTATCTAATTAGCCCGGGAGTATTCCATGGAGTTCTGTAAGTGAAGTTTTCCACAGCCACAGTCAAATAATCACTCAGAGACTCAATATCAATTACAAATGCTCAGCCAATAACTCAGGTTCTTAAAGGATCCCTGCCTCTGCTGGTCACCAGCAAACAGAGCCCACCTGAGAAAATGCTGCTACCAAGAAACTGTTCTTGCCTCTGTTCTTTTGTGTATTTAAAATCCTTTTTTAAACTCTCTCGGGTTTTGTGTGGATATACATGGCCCCAGGCTGGGCACCATATGTAGGCAGAATTTCCTGTCTTTCAGTCACTCTCAAACAATCACTCCGAGTTATAATATTAATTACAAATGCTCAGCCAGTAGCTCAGGCTTATTATTAGATAACGCTTACATTTAAATTAACCCATATTTCTTATCTGTGCTCTGCCACACGGTTCAAGGCTTGTTACCTCATTTTCCACATGTCCTCGGCAGATGGCTGGAGTCTCCCTGGCTCCACCCTTCTTCCTCCCATCATTCTCCTAGTTTGGTTGTCCTGCCTATAATTCCTGCCTGGCTACCAGCCAATCGGCTTTTTATTAAACCCATCCAGGCGAAAAATCTTCACAGTGTACAGAAAGATTATTCCACAGCAGAGTTCTCCAGTGGCAGACAGAGCACAGAAGAAGCTATGAGAATGCAGGTATCACATGGTGGCTCACAACCATCTGTAATGAGATCTGGTGCCCCTCTTCTTGCATGCACTGTATACATGATAAATAAATAAATCTTTAAAGGTCGGGCGTTGGTGGCACATGTCTTTAATCCCAGCACTTGGGAGGCAGAGGCAGTCGGATCTCTGTGAGTTCGAGGCTAGCCTGGTCTCCAGAGCGAGTGCCAGGATAGGCTCCAAAGCTACACACAGAGAGACCCTGTCTCGAAAAACCAGAGAGAGAGAGAAAGAGAGAGAGAGAGAGAGAGAGAGAGAGAGAGAGAGAGAGAGAGAGAGAGAGAGAGAGAATGCAGGTATCTTCTATGAAGTCAAGCCTTAAGGAAATTTACAGAGTTCAATGTTGTTGTCACTCTTGTTATTGCACTATGAGGGGTGCTGGGGGCGGGGGGGCTTCAGATGTTCAAAGCCAGTTTGGGTTACATAATAACATAAAAGCAAAAAAGGAAAGAAAGATAGATAGAAAATTTGCAAACACTAAGGACAGACAGTAACACTTTCTTTGTTGAGACTTTGGGGAAACAGAACTGATTTGAACAAACATGCAGGGAGTTTACTGTTCTCTTAGGATCAATAAATATTTGAAATGCTTTCTCTCTCTTTCTTTTCTTTTTTTTTCTTTTTTTTTCTTTTTTCTTTTTTTTTTTTTTTTTTTTTTTTTTTTTTTTTTTTTTTTTTTTTTTCAAGACAGGGTTTTTCTCTGTAGCTTTGGAGGCTGTCCTGGAACTCACTCTGTAGACCAGGCTAGCCTTGAATTTACAGGGATCCGCCTGCCTCTGTCTCCTGCATGCTGGGATCAAAGACGTGTGCCACCACTGCCTGGCTTGAAATGACTTTTTAAGTGTCTAATAAACTCTGGAAATAGTCTACCTAACAAAACCTCTGTATATAAGGGTCACTCAGGACTAGAACATTTGAATGCAAAAGCTCTTTGATGTCTTTCCAAGTGAGGTGTTCCCCAGGCCAAAAGGTCTGAGAACCACTGCACCCATGTAACTGGCCCAAGCCTGCACCTGTCCTGCGCATATGGAGAAGCATCCTGCCTAAACCCAGAACTACGTGGTAAGTGTGCAAAAGTGGTGCAGCTCAGTCTGTGAAGTACTTGCCATGTGAGTACCAGAAAGAACTTGCTCACCAGCACCCACATACTGCCAGTGGCAGTAGTGAGCGCTTATAATTCCTGTACTGGAGGGCGGGACAGAGACCGAAGGATGCAGGGTTCTTGCTTGCTAGCCAGTGTATCCAAATTGGCAAGCTCCTGGTCTAGCGGGAGACCCTGTCTCAAAGAGTAAGGTGAAAGCCGGGCGGTGGTGGTGCATGCCTTTAATCCCAGCACTTGGGAGGCAGAGGCAGGTGGATCTCTATGAGTTCGAGATCAGCCTGGTCTACAAGAGCGAATTCCAAGACAGACAGGGATACACAGAGAAACCTGTCTTGAAAAAAAAAAAAAACAAGAAGAAAGAAAAATGAAAAGGAAAAGAAATACGGTGGCACTCACGTACACACAAACAAGTGTCTTTTGACAAGGGCAGAACACTTGTAAAGGTTGTAGGCGCTGCATCAATAAAAGTGTTGGTATCTCAGTAAACCAGGAAGGCCTGTGCAGAGACAGTCTCTGTTGAAAAACCCCTGTGACTCAGCTTATGTATGGCCTGAAGAAGTCATTTCACCCTCTGAGACTTGCTGCACATCTGTAAAAGCAGGATATACCAACACATGAGGGGCTGAGGCTTCAAGAGAATCAAAGCCAATTGCTGAGCTTTGCTCTGTGAGAAACAAACTTGTTTTTTGTTGTTGTTGTTTATTAAATTACTTTCATGACCATTTTTAGTGCTATTGGTGTTCTTGGCTCATAACTAGGTTCCTCCCCCGAACCTCTCAGGTACAATCGTAACAACTCAAAACATTAGGCTCCAGGCCTGTTTCCACACCCCATAGGAAGTTGGGTTCAGGCTGAGAAAGCAGCTATGGGATTCTCAACCACACTCTGGGAGCGTCACTTGCCTGGTGGTGCCTGTTGACACGACAGTCATACAGTGTGTGCCTTCTCTACCCTTGGCTGGAAGAAGCAGATTGTTGCAAATATTCGTAGGTCATAAGTTATACCATAGCCCTCTAATGTTAGTTTTATGACAGTCTCATTAAGTTGCCCAGTCCAGCCTGGAGCTTGCAATGTTGCCTAAGCTGACCTTGATCATGTCATCCTCCTGGCTTAGCCTCCTGATGACAAGTGTACATCACCACACCAGTGCCAGTGCCCTCTGAATGCTACAATCCTCACCATTGCAACAGCCTACATCTATAACAAGCAGTAAGAAGTAGATTCTCAATGGCTCTCCCCTTGCTGACAGCAGAAGGCAGGGCCACCCTGGCTTTCATTCTGCCTCCCCAAGTTCTGCTAGTGGCTTTAGTCCTCTGTGGTTGCAGCTTCCCCAGACTCCAACAAACTACTTCTTTCTGAAAATGCCAAGCTGTAGGTGGGTCACTAGCCATTGGCTAACCCTTCTTGGACCTCAGTGGAGAGGGCCCATCTGTGCATATACTCCATCTCTCCCCCACCCTACCCCCAGAAAAAAAAAATCATTACTGGAGTTCTTTGGTGTGTGACACCACTTTTTTGCTGGAATTTGTCTCAAGTGGTCTCCTGCTTCCTGCAGGAGGAACCACACATGGCCACGCTGTGAGGTTACTCTCCCACAGGTACAATTCTACTTTTGAGCAGTAAAAAGTTAATGTATTTCTAAGATAAAAGAGTACTGGGTCTAGCAGTCTGCTCTTTCAAAAAAGTTTAAAAAAAAAAAAAACAACAGTAGCATTGTTTTGCCCCCAGTCACCAGGGGTATTGCAGCAGTGTCCTAAGTGTCTTTATTAGTTGGCACAGGCGAGTGAGCCAGTCCGTTCAAACTAGTTTGAGCAAAAGAGGCTGGCTCATGCATCTCCAAATCCAAAGCTTCAGGTCTGGCAGACTCCAATCACTCACATGGCCTCCTCGGTGTCATTTCTCAGGCTGAGCTTCGTCTTATCTTTACTTTCTAGCAAACATCAGGATCTTGAAAAGCTGGGGAGACTTCTTCAAAAGTTCAAGGACAATAGGGAGCAGAGATTCCTTAACAGAGTTGACCACAGGCCTAACTTCCTTGGCCAGACTTTCATTGGTTCCCATTGGGACATACGCTCAATTATGCACTAATCAAAGTGAAGGAACTGACCGTGCATTTGTTGTTCCTAGAAGGAAACCAATTTGAAGTTTCTAGAAATGGGAGAGTGTGCTATATAGACAAGTCAACAGACCCACAGCCTCTCCTCATTGCCTTGGATAAGCATTAGCTGGAAAGAGCGTGGTTGGGTGTGGCTTTAACCTGCTCCCCATGTGGATCCCTCCTTCTGACCCCTGACATCAGATACCCTGAGTCCCTTCTGAAGCAGGCACTGCAGTTTGTCCCTTATCATCTTACCTGGATCCCTTTCCAACTACACAACCCTGCCCGAAGACCAAACTGCACCTGTCAGCACCCCTCCCCCTGCACCCCCAGTATGCTTTCTAAGATTCTGTCATTGGAGGGACAGTGTGACTCATTGATAATACTTCCCCCCCCCAAATACAAAATAGAACTTTACTGTCATCTCCATAGATGTACTTTACTGGTGGCTGAGCATTCCAGTTTCTGGCAGCAAGCTGTGCTGGAATGATTCTTTGGGCAGTGCCCTCTTCTCCAGTAACAGAGCTAGGGACATGGTAGTCACAACAAGGACAGTAAGGCATAGCCTCACTGTTTGTGGGACACTTTGCCCAGTGGAATGCAGTCACAATTGGTGTGGGCTTTGGAGCCAAGGCTATACAGCACCCCAGTGACTCCCTCCCAACCCCTGGTTGTGATGGGGAGTGACAAAGTGATACCTTGGTCCCAGTAGATGAAGCAAACCCTCTAGAATGGAGAGTGAGTTTCCAACGGATCTCATTGTGGACCACTTACAATGGGCAACCAGAGACAGAGTTGCAGCAGTCCAGGTTGCTGTGGTTGAATCCACTCCTCTTGAAGATTCCGATGGTGACCTACACCCTAAGCTTGTGCTCCAGCCCATAGCGGTGACATCCTCTGGCCATATGAGTCCATGGACATTAAAGGAGAGAGGTGAACCGCTTTCTTGAGCTACAGTGTGTGTCAGCTGGGTCAAAGATGTGAGATTGTTGTGCTCTCCAGTGTGGCAATTTATGAGTGTCGTCAAATTGGGTCACGTGGGAAAGCCCACACATCTCTCTCTCCTCCTCCGCAAGGTTGCTGGGTTTTTTCCTCCTGAAAAACAGCATCTCGGTGCGCCCCCCAGTGGCTGCTTCCTCTACTTACAGGCAATGCGGGTCCCAGAGGGAAAAATTTTGCTACTGTTTCCTTAGTCACAGGAGAGCACACCACCACACTTCACGCACTTCACGACAGAAAGAGCCACCTGCATTCACCCATGCTCACACACATATCCATCAGTGAGTACACCATTTCAAGGTAAAACAATAAAAATGAAGGCTCCTGCCACCAAGCCTGATGAGCTGAGCTCCATCCCCTAACCCTATGTGGAAGCAGAAGACTGATTTGCTCAAGCCGTCCCAAGTCACTCAGACACAATAAATAGATAAATAAATAAGTTAATTAATTAACTGGCTAATTAAGAGTGCTAAATGAAATAATAAATACATGGTTCTCTGGAGGCTGACAATGACACACACTGAAAATTCAAGTCTGGAGGATTCATGTACTTACAAAACCATCATCACCACAAGATAACAGCCATTGAACCTTCTAGTGTCCGAATGCTGGCCTCCTTCCCAAGCCTCACCCCCCAGACAACCCCTGATCCACAAGCACAAAGCAGAGAGAGCTTTGGGATAGTGTGGGCTTTTGAAACTTCAATTCTGCCCCAGTGACACTCCTCTTCCAACAAGGCCATACCTCCTAGTCTTTCCAAATAGTTCCAACTGGAGACCAAGTATTCAAATAAATGAGCCTATGGGGAGAAACTTAATGTGATTCCCCTTAAATCAGGAACAAGACAAGGCTGTCCACTCCCTCCATACCTCTTCAATATTGTCCTTGAAGGTCTAGCTAGAACAATAAGACAACAAAAGGAGATCAAGGGGATACAAATTGGAAAGGAAGAAGTCAAGCTTTCACTATTTGCAGATGATATGATAGTCTACATAAGTGACCCGAAAAACTCTACCAGGGAACTCCTACAGCTGACAAACACCCTCAGCAAAGTGGCAGGATACAAGATTAACTAAAAAAAAAATCAGTAGTCCTACTATATACATATGATAAACTCGCTAAGAAAGAAATCAGAGAAACATCACCCTTTACAATTGCCACAAACAACATAAAATACCTTGGAGTAATGCTAACCAAGAAAGTGTAAGACCTGTATCATAAGAATTTTGAGTCTTTAAAGAAAGAAATTAAAGAAGATACCAGAAAATGGAAAGATCTTCCATGTTCTTGGATAGGTAGGATCAACATGGTAAAAATGGCAATCTTGCCAAAAGCAATCTACAGATTCAATGCAATCCCCATCAAAATCCCAGCACAATTCTTCACAAACCTTGAAAGAATAATTCTCAACTTTATATGGAAAAACAAAAGACGCAGGATAGCCAAAACAACCCTGTATAATAAAAGAATGTCTGGAGACTTTACCATCCTTGACTTCAAGTTCTATTACAGAGCTATAGCCTAAAAACAGCTTGGTATTTGCACAAAAATAGGCAAGTAGACCAATGGAATCAAATTAAAAACCCTGATACTAACCCACACACCTATGAACACCTGATTTTCGACAAAGAAGCTAAAGTTATACAATGGAATAAGAAAGTATCTTCAACAAATGGTGCTGGCATAACTGGATGCTGGCATGTAGAAGACTGCAGATAGACCCATATCTATTGCCATGCACAAAACTTAAGTCCAAATGGATCAAAGACCTCAACATAAATCATTAAAGCATTTTTAATGTTGTGTATCTAATATGTACAAGTATGCATCCTTGGGCCCGTGCACATGTCTTCCACAAGGTGTCTCACTGAACCTGGAGTTTGATGTTATCAACAAGGCTGGTGGCCACTGAATCTGGTCAGCCTCCTATCTCCATGCCCTGTGGCACTGGGGTTCCAGTTGCATGTGGTCATGCCTGGCTTTGTTTACAGAGTTTCTGGGGATTTGAATGTGGGTCCTCATGCTTGCACAGCAAGCTCTCTTCCCCACTGTTGGGCTGTGGTTTGGTGATAGAATTCAGCATGTGTAAAGCCCTGAGCTACACCCTCAGCACCTAAAAAAATAACAATACCTTCACAGACACTCTACCAAGTCAATTTTCTACCCCATGGGTTGAACACAAATTTATCAAAAAGCCTTTGGTTCAGAGCTTTAGAATGGTACACAAGTGGGCTCACACCACATATCTCCGGTGGAAGAAGCAGAGACTTAGAACAATGGAGTGACCACCACAATGTCACACACGTGCTGTGCCTCTGTTTGCAATCGCAGGTACTGGGAGGTGGGGTGAAGAACAGACCCCTGCCCTTCTCTTGGAAAGCTGATGTTTCACACAAAACTACACGCGAATATTTACAGAAGCTCCTCCTTAACAGCTCCTTAACAGCTCCAGAGGGGAAGGAACTGAAATGCCAACACGGATGGATGGATGGATGGATGGATGACTGTATTGTGCTGAAGAGTACTAGTAGGGCATGAAAAAGAATGGGGTACCAGTGCTGCAACTGGATGAACTCCTTGAAAGAAGCCAGACCTAGCCACCTACATACTAGAAGATTCCAGTTATAGAAACATCCAGAGTAGGCAGGCGAAGTGACCCACCCCTGACAACACTCAGTAGGGAGAGTCAGGAGGATCAAGCCCAGGACACACAGTGACACCTTTGTCTGAAGAAGGAGAATGTTGGGGTGGGTCAGTGCTACATCACTTACTGACCTGCATGCTCATGGCTCAGGGTCCTGCTCCAGCCCTACACCCAGCCAAATGGTGGTTGCCTAGAGCTGGGAAGGACCATTTGTGGGGGAAATGGGGAGATCTGCTGAATCGGCTATAAACTTGTCAGTGATGCCAGCTGGATTTGGAGCACACTCAACGCTTTGTTTTTACGGTGCTGGCAATCAAACCTGGAAGCTGGCGCCACTGGGCACAATCAGCAGCCTCTGACCTGTGCATGGTAAGCAGATGAATTATGGGACATAAACTCTGCCACAGCAATGGTTAGGGTGTTTTGATTTATTTGTTTGTTTGTTTGTTTGTTTGTTTATCGAGACGGGGCTTCTCTGTGTAGCTTTGGAGCCTATCCTGGAACTCTGTAGACCATGCTGGCCTCGAACTCACAGAGATCCTCCTGCCTCTGTATCCCAAGTGCTGCAGTTAAAGGCATGCACTACCACAGTCCAGTTAAGGTCTTTCTAATAAGTAAATGTTCTTGGAGTAGGGTGCTGGGCTTTTTGTTTGTTGTTATTGTTTGTTTGTTTTGGATTTTTGAGACAGGGTTTCTTTGTGTAGCCCTGAATGTCCTGGAACTAGCTCTATAGACCAGGCTGGCCTCAAACTCAAAGAAATCTACCTGCTCCTGTCTCCCCAGTGCTGGGATTAAAGGCATGCACCACCACCACCCAGCTAGGCTTCTTTTTTTTTTAATACCTCAATCTTTTTTGTAAGCTTGTGTTATTTATTGATTGGTTTCTTTTACTTTTCTTTCTTTCTTTCTTTTCTTTCTTTCTTTTTTTTTTTCAAGACAGGTTTTCTCTGTGTAGCTTTGGAGCCTGTCCTGGCACTCACTCAATCTGGAGATCAGGCTGGCCTCAAACTCACAGAGATCCGCCTGCCTCTGCCTCCCAAGTGCTGGGATTAAAGGCATGTGCCACCAATGCCTGGCTGTGATTGGTTTCTTTTGTTAAATTTCTCTCTCTCTCTCTCTCTCTCTCTCTCTCTCTCTCTCTCTCTCTGTGTCTCTCTCTCTGTGTGTGTGTGTGTGTGTGTGTGTGTGTGTGTGTGTGTGCGCGCGCGCGCGCGTGTATGTATGTTGGGGATTGGGAGGGAGGTGTCTTCCTGTTGGCCTTGAGGAATAGGCTGATGTGCTCATAGAGGTTGGTAAGTGTGAAATTTGCAGGTAGACTATGGGCAGGCTGGTGATCCTGGGAAAGCTGATTGCCATTAAGGATTTTGTGACGCCCACCCACATTGTGGAGCACACTCCTCAGTTTTAAATGTTCATCAGACCCAAGCATAGCCTCACAGAAGCATCCAGAATAATGATCAAGTATTTGCATACCATAATCCCACCCAGTTGACATACAAAATTAGCCTTGGAAAATTCTCTCCGTGACTTTCAAATTCCTTTTCCTTGACAGGAAGCTTCCTGCCTCCACCTCCTTCCCTTGACTTTGGCCTTTCAGAACTCTGGTCTGGTCTTTTCCCAGCCCAGCTACTCTGCTCCTGTTGGAGGGTGGGCTCTGAATGGTCTAGCTGCTTCTTTCAGGGCATGCAGGAGCACTGGTGCAGTTTCTGGCCCCGACTCTTTCCCTACTGTCTTCATTCACACAGTCCATTGCCCTCCCACCTAGCTTCCTCATGTAACTCCACCCCAGAGCTCACAACAGAAGGGAGGCTTTCTGCCCTTGCGTGGCATAGTCCAGCCTCCCAGCTCTTCTCGTTCCCTGTCTCTCCCTGCTTGTCGGCTGCATTCGTCTATTTTCTGTTGCTGCCACAAAATATCTGAAGCTGTGTAATTTATAAAGAAATAGAGGTTTATTTAGCTCATGGTTCTGGAGTCTGAGAATTCCAAGAGCATGGTGCTGACTTGTATTTAGCATCTGACAAGGGTCTTCTTGCTGTGTCTTAACACAGTGGAGACAGAGAAAGCTTTCTGGAGAGAGCTTGCATTTATAACATAGCCACCCTCCACAGCCCATTAATCCATTAGTCCATGGATGGATTGGTTTTCTTCACCATCCAAAGGAACTTTCTCCAAGTACCATTAACAAGGATCAAGTTTCTAACATGTGAATTGGAAGGAACAAGAGGTACCCCAGCAGAGGTGGGTACCCACCTTTTTATACCCAGTTCATTGAGTGGTCTCTAACCAGAGCAGTGGTGCATTCCCGTAATCCCAGCACTGAGGTTAGCCTGGGACTACACAGTAAGAACCTTTCTTAAAAGTACAAAAGGAAAACAAACAAACAAAAGTCTCTGACCTTCTCCCTTTAATTTCCTGTCTCCTGTGTCCTTTCTGGAATGTGCATGCAGGTTACCTTGTGAGTGGGTACCTCTAAAATCTTGCTGGCTGTAGCTCCCCCAGGTTTCTTACACAGGGAGCTGTGTTGGGGCCAGGAAAGTTGCCAGGAAACCTGAAGCCAAACAGAGACAGAAAAAAGGGCTAGGAGGCCTGAGGGCATGAACACGTGGCCAAGCAGTCAGTGGTCCACTATAGGAGCAGATCGCACAGGACCTCCATGCCATGGTAAAATCAGGGCACATCTGGAAGGCTTGGCAGCTGGGAGTCCCACGCCCATTCTCATTGCATTTGGAGCTGATGGATGTCATAGTGGCCTGTCAGGGATGCAGAGAGCTGGTGATGGCTGGGCCGCTGCTGCCGTCCTCAACACTGTGGGCTGTCTTGGAGGCTGCCTGATGCATGCTAAGTTTAGCAACATTTAGGTTCTCATTGTTGGTGGGGAAGGGGACTCACTCCTCTCCATTAACAGGGTCTACACATGTGGCCAAATGTCCCAGAAAGATGGGGACAAAACTACTCTAGTTGAGAGGAATATTGCACTGGAGTCCCACGAAGGGTTCCCTAAGGAAGCACCTGGGCCTGTGGTGGGGTCAGGAGGCAGCCAGCTGTGCGTTTGGGATTAGAGTGGTCCAGGCAAGAAAAGCAATGTCCTGTGGCAGGAGGGAGAGATTGCTGTAGATGCCAGGAGACAACCTCGGGAGGTCTGGCTTCTGAGCTGGAGTGAGGGATGGGTTCTCCCCCTTTGCCGAAGAAAGTCAGATGCCATCTTGACTGGTGGCAGCTCTGTGGGCAAGGGAGCAAGCCTCTATGTCTGAATCCATGTCCTTAGTTCTGGCAACTTACTGTATATGAAAATTGTTTATAAAAATGCAAGAAGCTGAGTGTTAACACAGAAACAGAGGGTTGTTGTGTCAGAGGATTGGTGGCACAGGGGCAGAGAGGATGTTGTAGGGTGGGCATGGTGGGATGCTGACATGGCCCTGTCAGAAACTCAAGAGAGGAAAACAGGATTTACGATGCTGCAAAAGGGCCAGGGCTGAGTTGTGCAAGTGGCCTGCTGAGATTGTCACCCCAGGTAGTTTCATCTCCAGAGCCTCATTGGCCAAGAGCCAGAGGCAGCTCCCAAGACCAGGAACTGGTGTATGGTGAGAGCTCCTCCCTGGCCTCCTCCCTCACTATGGAGACTCAGAGTTGTACCTAAGAGCTTTTATTTATTTTTAAGATTTACTCTTATTTATGGGTGTGTGTGTGTGAGAGTGCCTGTGTGTATGTACATGCACCATGTGCTCGCCTGCTGCCCTCAGAGGCCAGAAGTGAATGTGTGTTCCCCTGGGACTGTCGTCACAGATGGTTGTGAGCTGCCAGGTGGGTGTTGGGAACTGATCCTGGCTGGGTCTTTCGCCAGAGCAGTCAATTCTCTTAACTGCTAAGCCATTGCTCCAGCCCTACTTAAGAGGTTTCTAAAATTTGGTTTGCCTCAAAAGCAAGACCTAATTTAAGAATATTTATTTGGGGGCTGAAGAGATGGGTCAGTGGTTAAGAACACTTGCTGTTTTTCCAAAGGACCTAGGTTCAATTACCAGCATCCTCATGGCAGCTCCTAGGCACCTGTGACTTTAGTCCCCTCTTTTGGCCTCCTTGGGCACTGCTTGCATGTGTTGCATATGCACACAGGCAGGCAAAACACCCATATATATTAAATTAAAATAATGTTACAGAGCAGAGAGAGTGAGGAGGCTGTGTCTGGCTCCTGTTCTCACAGACATTGCAGTACATTGAGCTCCATAGAGACAGTGCCAGGGCAAAGTCGAGCCCAACAGGCACTGGGCAACTGTGTCTCGCAGATGAAAATCAATTAAACATAGGCAAAGGAGATCCTAAGAAGACAAGAGGCAAAATGTCCTCATATGCATTTTTTGTGCAAACTTGCTGGGAGGAACCCAAGAAGAAGCACCTGGATGCTTCTGTCAACTTCTCAGAGTTTTCCAAGGAGTGCTCAGAAAGGTGGAAGACCATGTCTGCTAAAGATAAGGGGAAATCTGAAGGCATGGCAAAGGCTGACAAGGCTCGTTATGAAAGAGAAATGAAAACCTACATCTCCCCCACAAAGAGGATACCAAAAAGAAGTTCAAGGGCCCCAATGCACCCAAGAGGCCTCCTTGTTCTGTTCCAAGTATCACCCAAAAATCAAAGGAGAATACCCAGGCTTGTCCATTAGTGATTTTGCAAAGAAACTGGGAGTGTGTGTGTGTGTGTGTGTGTGTGTGTGTGTGTGTGTGGTGTGAATGTGTGGTTGGTGATGTGTGTGTGTGTTGTATGAGTGTGTGTGTTGTATGAGTGTGTGGTATATGTGTGGGGTGTATGAGTATGTGTGTGTGGGTGTATGAGTGTGTGGTATATGTGTGGGGTGTATGAGTATGTGTGTGTGGGTGTATGAGTGTGTGTGGTGTATGTGTGTTTTTGGTGTATGAATGTGTGTTATAAGAGTGTGTGGGGTGTATGAGTGTGTGTGTGTGGGGGGGGGCTCTGAAGCTGAGGTTAACTTTTGGTGTCTCCCTCCATCATTAGCTTCTTTCATCTATTATTTTTTGTGTGTGGATAAGGTGGGGGTGGGGCACTTGTGTGGAGGTCAGAAAACTGCATTGTGGCCTTGGTTGCCTCCTTACATCTTTATGTGGTCTCCAAAAACTGAACAACTCAGGCCATCAGGTTTTGTAAGAGCTTTTCTTTTACTTGATATATATATATATATATATATATATATATATATATATATATATATATATATATAGAGAGAGAGAGAGAGAGAGAGAGAGAGAGAGAACCATTTGCCAGCCTCCTTTCTCCTATTTCTTGAGAAAGTCTCTCACTGATCTGGAGCTTACTAATTCTGCTAGACTGGATGACTGGCCAAGTTCCTAGGATCCCCTGTCTGTCAATCAGTGCTGGGATTACTGGAGCTCACAGACCCAGCCAAGTTTTTAGGTGGGTGCTGGGGAACTGAACTAAGCTCTTCATGACTACACAGCAAGCAACTTACCCACTAAGCCATCTCTCATTCCCAGTTTACACTTGTTAAAAAGTATTTATTTATTATATATACAGTATTCTTTCTGCATGATCTCTGCATGCCAGAAGAGGGCACCAGATCTCATTACAGATGGTTTTGAGTCACCTTGTGGTTGCTGGGAATTGAACTCAGGACCTCTGGAAGAGCAGTCAGTCAGTGCTCTTAACCTCTGAGCCATCTCTCCAGCCCTCTAGTTTACATTTTTAATTGAAATTTTTATCTGTAGGTCCACATGCAGCTGGAAAAAATAAAGAATCTTAATGACTCTCAAGTTTTCCTCGATGGTGACATCCATAACTCTACAATGTCACTAGAAGTTGCATCCAGCCAGTCTGCTGACCTTATCCAAATGTTTAAAGGTGTGCGTGTACATCCCCACAGTTGATGTGACCATCTCATTTGTGTACACTGTATTATCAACTAAAGCACTCAAGACATCAAGCATTCTATTACTACCAGGATCTGTCATGTACCAACAATCGGGCAGCTGATGGCATGCCAGTAATATGGGGATTAAGGCTGGGCCTGGGGAATACACCTGCAGGAAGCAGCAGACAGAAAGCTGGAACCTAGGTGACTAGCCTGTAGAGCTAATAAGAGCTTTGAAACCTTGTGCCCTATGAAATGAGACATGGGAATAGCACACAGGTGCTTCTTACAGGAAGGCAGGACAGAGAAGTATGGCTCCTGCCTCAGAGCCCTGGCCCAGTCAGGTATCATCAGTTTATCAGTTTTCCTTTGCAAAGAAGTTTTTTTTTTTTTTTTTTTTTTTTTTTTTTTTTTTTTTTTTTTTTTTTTTTCTCAAATTCATTAAAACCTAGGTGACTGGGACTGGAACTGTGTGGCTCAACAGTTAAGAGAACTGACTCTTGTAGAGGACCTCGTTTCAATCCCCAGAACCCACACACCCAGCACCCACCCGGTGTCTCCGAACCATGTTTTAACTCCAGTTCCAAGAGATCCAACACTCTCTTCTAGACTCCGCAGGCACCAGAGATGTGTGCACATACGTGGTGCACACATACACATACAGGCAAAACACCTACACACAAAATAGTACGTTTAAAAACCAAGCAAAACCAAAAACCTGGATGAGTTGGGGAAACAACGCAGAGGTCCACACACAGCAAGCATGGCTACACGTCTCCATCCAAGCCCATCTGGATAGGGTTGTAAGCAAAATTTGCCTTTCCTGTCCTGAGTGTCTCTTCACATGGCCACCCTGCCTGTGGATCAGCTCCACTAGCTAGAACAAGACATCCTGGGCTTGGGCAGAGCAGCAAGCACAAGGCTGTCAGCCCCTGAACTGTCCTGGCAGTTTTGGTTTTTTTCTGAGGGTCTCCCTAGGTAGCCCTGGCTATCCTCTATGTAGATCTGGCTGACCTCACTCAGAAATCCACCTGCCTTTGCCTCCCAAGTGGGATTAAAGGTGTGTATCACCACTCCCAGTCAGCCTCTTAAAGTGAGGCATAAGGGACCCGGCAGCACCCCTGCTCGGGACCTTTGAAAGAAAGTAGCGTTAACTGCCTACTTAAAGTGGTATTTTCAGATGGGAACACCAGCAGAATTCCACATCTATATGCAGGTGAACTAAAATTAAAGCTTAACTGGGGCTGGGGTAGATAAGCACATGCTGTGCACCCAACAGGACTTGAGGCCAGTTGCCTCGTGCCCATGTGAAAGACAGGCATGTCTTGTGAGGATAACATGGGGAGTGATGGAGGAACACACCCAACATCTTCCTCAGGCGTCCACGTGAAAGCATGGGCGAGTGCATACACATTAATTAAATAAAAGCTTAAGAAGTCAGTGGAGCCTGGACCCAGAACACAGTGGAACTGGGAAGTGGTGCATTCTTCCTCTACCTAACTGCGGAGACAATCTACTGGAGGACAATCTGAGAAACACAGCTCTTTAGGGCAGAGGTGCTTTGAGGCTGAGCAGCTGCTCTCAGAAGTGAGAGCACACGTATACAGTGCCTTACATGGAGAGAATCCCCCATATATGGCGACCCTTCCACTGAATCTTTTAAATGCTACCCAGAATCCCATTGGGGTCCAGATCCTAGTCATGTCAGGGCCTCTCAGATTTTTTTGGGTTCTAGATCTAAGAAGCACTCTCTGTAATGTCCCAGGATTTAGCAATCAGCAAGAACATAGTGGAACTTTGCTGAAAGTCACCAGTCTTGCCCTGCACCACCGCCATTAATCATCAGAGGCACAACCCCATCTTCATATTGCATGCCTACATGCGGTCTGACTTGCCAAGGTCTCAGATATCTGGGCTTCCGTTGCCTTCCAATGTCAACAAGTACTGACATCTGATAAGGTAAGTCAGAGGTGAGCTCAGTGGATGCTTTGGGGTCTGATCTGGTATCTGCACAATGATCAATGACACATTTTGGTCCTGTAGCAAGCAGACACATGAGGGGACTGCTTTACTGGGGACAAATAAGCACTGGGAAGATGGCCTGGTCTGAGGAAGCATAGGGCAGCTCAGGATGGTTGGGGCTGAGAGCACAGCTGGATAGGCAGGAGCACACTCCACAAGGCCTGAGCATGCTGACTCCCAAAGGCCACAAGGAGCTTGAGGTCATCTGTCAGCCAGGTCTGTGGGAAGTGTTGGCCAAGAATAAGGTACTGGTAACTTGTGAGGGATTCAGAAAGATTCAAGAATGACAAGGGAATAGAGCAGTTGTTAAGAATGAGGTAAATATCAAAACCACTGAATTTTTTTTTTTAAAATCAAACACTTTATTTCCACATAACAAGCGCAAAAAACTCCCAAACACTTTTAACAATACAATTAACGAAGTTATGAAGTCAGTTATATACTACTCAAAGCCCCAAAAGGTCACTCAGCTTAATGTTCCAAACATCTCCACACATGGTTTTTCAAAGCTACCTTTGGTTTTTGGAAAAACCAGTATGGACGTCAATACACACCGAATGCACTGAACATTTGCTTAGGTTACGGTGTCCGACATGAGCTTACAGCTGGCAAGCTGGAGCGTGATTTGAAGTCATACACTGGAATACAGACACAGTTCTGCCCTAGAGCTCCTGCAGTGAGGAGCGAGGGGCACGGCGGTGGCATCCCCACTGTGTGAGAGGTATGAGGTTAACACTAGGATGCTGTCAAGTCACTAAGCTTCATGTTCCGAATGGTCCCGCTGAGGCTTGAGATGGGCACAGATGGTGGGGGAGGTGAAGCCACAGAAGAGCTTTGAGCAACAAGATCCCAAAGATGCTCGGGGGAGGAGGGAGCAAGCTACAGCTTCCACTGTTCTCACATTATCTCAGGGTGCTTGTGGAGAAGTTCAGGTAAATGTTCAAACATTTGCTTACATTTTTAATCTGCTGCTCTATGAGAAGAATGCTCATGTGCAGCAACTTTGTAACTTTCATTATAAAAAAGAGCCTACAAATAAATTCACAAAAAAGAGACAATTAATGTTGAGCAGCCAAAAAAGTCATGGTTTATTATCTGAAGATTTCATAATTCAAACACAACCAAACTGTACATTTACAATCACATCCTATTTGTAAACAGTTAAAAGCCACTGACCTCTTTTGCATCTTAGGACACAAACAGTTAGAATCAAGGCAATGAAATGATGGCATATTCTGTACTGTTAAAAGTTTACCCTTGTTTAGTCTCTCTTCTTTGACTAAGCAAGCATTATAATACCATTTGTGGGCAAAAAAACAGGAGCTGGGGAGGAAAGAAATTTTAAAATGGTGTAACTCGTTAGTTTGCAACAACATTTAAAATTTTTTTTTTTTATACAACAAACAACTCTGTAAGCCCAATGTCTTGGTTACAGTATGCATAGTTACTGATCTCGGCTTTAAGGTACAACAGTTAAACATGAACACGGTCACAAGAGAGCAGAGACATGAGAGCCACTGATGGGGTTACAAAAAGTCACCTAGCGATCGATTATCAGCAAACCATCATCACTCACTAATAAAGGACAGCATCTGAAAGCAGACGGCAACTCCAGCTCAAAGCGTTTTTTTTTTTTTCTTCTTTTTTTCTTTTTTTTCTTTTTTTTGGCAGAGAAAATTCTTGAACAGAGCAATACGTAATATCAGTGCTAAAAGTTGGGGTTTTCTTTTTCCTATAAGAAACTACAAGATTTTTTTTGACGGGGAACTGGTTTCCTGAGAACCATGCTCTTTGATTTAGGACAGGGGTAGAAAACAGAAGAACATGGCCAAATGCTGCTCTTTTTCCCAGAGATAGAAAGCTTCTTTTAAACCACCCTCCTCTTTTTTTTTTGTCTTTTAAATTTTTTTTAAATGATGGAAGAGTAAACATTTTTTTTTTCTCAAAAAACAAACAAAAAATCTGTAAACAAGAAGGTTCACCGTGGGAACCTCCAAAACAACATGGAAAGCCTGTTCAAAGTGCAGGGCCCGTCCTGGGCAGCAGGCGGGCTGCAGGTCACAGCGGTGGCCACAGTTTCTCAAACTGTAGAGCGAAAATTCTTTAGTTTTACAACATGAAAAAACTGGTGCAATACTTTCATTAAGAATCCTACGTCAGTATCTTAACTTGATCTTTTAAACTCCACGATACCACAATAAGGTAGGCAACATGAGGCATAGTAGAGAGTGCTCGCCTTTAAGAACATCCTTGAGTAAACATTTACACTGGAACAGCTGCCCCCCCCATATTGCCGATTAGACGGAGAGAACATCACTCAGTGCAAAGGTAAAAGCTCATACATCAGCCCAAAAACTGGTTTTGCAAAAAAATACAAATAAAAATAAAAGGTGGGGATGGGGGATGGAAATGAAGGAAAGAAGGAATCCGAAGGCTAAACATGATGAATACACAAGTGAGCTCATTCCACACGGTTAGCTGTATGGCGCTATTTGGGAGTGTAAATAGATAGATACCCTTTCACATTATAATATTGGCCTGCATGATTCAAGTATTCAAACTGATATGTTCTGGGGAAAACAAAGTGGAAAATGTGCAGAAATAGCTGTTCCCACAGGTGGCCCTGCTGCAGGCGGCGAGCCCAACTTAGTGCTCCTTTCCTTCTCATCTTGAGGTCACAGTTTGCGTCTATACCTATGTGGTTACATGGACTCTCCACCCCCACCCAGGTGGTCAACAGAAAGAAAAGCATTAATAGGGGATGGGCTGCTAATTCCCCGGGGGTCGCTGCTGCTTGGGGGACCCCACAGGCTTGTGGAATAATGTGGGGTCCCCCAGAGGGAAGTGCCGTGAAGGTCTCCACAGTTAGTTCCCGACAGCCCAGCACCATTCCAGTGATTGAGATCGGTCCGGCTGGAGAATGAGTGGGAACAGTCAAGGGAGCCTAGCCGGCTCTGGCTGGTCCCAAGAGACTGCCAGCCAGGAGAAGGGGTCAGAGACTGACTTTGTGCAAAGAAGCGACTGATCTCCTCTTCACTGGCAAACTCAGCGAGAATAGTAGTGTTCCCCAGCACACACCTAGAGGAAGAGGGCACAACATGAGAAGGCCTTCTGGCTGCATGGCTTCACAGCTCAATTAGCAGTGGGACCTGCTCTGAGAAGAAACCAAGGAGGTGCAGAAGGAACCTGGCCTACCCCATGCCCACAGTGAAGGTCCCAGAAAGAGTCATGGGGTGTCTAGACCACAGGGTCTTGTTGTATTTCTTGGACTGGCCTCCAGCTCCTGGGCTCAAGTGATCCCTCCATCTAAGTGTCTCCAGGGCCATGCTTCTACTCACAGCTCCCCCAGACCTCCCCAAAGGAGTCTTGGGCAACTTACATGTGCAGAGACTTTTGTGCCTTCACTACCTCTTCTTTTGAACTGTAACGGACCAGAGCATTTCCATGTTGGAGGTTCAGATGGAATGTAATCAGTGGGCCATGCTGCATGCACAGGGTGCGCAGAGTTGAGCCATCAATCTAGACAGAGAAGGCCGAGGTTAGGGACTCCATTGTAAGGGCCATCAGGGTACCTACTGGTCCTTCTCATGCCAAGTTCGGTATCCCTTTCTTACATCCACTGGGCCTCGAGCTATGTGACAAGCCACCACACACTGTGATTTCATGTCTTTTCTTCCCCTGCTCCAGAACAGGACCTGAAGGCACTGCTCCATAGGGAGTGGGAAGTCTGCCCGAGAGCCAAGAAAATGCTCAGATATAAAAGGGCAGGCCAAGGTTTTTGGAGGTGCAGCACAATCCCACAAACATGCCTGCAAAACCCAGGCCAGCACTACTCAGTCAGCATTTTGTGAGATGGAGGCATCTACATTTTTGTGGCTCCCCTAAATATAACATCATGAGAACCATGGGATCAACCCCAAAGCACTGAGTATCATCCTCTGCCCAGCCTTGATGACCACTGACAGGCCCTGTCTTGGAACAACAAAGTGTTCCATGCTCCCTTGCTCACCATGTACATGAAGGAGGCACCACCTTACCTGAGGTGTGAGGTTTTTCAAAACAAGCCAATTCGTTATTCTCCCTGAGCTGCTCTCTCCCCAGCTGGAACCTAAACAAAGAAAAAGGACAGTCCAAATTCTATCATTGTGACTTGAATGACTGTTTAGGACAAAGACGGTCCAATCAAATGACAGTTAATTCCTGTTTAGGACAAAGACAGTCCAATCAAATGACAGTTAATTCCAGTCATGAGGAATCAGGACTCCCATCCCCTTTGCCTACTTTCCCCTAGTCTAACAAATAGGTGTGGGACATCAGCTCACTCCAGTCTGGACCAGGCACTGACCCCTACTGCAGGTGGCTCTGTTTGGGACACAGATAAACCATAATGTTCCACTTCTCTGGCATCTTTTCTTCCAAATGTTGCCCCTAGGGGCAGGCCTCAGGGAACTCCCTGCACGTACCCTAAGATGTGAAGTTTTAGGGGGACTGAACCCTTTAGCATCAACCAGACATCCTTTGATTCTGTCTGGGGTACCATGTGAGTCCCCACCTAGCCTTCCTGGTGGCCCCATGGCAATCAATTTCCTTCTAGCAAAGGAACTTTTGAACACAATCAAGAACACCTGTCCCCCATGATTATTTACAGGTATTTCACAACTATGTCACTGTAGTTTTCCTGGGATATCTGACCCACGTCTGCTTGAGCTTAAGGATCAATGGCATCCCTTCCGCTCTCAAACGTTTGCTTAAACAGTAAACTTCACGGCCAGTCATTCTTGGAATAGGCCAAGCCATGATGACCCAAATAAGCCCACTCTCCAAGGCTCAGCTGGGCTGTCCTCCACACATTGCCTCCAGCCTCATGTTCTACATGCAGCCTTGCTCTGCAAGCCTGCCACAGTAGGAAACCAGCAGACTCTTAAGATGCCTTTCCAAGGAACTTCTGAAAAGAGACCACTCCACTAACATTACTACTGACGGAAGTATCCTTGGATAAGCCTTATTTAGACAGGGTCTCATATACAGATGATACCAACTTCTTCATACTTAATGTTCCTGTCCTCACTTCCCTGGGGCTAAGATTTCTGACATGCACCACCATACAAGTTTGGGTAAACATTCTTAAGGAAACCAGTCAAGACTCCTAACCAGGAATCCTGTTCAAGCTCATTCTACCTTTCCAGGTAACAGTGTTGGCCATGCTAACCTGGTCAGAACTCAGCAAACAGCTCATAATAAAGCACCATAGATACTGTGTCCTACCTGGGGTATATCTGGCATCAGAATTTCCCCATCCTCCACCTACACGAAGGGGAGAATTATCCCACGTAGACAAGGGTGGCTTCTGACCAGTCAGCCCTGGAGGTGGGCGGGACGGAGCAGTGATGTTTTTAGGTGGCAAAGGGACTTTCCACAGCTCATGAGCCAGAGAGGTGTTTGTAACTGAACCAGGAGACCACGTCAATTTGGAATCACTATTTCTGGCTATTCAGGGAAGAAAGGGGGAAAAAATAAGAAAAACTGAAGAAGGTAGGATAATGTTAGAAAGAGAAAATTTACACAATAATAGCCACTGTCCCAGAAAAGTGAGTCAAACAAATGGAAACTATCAAAAACCCTAAATGCAACTAAAGGCCTAAAGGAAAAAAACAAAAAGCCCAAAGGCATAGATTTCTCCCTCAGGACCTATGCCCTCATTTGTTACTGTCTTGAGACTGTGCAAGCACAGAACTACTCTCTGAGATCATAACATAGACTAGAAAAGTCCACATCTGTGAGCTCCTAGACCAACAGGTCTACTCAAGAGAGATACAAGGCAGAAGATACATTTTAAGCTCATCATTTACTCATAAGAGAAAAGCTATAGCAGTTACACCAATTCAGGAAGGTGGTATGGCAAATACTCAGTGGCTGCTTGCAGGGTGCCAGGCTCTTAGTGTCCTATCCTGACAACATAGCCAACATCAGAAAGGTAAACCATTTACACAGCTAGGATGCAAATGTAGGCCCTTTCTAGCTTAAAACAGAATGAGGAGGGGCGATTGATTCTTGCCCCACTCTTATTGGCTCAGAGCAGTGATGGGACAGAGAGATAATTATGCCAAACACAACACTAAAAGACAGGAATGGGAAAAACTTCAACAACTGTTGAGAATTCAGACCTGAGTTATTACAAAGTGCATGGCCATTAGGCCAAGGCTCCTCTAAGTATGGTGACAGGAAGCATGGCCACAGCACAGTTTACTTGAGCAGTAGCAGATGCATCTGAAAACCCAGAGCCACAGCTATTTAGCTCAATGCAGAGCCTAATTCTCCAGGGCACAGGCATTCTGGCAGTGCCTATAAATTCCTGCTTCCTGCATTTTGCACAACTGTCAGCCTGTGAAGGACTGAAAATGAAATAAATGAATGCAGATGGCTTTCAGTAGTACTTTACCACAAGGCTGAGGTGACTCAGATGGTAGAGCTGTGGGGTAGACACAGACTGTTTTACTTGACTGCTGAATGCATACTTAAAAGGGGAGAAATGACAGTTGTAACACACTCCCCTAGGATCACAAACACTCCCTAACTACCCGAGAGGACAACAGAAGACAAGCAACAATCTGGCTGTTCCTGATAGAACCCACCTGAAGTGCTTTGTGCTGTACTGCTGAGGGGAACATTGTAGTTGGAGGCACGAATGGATGACCAGGCACTAGTTGAAGGCAGCGTGGTGTTCAAGGATGAGGATGACCCTACAGAAAAGAGTCCAATTAGCTACCAGAGCAGAGTATGGTGTCTGGGAAGTGGCAGGGTCACAGCACATCCCAAGACAGGATTTAAGAAGATAGGGCCCAAGGCAGAAGCTTCCTTCCTGCTGATTGTTTCAGTCCTGGCTCAAAGTAGGCATTTCCTTCTTGTTTCCTAAGAACAGAGCAGTGGCTAGGAGACCCAGGCTCTCCTCCAGCACTGGAACTGTGAAGAGGCTGTTCTTGTTGCTCCTAGGCCCTGACTCTGAAGGGCAATGACTTTCTACTGGAAAGACAGGCCACCAGCCTGCTCCACATCTGGGCTCTGTAGTCTTTCTTCCCCATGTTCAACATAGCCTCTTCCTCTAGTTTAGCTCTTGATCTGACCATCACCTGGTCACTAGGACAGTCCCCTGACCAACCTCCCACAGAGTCCCTGCCACACCCCATTTAGATACACAGACCCTATACTTTTAGTGGTGGCTCTTCCTTTAATACCAAATTTAGTCTTTCCTCTCCACTTTTGGAACACTCTACTCACAAAGAAACAGTTTCTATAAGTAACCAATTCTTTTGTAACTCCCTCTAAACCCAGCCTTGTGTTTCACTATCTTCTGCTGAACTGGCTCTTGCTACCTCTACACAGCTGTTTGGTAGAGTCTGCCATTTCAGAATGATAGGATTCTTCACTTAGCACTATGATGTGGCAAATACTTACTACCTTTATAAACTACATATCAGAATAAACTGTTGGCTCTTTTGTTTTCTTTGTAAATTACTAAAAGGGATAGAAATGATTTTAGTGCTTCATTAACTCATTTCATTATTTTTCCTTCTAGTGCAAAAATAATGGACAAAATATTCATATATACCTAACGTGAAAAACAGCCCTGTGATAGTTACAGGGTAATTTCACCTGACAACCATTTAGAAAATACATGAGTTCCACTGTTTGAAGCCTTGAAAGCTCAGGCTGTTTCTCCTGCGGAAAGCATGTCAACATTGTTAAGTATAAATTAACTGTGTGCCTGGCAGTTGCTGACAGCATTATCAGAAAGTAAATGTTTGCATGTCCTTGGTGCTCACTTACTCAAGCCACAAATCCTCATTATTTTAAAAGTGGCCACAGTTAATTCCCATAGATGTGAGGAATGGAAGGAATCCTGCGTAAGGTCTCACCAGCCACCCTGAGATGTTCTTATCCTAAGCTGTTGCACAACATTCTCACACCAACTCATGCAGGTACGTACCACTGTTCCTGTCCCTGAGGTGATCAACTTCCCGCACAGTATTAATTGAAAGACTGTTTATGACACTGCCAGGAGTGACGTAAGGGTCAGTTTCAGGGTCAATGTTTGGATAACCTTTCCATGGTTCACCAGGGCGAAATTCTGAAAACAGACATTCAAAAGTAATGCATGGCTTTAAAATCCAAACTAAATATCCAAACATGCATTCCTAAATCCTGTGTGACAACACCTTCTAAAAGGGCAGGATGCTAATAGGAATATACACCCCTATATAAACTTGTGTTTTTATATAACTGAAACCATTTCTCTAAGTTTCTATCTTTACAGCAACTCAGGTAGGCCAGAGATGCACTTCCAGTGAGCCTCAGTGCCAAGTGAATCCTTGGACACAGCCAGAGAGCAACCACTGACTACGAAGGAGTTCGTATGACTCCCACACAGGTCAGTGAACTTATCCCATGATCACTACTTGGAGCAGAGGAAGTGGAGCATACAGACCATGACCCAACTTCATGCTTGCCTTTTCACTGCACCACATCTACTTCTGATTACAGGACCAAGTTAAACTCTGGTGAGGCCAGACATCACAGACAGATTATGAGCTCCTTACCTGGTGGCCAGTTAACACTGCTAGAGCCGTTAGGCGATTTGGCACGTGGCCAGCCATCTCCTATTGAACCTGGAGGACTGGCTGGTGAAGTACTGCTATTCATAAAGTCATAGGGAACAAATGGAGTTTCTTCCAGCCTAAAACCACTTGAAATAGCACCTACAATGAAAAATATGATAGTGAAATGTAAGCAAGCTACATTATCACAGTCACTTCTTACTGTCTCAAATAAAGTAAAGCTTTTCATTAGGGATGTAGGTGAAGATGCAAGACAAAAGGAGCACTCTGTGCTCTATGACAAACAGCATGCCAGGATTTTGACACAGCACAAGAGTGTGTGGAAAAAACCTTAGTGGCTCCAGGATTTTTCCTGTTGTTTCCTTTTTCTGTGCTCCTCTGCTTACGACTTCATTCTAATGAAGACAAAAATCTTTCTCCGGAGTGCTAGATCTTTTTTTTTTTTTAAAAGATTTATTTATTTATTTGTTTATTTAGTATGCAATGTTCTGTCTGCATGCCAGAAGAGGGCACCATACCTCATTACATGGTTGTAAGCCACCATGTGGTTGCTGGGAATTGAACTCAGGACCTCTGGAAAAGCAGCCAGTGCTCTGAGCCATCTCTCCAGCCCCTCTACTAATTTTTTTTTTTCCAAGTTTTTATTTTTATTTGTGTGAAAATCTGTGTATGTATGTGTTCATGGAGGCCAGAACAGAGTGTCTGATTTCCTTGGGCTGGAGTTAAAGTTAACTGTGAATTTTCCAACCTGATGCTGGAAACTAAACTGAGGTCCTCTTCACCAAATGGAAAACTGATCTTGACCACTGTACTGTCTCTCCAGCCCCACCCCATTATGGCCTAAAAGTTTTCCTCCATATCTACTACCCTGCCTTCTGCCTCCTCTCTGGCTTGAGCCAGGCTTTATCAGGCTGTTCTCTTCAGCTGCCCTTCCTGCAGCCGAGTAGTAGTTATCAGTTTAAGATTTGATGTTTGACTCTTCATATGGCCTCTTCAGACTCAGCACACCCAGGCATTCCTGTGGAGCACTGTCTCAGACTTCTAAAATAGCTCCACGTGCCACCAATGCCTATTATACTGTACTGATGGTGTCCAAGTGTTTACTTCAACTAACAATGACCTTCTCTAGGGCAAGTGTGTGCAGAGACATCTATAATACACAGGTTCAATTGTGTGTCCACCAGTACTTATTCATCTGTGTATTCTAGGTGATGAGAAAAGTCCCAGGAAGGCACAAGAAATTCCATTAACTTTTGGAAACAAATGAGCAATAATCCTAAGATAAATCTGATTATTTCTAAAAGAACTTCAAGTAGCTGCTAAAAAAATAATTACTAAACCTAAAATTTTTATATTGCAAGAAGGTATATGTATATACATCAATATATACCTATAAAAACTTTGAGTTCAAAGTCATCCTGGACTACAAAAAGTAAGATTCAACAGAAAATTGCAGTATTGGCATTTAATGCCACACTATGAACAAACCAAGTTAAACTCGGTGAATATTCAAAAATAGACTATAAGGACAATACAATCACTTGGAGGGGGATATCTCCTGAATGATCATCAAAAAGGGAATCAATGCTAGATGTGGTAGTGTACTCCTTTAACCCCAGCACTTGGCAAGCGGAGGTAGGTAAATCTCTATGCATTCCAGGTCAGTTGGTCTACATAGCAAGACCCTATCTTTGAAAGCGGGAAGGGGGATGAGTGGAAAGAGAAGGCTTGAGAATATTATTCTGGAAATAGATAGAGAAACAAATAGACTCCTAATGACATTTTGCTATACTCATAGGTCAGTATACCGCTCAGTTCTCATTACAGAAGCTTCTTGCAGTAGCTGGCGATTAACACAAAGACCCATAACTGGTCAATATGCAGAGATTACTACACACCTGAATGTCCAGCTAGTCCTACATGGATGTCTATATCATATCCTGCCCCAAGGCTCAGGGATCTATGCAGAAGAAAGCGCAGAAAGATTGTAAGAGCCAGAAGCAGTAGATAATGTCAAGGAAATGATATTTTCATGACACAACAGGGCAGAGGCAAATATAAATTCAGAGACTGTGAGAGTGAGCATGCACAAGACCTGTGCACATTCAAGTCAGATAAAATCCCAGCATCAAAGGAAGGGACAAGGACACAAAGTCTCATGCCTAGCCAAGGAACAACTGGCACTGACTGCTTCTGGGAGAAGGGTGAGTCAGTTTTCTTCAATGGAGTGACATGACATCAACCACTCCAGGGCAGGTCCCAGGAATACTCTGTCAACACAAACTGGCCTCTAGTTTGGTTGTTGTTTGTACACACACACACACACACACACACACACACACACACACACACACACACACACACACACACCACTAGGGGTGGGAGGAGGAGGAGAATGAACGTAAAGTTGGGTGGGTAGAGAGATAGGGGAAGATCTGGGAGGAGTTGGATAGCTATCATAAAAATACATTACAGGAAATTCTCATAGAATAGACAAAAACATTGAAGAGAAACTGGGATGTTTAAAAAATATGCATCTGTGTCATGCATCTTCAGATTGCTCTTCTGTGTCGTCTGTAGCACAGCACAATTGAAGTAAATTTGCATTCTACTTCAAAGTCTCTTAAATAAGAAGATAAAGCTCCACTTTTGTGGCTATGGTTGGTTGTATGTTTTTTTTTCAGACAAGAGCTCATATGCAGAGGAGGCTGGTCACTATAAGTTCATTACACAGCTGAGTGCCCTTGAACTGAGCGTTCCATCTTCACCTCAAGTTCAGAGATTGCATGTGTGTGTCACAATGCCTGGCTATTTTTACAAAAAAAAATTTAAGAGTAAAAGATTTGTTTTGGTTCACCGGAAGCATATTTTTGCAATGGTCTAAGATTAACTTGGCTTTCAAATATATACACAAAAGATGACAAAGGGCAAAATTCAGTGTTACTCAGGTTGTTTACTTCGTTCATTTTATGTGTATGTGTCTCTCTGTGTGTATACAATCATGTTTATGTACAATGTATATGAAGGTCAGAGGACAAGTTGGAGGAGTAGGTAGGCTCTCTTCTTATCATGTGGTCTTAGATTTGAACTTTGGCTGTCCAACTTGGTGGTAAACACACTCAACCAATAAGCAAACTTACCTCCATACCCACCCCACATTTTTTTTTTCAAGAGAAACCAAAGAGTATAATTGATACCATGTTTGCTGGAGTTTTGATCCAAAGATGTGTTCACAGAAATGCTGTCCACTGTAGTCCACTTCCTTAGTCTTGACTGTGGCTCTTTAATACTGTTCATGTCCATATTTACATTCAAGTTTGAGTTCAAGCCTTGAAAATAAAATTTAAATCTTATAAAACAGGACATTTTCCTTCTATTAGCAAATTTCTACTTTCCAAAAATCATATGAAGCTACTGTTTTCAATGCTACCTAATGTCCCTCAACAAAGGCAAATATGTAGTCAGATCATAGGTGCCTGACTTGGTAGGTACTCTAATGCTTCACAGTAGTATGTTTTCAAACCAGAAGGGCTAGTGCTGTTACAGGTGGAAAACAAACTTAGTCATTTAAAAACCCCACACAATAGGAGAAAAAGTTTTAAGGGGACCATATAAAATTTGTGATTCTACCCCAAGTTTAGCCATTTTCCCAGAGTGCCAGGTGTAATGTATGATTACTCTCAATTGCCATTTCTTGATTTCAAGTTGATTAAAATATGTTATATAAAAGTAACAGCTGAGTAGCCAAAAGATGTTATTTAAAAGTAACAGCTCCTAACTCCAACAATGACACCTTAGAGAAAGACTCCCATATCTGAAGGCACATTTATTTGAGTCTTACTGACCAAGCATGTCATCAGATATTCTCTTGAACTAAGAACAGATGATTCTGTTTTATATACTGCTGTTAGAAAATGATAACAAGACAGTGCTTTTAAAGCACGATCCTGGCACTATCAGCACTAGAATGACTTCAAATATTTGTCATGAAACGAAAGTCTGAACATTCTGGTATTTAAATCATTCTTAGTTCCATTTTTGCAGAAAACAAACAAATTTTTGCTCTCAGACCTATCAATGAGACCAAGAATTTGTAATATTCTGTATAAAGTTTCAAAAGGTAGCTTGGAGAATATACGGGCAACATAGCCTTCCCTATGTCACTATGCAATAGAAGCCACAGACAATATGTTAAAGAAATAACATAGTTCTGTTCTGATAAATCTTTGTGAAACTGGACAGTGGGCCAAATTTTGCTCACAGGCTATCATATCATGTAGTATCTACATAGATGAAACAGAATGGAAAGGCCATCTGGGGAGGGCACCCTGCATTGCAACTTGCTTTCCACAACTCCCTATTTGCCAAGTGCAATCACTTCCCTTCATCATCAGTGCCTTCTGGAGTATTTAGCCACATTGATAACTGACATGGAAATTCTTTCTGCTAACAATCCCAAGGACTTGTGCCCTAGCATAGAGTCTATATGTAATATTAGAAGAAAAAAAATAGAAACCTCCCAATCAGAGACAATTACCAGCAGGACCAACACATATTCCAATCACTCTCTATAGCTCAGAATATGCTAGGAGAACTAAGGTCTTCAACAGAGCTGAGGTAACAACCACATGGCTCATTTACATGAAACTATTGTTCAACTGGGGGAAGAGATTTAAAAAAAAAAAAAAAAAAAGAATGAGGTATGCTTAACTAAGAATCAAAACATAATCAGGAACCTGGGAAAGAGAAAACATAGAAGCCTTGAATTTCCTTGGTGAGTTTAAAGAGCCTAAAGAGTTTAAAGGAGGAAAATAAGACACAATTCTTCCTCATATCCATTTTCTTAACCCAAGTGCAAACCTAATGAGGCCCAGTCCCAGTATTTTCCACAAGTAGCACCTGCTTACTACCTACTCTTCCCAATAACACCATCATCAGCCTTTCTGCCCCTGCACATCCTACAGAGGGAATCTGAAAACAAGTGTGTCCTTTATCTATGCCTCTCTCAACAGGTGTACAGCTTTCTGAAATATTGTGGTTTTTGAGAGCAGACAGACACCATTCCTAAAGCATGAAGATGGGCACAGGAGAAAGCAGTCACTCTGCAATAAGTAGCATCGTAAAGCCAGCACTGTGCTGAAGAACAGAGCTGCAAAGGCAGTGGAGGTGCATGTGTGTAGAGGCCAAGCAGGTACTCACCTATAGGAAAGTTGCTGAAAGCATTTACTGGCGATGGCCCTTTCTGCAGCTCGGGTGTAGTGTGGGGCATGACATTATCAAGGAAGGACTTCATGGCTGGCTGATGAAGCGGCTGCTGAGAAGGCGGAGTCTGCTGCTTCACCAGCAGGCTTGGATCAAGTTGACGAGACTGTTGCATCATCTGCTGCTGTACACTAAGAGGTCGACCCTTCAAAGAAAATGATGGAGGAAGATTGTGAGGGTATGTCTTTACATGTACACACTCTTCATTTCTGAACTCACCCCCTTCTCAGAAGGAAGGACACCAAACAAAGTTCTATAGTTACTATGACTTCTGGACAAACAGCAGACTAAAAAGCATACTTCATTCGATTTTATGTTTTTGGTTGTGAGCCTAGCCTTTAACGGCTGAGCCATCTCTCCAGCCCATATTTCATTCAATTTTAATGAAAATCTTTCATTAACCAGTGGCGGTTTTTTTTTTTTTTTTTTTACCTGCTGATCTTGCTGCTGTCTGTTAGCAGAAGGCACACTTCTCTGACTCTGCTGCACCCTCTGCTGCTGAGCTAACAATCGCTGAAAGAATATGGAAAAAGGTTGTCACTGTTTAGCTGTTACAGATTAGAATGCTTAAGAATGACTATGGTCAGTGGACCTATAGAACTATACTACATACCCAAGTCCTGCCTCATGCAGTAAAACCTCTTCCTTGGAATGTTGATCTAGTTACCAAAAATTCTGCAAAAACCTGTCTTTAGTTCAATCTAACTTTTGCAATGCTGTGAATAAAACATGACTTTACATATGTTAAACTCTACCAATGAAACACCCCTGCAACCCCCAGATTTCACTTTAACAGCAACCCCCCAATCATGCTTCCCTTCCAATATTCCTTTCCTGGATCTCCCCTGAAAACATCTTAAACTACATGTAGGCTCACTCTTCATCTTTCCTGACAGGCTATGCAATACCTCTGTTTACTGCAGTGCCTGATGTAGAACCCCCACTGTATACCAAGCAGATAATAAATACTTACCTGTAACTGGGAGATCTGAGAAAGCTGGTTTAGTTGGGATAGCTGGTTCAGCATGGCTACCTGTTGAGGGCCAAAGAGCGGGTTCAGGCCACCGTTGTTTGGTGCATACTTCAGCAATGAAACTGGAACCTTAAGATCACAATGGTAAGTTAATAATGTTGCTGTAATATCCCAGACTAGCTAAGCATACTATGCAATTTAATTATCAATTGGGAAGTAAAAAGCAGTGGGCTGTTCCATGAGAGGTCACAGCCACTCAAAGTGTGTATTCCTTACTAAGAAACAGTTCACATACACTCCTTCTTAGAGTAGGTCAAAACGACAAAGATAAATCCTAATCATCCTATTTGCCTTTGTTGCTGCTCTCCTAAAGATGTTTTACAGGAAAAAAAAAGTACATTTTAGATTTAAATAACCATTCTTTATCCTTCTCTTATACTTTTGCAATAATAGCTAATCAGCCTTTGCAGTATCTCAAGATGTCAATAATTATTATGATGCCTACTAGTCATCTCAAACATAAATATTTAATTTATTTGTATAAATGTTTTGCCTGCGTGTTTTTGGTAAACCATATGTATGCCTGATTCCCAAAGAGGCCAGAAGAGGGCATCAGATTCCCCAGGAATAGAGTTACAGAGAGTTGGGAGCTGCCATGTAGGTGAGAATCAAACTGGGTCTTCTGGAGGAGCAGCCATCTATTGCTCCAGGTCCCCCCAAAAAACCTATTCAAGGTTTTTCCCCAGGAAAGTGGAGAGAAGCAGGAGCTTGTTTACCTGAGGGGAGAGTAATGGAGGAGGCACTTGAGCACGGAGATTAGGCTGAGATGAACTGAGAGGTTGTGCTGGAGGCTGCTGCATGCCCCGGGGTTGTGCTGCTGTGTTTCCAACACCAAACATACTAGGATTGCCATTCTAGAAAACAACCAACAAAATAAAAGTGATTCTTCAGGGAAAGACACTCATTGCCATATGATACTACTGTTTAAACACAGTAACTACAACAAGAGAGACATTACTACTAAGACAGTTCATTCAAGAGAAAGCCTACAATGCACATCTGGACTTACCTGTCTAACAGAATTCAAGTTTTGCGTACCCAGCCCTGCTATGGAGCCAAGGGCCTGGTTAGGTAGTGCACTATTTGAAGGGGGAAGCTTCATGCTTTGACTGGACATAAACTGCATGTTTTGGGATTCATCTGCTACAATGCCATCCTGATTGGACAGACAGAAAGATGTGTAACACCAGCCAAGCAAACAAGTAGAAGGGAGAAATCATTGCAGGAACAGAGGAGAAGTCACATGACATTCCAGCACCAACAGGAAACAGGTAGAAAACAGAAGAGATCAGATTAGTGTTAATTCTAGAGCACATAAAAAGAGCCAAACACATATTTCAGGGACTAAGGAAAATATACACATAACCTCTATCCTAAACTGAGATATAAATGAAACAATAAACTAAAAACCCATTAATAGGAGAGGCACTTGATTATATTTTTTATGTTACAGACAATTTTTCCTAAATACTATGCTATTAAGGGTACGGCTGATTAGTCTCAGAGATTAAAAAACAAAGAAAGATTGTACCTTATCAAAGTAAGGATTGCGCTCCATGGAAGACTCTTTGGAAATCTGAGGCCGAGAACCAGGACCTTTCCCGACCGTGCGATTGTAATCACCAATATTTAGGCTATGTTTATCTATCTCCATTCGCTTGTCTTGTAACATTCCTAATAAATGCAAGAAACTATTATTAGTAGGAAGAGAACAATTTACTTCATTGAGAAAAATTTACATAGAAAGCAAAATGCCCACTTTCCAAAATGAAACAATTCCTGATTCAACAAACACATGTAAAAACTACATTTCTATTGCATAAATTCTGCACCTCACATGTAACATTTTAAACAGACAGTACTATCTTAGGAACCATTTAACTTGAAAAGGGGCTGGTAAGCAGGAGGAAGCTAACAATCTCATCTTAAAGACTTCTTAAGCAACCTAAGACATCTTACATCATCTCTAATCTACTTAACACTTACTTTCATTCAAGACCTTGGACTCTGTCTTGCTATCAAACCTCTATTACAGCACTGTTAGTAATGGCCAGCTACTGGCATGCTCTTTCATTGTTCCAAATTCACTTTTTTTGATTGTTCTATGAAAGCATATCTAGATCTATTTATCCATTTCTTTTGACAGTCAGCACTGGGGCTTTGCCAGAAGATGTTCCTAGGTCAGTGAGGAGTGAAAAGTGTGGCTTAAAGGGGTCCATCGTTGGTCGGCAAAACTCCCTGGTCAGCTCCTCATATACCTTTAAACAGCACTGTAACAGTATTTGGTGAACTTCCTGTGTATTTGTAGCATTACTCAGCAAGTTCCACAACTATGACATCATAACTTTCCTGCCTTTCAGCAAGCCATGGTGGTGGCAGATTTGCCTTCATGGGGATAGACACAGCTTCTGCATATGAGTTGTTCTTGTCTACAAAGCTTCTTTCTGCTATCAAGTCACAGAGAATACCTTCTTCACTGTTGTGGAATACCTCACTGAACTGTGCCATGCCATCAGTTCCTTCAGAGCAAAAGAGGTGTGGTGACAGGCTCAGGATACAGAATTATCTGTTATTGCCACACAGGATATCACCTGAAAGTTATCAGCCAACTGGGTAGAAAAGCTTATTGAAGATTTCAGAAATAATGCCAGTTGGGAGACAAGATCCCAAATATAAATTCTGTTCTCCAGGACATGGCCTATGGGGCTCAACACACAGGACAGCACAGGTCTGAGGTAGTGGCTCTCAGTGGTGCTTTCAGGCCACCTCCAGAACTCCTGGTTCTGCTCCAGTAACTCTGCTGTTTAGACCTTGGTCCTGGGCAAGGCTTCCAAAAAGACAAATCTGGTTCCAATGATATGCACAATGAAGCCAGCCACCTGAAGAGTCTGTGCCCCCAATGATGTAAGCAAACAGGCAGGCACATAACCAGTTTTTGGGCTGGAGGAAACAGCTTTGCATATGGAGTGGGAAATGGTGTTCTGACAATGAGTGAAGGCAGTTTCTATATTCAGGAACCCAGGAAATTCTCTTGCTACTTCTCTGCTTAATAAAGGGCCATGAAAACTTACAATAGTAAAAACAGGCATTATTTCTGAGGATGAAAATCTCTGGGATATAGGTTTGAATGAGCCCACTAGTTAACCCAGGATAGCTGTGGTTCAGTTAAAGGGTAGGAAAAGAGTAAGAAATGCAAGAAGGAACCACCAATGCAAACGATGAGCTGTGACCAACTAGAGAAAAAAACGAGGCACAGGCTTGGCAGCCCCAGCTTGAAAACCCGAAACTTTCTGTGTACTTAGAGTATAGGTTTTGGGTTATAGATGTTCAACTGGTGGTCTGTACAAATATTCTCAAATCCAAAATTTCAATATTTGAAATGCTTCTTGTCCCACCTGAAACCACCTGCAGTGTGTCTCATGTTTACAATTGGTTGTTCAAAGTGTGTTCATTTGTATGGGCCAATCATTTCCTTTCTCTTTCCCATTCTGCTTTATTCAAAAGTTATTGATAGTTAACTCTAATTTAGTCTTTAGACAAGAACCTGGCTTGAGGGTCATTTCTTCAGTGACACAATGGCTCTTGCAGATAGTACACCCTGTCTTCCTCACAAGCTGTTGGGCAATGAGTCTGAGATGAGAATGGAGTCGTTTTACCACTATGCTCAAGTTCAAGGGTCAAAGGGTTGGGGTGAATGGTACTGTTTCATTTACTGCCTCTCAGTATCCACCCCCTACAGCCAACATTTTGGGCTGGCTCTCTCTATAAGGCAAGGGGGGTGGGAGAGACGATGCATTTTTGTCCTTTATATTATTGTTCTCTTTGCTAGCTGGCACCAAAGCTACATTGAGTAAATAGTGCAGGAGAAACACTGCAAGAAGAAATGGCTGGCCCCCAGTTCTGGTATGCTGTCACTTTCTTCTGTAGCCCAGGATGCAGGGCTCACCTATCAGAAGCTAGCAGCTACCAACTGGCCCTGCACAGCAGTGCAGTGTGTTTCTAGCATAACATTTTTCATGAGTGGTCCTTCCTCTTTTCCTGAGGGAGGAATTCACGCAATCACACTGGGGTGCTACCACAGCACACCTGCTGGTACAAGGCCAAGATCTCTGTACAAGGTATGGGTGCTCTTCTGGGCACCATTCCAGTCTCTTTGCCACTTACAGGGAATCTACTGCTACTCTAATTCCTTGTTAGTTAATGATAAGCTCATCTTTCCTTATGCATTTTACTGTACTCTCTTCTCTGACTGTACTACCATCTAGTAACCTGTAAGGGCAAAGCAGACTCAAATTTTATCACAATATCTCCTTTGCCTCCCAGAGCCAACTGTTTATAATTATCAATTTCTCCTAAGCCTAATCCTACTCTCCACTGAATCAATCTAATCATTCCATTGTCTTTCTCATTGTATGGGGGTGGGGTGGGGGGTGGGAGGTGGGGAAAGCAGAGGGGCACTATTTGAGGAAAGGACCAGTGGGAAGGGGGAAAAAGAACAGAAGCAACAGGAAATCATAGATATTTGTGAAAATACTACAATACACATTTACAAGAAGCCCTCTTTAACCCCTTATTTCAGAGAGAAGTAAAAATACCCAGACTCTTAATTAGCACCAACTACCCCAAACCAGCCTTCCTTCAACTACCATCTTTACATTTTTTTTTCCCTCTCAGTCATGGACAGCTTGGTATTTCTAACTATGGCTTGGGATGAATCTTTCATTTACTTTATTTGTTTGTTACTTCATTTATTTTCTCAGTGTAACAAGCCCTGGCTGTCCCAGAACTCACTCTGTAGACCAGGCTAGCCTTGACCTCACAGAGATCCACCTGACTCTGCCTCCTGAGTGCAAGTGCTGGGATTAAAGGTGTGCACCACTACTGTCGGAGGACTAAATCTTCCACCTGAACAACCCTCTCTTGATCGGACATTGAGACAACATAGACTGACAGACACTAGCACTACCTGAGAAGTGCAATGATGTGCCCCTTAAAGGAACATCAAAACTCACTTTACTCAAGTGTGCTCACACTGTGCAGCAACAAGGAGTCTGCAGTTAGGAGCCAGGGCTGCAGACTTGAACTGGGGGAGGGCTCTTCGAACAAGATCTTAACTACTCAGGTAGGCTTGTTTACCAGTGATAAACACCAACTCAAAATGATTTATTTTCTCTTACCTCCAGAAAGATCCATCTTATTGCTCTGTACATTTTCTTCTGGTGAGTCTCTCTGAAGTAGGAAAAAGCAATGTGTTAGCAGACTTTACCAAGGAAAATAAAAAGTGAAAAAATTTCCTATATTTCATCATCTGAAATGCAAGGAGATCACATATTTTTTTTCTCTTTTAAATTTGACTGTATTATGTGTGTTTGGCACATGTGTGCAAGTGCCTGCAGAGGCCAGAATAGAGTTTCAGATGCCCTGGATCTAGAGTAAAAGTAGTTGTAAATCACCCCCCAAGAAGTGATGGGAACAAAACCCTGGCGCTCTGAAGAGGAGCAAATGCTCTTAACCATGAAACTGTCTCTCCAGTCCCATGTTTTTTTTTTTTTTTTTTTTATGTTTTAGTATATTTTTAATGTGCAGGAAATTATAAAATTTCAGAATTAAAGTTTGGCTAACTTTACTCATATTTTAAAGACTACTTACTGATGAGGAATAATTTTTAAGAAAGATAATAAATCTGGGATAAATTATGAACCACCACTACAGAGGGTGGAGGCTGCTAAGAAAACATACTCACCGAAAAACTGATATTTGAAAACTGTTTAACAAATGGATTTATCCATGCGTCTTCTTGTTTGTTTCCACCTTTCATCATTGCCTTTGTAAAATAAAAGAGTAGAAAAGATGCCATGGCCATCTCTAATTATCTGAACATAGTGATGGACTAATTAACCTCAAGACAATTCCCAACTCTCATTTTTAGCCAATATTTTCTTCAATCAACTCTTACCAGAGTTGTTAGCAATTAAATAAATAAACTCATTTGATTTTCAACTTCCTTTGCTCCAGTCCTCTGGTATAGCTGTAATGTATAGAGAAATCTCTAAAGGCAAGCAGTCAGAAGGAAAAGACACTAGCAAAGGGCCTTACTGACCCGTGAAGAGAAAAACGGGCCTCTGTATAATGGAGGACTAAAGGGATGCTCCCACTTCACAAATGGACCATATATCATTTGGATTTTTGGAATTCTTATACCAAAGTAAAAAAATAGTAAGTAGGTTCTCAAGTTAGTCTTAACAAAACAATTTAATCCACAATTTAATCATGATATGAGCATTCTACCGAAAAAAATAAAAGACCCCCAAACAACCATTATACATGATAATGTCTTTAAAATTTTCAATTTGTGTTGCTAAGAACACAGTATTGTGAGCAGCAGCTAAGCTGCTTTGGTGGGCTGGACAGTACAGATATTACATTGAGAACCAAGGAGCTATGACTGGCAGCAGTCACAGAGGGAAGCTGGAAGCCACAGAGACCTAGGCCTCACACTGATGTGATGACCAAAGGGCCTTCTCTGTGTATTAAGGTCCCTTTCCCATTGCTACTACCTGTTCCTTCTGACTGTGAAACAGCACAGCTTCTTAACTCCCCACAAAGGCAGATCTCTAAAGCAAGCACCTAACTCTCTCCAAAGATTCTGAAGATATCTCTGGTCCCTGTTCCCCCTCCACTGCCTCCCATGGTCTGAACAATTGTCAGCCTCTGCCCCTTCCATTCTTAAATAAATGCATTTCTAACTGTTTCTCCTTTCTGGCTAGGATGTTGTAGTAGCCTCCTGAGATCCCTACAACTGGCACTCCAAATGGTATTACACACAAACATTACACAGCTCTTTTTAAAATAAGTTTTAAAAAAGCCACTGAAGTTGTTTTCTACAAAATTTCACTGGCTCCATACTTAGTAAAGAATGAAGTTCAAGTTTTTTGGAATTATAATACTTTAACTCTCTATCTTTCCTCTAACTACAGAGCCAGCTTTCTTTGTCACTTCTTTTTAGAAATCTACCTTTCAGTTCTATCAGGCCACCCCAGGAATCTTCCACATCCCAGCACACACTTGTGTGGAGCTCGATAGCCCATGAAGCTTGCCTGATGCCCCACCAGAGACTAGGGGCCCCTGAAGGGGATGCTCTTCAGTGTATTGGAACCCCAGCACCAAGCACAGTACCTGGCACACAGCAGAAGCTAAATAAGAGTTTGCAGTTGCTTTCTAAAGATTTTTACTAGTAGAGACAAAGGAGAAAGAGTAAAAAGGCTACACACCCTTTCCCTTCTCCTTTTTTTGCCACTCAGACCCTGTAAGGAAAGACAAAGTCACAAAACAGCATGGTCCAGTGGGAAGAACAAGGTTTTGAATCTCAAGACCTAAACTTAAGTCCTTGCTTTGTCACTTACTAGTTATGCAACTTTGGGCAAGTCACCACTTTTTCCAGTCTCAACTTCCTCCTCAGTATCCTATCTCAGAAGATTATGAGGATCAAATGACTCATGTAAAACATGTAAAAGCACATCATAAGCTACATGGCCAGGCATCAATAGGCAAATCCAGCCAAATGAGAAAAATTATAAAATGAAAATGGCAGGTCCTAGACTTTTGAATCCCAGGATTAAAAGGGAATAGCCTTGGCGTTGAGCTAGGCCAGTTACCCAGTATATGACTTATCAAGGTCCCCAAAAGATATTTTAGAGTCACTTCTGAGAATGGGCACTATTCTGAAAGATGTCCCAGGAGACTCTGCCTCCACCCAACCTCAATACTACTTCCCAGGACCCAATGGTTCTTAAACCTGGCTCTACATTAAACATATTTGGTGAGGTGGTACAATTTCCAAAACTTCAGAAGACCTTGGGATATAGTCTTGAACAAATACAATCATTTCTCATGTAAAGCCAGGTATAGGAACACAATCTGCAACTCGGCCCCTTCCTAGGGATTTTCATCACAGGACCTTGGGGGTGAGGAAGGGACAATGATTATCAATGAATAAAGAGAATGGTGAATCTGGGTAAGGGGAAAACTGGGACTCTGAGTGAGGAGGTAAAATGGAAGATGGACATGAACTGGCAATGAAATGGAGAGTCAACATGGAGATTTGCCCTTCTCTTCATCCTCACCACTGCTGGTATCACCTGGGGCTGGGGTTGCCCCAAGCAGTACTGGTGGAGCTGAGGAGGAGAGAAATCCCGAGCTGTAGCAGTGGGGAGAAAGGAAGTTCCCGTGGTCTTATGTTTTTCTAGGTAGCTGCCCATTCAAGAGGCTATACCTAAGTTGGGGGCTGCCTGGACTGTACTGACTGCCATAAATGGGCAGAATAGATTAATTTTCTGTGGGTAAACTACCTTTGAGATTAAAGTTTCAAGAGCAATGCTCTTGAAATGTTTACCTTTGATGACATTTTCTTGGTATATGGTGGCCAATTTAAAGATGAGTTAAGCTCTTGAGATGAGTTACTGTTCCACATTCCAATCTCCACATCCTCCTCCTCTTCCCAGCCAGTGGGGCGACTTCCAGGCAATGGCATATCATCACCACACCAGCCATCTTGCATAGATTTGGGCCCTGATTTGTAGATTTGTGATAAAAAGACAGACTTTAACAGAACAATTCTTCCAAGAGGTCAAGCATATAGCAAAGTACAGGGACATTGGAGCTAAACAAAACACACCTTTACTTCTCAAATACATGTAATAGAATAGGTATGCTCTATGCTGCATTGAAAGTTCACTGGAAAGAATTAAAACATCAAATGAAACTTTCCATGTTTTCACAAATCAGAGGGTTTCTTTTCTTTTCGTTCTTTGAGATAGGGTTTTTCTGGGTAGCTTTGGAGCCTGTCCTGGAACTTGCTCTGTAGACCAGATTGGCCATGAACTCACTGAGACCTGTCTACCTCTGCCTTGTGTGCTGGGACTAAAGGTGTGTGCCCTCCACCCCCACCTGGTCAATCAGAGGTTTACTAAACACAGGCAATGGTAGCTTCTTGTATGTACCCATTTGAATTTTAAAATAACACAAAAGACAGAGAGGACAAATGAGGCTCAAATGAATCAGTTTTATATATTTCTACAAAATTGGTCAAAGAATACTGAAGTCACAGGTAGCAAGCAATTAATCACTACAGACACACATACAGCCTTTGGGGTTGCTACAAGCTGTTCTGTGGTAAACAAACAACATTCATCTGCATCTCAGGGTCCTTCCCATTTAAGATTTGATGGTTTGAACATCTGCCCCATGTTATACTATTTAGTCTCTCACATTGAATAGCATGAGAGCTGTTCACAGTTTTAAATAATCCAATGAGGTGAGAGAGAAACTAGATTTAGTGGAGGATGTTAGTCATTAGTAGTTTTAAGGAAAATGTATTGAACCTCATATAGAATACTCGAGATCATATAGCTACATCAGTGACAATTTAGGAGCACTAGCTTATTCTTTAAATGTAGTGAAATGAGTTCATCATCAGCACCACTACAAAATGGCTACTAAAGATCAAGGATGACTTACCAGATTTGCTTAATGACTGTGGACCAACAGAGCTGGAGCCCCAGGTGGATGTGTTGGATGCCGCACTAATGGGTTCTCCCCAGCTGGGACCACTGTCTGTGGGTTTACCCCAGGCTGAAGTACCATTATCCACAGTCGTGGCAGGAGTAGAAGGCTCTCCCCAGGGCTCACCCCAGCCTTTAGGAAGTGTGGGAAAAGAAGTCATCAGCATGCATATAAGGAAACACAGCAAATAAGGAAGTATTTAGTAAACCAAATGAAGAACTTCACATTCATATACTGAATAATGACGCTGTGACAAGCATGAGGCATAAATTATTCTGCACTAATATAATTTAACTGTATAATGTTTAACCTTTTCTTTCAAAACTGCCTTCTGATGCTAGGGCAGATTCTTTTGAATAATTCAATTACTACGGCAAATTATCTTCCTTTGAGGATGAAGTTAGTATCTAAAAATACAAGTTCTTCTGAACCTGAGCAGGCGTGGGGTGAAGGGTTCTACTAGGCACACCTTACTGAAAGGACACCCTTCCCACAGCACTGTAATGGAGAACAACTGACTATACAACTACCAACAGGCAAGCAACCTACTCTATACACACTGGATAATGTTCATTTAAATGTACCCAGGAAAAAAGGTGTACACAATTACATTGAGGATGTCTAAACGTTCCCCCCACCATGCAAAAAGCCACAAAAAAATTTGTTTAAAGAATGAAAACAAAGATGCCTGCCCTAAAAGTTAAACATAAATCAACAGCCTAGACTCATATTTAAAAAACAAACCACAATTAAGTACCAAAAGAATTCATCAAAACATTGCCACTTCTCTGTCCAATGAAACATTACTCAACAAAACTCCCATTAACAAAGGAAATATTAGCCTGTAACATTTACAGAAAATGTTGTCGTATCAATTTACACAGAAAAGAATTTGCTCAGTATAGGAGAGGACTATACTGGAAAGATACAGTGCACTGTTTTAGGCACACACACTATATCCACTGTTATCTGAGTAGATGTGGACTTCTAATCTAGAATTTAGATGTCTAATTTAGAAAAATCCTCTAAAGTCAAAGACCAAATATCTACCAGTACTGTATTCAGGCACTTGGCTTCACTGTATTTCAGTAATAAAACCAAACAGTTAAGTCTTGACTCAGAATAACTGAAAGACGTATGTAATATTGCCACCTAACCCCGTCTACATTCCTAACAGAGTACTAAGATTCACAGCAACACTGCCTGGTGAAAACAACCGACTCTCGGAGCACAGCTGAAAGGCCTCCATGTGCATATCCAAGTGCTCTGCTAAACAAATCCTATGACAGCATGTCAACACAAAGCTTGCTTCCAGAGTACTACTGGACTCCAAAGATGAACACTTACCAGAGCCACTGCTTGCCTCCTTGCTTGAGACAGTGTTTGCAGATGGCAGCAACCGATGCATCTGTGCTTGCTGGTCTGAGCGGCTGCTGCCATCTGGGATGTTTTTATTCCACATGTTCACATTTTTGTAGTTGTATTTGCTCGGATCTCCCCAAGCTGAAGTTCCATCGTCAATCTCCATTTTTCGTCGTATAGATTCTGGGGATGGCTCCTCCCAGCCTGTGGGTTCTTCCTCCTTTGTTGGAGCTGGAATAGGTCCTCCTAGCCAGCCTGTACCAGGAGGCTTGCCAGTGGCTGGTGGGATTCCCCACGATCCAACAATGTCTTGTTGCTTGTTCCAATCTGGAGAACTAACTGGTTTTGATGAATCTCCCCAACCGAGAGACTGATTACACTTTGGAGGGTCTCCCCATCCCTGGGAAGAATTAGGTTTAGAAGAGTCATCCCATCCTGATGAATTATTTGGATTTATATTATTTCCCCAAGTAAAAGAACTAGTTTTACCAAGTTCATTCCAACCAGAAATGGACCTGTCACTGTCACTACCTCCTGAGCTGGATTTCTTATTAGTCTCACCCCAATGGTTACTCCTGGAAGTTTCTCCCCAGTTATCACTGGCAGAAATGGACCAACCTTGGTTTGACTTTTGTCCATCACCCCACCCTTGTTTGTTCTTTTGCGAATCATTCCATGCAGACTTCTCTTCTTTGCAATTCCCCCACTGATTGCTCTTGATCATTCCTGTAGCAGCAGAATCATCTTCCCACCCCCCCTGGCAGTTTGAGCCTTTGGAATCTCCCCACCTCAGAGTAGGTTTGGGATCACCCCACCCTGATACAGATGAGGTATCATTACTATTAGGGCTAGTCTTATCTATACATGCCCCTGAGTTAAAAGTCTGTGTTGCAGAGCTTCCCCAGGCCTCTGTCCCATTGTCAGTCTTTCTTTCCCCTCTTGGTGATGTCTCTGTATCCCAGGCAGTATTCTGCTTAATAGGAGTCTGTCCCCAACCAGAGTTGGATAGGACACGTGGATCTAAGTCAGTTCTGTTTACAATGCTTTGGAGTAATGTGTGCTGATCAATTTTTCTTCTATCTCTACTCTGACTTTCCCCAGTTACTTTTTCATCAAGGCGTCCAGTGCTCTCGGTACTACCATCACTCTCCACTGTGCCTCCTGTTTTGGCCCACACACTGTTTTGCTCATTTGTCTGAGACGTGGCAGAACCCTGATCCTCTTCCTCAGTAGATTTCCATCCATTTGTAAACTTCTTACCATTGCCATTTGCACTATCATTGGAATGCTGATTGCTAGGCAGTTTGTTCCATTCAACACTGGGTAGACTAGTGCCAGTGTTCTGTGCAGGACTTCCCCATCCTCTTCGACTTCCTCCAGAATTCGCACCATTTCCACTTCCCCATGGTGAACTCTGGGAATTTGTTGTCCCAGGCTCCCATACACCTCCCCCTTTATTTGTGTTAATTTGAAAGTTAGTGCCCATAGGCCCATTTATGCCAGGCTGCATTAGAGTTGCATTCACAGTGTCACCATTGGCTTGGCCATTAGGGCCTGCACATTTGTCGCCAGAGTAATTAGAACCATAGGCACCCCATGTAGTACCGTAGGAGCCTCCAGTTTTTGACTCTCCATTGCTAAGGTGAGAAAGGGAAGTGCCATTCATAACTGACGGAGCCTGTATCTGAGGATGATTCATTGTGCTCACACGCCAGGCCCCTGGATTACTAGTAGGCAGTTCATTATTCTGTACTGAACCGGAGTTTGGTAAACTAGAGGTCATAAAGTTAGTAGTGTTATTTGGTCCAGTTGTTTCAGTGGTGATATTCTGAGGTTGACCACTGAACGAAACCTTCTGTGTACCACTTACTTCAGGGTCACAAGTTTCCTGAAGGCTGCCCCAGGTACCATGGGTAGAAGAGCCACTGACTTTAGAGTTGATACTCTGATTGTTAGGCATCTGGCCTATGGTACTACACTGAATATTGATGCCAGAACTCCCACTCCCTACAGGCCCTTTTAGGGCAAGTCCATTGTTTTCTAATACTGGCCAGGCACCATGGTTGCTAGCTGAATTCAAAGTGCTTGGATTTAACCCTCCATTTGATGAAGAACTTACAGTGCCCCAAGCATTCATTCTATTGTTACTACTTTCTGATTTGCTTTCAGGAGCATCCACAGAGACCTGACATGTGCTTATTATGGCTCCATGGGGGAAGCCCCATGGCCCAGTACTACTTCCATGGCCTACATTATTGCTGCTGCTACCAACCACAAACTTGCTTTGAGAACTGAGTCCAGTGCTATTCCGAAGGCCATCTTTTTCACCACCTGTGTTCCCTGAAGCCATGACAGTGATGTTTCTCTCTGACTCAGAACTGGAGGCAGAATCAGCATCCATACATTCTGAAGCCAACTCAGGGTCACTGCCAGGGACTGAGGGCCATGCTTCTTTTTCCAACAAGTCCTTTACAGCATTCTTACAGCTTGTGCTACAGTCACTTGTAGAAGACACAGGTCCCCGCTGGCAATTTTCATAATGGGATCCTGAAGTATTATGATTTATATCTAGAATAAAGGAGAAATACAACACTTTATAAATTGTTAACCATTTCCAAAAAATACTATGTAGGCTGAGAAAAGTGAGGATCCATTACAAATACATGTAGCTCCTCAACATTAGCAGGATGCTCCACAGTATGGCTGAGGTACTGGTTATCTTCCGGCCACCAACTCTCCATGTTCAGTAATTTCACAGGCAGAATTACGTTGCTTTGTTCAACACCCTACAGTACTGAGAGGAACTGAAAGCCCCATAGGCATAACTGATAAATGTATGAATTGGTAAAATCCCAACAAATCAAGAATTTTGAAGTAAGGAAGACTGGGCAGTAGTGATGAATTACAGCAATCCAGGCTCAGAGACTTGACTTGGGAGAAAATGAACTAGGGAGTAAAGAGCCCAAAACGATCTAGTTTCCTAAAATAGCTTTCTACACAACTTTGGGTGTTATTAACAATTCTGTAAAACTCCCAAAGACTTTGCACTGTATTTCTATTTTATTAGTGTATACATTCAAATACAGTGTTACAAGCAAGAATAGTAATTTTTAGGAAAAATTACTAATCTACTTTCAAGGTCATGTTTATTAAGGGACAACAGGGAAAAATTATGATTAGTAACTCAGCAGCTGATACTGTAGGCCATAAGGGAACAATCATACAACCCAGTCTTAGACTTACTGCCATATAACTAACATCTTTTTTTTTTTTTTTTTTTTTTTTTCCTCTACAGACTGTTGCTGTGTGTTTTTGCTAGTTCTTGGTCTATCTTGTTTGGTTTAAGGGTCTGGTGGGTAGAAATGTATCTGCCACAATAGCTTCATAAGGTATCTGCATTTAGGATGTCTTGAGGAGTAACTTACAATACACTTCTCAGTGGTGCAAGTCTAGAAATAAATCAAAGTCACACTGGTAGTATGATTTGCTACTATGGAAAATGATTCTGCTTTTACTACTTTCAAAGCACAGATGCTAAGGAGCAAATGATGAAACAGTTACAAATGGTAAGAAAAGTAACTAGAGATTACCTGCAAGTGAGCATAATTCAAGTAAGTACCACAGAGTTCACAGACTACTGCTCCATTTTAGAATTATTTTATCAAAAAGCTTTCGGAAGCTGGGTGTGGTGACACCTTTAGTCCTTTTGTCTTCTAGTCTCCCTGAGAAGAAATAATTCTGCACTGCAACACACAGCAGCGGCACCACCAACCCATGGCCAGCATTTATTGCTACACAGCAGCAGCTCTGCAAAAATTTGCACAAAGTTCTTGAGACAATTATAGAGCACAGCTATTGCCCTCACTTTGCAGGAGAGAAATCAAGGGACAGAAGTTAGAAAACTTATAGAAACTGAATGAATGAAGAAATATGTGCTGGATAGTTCCATGTCAACTTGACACAAGCTAAGTCATGAGAGAAGGCAACTTCAAATAAGAAAATGCCTCTAAGCAGGGTGTGGTGGTACAAGCCTTTAATCCCAGACTCAGGCCAGCCTTGTCTACACATAGAAACCCTTTCTAGAACAGCACCAAACAACAACAAAAATGCCTCCATAAAGTTAGGCTGTAGGCAAGTCTGTAGGGCATTTTCTTACTTAATGACTGATAGGAGAGGGCCTACCCCATTGTGGATGGTGTCATCCCTGTGCTGGTGGTCCTAAGCTCTATAAGAAGGCAGGCTGAGCAAGCCATCGAGGGCAAGTCAGTAAGCAGCTCCCCTCCATGGCCATTGCATCAGCTCCTACTTCCAGGTTCCTGCCCTTGTTTGAGTTCCTGTCCTGACTTCCTTTGATGATAAATAGCGATACGGAAGTGTAAGCCAAATAAACCCTTTTCTCCCCAACTTGATTTTGTTTCATTACAGCAATGACAACCCTAACTAAGACACAAGGCAAGTTAGAGTCCTCCAAAAAAGCAAAGTAGCTAAGAATCTGTGACTGGCATACCAGCAACAACAGGACTCAAACTTGGATTCTTCAGAGTGGCTAGAGGACAACAACCTGAGGTTATGTCATTTTCATTTGAGGGTAGCAAGTGCTGGAAACTGAACCCTTTTCATATTGGGCAAGTGTTTTACCACTGAACTTTGCTTCTGTTCCTTTGTTGAGATTTCTGTGTAGCCCAGGCTGGCCTCAAATTTGTGAACAATCATTCAGCATTAGCCATAAGAATGTTGAGATTACAAGCATGTGCTACCAGAACCAGAAAGAGAGGGTATTTTTTAATAAATTTGGTTGTTTGATTAACCACAGCTACTTTACACAAAGTGTTCAATTACTGCTGTCAGTAGTAGTTGAGAATTGAATTAAAGGTTGGGCATAGTAGCCATGTCTTTAATCCCAGCACTTAGGAGGCAGAGGCAGGAGGCTCTGAGTCTGAGGCCAGCTTAGTCTACACAGTTCCAGAATAACCAACATTATGTAGAGGAACCCTGTCTCCAACCAACCAAACAAAAACCCACCAAATAAACCAAAAAACATTGTACCACTTTATCCAGCTTATGAGACCAGACAGAACCTTCTCTTCCAATGCCCTAGATTCTTCATCTAGATAATAGGGAGTTAATCTTAGACAACTGCTATAAGGATTAAATAATTAACAACTAAAGGTACTTTGAACTGTATCTGATCCATGTAAGGCACTAAATACAGGGCATCACCATCATAAATGAATGCACACTCATAATTATTCTTCTATTCTATCCCCCAAACATATTTTCATTTATCATAACACCCTAATTAAGAACAAAATGACAACACATACTAAAGCTAGTGTAGTCTCTGCTTTATTGTAAATAAATGTTAACTGCTACACTCACACACCTACAATGCCTCCTTCTGGGAAATATGTGAGGTGAAGCATAAAACTTCTTTACTAATTTCCCACAACTCAGTATTTTTCCTATTTAAAAAAAAATTTATTTGTATTTACATGTCTATGTATTTGTGATTGGTGTGTGTGTGTGTGTGTGTGTGTGTGTGTGTGTGTGTGTGTGTGTGTGTGTGTGTTTTCCTGGAGGCCAGAAGAGGGCACTGGATTCTCTGGAGTTGGAGTCACAGGCAGCTGTGCCTGACCTGATTTGGGTGTTGTGAAGACACTTGGTCTTCTCAAAGAGCAGCAAGACTTCTAACTGCTAGCTAAGACCCATGCCTCAGCCCTTACTCTTCCCTGTACACAATAAACCAAAACCATCATCCATTGCTAGTTGCAAACCTTCCCTCCAAATCTAGAGCATGAATCAATTTTCATCACTATCCCGCACCTTGAATCACTGCATTATGTCTCTGCTACCATTACCTGCATGCATGCATTGTCACGTTCATAAGCAGGAATAAGAAAAAAACACTGGGCATCTACAACAAAACTACCCACATCGAAAATAAGAGAATAGACTTGGAATTTAACAATGAAGATAGCCAAAGCATTCCCACTGCAAACTGAACAAAAGAACACAAGTTAACAACACTACTATTCAATCCTGTGCTGGAAGGACTACTTGAGAAATTACAACCCAAAGATAAATAAACAAGGACACAAAAAGATCAACATCAAGATCAAAAACAAAAACAAAACCACCAACCAATCAAGACATAGTTAGTTGGTGGAGTACTTGTCTAGCATACACAAAGCCCTGGGTTCAGTTCCTAGCACTGCAGAAACTGGGCTTGGTAATACAAGTCTCTGATCCCAGCAGTGGAGAGATGTGGTGGTAGAGGTAGGAGGATCAGAAGTTCAAGGCATCCTCAGCTGCTAGATGCCAGACTGAGCTATACAACAGATCCTGTCAAAAAGAAAACTTACCAAGAAAAATTATTTTTCTATATAACAGGAATCTCAATTCCCCCCCCCCATCTCTATCTCAATGGGGGTAAAAGATCTCGATGTTCAAAAGTCATAAAATCACTTACAAAATAACTAACAAAAATACTTAGATGTCCTATATAATTATAATTAGCCTTTCTTGCAGTCCATGCGGGGAGGCGGGGAGAGACTTGCTACAGAAACTCAATCCTGGATGAAATGAAGCAGCAAGACTCTAGGCCTAACCAGAGTATATAACAGGATTAAAAGTGACTTAGACATGCTTGTGTAAGAGGTGCAAGAACTGCCCCAGTCTCAAACAGAGGGTGCTTGCAGGATTCACAACTGACAACAGCAGTGCACCGAAGGACTGAATAAGCACTACAGCTAAAACTGAAGCCAACTTAGGTACTGACCAAGTATATGCCAAAGATAGAGCAAAGGTAAACATTTTAAATTTCCAGGAGAAAAGGAATATTCAGTACTTGGGGAAAAAGTTTTTTAAGAGACAATAAATCAAAATCACCAAATAATTAAAATTGTAAGAATAAGGAGGAGGGCTGAAGAGATGGCCCAGAGGTTAAGAGCACTGGCTGCTCTTCCAGAGGTCTTGAGTTCAATTCCCAGGAACCACATGATGGCTCAACCATCTGTTATGAGATCTGGTGCCCTCTTCTGGCCTGCAGGGATACATGCAGACAGGATACTGTATCCAAAATAAATAAATAAATATTAAAAAAGAAAAAGGAGGAAAACAAGATGCCAACAAAGAGAATTTATTATTCAAAAAAGAAAAAAGCCAGGTAGTAGTGGTACACGCCTGTAATCCCAGCACTTGGGAAGCAGAGGCAGGCAGGTCTTGTGAGTTCGAGGCCAGCCTGGTCTGCAGAGCGAGTTCCAGGATAGCCAGGGCTATTACGCAGAGAAAGCCTGTCTTGGAAAAAAGAGAGACAGCTATAGAGAGATAGAGATAGAGATAGAGATAGAGATAGAGAGATAGATAGATAGATAGATAGATAGATAGATAGATAGATAGATAGATAGAAAGAACCAGGATGGCCATTGGTGAATCTCTGTGAGTTTGAAGCTAACCTGATCTACAGAACAAGTTCCAGGACAACTGGATATACATAGAGAGACCCCTATCTCAAAAGAAAGGAACAAGGAAAAGCCAGAAGTACTAATACTGCAGCTGTGATCCCAGCACTCAGGAGGCTGGTACAGGAGCATGGAGTTCCAGGCCAGACTGGGTCACAAAATGAGCCTTTGTCTAAACCTCCCACCCTCACCCCCACCAAAAAAGAAAAAAAAATCGTAAAACCATAATATCAATTATTTGATCTCTTACAAAGCATGAAAAATAGCAGCAGCAGGATGACACCTGCTACCAAAAGTGTTCTCCGATTCTGGCCTTGACATCTGGAGATGTTAATGGTAATCGAATGGCTTGCTGTTGTTGTATTGTTTTCTTACTTAGGTTAGGAAAATAGGGAGAAGTATCTTCAGTAATTATGACCTAAAACTCCATTTTAAAACTGTAACATACTTGATACCTTCAATAAATCCTAACAGAGAAATTGTTTTAAAGTGGGTTATTACAGGTAACTCTCAAGGCATTTTTGATCATGAAAATGCTACAGTGTAGAGGGAAATGGTGGAAAAAGGAAATGGCAACTCAGGAATCAGAGTCAGAGTCAGAGGCTGATCAGACATGAAAGTCCAGTAGAACAAAGAAGCCAAAACCCATTATCTAGGCAATGTGGAGGCCAAACATTCAGGCTTCTTTTGGGGGGAGGGGCAGTTTTGAGGCAGGGTTTCTTTGTGGCTTTGGAGGCTGTCCTGGAACTAACTCTTATTATAGACCAGACTGGTCTCAAACTCACAGAGATCTGCCTGCCTCTGCCTCCCGAATGCTGGGATTAACGGGCCACCACTGCCCAGCCAAGAAACTTTTGAAGTTTAAAAAAAAAAAAAAAAGGAGCCCACATTTTAATATTTTCAATAGCCTGCATCCGACATCCTGGTATCAATGGCTCTCATTAGTGGGCAAAAGCAGATTACAGAGAACTATAGCAGTGTATGAAAAGACAGTAAACAAGCCATTCCTTTAAGATCTCTAAAACTAGGAGGACAAAAGTTCTCTAAGCGTCTCAGGGTATAGAGGCTTAGGGGAATTCAAAGCAAGTAGAGATTACAGTGTGTTTACAGGTGAAAGGAAGGACAAGTGAATGCTAGCATAAGTTATACAAGCTACCTTGGAAGAGACCAATGGAAGGGCAGGATGCATTTCAATCTACAAACATTTTCAGAAATCTTTTGTTTTTCGAGACAGGGATTCTCTGTAGCTTTGGAGGTTGTCCTGGAACTTGCTTAGTACACCAGGCTGGCCTCAAACCCACAGAGATCCACCTGCCTCTGTCTCCCAAGTGCTGGCATTAAAGGTGTGTGCCACCACCACCTGGCAATTTTGAACTTCCTTTAAAAAAGAAAAGGTGGGGGGGGGGAGGAAATGTTTCAAATATAGGAAAGTTGATAAAGAATAATTTAAGAATGCTCTGCCACACTGCCTTAATAAATATACTACAGTAAAGCACTGGGGGAAGACTCCTTGTATTCTTTCCCTATTTTATGTCTACTTTGCCAGTACATAAATAAAACCTTTACATCTTACGTTTGAATTCATCCCTGAACAATATGGTATTGTCTTACAAGCTTTTTAAAAATATTTTATACCACGAACAAACAATCCAAGATACCTTGAAATGCCTAATACATCAAGTATTAGAAGACACTGCTGAATTGTTGATAGTCCTGCAGACAGGGGTAATAAATGACAGTGTCAAAACTGGAGAAAAGACTACCCTTAGCTTCAGAGCACTAAACATGAAATACCATGAGGTTCCCCATTTCACTTTCAAGTGGTTTAACCATGATGAACATGTGCATAAACATGTACCTATGTGTGTGATAGAAAAAAACCAAAACAAAAGAGTGAGTCAACTAAGAATGCTGTCAGCCCTTGGGCTTGAGGGGATGGACATTCATTGTTCTAGTCTTTACAACTGTATCATGTGGATTATGTCACATGGAAGGACAGATCAGAGCATTTTGGCCACAAGAACAGTAGTTTGTCAGGGCTGTTATTATCACCACTAGTCTTCCAAGGGCTTCTGAGCAAGAGCAGGAACTGTCCCAGCTATAGGAATCAAGTGCAAAGAAGCACTCTGAAACTTTGTGTGTTTACTATTCCTACTGTGTGAATTATGCAAGTGTGCACAACTTTATGGTGTCAGTTCTTGCCTATCAACTTTACATGGATTCTCAAGATTAAACTCATTAGGCTTTTCATTGTAAGTGTTTTTACCTGATGAGTCACCTTGCCAGCCCTCATCAATCACAAAGACCGGATAATGACAGGCCAGGCCTTAAAGGTATGGCACAGGATCCTAACATAAATGGAAGTGCAGAGCTGCTTGAGGAGAGAACCCAATATTATTTATATCCCATACCTGCTAGCCCAAGGGTGATTTCCCATCTCATCTAAGTATTCTTTTTACTCTTTGCACAGAATATACTAGGATAAGGGAACCACCCTTTTCTTCTTGATCATGAAAATTATATTTGAATTTCCAGGTATTGTATCATGCCAAATCTACTCCCTAACCTAAAAAAGGCTAAAAACAGACAATTCTAAACCTCATTTACACAACCAGAGTGCCTCTGAGTGACTGACTGACCATGCTACTTACGTTGCCCAATACCCTGTCATCACTAACTAGCTGGCTGTTTCCCAATGTGTAAAACATATATGATACTACCTGATATGTGAAAGGAGAATAAGCTCCCTCACTAGTGTACAGTCATGACACACACCCTGTGAAGAGCAGTCCTGCAATTGTCACACCATTGTCATTAGCACTGCAGGATCTGATTCTTAAAAGGAGCCTTTTCTGGCTCACTGACTACCCATGTCTGTTTTATAGCTAAAGTTTCAGCTACCACTATAAACAGAAAACAGAGATACACTAATGTAAGTACATGAAATGTGCTTGCAAGAGGAGATTCACAAATACCTTTTAAAGACAAAAGGTACCAGGGCTAGAAAGCTGGTTGAGTGTTTAAGAGCACTTACTGTTCTTGCAGGGGACCCAGACTCACTCAGTTCCTAGCATCTATATGGGGCTTATAGCTGCCTGGATCTCCAGTTTCAGGAGATAAGATACCCTCTTCTGGCCTCTGTGGGTTCCTGCACACACATAGTACATATATACCCATGCATGAGCACATATAAACATGTATTAAAAAAATTTGAAATAAATCTTTAAAGGCAAAAGTGCCAAGCTTATTCTTCAGAGTGTTTCAGTTCCATAGTGTACACTCCCTAAAGGCTTTGGGATTTAATACTTCCAAATAAATGTGGTTCCCTGCTTGTCAAGCTCTTCTAAAATAGGCAGGGGGATCTTCATCACTTTCTTTGAAGGCTTTTTCTTATACTTACACATGATAACTTCTCATCAGAATGAGCATCTACAAAACTTGTCTCCAATCTTATTTTTTTCAGACAAGGTCTGTCATAGAACCCAGAGAGGGCCAATTTGGCTAGATTGACTAGCCAGTAAGTCCCAAGGATCCTCCCTTACTCTGTCTTCCCTGTGCTGGGATTACAAAGTCACTCTATTTGACTTTCTTTTTTAAATAGGGATGCTGAAAATCTGAACTTGGTCCTCATATTTGTACAGTAAGCACTTTATTGAGTGAACCATCTTTCCAGTCCCACGCTTATTTTTGAGATACACTACTTTTACTCTACTGTTGTCTCCATTTAAAAATAGCTTTGTTCTTTCCTTTCCCAAATGGAAGAGGCATACTTGAACTTTTCTAAATATACTATGTCACTTCACTGTCTGGCTCATAGTAGGCACTCAGGCATTTGTTGGATAAGGAATACTCTTCTAAGACTTTAGTAACAGATTGCTCATGCTGATGATGAATACATTTTCTTCTAACCAGGTTTCCCAAATGAAATTCAACTTCTTAATTACCTACAACCTGGTCTATATTCAATGTCATACTGTTTTTGAAAGTGTAGGACTTTCTATAAATGTTAGGGTATCCTAGCTAGTTTTATTTCAATTTGAAACAAACTAGAGTTATCTGAAAGGAGGGAACTTTAATTGAGAAAATGCCTCTGTAAGATCCAGCTGCAAGGTATCCAGCTTTTTATTTTGAGACAAGGCTTCTCTGTGTAAACAGCCCTGGTTGGGCTAGAACTTACTTTGTATACTAGGCTGGCCTCAAACTCATAGAGATCCAACAGCCTCTTAAATTCTGGGATTAAAGGCATGTACCACCACAGTGGCTAGGCATTTTCTTAATTAGTGATTGATGTGGGAGGGCCCAGGGCATTATGGGTGGTGCCATCCCTGGGCTAGTGGTCCTGGTTCTATAAGAAAGCAGATTGAGTAGACCATGGAGAGCAAGTGAGTAAGGAGCATCCCTCCATGGCCTTTGCATCAGGCCCTGCCTCCAGGTTCCTGCCCTTTTTGAGTTCCTGTTCTGATTTCCCTTAATGATGAACAGTGATATGGAAGTATAAACATTTACTTTTTAATTATGGTGTTTTGTTGCAGCAATAGAAACCTCAAAGACAAAGGGATAAAACAATTTATTCAGCATTTAAACAACAGGTACTGAGCTGAATACTTTAATGTCACATACACAATTTAGGCTTCCAAGCACCCTTTTAAGGTTGGGTACTATTGTCTATACGATTGATTAAGAAATGAAGTCCCTGGGGGCACACACCTTTATTCTCAGCACTTGGGAGGCAGAGGCAGGTGGATTTCTCAGAGTCCAAGGCCAGTTAGAGTTCCAAGGTGAGACTCTGGCTCAAAACAAAACAACCCAAAATCAAAACCCAAAAGAAGATTCCATGAATTAGTCTCTTGACCAATCTGACACAGGAAAGAAGTGGTTTTGGAACACGGGAAGCAAGTCTTAATCAGAATGACAATATGTGTACTTCTAATAATGTGCTGCTCTAGCCACCTGGATTAGACTTCCTTTTCCTTTCCTATCACACCCAATATATTGCCAGAGAACACAAAGGTAGTTGTAAGCATGGCTCTGGAGTCAGATAGAAACTGAGTCCAAAATGTGTTATATCTTAACACACAGAGAGTAGTGCTTGGTATACATGAAAGAGCATCCAGGTAGCAAGTGAGTAGTTACCAGCGATGGTCGGGGACAAAAAGATAGCTACCTTGTGAAGGGTTTCTAAAGAGTAAATGTATGTAACTGCATAACACAAGGAGTAGGGAGGGCTCAATTTTAACTATAAACTTATTAAATATGGGACCTGACAGAAGATGAAAGCAATCACAACATTAACTTTCTAAATAAGTATGAAACTGACAGTAAAGGATTCTCCACTCAAGCTCCCTATTCCTAATTCTTAAAGCTCAGCTCTTGAGCTCTTGTCACACAAAACATATCACGAAAAATTATAGATTATAAACATTACTACACTGCCAATGAGTCCTGTAAGAAATATCTTTTCTCACCTGACTGGTTTTTGCTGTTCTGCACCTCTCCGTTATTTTGTGGCTGTTGATTTGTTACAGCACTGCTTTCTGATTGGCTGTTTAACACCTTAACAGCAGATCCCAGGTTTGCTGCTATGACTGGAAAATGCTGACCCCTCTTTAGAAGCTGTTTGTGTTCCTGGTGGCGAAATCGTGGAGGTACTTCACGAGGATACCGAGGCAAGGCCTGTGGCTGCTGTTGCTGCTCCTGCTGCTGCTGCTGCTGCTGCTGCTGCTGTTGCTGCGGCGGCGGCTGCTGATTGCTGGCTGTAGCTCGCTTGGCATTATTATTAGTGCTGGTTGCTGTGGAAGTGCCGTTATCAGAGTTGGCAGGCTGAGGCTGGCTTACACTGGGCTTTATCTGTTCTGGCACTGATTCCAACAAAAGAACAGAGATGGAAAGGGTTAGCCAGTCAAGTATACCTTAACTTCAAACTCAAAGGCACTACGAAAACAACCTAGACAGAAGCTTTGAGCATCACAACATTTTTTCCTCAGAGGCTCAAGTTCTGAAGAGATGCCACTGCAAGGAATCAAACTTTACTTCTACCGACAGGCTACTCAAGTGTACACAAGGGTAGACCTTCTTGACCAGAATGACACTCATGCTCAACGTCTCTTTATCATGTTACACTATGGCCAGAGAATAAACATTTGTTACTTTACTATGAACCAAAAGAACGAGTGGGACAAATTCACTGATGTCCTAAAACAGTAGCTCTCAACTCATAGGTCATATAAGATATTTACATTATGACTCATAACAGTAGTAAAGTTAGTTATACAGTAGCAATAAAAATAATTTTATGGTTGTGAGGGTCACCACAGCTATATTAAAGGGTCACGGCCTTAGGAAGGGTTGAGAACTACTAAAGGAATCTTCAATTCTCTAACTGTTCTTGTTCTGTTTTCACATTATTTAAATATGTATGTATGTATGTGTGTTCTGCCTGCATGTGTGTGTGCAAGACATATGTACAGTGCCAGAGGAAACCACAGGCATCAGATCCCCTAGGACTGGAGTTACAGACAGTTGTGAGCCACAACCTGGGTGCTGGGACTCTAGCCCAGATCTTCCAGATGAGCAATTAGTGTTCTTAACCACTGAGCCATGTTTCCAGCACCTCTGTTTTTGGTTTCTACCTTATTATCTGAGACATGAATTCACTGTGTAACCTGGGTGCTCTGAAAAATTGATTATATAACTCAGGCTGCCCCAAAACTTGCAATTCTCCTGCCTTACCCTGTGCTGGGGTTACAAATGTATACAAGTATGTCGGACATGGTCTCTACTTTAAGTATTTAGAAGACAGAGGTGGAAAAGCCTTCATTTCCACACAAAGGGGCAAAGCTGTCAATTTTCCACTGGTGAATATAAATCCAAGCAAAAGACCAGCTCAGAATAGGAAGCAAATGCAACTACCAAGAGTGAGAAATGACTTGGCAAGCACCTTAGACAAATCTAAGAAATACTTGTGTGGTGTATGAGTAACTGGAAACTGATGGGTGAATCTGACTGCACGAATGTCTGTAAACAAACTAACTGATGGAAGTACCTTAAAACTGCAAAAATAGACCTCACCTCTGAAACCACAATGGGCACTGTGTCTGGGCTTAGGCTTCAATTCCAGCCCCAATGTACCTGTTGTCTCCTTTCTAAGACCTCCCAGTATCAAAGGCTTTAGTCATTACAAAGCACAGGACATATGCCTGTTTATGTACTGGCTGTTCTTTAATGGCTGGTATGTTGGTTTGAAAGAAAGTGGCCCCCAAAGGAAGTGGCACTATTAAGAGGTGTGGCCTTATTGGAGTATATGTGGAAGTATGTTACAGGAAATGTGTCACTGTGAAGGACAGCTTTGATGTTTCATATATGCTAAAGCCACACCTAGTGAGGCAGACCACTTCCTGTTGCCTGCTAGTCAAGATGTAGAACTCTAAGCTACCTCTTTAGCACATGTCTGCCTATGTGAAGTCATGTCCTACCATGACAATGGACTAATCCTCTGAAACTGTAAGCAGGTCACCAAAATGAAACATTTTCCTTTATGGGAGTTGCTGTGGTCATGGTGTCTCTTCACAGCAATGGAAACCCTAACTGAGACAGCTAGCACACCATTCTATACACCTGCAATAGTTCAATCCCACTACAGAACAAAATAAAGCTCTGACACTGGTGAGGACACTTAAGGGAATTCTGGCAAAGGCTTAAGCGCTCTAGTGCAGCAGTGTGAAACATCCTTGTTTGTTTCTCTTCCATAAAGCAGGACAGCCTTAGCCGATTACCCAGCAAGCTGTAACCAGTCAATAATAGATGCTATTGTTGTTGGGGCTTCTACTGTAAAGAAACTGTGACTGGGGCTTTAGTCAGTGTGCTGTTAAGAGTATGCAGCCCAGCTTCCTCCTGCACCATCAGTTCCAGGGCTGCTTTTCACTCAAAAATCCAAACTAATCTCCCTTTTGTAAAGATTTCCTGAGTTTAACTGATTATCTCTCACACTAATATTTTCTAATATATAATCATGGCCTCCCTTTTTTCCTCAAGGTTACTTTATTTTTTATAGTACTCAAGCAAACTGCAGTCTGAAAAATTACAGTGACAAATATTCTATCTATTGTTTGGAACTTTCAGTCTTTATTATTATTAATTAATATTATTATTATTAATATTATTAATTAGTGTGTGTCAGCTTGGCACAAGTTAGAGTCATTAAAAAAGAGGGAGCCTCATTGAGAAAATGCCTCCTACATAAGATTAGGCTGTAGGCAAGCCTTTGGGGCATTTTCTTAATTAGTAACTGATGGGGGAAGGCCCAGCCCACTGTGGGTGGGGCTACCCTTGGGCTGGTAGTCTTGGGTTTTGGAAGAAAGCAGGATGAGCAAGCCAATAAGCAGCCCACCTCCATGGCATCTGCATTAGTTTCTGTCTCCAGATTCCTGCCCTCACTGCTTTCAAGGATATGAAACTATGAGAGAAATAAACCCTTTCCTCCCCAAGCTGCTTTTGGTCATAGTGTTTCACCACAGCAATAGTAACCCTAAGACAGTGTGTGTGTGTGTGTGTGTGTGTGTGTGTGTGTGTGTGTACACTCGAACCCCTCTTGAGTCAGAGGATAACTTTCAGTGTCAGGTCCCACCTTCCACTGTGTAGATCTTGGGGACCAGACTTAGGGTGTCAGTTTTGGCCACAAACCATGTCACTGGGCCCATCATTTTCATCCTTTAAAAATAATATTTTTATTTTGTATGTTTAAGTGTTTGCCTGTATGTATGTATGTATGTATGTATGTATGTATGTGCATCATATGCATGCTTGGAACTGTTTCACAGTATTAAAACATACATCAAATGAAAAAAAAAATACTAAAAATACTACTGTATTTTTTTGTTTGTATGCCTTATACTACTTTAAGAAATGTGCATCTCTCTGTGTTTTTATGGTTCTAGAGCACAGTAAAAAATAGAATACCAATACAATGTTACCATAAGTCAAGGCAGTAGTGGTTTCAGCCAGAAGTGATAGCACACACCTGCAGTTGAAATACTTTTTGGAAAGGGGAAGACAGTACACGTTTCAGGTTTTGTGAACCATAGAATCTGACACCACTATTCAACTCTGCCACTGCAACACAAAAGCAGCCATAGATAACAGGTCAATCAACAACCTCTAATAAAATTTCCCATGCAGAAGCAGGTAGTTAAGTGTATTTGGGTGATGAGCTGTACTTTTCCAGTTGCTGCCCTACAAAAATATAGTTCAAAAGATCCTACTACTATAGAACATCAAAAAGAGCTTCCAACCAGGCCCACATTGGGCCAAGATGACTTCAAAGGCAAACCAACAGATGAAGGCCCCAAACATACTCATTCTAGTGTATGTGGCACAAGAATGTGGGGTGGGGGATAAGGCTGGAAAGGTGTGACTAGCCATTAAGAGCACTGGCTGCTCTTGCAGAAGGCCTGGGTTATTTCTCACATGGTGGCTTGCAAAGTCTGTAACTCTAGTTCCAAAGGATCTGACGTGATATTTCACCTTACATAACCTCTGGGTAACTTTACTATACAGTCATGAAAGACTATGAGTGAAAAGAGCAAAAAAGTTTTTATCTTAAAAAGAATTTTGATCCTACAGATCTCAAGGTGTTAGGGCACCTCTGAGGGCTCCTATACTCACTTCAATTTTGAACGCCACCACTATAGAAAATCCATGCACGCAATGTAACTGAATACATGGTTCTAGAATTCAAAACAGCCTGAACTAAAAATATAGATTCAAGGTTCAACATACAGACAGAAAAAAAAGAAGTCCTAAAGAGTTATAAAATGAAAACAGTATGATACAAAAACCAGGTTTAAGAATCAGAGAAGAGGGGAGAAGGGACTAGAGAGATGACTCAGAGGTTAAGACCACTGGCTGCTCTTCCAGAGACATTGTGTTCAACTCCTAGTAACCACATGGACTCACAACTTTTAAAGGAAAAATTTCATTCTGTGTGTTTGCCTAACAAGACCACTCATGATCTAGATCTGCATAGCTGTCAAGGAGACAGTCTTATGTATAGCCCTAGCTCATCTAAAACTAGCCATGTAAAACAGGCCAGCTTACATCTCAGAAATGCACCTGCCTCTGCCTCTCAAGTGTAGAGATTAAAGGCCTGCAATAGCAGGCCCAGTCCAAGACCAGGAGCTTTAAGGCAAAACCAATTACATAGTTTGTGGTCTACACGGCCAGCTCTGGCTGTGAGAAAACCTGTTTCCAAGATAAAAAATTTAGAAATAATAAAATAAATTTCTACCTATCAAATAACTAAATTAAACTCCAAATGCATTTGCTTAAAGCAGGTCCAGTTCCCAGTGCTAACAGACCCAAGCTGCTCTCAACAAGGGAAGCTTCTTCCTGCAGTGTCAGCAGTAAACAAAGATACATAACTGCTTACAGCGCTGACAACAAGAGACAGAGTGTTCAGCTCTACGTGAAACATCTGTATCAATACCACCATCATCAAGGCTCAGCAAATATTATGGAAGAGGAGATGGAGAGAATTCAGGAGCCAGAGGATGGGGAGGGGTTCTGTGAGATGATATCCTCTGGTCAGGGCATGGCTGCTACAATCAGGAACTCACAGTTCAGGTAGCAACTGTGGCTACCTGAACAAGACCTTCCTAAAAATCAAGCCACTCCAGCATACAAGGACTAGATGATGGAGCTCCAGGCCCCACCCCTAGCAGGAGCTACTCACACTGGATAGTTGCTGGGGTAGGAAGAATTATTCTTTTTGGAGGATATGACCACTGTACATGAGCAGTACTAACTGGAAAGTGAGTTATCAAAATAAATTAAAAAAAAAGACATGAAGTTAAAATATATGTTAGGGATGGACATGGAAGGAGTTAGAGGAAAATGGGGGTTAGTTGACATGATCATTTTATTGTATGCATGTATAAAATTACTGGAAATTTAAGAAACCTTAAAATATAATTGTTCAAATGATATTTTTTTACATACATTTGTAAACATTCTTTAAAAGTTTCATACAGAATAGGGGCTCAGTTGGCAGAGTGATTGTCTAACAAACATGAAGCCCTCCCTGGGTTTGATTCCTAGCACAGTATAAACTAACTGGACTGGATGTAGGTGGCTCACATCTGTAATCCCAACACTGAAGAAGTGGAGGCAAGAGAATCAAAAGTTCAAGGGCATTCTCAGCCACATAGTTTAAGGCCATCCTGGGCTTTGTGAAACTGTCTCAGAGGGGGACAAAAAGGTCACAAAATAAAATCGCTATAGATAGAAAAAAGTTAACATGGAGCAAAATAACACATCTGAAATTTACCTGTCAAGACAATACCACCTGGGGTCTTCCTTAGTGTTAAATTAATTCCAATAGAAAACAATTATGACCTTAAAATCCTAAACATTCAAAGCCAATAATTCTAGCTGTTCTAGAATTATTCTATATTCTTCGCAAAGAGAAGCTGTTCTTCCCCCTCATCTCTCCAACCTCTACCTCATCAAAGACTTTCAAAAGACACATACCCAATGAGAATATCAACACTTATCAGACAGTTGTCCACATCAAAACATTTCAGTAGGGGGCTGGAGAGATGGCTCAGAGGTTAAGAGCATTGGCTGTTTTTCAGAGGCCCTGAGTTCAATTCCCAGCCACCACATGATGACTCCCGGCCATCTATAATGAGATTTGGTGCCCTCTTCTGGCATACAGGCATACATGTAGGCAGTACATTGTATGCATAATAAATAAATAAATCTTTAAGAAAAACATTTCATTAAAAAGGGGTTCCAACTTCTGTTGCTTTTCCATGTCATAGCTTTCAGTAGTCTATGGAGGAAAAGCGTCTGATCAGTTACTGCCTCAGAAGTACTACAGTATCTTAAGTTTCATCTCCTTGCATTTTTGAGGCAATAAGAGGGAAATAAGCCAACTAGCTGACCAATTAGAATAAATCGTTTTTTAATCAACACAAATGAGTTTATAAATCAAATTTATCAAAAGCATGAAAAACACTGCACTGGCATAAACAACACTGTCTTGCAGATGCTTCCCCAGCATAATGAAAATCCCATATTCTGCAGTAACCAGTCAGCTCTGAAATGCTGAGTACAAAAGAAGCAGTCTGTTTTTAAACTGCAAAGCCTTAAGATAAAATGCTAAAATTTTTACTGATTAATAGAGTTTTAAGGTGCTGGGAATAAGTCTAGGAAATAATTGCTTGTCAATCCACTAACTCCTGCTAGTTCTTACTAAGTATCATAACTTGAATGGCGGTTTAAAAATATTTTAAATAGTGTATTTTATGCAGGCATGAGTCAATCTTTACATTTCTGTTGAGAAGTCCCTAGGGGCCCCAGGCAGTGATGGCATAGGCCTTAAATCCTAACACTTGGGAGGCAGAGATAGGTAGATCTCTGAGTTTAAGGCTAGCCTGGTGTAGAGTTTCAGGGCAGTCAGGGATACACAGAGAAACCCTGTCTCAAAAAACTGAAGGAATAAGAACAGAAAGAAAATTCCCTAAGGAAAAACAGCAATATACCATAAACTACCAGTTCAAAATTAAATAGCAAATAAAAATATTAAATTGAGCTCACTTAGTTTTAATTTATCTCACAAATTCTAGAATAGCTCCGCTCCCTAAAAGGACTCTCTACCTTCCTACTCAAGGCCTCTCCTCCCCACCCCTTACACAACAGATTCCTCTCCTTGACAGCTATGCAGATCTAGATCATGAGTGGTCTTGTTAGGCAAACACACAGAATGAAACTTTTCTTTTAAAAAAGGCTAGCTCTGACCAGGCAGTGGTGGCACACACCTTTAATGCCAACACTTAGGAGGCAGAAGCAGGAGGATGTCTGTGAGTTCGAGACCAGCCTGATCTATAGAGTGAGTTCCAGGGACAGCCAAAGCTACAAAAGAGAAACCCTGTCTCAAAGGGGGGGGGGGGCACTAGCTCTGTCTACTCTAAACCACAGGGGTTTCTTTGGGCATGAAACTTGTTTACAGTGTTCACAATATAGACTATCGCTGAATCTTGTCCAAATATTTAAGAGTCAGAAAAGAGATGATAAAGATCTACTTTTCACCTAGAGGCATACCCTACAAGAAAAGGGCAGGACCATCCTTCTGAGGTTCCAAATCTGCTAGAATTAATTTAATTAAAGGATGTTCTCAGCCTCAAAGGCCTACTTCTTATCAGAATCTATGCTTCAGAACCAGGGTTAACATAAAGGTCCACATGCCCAAGTCTGGAAAACTCTTCTAAAAAACACTAGAGGCCAATACCTACAGAGCTCTAGTTTTGTTTGTAACTCAAAAATAAAGTGGCAATACCTAAAAATTCAGCTGGAAGTTAACAGAAAATACCCAGTGAGCAGATAACACTACAAAATGCTTCAGTTTCTACAGTCTTTAGGATTATAAGCAAAATTTTCTAACAGACCATCAGATCTAGCAGATCTAACAGATCAACAGTAGGTTATCCAAGCATAAAAATAAGACAAATAAGGTCTAAAAACTTGTGATTTAACCAAATAAAAGTGTTCTGGTTTTAAAATATACACATATTTCAAATTAAAAGGATCTGCTTTCTCCTCCTACATCTTTCACCCCACCTTCCCTATTATAAGAAAAGATGAATGCACTGTTTCAGTTTAATGAGGTCTAATTTAAGAAAACATTCAACATTCAACTTAGCTTAGAACTGAAAGTCAAAGATAACATTATAGAAGCTACCTGATTTTGTGTTTCCCTCTGAGTATATATCTTACTTTTCTGTGTATGTGTGTCCATGGGGCCTGGTGCTCCTAATCAGGTATCCCCCAACTGCAGAATGACTTCAGACATGGCTTGGTTCCTAATACATGGAGTTTCCCCCTCATGGCCACAATCCCGTTATCTCAGACTAGGAATCCATGTAACATGAGAAATACAACAAGCACTAACCAGAAAATAACTAATAAGCATGTACTTGCTAATAAAAATTCAAAGTTAAACAGGTAAACAAAAATGTATAAATCATTAAAATTAGTACAGTAAATAAAGGGGCTGGAGAGATGGCTCAGGGGTTATGAGTACCGACTTCCAGAGGACCAGGGTTGAATTCCCAGCACCTACATGGTAGCTCACAACTTTCTGTAACTCCAAGATCTGACACCCTCACATAGACATACATGCAAGCAAAGTACCAATGCACATAAAATAAAAATAATTATAAAAAAATCAAGAAAATTCCAATCTTAACCTACCAATCTTAAAGATTTACTCTTTTACTTTGTATGTATGCTTGTGCACGAGTCCCCAGAGGCCAGAAGATGTCAGATCACGTGGAACTAGAGTTGCTGGCAGTATGGGTGCTAGAAAATTAACTGCAGTTCTCTGCAAGAACAGTTAGCATCTTAACCTAACTATCTCCCTAACCTGCCTGTCTTACCCTCCCACAATGCACTATGATTCACCTTGACTGGACTGGCCTCTACTTTAATGGAAGAAAAAAGCAAATTACTATTTGGGTGTGGAGGTCCTGAAGTGCTGTAGAAACTCCTAGTGTATTATTTCAAAAAGCTGAAAGACTGGTAGAATATTGTAAAGCTACAGTGGTGGAAACTTAAATTTCACTTGGATGCCAGGTGTATTTGTTATCTTTCATCATGATTCCATACTGTTGAGGTATTATTTCCATTTTACAGATTAAGTGACAGACACAGAAGAAAGCTGCTCATGCAAAAGCACCTAGTAAATAGCAAAGCTAAAAGGTTAAATCAGTGCGATCCTGAAACAACTGCCCTGTTTAGTGTACATTAACTTTCATCGTAATTTGAAATTAAGAGTAAAGTCAAACCCTCTAACAATAGGGGAATGGCTAATAAAGGATTAACCACTTTAAAAATGATTTCATGTCAGTTAAAATAAGGCATTTAATGTGGGCTCAATGAGTTAACATTAATGGGAAAAAGAAAGGAAACAAGCCAAGATCTGTATTCTGTGGTGCTATCTTGCTTGTACAAATAAAGCCTGTCTGATAGTCAGAAAATGGAGCTTACCACTAGCTAACCATAGAGGTCTGGAGGTCTGTACAGACAGACAGGAAGTGACGTAGCTAGGTAGAAACAGGATATAAACAGGGAGAAACAGGAACTCGCTCTCTGGTCTGCTGAGATGCTAAGGAGGTAAGGTGTGGCTGTGGCTGGCTCCTTCTGTCTGATCTCTCAGCTCTTCCTCTATCTGACTCTGGGTTTTTATTAATTAGACCAATTAAGAACTCCATTTACATTATGATGCCCAACATGGGGCATGAACCCATGATCCTGAGATTAAAGAGTCTCAGGTGCTACAGACTGAGCTAGCCAGGCCTTTTTTTTTTTTTAAATGAGCCAGATAATTAATTAATTAATTAATTAATTTGCAATTGAAGTACTCTTCAATAACCTCCTTGGCCTGAGATTTTTTTGTCATAGTCCTTAATCACTATACAATTGCAACCAGCCACTTTCCGTGGCTTCCCCTCTTGATCAATTTCATAGAGGCCTACTTGTAGATTCTCAATTAAAGTGCTGCTCTCTAAAAACTCAGATTTTCTACCCACATACTTGCACAATACCTACACAATATTCTGCCTCGAGGCCCCACAGCTTTATATTCTACAACACAGACATGGGCTGGATTATCTCCCATTTGAGTGTGTAAGTTAAGAAACTTGTCCAAAACCATAGAAATAATGACTGCAAACGTGACAGTCATTCCCAGCTACTGTCTCTAGCAGTGACTCAAAGCTTTCAGCCTCTGGCCATCCCAGCAACATTTCCCTTAAGACATCAAAGAACAAAGGCTCTTGTTCAGAATGTACTGAGACCTACATGCTACTCTTATCAGAATTAAAGGACTGTAAGTGTACATTAACACAGGTGAAATGTTTTTGTGTGTGCTGTCTTTTTGGAGGATTGTTAGTGGGTGTTAACTGATACAACTACTCCTACTAACTCATCTTAATTCTTCTCCAAAAGCTTAAAAGAGAGATCCCTGGGTTGTTTATTTTGAAATGAAATTATTGTTTCATTAATTAATAATTCTACTAATTATTGTTTTAGTAGAATCTTAGACTCTCAACTCAGGACACACAATTCTGGGATACTCTTACAACATTCCCAAAAACTATGGGCTCTTCTCCTTAATTCCTGAACCTAGTTATTGACTATAGCTCACTGCTAAACTACTTTCTCCTACCCCCTATTTCCTTTTCAGAATCACCACACATAATTGAAACACACTCTTTCACTTCCATCAATTTAAACATTTACTGGTGACTGTTTCTAAAACAAAATGGAGTCCTCAGCATTTTCTGTGAATTTACCATGTGAATTCCCCTTCTTATTAGTAAGGGGAAAGGAAAAATGGTGATTCTAATAACCAAACAAAATTTTTTCTTAACTATTTCCCATGAAAGTAGACAGCTATTTCCCCGCTTCTTGTTAGCATAGAATTACAAATCTTACTTGTTACACAGCTCAAAGTATCTCTCACAGGAAGAAAACAATCTGCTTTTAGGAAGTCCTTAATAATCAATCATCTCTGTTCCGTTTCAAACATCAGCAGGCATTGGCCTCCAAATCATCTCACAAAGCAAAAGAACCATAGTGGTACACTGAATAATAAGCCAGACTAATTTCAACACCACCCTAATTCTCCTAGTGGTTAATCTCCCACCTTTGTGACAGAATGAGCTATGGCTACCCACCTCAGAGCATGGGTACCAAATTCTCTGGGGTATCACATCAGCTGTGAACAGCTTCTTCCATACACCTAACAGCCTCAGTCATCTACACCGTATCACATGCCTGAAGCTATAGCTTTCTGATGTCTCAGTTTTCTACTCTGAAGCTCTGTGAGGACACTTAAGATGCTGAACTTTGTTCAGCATGAGGTTTGATCATTGAGAAATAAGAACTAATGCCATTTCAGAAATGAAAACTGTAATTGCATCATATGGCACAGCAGTACCTCTTCAAGTACATACCACAAAGAGATAAAGGGAGCACCTTGACTCTAGGCCCATTGCAGACTTATTTACAATAGCAAAGGTGACAAAACATGAATGTGTCAGCAGATGAAGAAACTGTAGCATACACCTTCGAATGAGCACACACAGACAAACGGATGGACACAAACACGGACACCCCTCCCCCAACACCATGGAATGTTCTTCAGCATAAAAAAGGGGTTTCTTTAGAAAAGAAAAGGGGGGGAGGTCTTGATATTCAGAATGACTGAGGTAACCTGAAGCCAAAATACTACATAATCTCACTTAAATGTGGGATTAAAAAAAAGTAAATCATAGAGATTTTAGCTTTAACCAGGTGCTTAAATGCTTGCTTACCATGTAAGGCCCTTGGCACAATCCCCAATGCTGTCAAAACAAAATGAAACCCAAATCCCTCAGAACTGATTACTTAATCACTAGGGACAGAGATGAGGCTGAATGGATTAAAGGGTGCAAAGTTGGGGGCTGGGAAGAGAGCTCAGCAGGTAAAGGCCCTTGCCCTCAAACAAAAGGAAGATAGACTTAAGTTCTGTTGTAACCAAAAATCAGAACAAATTAAAACAAGATACAGCATCGGGGTAACAGATGAGTCAGTTTACTCGACAATAGTGCTTAGTTCACTTTGTGCATCAGAACAATTCAACATAGGCCAAACCTGACTGTCCTCTCTAATTCACAATCTCTACCAACTATAAACCCCTATCATCACAGACACATACACACCATAAAAATAAAATGCCATTTATGAATAAAAAATTGTGATCAGTTATGAAGAGAGCTGACAGTAAATCATTGATGAAATGAAATAATAGCAAACAGCACACTGCATCCTAAGAGACTTTCCTATAGTCAGTTTAATATTCTTAGACTTGTGGAAAATCTAGAAACCAGAAAGTAGTTTAAGCAAGGAAGTAAAAGGATGATTTACATTTGGAAAAGACATTAAACAGTAGGTACTCAAAGATCACATTGAAGAAGAAATATCTGTAGATCAATCAACAATCTAAGACAAAATATAATCAAGTGTCCAAAATCATAGATATAATAAAATTCTGAAAAATGGAAATGGGTAGAGACCAAAAGCAAATGGAGCAAGGCACAGTGAAGAACCTGGACCAAAAAGCAAACAGAAAATAACATGAAAAAGACAAATGCTGTAAAAACTGTATAAAATGTTGGTTGGGGCAAATGGGTTGGCTAGAGCATAAAAGGCCACATTAAAAGAACCATGAAAGAACAGAGGAGTTTGGTTATGAAAAGAGAAAACAAAAACAACAAACAGGCTAGTGGAGTAAGGGCAAATGTAGTTGTAGGAGAGATAATGGTAACTGTCTCAGAACTCTGATCAGTCATAATCTCAATTTCAACTCCTCTTCTGACTGTAGGATCTCAACAATGTAGCCCTGGCTTGCCTCAAACTCACTATATAAACCAGGTTGGCCTTGATCTCAGAGATCCTCCTGTTTCTGTCTCTGTCTCTGTCTCTGTCTCTGTGATTAAAGGTATATACCACTACAGAGCAGCTCTGTAACTCTTATCTATTACACCTGGCATCTCATCTATTTACGCTGTATTCTTTCTCTTCCCTCTCTGGTCTTGCTTCTCCATGATCACTAAGTCTCTAGGCCTGCATTTTGTCAATCCCAATACCCCTAATGCAGAGACAAATGTTCCATCCTTATTCTGTCTACCCATCTCCTCTGTCCAGAAATATATTTATATAATATATTAGCACTATTAAATCTCCACTCATGTTTCAGCCAGTTTTTTTCCATTCACAGAGGTTAACACCTTTAAAATATGAAAAAAAAAAATTATCTACCATTCAGAATATCCTAGCCTGGGATACAGAAGCAACCCTGTCTCAAAACAAAATAAATAAACCATGCCACTCTTTTGCTTAAGCTCTTTATTAGAGGCTCCTAGCTGCCTATAAAAGTCTAAGCTCCTTAGTATGTTTATATATGAACATATAACATTTACATAAATTCATAAAGCTCACTTTGACTGGATTCTCACCTATTTCTTCAGCCTCAACTCTCTCCATTCCAGACTCTGTGTTGAAGGCTCTTGGATTGCTACCACTGCACATAATACCACACCGTTTTTTCTCTGGGATCTGAACTAACTCATCCTTCCTGCATTTCATTCTTTGGCCATTGAATCCTAATCTGAAGACTTTCCTTCATTCCTGCCAGGTGAAACAGCACTCCCTATTGCTTAAGGACAACTTAAACAATTAATCAGCCAAGCTACATTGTATTATGTTCTGTTTGAGAATACCTCCAATGTCCACTATGCAATAGGGACCTTAAGGATTAAAATTTCTTTTTTTTATGCAGACACCCGTGTTCTTGTATGCACCACTTTTTGAGTGTCATCCTCAGAAATGCCATCCATCTTCTTCAGGACACGGTCTCTCACTGGCCTGGAGTTCACAAATTGCTCCAGGTATTATCCTGCATCCATTTCCAGCACTGGGATTGTAACAGCAAGCTGTCATGCTCAGCACTTTACATGGCTCCTTGAGGTTAAATTCATGGCTGACTTACCTCCCCAGAGATTAGAAGTTCTCCAGAAACTACCAGGTGGGGTGAAGACAGGCCACTCATGGGAGCCCTGAAGCCAGAAATCAACACTGGTATCGCCAAAGTGGAGAGACTGGGTACTTCTCTCCAGCCTTGGTCAGAACTGTAAATCAATCCACTTACACCCTCAAATTCCTGTCTCTCAGTTTCTCCTTAGGTTCATTCATGTAAACATTTTCTTCAGTAAAATATAGGCTTTATCTGTTCTTATTTACTCTAATAGATGCCACCTTAACTAATGTCAATCTCATAACCAAAGGTTGTACTACTGAGTACACATACTAATGAGATAGAGAACGTATTTCTGACATGGCTAAAACCCCAATTAAGTTCAGCCTCTGGGCTGTATAACTTTCACTACTAAGTATTCAAGGGCTGTGAAGTTTAGGATTTAGGAGGGATTAAGCTCTAAGTCTTCAGCCCAGGGTCCACTAGGTAACCTGGTTCAATGACTGTGGGGTTAGCAATTTATTACTTAGATGATAATACAAGAATAGGTGCCACTACTGTGCCTTTGTAAAGGACAGAGAACAAGGAGCAAAGCAGGCAGGAATCTCACCTTACCCCACCTCGCCCCTGCATACAAGATTTTAGAATGAAAGACCAAAAGGAAGGCTTGTACCCAAGACTCTCATCAGACAGCATCAGAAAACAGCTTTAGGGCAGTATCTTCTCCATGTGGTGATATTCACCATAAATAAGCCCCAAAGGAAGACACCAAGGTGACCTCAAAGTAGTCTGCCCCACCCCAGTTTTCTTCATAAACTTCTCTCCCATCCCAAAGTGAATAAAAATGCACATAAACAACTTTGTTTTAATGAAATAAGAAGAAATAGCTTTAAATAACGTACCTTTGATTTTTTGTTCAGTGGCCTAAAATGAAAACAAACAAACAAAAAACAATGTAAATATGAAACTGAAAGAAATGAATTGTTATGATAAAATGCTCATATATTACTATTATATAAGATATACATTTTTATTAAAGAAATTATCTTTAGATGAACTGTACAGGAAAAGACATGCAAAGCATTCTTTTCCCACAGATGTGCCCCATTGTTCTTCATATTATGTTTACTAATAAAAAATTCTGTAATGATTTGTTAGACATAAAGCATAGAAGACATTTTATGGTGGCTTATAATTTTTCAAAGGTGAGCTGCATTTTTCTCATGTTATACTTAAAATAGTTTCATAATTATCACCTTTGTATAAATAGGTTTTTAAACAAATTTTGCATGTCTGAGTGGCTTCAAATAATCACAGATGAATTATACTTTCTGCAAAAGTTATAAATAATCACTTTGGCCAAATTCGTAATAAATTTAACTTCTGGAGACCAACTTAATATACTATCAACTATATGTTATACATAGATATCTATATTACATATATAGTACATAAATTTCATCATATATTAATATAGTTAACTTAATTATAGTTAAATTAATAGTCAACTTTTCAGTATTGCTAAATGGGAAAACTTTTTTAAACTAACTTGTAGCTTCTGACAAATCTCATGAAAATGACTGATGAGCAGCTGATCTGATAACCCTGCTTCCCAAGGCCTGTGCCTATGCTTACTAGCTAGCTCTCTGACACCAACACTGAGAAGAAGACTGGAGGACAGTGGAGTTGACTTAGGCACCCAGTTCAAACTGCAAGGGCCTTGGCAAGAACTGTGAAATGCAAGAGAAGTCCCCAAGCACAATCACCTTCTCATCATAATTGCTGTACAGAGACCTGAAAGTAAAAGATTCAAAAAGATTCAGGCTGACTAAAAAGGGATGAATATTATGTAACTGAATAACAAAGAATTATTTCTTAATTATGATAGTTTTACTTAACTGCCTCAAAGCATAATTCATTTTGCCTAATCAAATAAAATTACTAAGCTACCAAAAATTCCATTATAAATTATACCATTATAAATATATATAATAAAAACTACAGCAGTTACTCTACTTTTGAAGCCACACCAAATGTTCATCTTCCACTATGGTGCTTTGTCCAGTTTTAGAGCACTAGAGATACACAAAATAATGGAGGCCCATCTTGTATCTTATGGATCAAAATTAAAAGGAAAACAGTGATGGAAGGGTAATGCTAAAAGGCCTGTCAGCTGGCTAGACAATAGTTATTTATTTTAGGGAGAAGTAATTTTGAAAATCAAGATTATAGAAAAAAATTCTTACAGAGAACTTAGAAGTCTATGAAGTGTTACAAGTACCATGTTATTTATATGTTTAATAATCTTATAAAGCCAGAGTCAGAATATGAATTACTTTGTAAGCCCAAAGCCTTTCTTAAAAAACAAAACAAACTCTATATTTTTTCAAAGAAACATAAATTGCAAGATGCAGAAATTATGACATTATTAAAACCAAAGGCATACAGTGATACTTTTCCAGGCTTTAAAAGACCATGCGGGTGTGATAAAGCAGTTTTATTTGTTCTAGAACAATGATTCTTAAACTTCCTAATGTTGTAACCATTTAATACAATTCTTCATGCTGTGGTGACTATCCCCCCAAACATAAAATTAGATCCGTTGCTGCTTCATAACTGTAATTTTGCTAGTGTTATGAATCATAATGTAATTAATTACCTGTGTTTTCCAATGGTCTTAAGTGACCCTTAGTCGTTTGATCCCCATCCCCCAAAGGCTGCAGCTCACAGGTTAAAAGCAGCTGTTCTGAAACAATGGACAGCCTCACCAGTATTGTCACCTGCAGGAGGTAATCTGAGGTATCTCACCCTGAGCACTGACCTACCAGGGTGAAGGCATAAAGGCAATAGAAATCAACCGATGAGAAGCAAGTGGAAGTGGCTGAATTTTGCTTCTTTAAAAGCAGGTTTCTGGAGGCCAGTCCAAGACTCTAGTATGATCATCAAATTATTATAATGAAAATTTCCATGTGGGCCCAGTATTTTAATAGTAATTGTCTCCACTGCCCCCAAACCATAGCCATTAGTCATACATATGACTACTGACAACTGAAATGAGGTCAGTTTAAACGGAGATCTGTAAAATATATACCAGATTTCTAATAGTGAGCATTTTTCAAATAACTACTTCACTAACAATATTTTATATTGGTTGTGTGTTAAATAAAACAGCACTATCTGGGCTCTACCAAATGACATAAATATATTAGAATTGTCCTTAATGTTTTCTTGAGTTGTTTTTAAAATAGGGTCTCAATACGTAGGCCTGGCTGGCCTTTGACTAATAGAGATAGATGTTTCTGTCTCTGCCTCCCAAGTGCTGGGATTAAAAACTGTTTCTTTTTTACTTTTAAATGATCTTGCCCTTTCAACTCTGCCCTTTTCTGAATAGAAACAGAGGGGTGGATGGGACATGTGGGAGGCAGGGTACTGACTGAAGAAGAGAGGGGAAACTTTGGTCAGGATGTTTAAAAAAAAAAAATTAAGACACAAAGGAATAAAGAATTAATCTAGCTCCTCTCTCTCTCTCTCTCTCTCTCTCTCTCTCTCTCTCTCTCTCTCTCTCTCTCTCTCTCTCTCTCTCTCTGTGTGTGTGTGTGTGTGTGTGTGTGTGTGTGTGTGTATACTTCTGGCTGTCCTGGAACTCTGTAGACCAGGCTGGCCTCAGACTCAAGAATTCCACCTGCCTTCGCCTCCCAAATGCTGGGATTAAAGGCCTCAACCCAACTTTTTAAAAATGATAACTACTACTCAACAGTATTTCCTAGGAATTAACAAATGACATCTAGTCTAAAACCCTGGTCTGCTGAATACTAATCTTCAGAACTGAGGCAGAGTGAGGAGTGTGAAAGGACAGAACATCTCACTGCCCTCAATCAGTGCCTCCTCAATCTGGCCATGTTATCACCAAGGTTACAGAGAAACACACTCATGAGACTAAATAAGCAGCATTTCCAAAAGGGAAGGAAACAGACATTTCCACAGCCTCTTTTAGGCTTTAATAATTCACATTCATAAAACCTGTAAAAGTCTCTTCAATTCAAACAGCAACTAAAATAGCATGAATGATGAAATAAAAGTTTATACCAGGAAATTCCAATTTGTATTGTTTTCCCCAACCCTTCACTATTATATGCTTTCTAGGAACTACAAACACATGTTTAAATGAAGAATATTCTAAATTACCCCTCTATAATTAACCTATTTCTCAACTTCCCTTTTCTTCACTACAGTTCCCTGAAGATTCCTTTTGAAATTTTTCTTCTGAAAATGGAACCTGGGGAGAAGTTCGTGTGAACCCTGTGTTGCTGCTATTGCCCTAGCCCCTCTTTATGGTTAAAACTATGCCTGTACTTCATTGAATTAGTTTCTAGGTCTAAGAACCAGAAGATTCTTCATTATATAAAAGTATTGTACATATATAGCCAGATTTTTAGAACAGAAAAAAAATGTCAAAATGAAGTCATCAGCTCACTGAGCTCCATGTTCATTTACTAGGATGGGGAATATCATTTTTAAAAAGTACCCCCATTTTTATATAGAATTTCTCTTGAGAAAGACTAAATATTTATATATATAACTTAAGTAATAAAATAAGAAACATTTACAGTTAAAAAATACTACAATGAGCCTGGCGGTGGTGGCGCACGCCTTTAATCCCAGCACTCGGGAGGCAGAGGCAGGCGGATCTCTGTGAGTTCGAGGCCAGCCTGGTCTCCAGAGTGATTGCCAGGATAGGCTCCAAAACTATACAGAGAAACCCTTTCTCGAAAAACAAAACAAAACACTACAATGAGTTCTGAGGTGTGTCAAGGGGGAGGGGCATAGGAATCTGGTTCAGTGTAGAGAGCTTGCTTAGCATGCTCAATGCTCTGTGTTTAATATCCAGTACTCAAAGAAACTGTGTTACTTGGTTCTTTATTTGAAGCAGAAAATAGCTCATGGTATGAACTTAGATTTCAAAGGCACACAGGTGCTCTTAGGGAGTTAAATCTAAATGTTTTCTGTATTCACAGCATGAAAACCTACACTTTATGTTCCTTAATATATTATATCTCAATTTAAAAATTCACCTGTATATGGTGAAAATAAAGCAGAAACACAAGATAATACTGCATGGAAAGCAGAGCGCTGTGATAGTTTTGAATAGACACCCAATAAGAAAACAATGTTTCAATTTTACTTCTGCTTCTGTTGCCATGATGAAACCAAGGTTAGCCACCTTACACTGAACAAACACATTAGAACAGGTAACAGCTGAAGTCTTCTTTAGAAGTGAAAGTGCATGGTTCATACATACAGCAGGCAGATTATGATGAGTTAATGTTCAAACACTCATGTAAATGAGCCTGCCCACCTGAATTATGTTTGTCTCCTACCACCTACTGGGATTTACTTGTTGGCTCCTACAAGAAACAAAAAGAAAGCTCCACAAAGCTTGTCTTAACAGTTTGTGACTCACAGTCTTTCATATGGGCCAATCTGGGAGTTTCTTTTTTTTAAGGAGCTATTTGGTAGCTGTGTAGGGAAATACCAGCTGTCCTTATTTTGCCAACAGGTTGCATTCAAATTCAGTTATAAGCTGGTTTTCTGCAACTTGGAGAAGCTGTTTTTACAGTGGCAGTCTAGACAACGAAATTTTACAATAACTGAGGGCTTTTTAACTTTCCTTTAGACTGTTTAGTGGACTGATAGGATACACAGCAATACTCTACTCATGTGGAAGGTCTGGGAAAAGCAAACACTTATATCTCTCAGCCTCTAATGAATGGTTCTAGTGGGACATCATCAGAGTGTGATGGTGGAACCACTAGCTGAGGCAGGGAAAAAGTGGGAAAAAGAGTAAAAAGCAGCGTTGGTGGCGCATGCCTTTAATCCCAGCACTCGGGAGGCAGAGGCAGGTGGATCTGTGAGTTCGAGGCCAGCCTGGTCTCCAGAGCGAGTCCCAGGATAGGCTCCAAAGCTACATAGAGAAACCCTGTCTCGAAAGAACAAAAACAAAACAAAACAAAAAGTAAAAAGCAGTCACTGAAGATTTGATGAGATGCCAAATAACAGGATAAATGCTGTTCAAGTGCTATATGTAAATTTATGCACACATAAGGAAGTAGCTTTGCTGACTTGGTGATTTAGAGAGTTGATTGTGAGGAAAGTTAAAAATGAACTTTCACAATCGAGTCATTATTATATGCTATGACTTAAAATTATACCACAAAATAGTGTTTACAGAAATTATTCTACTAAGTGTCTTCCTTTTGCAGAATTTCCTCAGTGAACATGGCAAATTCTAAACACATATGCTTAAGTATTACTTTAGGCTTAAATATTATTTTAGGCTCTTTCCCAAACATGCTGTACTATAACTTACTACCTAAATCTTGAACTACTTAGCACCAACAAGGCATAAGGCAACATTCAGATGCTAGCCAAACAAGATTCTACATTAAGCACACCAAGAAGCCTCCTCACCAATCTCTAGTTTATCCCAGGAGTTCTTTTATGGGCAAATGACACCATATGGCTCAAGGGTACTGTAAGCTTTTCCCAACTTTAGACTCATAAATAGCAAATAAAGATGGACCAAATTGCATCCAATATCAAAAAGCCTCTGGTGGAGGCCTGAGGAATCAGCCAACACAAGACTCTATACTAGAGCTCTATCCAAAATCATACAATGCATATACTATGTATTCTTTTCAGCTTCCCCTGAGAGCAGTCAGACTAGTGTCACCTACCATTTCTCCTCACAGTCCTTCAAAAGGCTCTGTACTCCACCCTTCTCCATAAAACCTGCTAATGGGGCACAAAGTTTAGCATACCTAGAACTGATTCATTTATCACTTCTTTTTCTGTACTCTAAGCAGTTTAACTGTTCCCAAACATACTTAACCACTCAATATGGAATCCAGTCAAGCTAGGATGTTATATCTTCATAGTCACTAACAAATTCTACGGATTACATAGTCCCTTAAGCCTGTCAAATCCCTTTCTGGTCCAACTCAACACTTTCCTAAGGTAAAAATACAAACTTTCATGTCACTCTTACTAAAATATTTTCAATAATTTCCTCAACACTCAAAGCCTGAAGAAGAGAATTTATCTACCATTAACTGCCTTCTGAGACTTCTCCTGATATTCCTACACCACCTTCGCCAAAAGCTTCTACATTTTAGGACACACAGTCTTCAAATTCCCGGTTCTGAGTTTACTGTGCTTTGGGTACTTTTCTGCTCTTTAATCACCTGACTCATTTCTATCCTAAGAAAATGTCCTGTCCGACTTGCTCCATGTCAGGCTAAGGTATTTTCCTCTGTGCTTCAATAGTTTCCCAAAAAGACATGCTTCGTGTCTGTATGCCTTATGTATGCTGCCTCTTAGTGAATGGTGATAAGGGAAGTGCTGTGCTGTAGTTACACCCAGTTCCTAGCACAATGCCTTACCTAAGAGGGGGACATATTGTAAAAACACAGTAGGACATGTCATTAAAATAAATGGAATAGTAACTTGCTGGGCCTTTTAGAACATTTTAAGGTCTGTGAAGATTGATAGAGAAGACTGAGGGTAAACTCCTTAGCATGCTCTGCTTTGAGGCCAGTCTCTGATCCTGATTGTGCCTGGAGTTCTTCTCCAGCAAGTGCCTTAGGCTTGTTTTAAAGTATCTTAATTTAAACCAAAAATTTATAAAGTCAGGACAGGTATCAAATAAAAAGGGACTTTTATTCTTTATCATGTCAAAACTTGCTTAAATATAGTTTATTTCCTGCTTTGCACATGTATTTTATTACCTCATTTAACTCAACTCTTGTTTTACAAAATGTAAAGAAATTGAGGCCCACGAAGGCTACATAAAATTGATGGACATATCGTTCTATGATTATATGAGCAAATAAAGCTTCAAAACCCAGTCTGTCTTTATAGCCATTAAACTACATATAGCTGTATAGCTACAAATCCTGTGCTCTTTCCACTTATAAAATTATAATGAAATAGACAGGAATCACTAATCGAAAGAAAAAGACCTATGAGATGTACTTACCTTAAAGAACTCACCAGTGGCAAGATTATCCATGCATTGAATTACACATTCAGCAAACTACTATATATGTACATTCAAAGACATTAAATATTAAAATGAATCTTCAATGAAGTTAAACTTAAGCAGACGCTTTAAAAAAGCCATGAGTAACTTTCTTTTATTCTATGTTCAAACTGCTTAACAAAGTTTATCATATACTACCTTCTTTTGAGCAGCTTCCTTCTTTTTCTTGTCGTCTTTTTTCTTTTTCTTTTCTTCCATCAACTGTTCTTCTTCTTGCACTAAATCCCTGAACCACACAGTTGCAATTAACTTTCCCAAAATGGATTTAGAAATATAAATAATGTTGCACACAGATTCATTTTCACTTATAAGAAATACAGCAAATTTGTTTTTATTCAACACAACTTGCAACCTAACCACATAGCTACCATATAGTACAATTTTCTTTAACTGACATAGCTTTCCTTCACAAGTATGAAAGTTTTCATCTTAATGTCATTTCAAGGAAGGCAACAAAAAATTGACAAGTTTTATTTACACTGGGAAACTGTAAGTTCCTTCCAATTATAGAATGTAAACTTTACTGGGTAAGTTGTACCTTGCTAGGGGTCCCAATGATCAAGCAGTACCTAATGGTGATGGATTAGTATGGCACTTCCGGCTTTCCCCGCTCTCTTCCACATGCATGTGTGTGTGCACATGCATGCACACATGCACTTTGTGCTGACAGATCAAACCCAGAGCTCTGCACATGTTAGACAAGAGCTGTGTCACTGAGCTACATACCCAGCCATACACATTTTTCGAGTACAAACTATTCATAAATAGGTAACATGCATTTTAGCATTACAATAATCTCAAACTATTTGCATTTAAGTTTAACTCTTCGGAAACTAAAAAGTTCAAAGTTGCCAACAGAAAGATCCTCTTGTTCAGGGTATCATGACTAGAGAAATGGTTCTTCCTCTTTCTCCCTCTACCTCACTGAAATTCAGGAGAAAGCAACAACTACTCAAAATTAACAGTGTACTACAACAAAGGGAATCATATCCAGTAATAAACACAGAAGTCTTAGGTAGACAAATGTACCTACCACTCCTCTAGTAGAGCTCTAGAAAACATTTAAGACGAGAACAATGATAACAGAAAGACATTGGGGGGGAAGGGGGAGTAGCATAAGGAATAGTAAAGTGATATCCACTCTAGACACAACCACCCCAACCATAATCCCTGAGTCCTTCCCGCCTGCTTGGTTACAGGAAGCATCCACTTAAAAAAAAAAAAAAAAAAAAAAAAAAAAAAAAAAAAAAAACAAAACCCACAACTTAAAACTGAAAGAATGTTCTCTCATGAAACTAAAACTTCCAAAGGAGGCTCCCAGAGCACACAGCTCTCCTGGCTACTGGTTCTCTATCCATCACTCAAGTGGGGCCTGTCCATTTACATGGTGCTCTGGATTAGTCTTGTCATTCAAGCAGTCTACTGAGAAAGAAATCTATGAAAATATGGAGGAAACTGTCCAGCTACCCTCTTTAGTCAGTCTAGAGTCTAAGTTTCATAACAGGAATAAGTAAATGTTCTGCATATTGAAGAAAAGCATCATACACAAAAATAGTATCTACTTTGTTCTAAATAAGCTTTCTAGAGAACACACACTATAAACAACAAGCATAACCATTTCTTAAGGCTGAATGGCAATGGGGATGTAACCAAATAAAACCAGTAAGAAAGGAAAGTATGTAGGAAACTGGAAGAGGCTATAATGTACTGCAGAGAGCTTAAATCTGGTCTTTCTAATGGAAGAAATGGAGGAATGTAAGTAGACTGAGAAAATAGAAATGAGTGGCATCACACACAATTGAAATAACAGATTCAAGCTAAATGCATGATTAGACTCCTTTATCGTCAATGTAAGGACCATCGCAACAAAGTCAAAGGCCAAGATGACTACAGTATTCAAGAATGGCAAATTGAATGTCACAAAGAAAGATGGTAAGGGTATGTTCACAGGAATATAGAGAAAACTTAAAAGCAAAAGCTCTAATTACTTAGTTTTCATCAGCCTCATTATCACCATGTTAGAACTGAGATACAGCCATATGTGGTGGCACATTCCTGTAAGTACCAGCATGCACAGGCAAGAGCATAAATTTGAGGCTAGCCTATGCTACATAGTGAGATTCTGTATCAAAACAAACAAACAAACAAACAAACATGGTTGCATCACAATATTTCCCGGGCTGAGATAAGGAGTATTTATTTAATACAATGGTCCCCGTCCCCATTGGCATCCGAAAGACTGTCTACCTACCCTATTTCTGTCAAGACATCACTCTTACTAGCATTTGTCTTCATGGGCTCCTGCCACTACAGGCTCACCCTTTTCTTATTTTTCTCCTTTCTCAAACTTTATTTAGTGCTTGTTTCATAAAGTTAGCAAGTATCTTCTCCTTAGTACTTAAGACACATGCACACATTATGCAGATCTCAAAATGTAATGGGCTGACATTCAAAGAATAGGAAAAAAGTTATTCAATTCTGTCATTACAGTCAACCGCCCATGCTTTCCCCACAGAGAAACATACAGACTCCCTCACTCACACATTCTGTCTGTCTGTCTGTCTGTCTGTCTGTCTGTCTATCTATCTATCTATCTCTAGGTTTTCACATGTCCGTCCCACAGTTCCAATGTTTTAGCCATACTCCCCTTCAAGGCTAGTGGCAAGATATTTCAAAACTGTAATTCTATGAATCTACATGGTACTTAACAGGAACTGGGCTCCTTCTCCAGGGCTTTCCTTCTCTGAGAATTTAGTAATTTTACTAATAGCCTGTACCACATATAAACCCTTTGAACGCCCAGAGAGAATTTTCTAACAGATATAAGTGCTCTGACTGGAGTGGAGTTATATAGTTGTATACATCTGCTACATCTATTACCTATAATCAAAATGTAAATGCCATTGTATATAAACTGGATTCTCCATGTGATTTTTTAAAAGATATTTATTTTTATGTGCATGCTGCTGAGCAGCACTGAGGACCTTAAATAAACTTTCAGGGGCCAGCAAGATGAATCAGTAGGTGTCACCAAGATTGACAACAGGAGTTTCATCCTCAGGACCCACACAGTAGAAGAAAAGAAGTGATTCCTGCAGATGCTCCTCTGACCTCCACCCTCGTGCTAAGGCACCTTTCCACTTGCCTCACCCCCATCAGACAATAAATAAAATTTTTTAAAGAAATTCCATTCTTTCTCCTGTGAATGTATAAGAGACAATGATAAGGGGAAAACTAGACTATAACAAAGAAAGACTGTAAAGTATGAACCTAAGCAGCTGAGAGAAATGAGCTAGTGAGAGTTAGCTCCTCAGATAAAGGTGCCTACCACCAAACCTGACTGACAACTGGAGTTTGATCCCCAGGATTCTCATGTGAAAAGAGAGAGAAATGGTCCCTTCTGGTTGTCCTCTGACTTGCATATACATTATGACATACACATGTACTCACAGTAAATAAAAATAACAAGATAAAAATTAAAAAACACCACAAAGCATAAAACTTTTTGGAAAGTATAACAGAAATACAGCAATTTATAATATGGACAAGACAGGTGGATATTCACTCTACCCGTCACACCATCCTTCAGGATGATCTTACTGTAGTGAAGCACGAGGCAATAAGATGTATGCATATGAAAGTTCACTGCAAGTCTCTCAAGGGGGCTAAAAGCAAACACTGGATGCCCATCAATAAAGAAATGGCTGCTGCATGAATAGCATAATGAAAAGGAGCCTGTCTCCTTACTCACTGAAAGGAATGTCCCTAACATAGTAAAAGGAGAAGAGCAAGTTGTAGATTCACAAACAGTACTATTCCTGTTTTATTTTTTTTTTAAGTAGTGTGTCAGTGTTATGTTACAATTCAAAATGAATGTGTAACTGTCACCCTCAGGTGTTTTGGATTATCCCAAGCCTCTAGAAAGGAATGATACATAGGTGACTACTACAAAATAGTAGCAGCAGGCCAAGCCAGAGGAAAACATTAAACCATAGCACAGGCATGCCAGATAAATGTGGATGGGAGTAGGCTTGCATGGTGTGCTGAAATGAATTAATAAAATCAGCACAGCAGGTGTTAACTACAAGCTGATCCTTGGCCTGTAAACAAAGTTGGATTTCAATAGCTTTCATTCCCTAATTAGTGAGAGTAGGTAGGTAGGTACCCAGTGCCTCAACTGCACAAGCACTACAATTCACCTTAGCACACAAGCACTACAATTCACCTTAGCACTTTACTTTCTCCCCAAAGTATGATATAGGACCAGACTCCAAAAGAAGCCTTGGACAATAAATCTCTTTTTTAAAAAAATCGATTTATGTTGGGCAATGGTGGTACACACGTTTAATCCCAGCACTGGGGAGGCAGAGGCAGGCGGGTCTCTGTGAGTTTGAGGCCAGCCTGGTCTACAGAGTGAGTTTCAGGACAGGACATGTCCCAAAGCTACACACAGAAACCCTGTCTCAAAAAAACAAACAAAAATCTATTTATATTTATTTTACGTGTACGGATGTTTTGCTTGCATGTGTGCCTGTGCACCATGTGTGTGCCTGATGCCCGAGGAAGTCAGAAGAGCATCTTATCCTCTGGAACTTGAGTTATAGGTGGTGGGAATCGAATCCAAGTACTCTACAAGAACAACAAGTGCTCTTAACTGCTGACCCATCACTCCAGCCCAAGGACAATAAACTTCTAACAAGCCCTGCTTCTGGCAAATATCTTAAACATGTTTCCCTTTGAAGCTGGAAAATTTAAGCATACCTTCTGTGACTGCATGGAGTGGAACTCTGGAAGCAGACACCTAGTTTCCTTGGTGATTTAATCTATATACCTGTTTCCTTTGTTAATTTTTTTTTTTCAATCTCCTTTCATTATGAGGAACCTGGAGTTAGACGTACTCGGATAGGTAGAAAGACAGGGAGGGGGACCATCCATGACTAATTAATGAAGATGATGAACTTTCAAGATGGCTGGCTTCTTCCTCACCCTCCTAACCTAAGACAAAAGCCTGGCAGTTTAAAATAAAGGCCTTATGGGCATTCCCTCCCTCCACTAGTGTCCCCTGCTGAGGGCCAATCAGCCATCCTGTCTTTCTTCAAACTGACCAACCCTAAATTAGGGGAAGAAAATCCTTCAAAAACTTTAAATATTCCCACCACTCAAGGAGAGGGTGAGCTTCAGCTTCCAAAGTCCCTAGTTTTTGCTTTGCAGAGACATTTTTGTGTGCTTGCTCGGTGTATATGTGCATGTGCTCACACGTGTGTTTCCTCCCCCCAGTGAAAGCCTTTATTGGCTGAGTCTGTGTTTAAAAATTTCCCCACTTCTACTTGTCATACTTGAGTTTTTTTTTCCTGCCTTTTAATTATTTAACTGGAAAAGAAAGCAAACCTGATCAAGATCCCTGGACAGTAACTATTGCACAAAATCACAAACATTCCACACAATTACATGCTGAGTTCTGTAGGTCTTCCTCCTGAAGAGGCAGGATTTCTACAGACAGACAGAGAGAGAGAGAGAGAGAGAGAGAGAGAGAGAGAGAGAGAGAGAGAGAGAGAGAAAGAGAGAGAGAGAGAGGGAGCGAGAGCACTTTTCCAGTCAAGAGAGCACAGAGTGACATGGACCTTGAGGAGCATAAAGACTGGTTAACCTCACTGACACAATGGAACGTAGAAAAGAAATAAAAGTGTTGGGTAAAAATATGCAATACATTATACAGTGAGATATAATCCAAGTGAATGTATAATGCCCAAACCACAAGGCAAAGGGAAAGAAAGAGGACAGCAAACAGCAGGAAGAAACATACTGATAGTAACTAGACTTTAAAGCTCAAGTTTTAAAATGTGGCTCAGTTGTCAGAAAAACAACAATGAGACAAAGATGGGTAGTTCTAGTTGCTTTAGGAATGGAAACAGGAGGTGACTTTCTTGATGGCCCAGTCAGCATGTAGCCCTCACACACAAATCAACTGCATGCTCAAGCTCGTTATAAAATCCCATCACATCTGTCAGAAAATCATCTGCTCTCCTTTTTCCTTACACATCCCACCCATTCCTCTTGGTTTTCCTGTTTTCTTCTTCACATTTTCCTCAGTCTTGACTTCTTTGTTAACCAATAAACTAGTCAGTACTACGCAGTAAGTCACTGGTAACCTAACTAACATCAGCAGATAGTAGGGCAGAAGCCCAATCACAGTGCAACTGGTAAGGGAATGAGCCAGCTGGATCAGCTTCTCCTATAACTCCTAGGATAAAATGAATAGAACAGAATAAAATGGAGTTTCTGATTGCTTTTTGAAACAAAGAAAACTAATGTGAATACAGGTAGCAATAAAAATAATTATGTACAAGAGAACGTGACAGATCATTTTCAATCACAATAGTAAAGATTTACAAGTACAGAAGTAGTTAATGGTAAAATGATATGAAAGGAGAAGGAACTATATACAATTTGGAGGTGGAAGGGGATCAGCAAGAAGGAAGAACAAATGGGGAAGACACCGAAGGAGAAAGATGAAGAACAATAGAGTAGACTGACATATATGCATGAAAACACCATAAACAAATTACTTTTCATGCAAATTTCAAAGTACTAACTTAAAAAAAAGTCAAACAAGGTACCATGTGCCTGTAATCCTAGCAGTTGGGAGGTATAAACAGGAGGATCAGGAGTTCAAGGTCAGCGTCAGCTGCACTGAGATTTCAAGACAATAGTCTGAGGTACAGGATACCCTCTTTTAAACTACATAAGGTAAGAAAAGGAGTCAATAGGCAAACAGATAGCAATGAGGCTCCAGGTGATACATAATCTGTGTCTCACAGGAAGCTCCCATTACTCCCAGATTTTGAGCAATAAATAAATACATTAATAAAGGATTATAAGCCTTTGAAAAGGTAGAATCCATGATTCCACATTGACGTGGATGGACAAACAAGTGAATAAGGAATGAAAACAGAGATCTTCACTGTAAAATACACACTGATGAAAAAGAATACGTACATGTTCTCAAAGTATGACGAAACCTGATAAACGGTTAACATACGCGGCAATGAGACGAAGTAACTTCATGCATTTCCCCACACCAAGAAAAGCACCTCAGTCCCCTATGCTGCTCCTGAACAAAACACAGCTCTGGACCTAATGAAAAGCTCCAGGCAAACAGAGACAGAGAGGCAACCTACAAAACAGCTTCAATCTTTACACACCAAGAAACTGCAGAACAAAAACTGCCACCCAGTTCCAGAGTACAGAAAGCTAAACCAAATATAACCTGTGACCTTGCATTGACTCTCCAACCAGAAAAAAAAAAACAAAAAACTTTTCTTTTTGCTTTGCTATGACAAACATTACTGAGACAATACATAAAATGTGAATAAGGTCTTCTCATTAGCAATTATGAATGTCAGAGGGTTGTTTCCCCAACTATGAAAATGGCCTTGAAAAGAAAATACTTTTGATTTCAGAAAATACACGTTTTTAGGGGTGGAAGGGCATCTTGTTATATGCAAGTTGCTCTCAAACAGTAAAAATATTATGCATATCAAAAGGGGGAATAATAATGAAAGTTTAGGCTAAGCAAAGTTAGTCAAAATAGATATCCCACCATGAGGAAAGCAGCACTTTGTGGTCTACAATGTCTGAAATACGTATTTCGGACCTACAACCCTGAAATATAGCATTAGTACCATTCCCATCGGCTGTTAAAAGACACTCTTCCACAGCTTGTCAGGTACAAGGGTATAGTAAAGCTTACTCAAACTCTATGCTAAATCCCACTCCCGGTTTGAAGCTTAACTTAATTACTACTTCCTTCACATTTCTTTCCAACCAAAACAAACCTCACCCTTGACCTTCAATTAAACAATATACACGGTCTAATTATTTTAGATGTTAATCTCACTGTTCTAGAAAGGACTAATTACTGGTCCAGGGACAAAACCAGTTCTACTTGAACTGTACTCCCTGGCACAGAGGGCTCTTAATTAGACATCAATTCCTGATTCCTCCCCTTTACTAAAACTCCCTAACTGTACTCTTTTCCCTTATTCCCACCCACACACTACTTCCTGAAAGACCAGATCAAAGCAGCCCTTTCTAAGCAGAGTTTGCAGTGCTGAGTTCTGGGGTGGGGCCCATGTCAAGAAGAGGAAAACTTAAACCTCAACTCAGTGGCCTTACAAAAGTGTTTGACATCTCACAAACCTCTATCTATCCCTAATTAATGAGGTCCAACTGTACCTCCCTGAAAAGGTTGTTGTGAAGATTAGGCAATACAGATAAAGTGCTAGCTGAAGGCATATAGTTAGTAGGTGTACACTAATCATTAGCTACATGAAACTCACTGCAAGATATTGGGAGTGACAGCTAGAATAGAAAGAAGGCTGAGCAAGAATATAGAGAAAATGGAATTGAATACATTAAAAATAACTCAAAGCACAATGCAGCATGTTATACACCCCAAAGCAACAGCTAACACCCCAGATTCCGAGTCAGATACCACATAACACTATTACAGGAGTATAGATTTATCATTAGAAACATGAACACACAGGGTGTGATGGCACACACCTTTAACCTCAGCACTCTGGAGGCAGAGGCAGGGAGATCTCTGAGTTCAAGGCCAGCTTGGACTACAGGACAGCTGGGGCTATACAGAGAAACCCAGTCTCTGCAAAGGGAGGGAGAGGAAAGAGACAAACACAAAAAGAGTCTAACACATCAAGGGATTCATCCCAAGAATGCAAAATTGTTTTAACATACAAAGATCAATATACTATGATGTTAACAGAATGAAGACAGCCACATGGTGGTATCAGTATACAAGTGCAGCAGTCATGAAAATTCAAAAGGAACTTTGAATTTCACCAAGAAAGGCAATCCAACAGGGTTTAGAAGAAAACTTTATTAAATTGACGGAGAAAAGTCCACAGCTTACATCAGTAGTAACAGCTGATTAACATAACCAATCTTGACACTTGTCTTTCAACACTATATGAAACAGACAAACAAAAACAACAGGGGCTGGAGATATGGCACAATAGTTAAGAACACTGGCTATTGCTTCAGAGAACTCTGGTTTGGTGGCAGCTCACAACCATCTGTAACTCCAGTTCTGAGGGATCCAACACCCTCTTTTGGCCTTCACAGGCACAAACATAAATGCAGGCAAAGCACATAAAATTACAATAGATAATAATAAATTTAAAAAGCTCAAGGGAAAGGGAAGGAGGACTCACTCAGGCAAACACACAGCAAGATCAGAATGGAAGATGTACATCTATCTCTTTTCACAGACAGTGCGGGCTGTGGCTGTAGCTGTAGCTGTGATGGAGTACACGCTTAGCATGCTTAGTTTTAAGGTCCTAGTGTCGAGCCCTAGTACCAAGTGATAGCATCAAAAATATAAAATACTTAGTAATAAATTTCACAGAAGAAGTACAAATTGTATACTTAAAACACAGCAAATCTTTGAAAAAATAAAGGCCTAAATAACTGGAAAGACCCTATATTTATGAACAACTATAAGTTATTAAAATGGTAATACTGTCTAAGCTGATCTAAAAACTGTTCTTACCAAAAACACAACTTTTTCATTAAAATTGACAAACTGTTCCTAAAATTCACACAGAAACACAAGAGGAACCAATGCAATCATGAGGAGAGAATGGATTTCAAGCCTGCTAATTATAAAGCTACAGTAACCAAGAGAGTGGAAATTGGCTAAGGATAGCTGACAGACCAAACGGTACAGAATCCTGAGACAACACCCTTCATAATGAGCAACTGACCTTCAAGACACCAGAGAAACCATCTTTTTAACAAATTGTGCCAAACAACTGGAAAATTGTAAGAATGAAATTGGAGCACTCATAACATGCACAAAAAATAACTCAAAAATACAATGACAGACCTAAAAGTAAAAACCATAAAACTGGTGGAAAACAAAAATAATTTTTGCAACCTTAGAATGAGTACCAATAGCACACAAGCAACAGATCTATTATAGGTAAGTAGACCTAACTATTTGTGCTTCAAGAGGTGAAAATAACATAGGAGAAAATACTTGTAAATTGTAATATAAATATATAAATAAAATATAGATATAAATATAATACAAATCTATATTAAGAACTCTCAAACTCAACAATACAAAATACAACCCCCAAAATGATGTGGTGATGCATGCTTATACACCCAGCATTTGGAGGAAAGGAAGCAAGAAGGTCAAGGCGTTCAAAGTCATCCTCAGCTACAAATCAGGTTTTAGACTAGCCTGTACTACATGAAACCCTGTTTCAAAAACCAAAAACCAATTCATTTAAAAATGTAAAAACAAGCCCAGCATGGTGGTAGGTAGATACCTTTAAGCCCAGAAATTAGGAAGCAGAGCGGGTGAATCTCTATCTAAATAGCCTGGTCTAAATAGCAAGTTCCAGGCCAGTCAGAGTAGCAGTGAGACCCTGTCTCAAAAGGAGGGGAGTGGGGAGAATCAAAGCTGGAATTTAAAAGCAGACAAGAGACTATAAATAGACATTTCTCCAAGTCAAACAGCCAATAAAGGCCATGAAAAGAAACTCAACTTCATTAGTCATCAGGGAAATGCAAATCAAAACCACAACGAGATGCCTTAGTCCAAAAAGATGCCTGCTTACCAATTAAAAAGGACAAGTGTCAGCAAGGGTGTGTACAAGTGGCTTGACTGCACTGTACACAGCCTGGCAGTCCCTCAAAAGGTTACAGCTATCATATGACCCAGCAATTCCACTCTTAGGTAGATATTCAACAGAAATAAAACATCCATACAAATACTAGCACACAAACATTAATGGCAACACATGCTTGGCATTTATGAGGCACTGAGTTTGATTCCTACCAATACAAACAAACAAAAAACCCACATACTTATGTAAGTAAAAGATAAATGGAATCTGCACAGGGAGATGGTATTTTTCACCCATTAAAAGGAATGAAGTGCTGACAATGATATACCAGGGATAAAACTTGAAAACATACTAAGTAAGACACACAAACACTGAGGAATTCTAGTGTATGATTCCATATTTATGAAATGCCCAGAACAGGAAATCCACTAGTGGATGGCAGGACTGGGAGGCATATTAAATGAGGAGTGACTGCTAAATATTTGGGGTTTGGGGAGAGGGAGTGTGGTACAAACATGTTCTGGAATCACAGAGGTGATGAATGTATAACCCCACACACTTCACATGCATGGAAATTTGATCTTAATAGATCTACCATTAAAAAGCTGAGAGTCTGTGCCCACAGTCACAGACTCAGGCAGGGACAATGAGTTCAAGGCCAATGGGGACTACATGATTCGGGGAGGAACAGAGAATGTTACCTTCAGAGGAATTTAAGGATAGATCAAAAGCAGGACAGCACTAAACAATTTTAGCACTGAACAGGAGTTGGCTCTGATTCTATAGCTACTGAAGAACCAGAAGTTTCCAATGGTTGGTTTACAACTGTGGCTTGAAACACTAACCTGCAGTAATGTCCCTTTCCATTTTTATACTTTGTTTGTGACAAGGTCATGTAGCCCAGATGGCCTGAACTTGGGTTCCCCCTGCCTCTACCTCAGAAGAACTGAGATTACAGATGCACCCCACTAGGAATGGTACCCAGAAGGGCCTTATTCAAATAAACAAGCAACTTGCTACTGCTCACTAAGACCTGCTTGAGGATTCACAATGAGAAGGCATTTCTCTCCCACCCTCTGCAGCAGTTAACAACAGACAAAGTGATGCTAGAATGCTCTTAAAATCAGAGTTTATTTAGGCACCAGGCAGCACCACTTCCTCCTGCTAGCTTACATATTCATTTTTCAGGGGACAGAGACACAGGAGAAAAAGGGACTAAAGTCAACAAAATACAGATGCCATCACTATAAAAACATCCAGTATTACTGCAAACTGCCCAATAAATGCTATCCGATTGCAATTCACTAAGAAGTGACAGCAAAAGAAGTGAACTGGCTCAGTATTGTTTGCTGTTATACAAAATCCAATCAATTGCTGTTTGCAGAAAATATCTTTTAAGGTTCAAAGTATAAAATTCTTCAACTAGGTTTCAATCTGTTTTGAACATTCCATTTAAAATGGGAAGCTGAGTCATTGTCACATAACACTACTGCCTAAATGCCGAAATTCAGTAGTTTCTCCCTGGTTACAAGAAAGGAAATGCTAGGATTTCTGTTGCCTAGCCAACTCAACAGAGTATGCAAACGATGTTTAAAGTAAAACATCTTAAATAGAACTTTTACCTCTATTTATGTCCAAGGAACTCCTCCCAAGACTGGAAGTCTGCCTCAGTTACATTTTACTCTCTCATCAATCTCAGTTTAGCTCTCTGACAGCACGCTACTGCATACCAAATCTTTGAAAGTCTGATAAATACTAAGAACCATATCCTGTTTGGTTCTGGGGGGTTTTGTTTTGTTGCCTTGTTCAAACACATATTCAATTTTCCAAAGTACTTCTCTTCACCTGCCATACCTTTTACACTCAGCATGAGTACCTTGTCTAGGGCCACAATGCCAAGCTAACTTAAATACCAGGCATGATGGTTCAGATTCATAATCTCTGAGCTGAGAAGTATATGCATAAGGCAAGAGGATTCCAAATTTCAGGTCAAGCTGGGCTTCCTAGTGAGAATTTGTCTCAAAAACAAAATAAACAAAAATATAATATACATCACAAACCTAACTAATATTTCATTTTCTTACTAAGTTTATCAAACTATCACTGGTTAAAGTTGAAAACAACTTTTATGTCTACCAATAAGGAAGCTATCATCAAAAACTCTTTAAAAGGTAGCAATCACAACCACTAGTTAATTTAAAGTAGACTTGTAATTTCTATACTCTTAATACTTGGATTTCAGTTTAAACTAAATAGCATTCCTTATAGTGAAAGAAATACTAACTAGGCTAGCATAAAGGTTAAGAGCTGAAAAATGCTACAAAAAATTCCTTTGAGATGATCAAGGAGAACACCTGCAGGGATGTGCTGAGAAGACATCCATCACCACTGATGGGACACTTCAGCCAAGAAGATTTAACCTCTATCTGATTGTTCAGAAGAGATCAGACAAACCCAATCTGAATTATGCAAAACAACTAGTCAAAAAATTGCACTGTCACAAAAAGGGTAGCAAGGTAGCTTCAGAGACAAAACAGCTAATGCTACCCTGGATCAAGAAATCGTGGAAAATAGGAGATCGGGAGAAGAGGGAGGCGGAAACTGTGGTCAGTATGTAAAATTAACAACAACAAATGTTATTTAAATAAAATAATTTTAAAAATTGGTGGAAAGAAAAATCCTCCATGACAATTGAAAATAAGTGAATATGAACCAAACTATAGTATAAAGTTAAACATTCTATGTTTGATCATTTGACTGTTATGTACAAGATCCTCTTTAATGTATAAGACATAATGCTGTATTTTGGGGATAGAGTGTAATGACAAAATAATTATGAAAAGTGGAAGTATCTGCTACCCTAGTTTTGGTACTTTGCTTAAGGTTACAAATGACTTTTTGCTAAGATTAACTTTATTTTTAATTATGTGTGTATGTGCAATTATCTATGGAATCTAGAAGAGGCTAGCAGATCCCCCAGAGCTGGAGTTACAAGTGATTGTGAGTAAGCCAACTCAGGTTCTAAGAACTGAACTTGAATGGAATTTGGATCTTCTGGGAGAGCAACAAGAGCTCTTAATTGCCTAGTCATCTCTCTAGTCCTCAAATGACTTCTTTAATGAAAACTAGGTGGACTTTATTCCATTTGGAGAAGATTAGTCCAGCCTGAATGAAATGCATGTAACACATGCCATTTTACTATTTCCAATCATGGGCAATACTTTGGGGTTGTCATAAAATGAAATTGTAAAAGACTTTATGCCTTTCAAATTATACTTTCAGACATATTTGACATACCAAAATTCAAAAGACATTATAAACTATTCTTTTTATGATGTTCATGTGCAAATTTTCAGTTTTAAGCTAAGCCCACCATCTGTATTCATTTATTCCAGCAACTAGTTTACCACGTAATCTCCAAATTAAGCTAGAAAGAGGCCTAGCCTACCATCCACATCAGAGCAAGCAACAGAAAAGCCTAACTAAACCAGAATGATTTTTCACCTAAACAATGGAAAAATCAGTGGCAACAATAGATAACCTCTAGAGAGAGGTATACCCTGGCTTAGTCGTGTTGTCTTGGGCTCTGTGACATAGCATCTGTTCCAGATATTCATGGTTCAACTGAAAGTGTCCCAGGTCAGACGCTATGTGGTTTATGGCACCTTTAATATTTGCTATACAATGGCTGTTCATGGTTGGTTTGGAAGCAGGGATCACATTCACAAATTATGTTAACTTCTACTTACACAATACACATAAATTACAGAAACCACTAGAATGGGCATGAGATACACTGAGATAAATGTTTTGAGGTTTTTTCTGTCCAAAAAGCAGAAATGTATATTTTATCTAATGTTCAGTGAAAATACTAGAATGGAGTGAGAAGGCCTGTTAGAAGCCCAGCTCTGTCATTGGAGACTGTCTCTCAATCAGAATTTTCTCACTTGAAAAGTAACAGATACCAGCTGATACCTTAAGATCCAGCTCTGAATATTCACTAACTCTGTAACTGTAGCCTCCAAATATACTTTCAAAATTACAACTGTTGGGGACTGGAAGAATAGATAGCTCAGTATTTAAGAGTACCGGCTACTTTTCTAGAGGACCCAGGTTTGATTCCCAGCACCCACACAGCAGCTCACAACCATTTCTAACATCATTTTCAGGGGATCCGATTACCTCTTCTGGTTTCCATGGGTACCAGGGATCAATGTGTGCAGACATCCATGCAAGCAAAACACCCATACACACACACACACACACACACCCCAAAAAAAACCAAAAACAACAACAAAAAACTTTTTAAATTGTCTTGCATCAACTGAGTTGTATTAATTAATGGAGGATTTGTTTCCCCTCTAAACTGGTGATTATAACTTACCATTGTTTCTCCTCACATAAATTTCTATTTCACTTGGAGGCTGGATCAATCTCTCATTTACCCTAAATGGAGAATTCCCCTCACAACTAACCTACTTTGAAATCCCAGGTTCCACTTCCTTGGTATCTCATCCTCTCATCTCTCTCTACCACAACTTACATGCAGATCTTCATCAACTCTTACCTAGAGAACTACTGCCCATAATCATACCTGATCACAATTCCCCGGCTGGAAGAGTTTCCTATAACATTGGTATCCTATCAGAAGGTAGGCAGTGGCCCCTTAGACCATCTAAAGATTATGTAGAAGTCCTCAGCCTGACATTCAAAGCCCTCCACATCACATGCCTTAAGACAGTTTGATTAGCTGGTTGCTATTTCTACTAGACCAAATTCCTGTGTGCTTACTGGATTCCGAGTCTTCACATCTACTGTTCTAATATCCTCTCTGCAGGCCAAAATGGATTTGATTCCTAAATCCCACTCTAGTAGTAGTCACCCTTGTCTAGACATTACAGCTCCCTCTTTTGAATGCACATGGTACTGACAGAGTAAGACAATTCTCAAAACCAAAAATGAATTTTAAAAACTAGCTAACCTAATGATCTAAATTTATTCCTTGTGCCATTTTTTGCTTAACTGCCACTGAACACCTGGCATGTCTTGGTTAGGATTTGCCACTTATCCCAGGAAAGCAGAATGACAACATAACCCTGACACACACACGGAACAGAGCTTCCACCCTGGAGACACACATACTAGGTTTACTGAGCTTCCATCATACAAAAAAGATGCTTATATGAATGCACCATTTATATACTTGGGACTTTTCATGTTCAAAACCTGAACCAAGATCTCCAAACATTGATGCCCACCCCCCCATCCCCACCTTCCATTTCTATGGATCTTTGTCAGAATCTGAAGACACTCTGATCATTACAGAGTAGGGAGTACTCCTGGTAGATGCTGGACATCTTACACTACAAAGGACAGTCCTCAAATAATTAATTAGCTGGTACAAAATATAAGAAGGGTCCATAGTGAGAAATTCCAAGATAAACATATTGCATGCAGTTATGGGTTCTACTTTTAAAAAAAAAATCCCAATTTTTCAGAGGGAAGCGCCTTACCTTCAGCATGAAGGCTGATGATTCTTGCAGTGACTAGTGGTAAGACCTCCTGTAGTTACTTAACCTCTTTCTACCTCAAACTCTTATATGTACAGCTAAGAACACCTAATTTACCCAACCTCTCAAGGGTGAAGAGGCATGCAAAGTCTTTGGATGGGTACAGCAGGCAGATGATGAACAGTTGGTACATTCCCCTCACTGGTTCCTAGAAAATGCTCAGAGTTTACTAGGGTGAATACTACCTGCCATGACTTCCTGAGCAGGGTACTAATGGGCAAAGACTGATACTTTTTTTTCTTGGGGAAAAAAAGGAGCATGTGCCCATCTAATCTAATCACCTGTCTCCCTACTCAAAGTACCTTAACTGGTCCCTTCTTACTGACACTCTGTTTTAAAATCACATTATTTTTCTTTTTCATATCTATAATCAACTGAAGTGCCTCAAGCACATGAGTGGAATGCCATCCCCTTTTGACTCCTACACCAACTACCCTGAATTACCATTATTTATGTACATATTATATAGTTTCCCTACCAGATTGTACATGCCCTCTTTGGACACTGACAGCACTGGATTCCTTTTTATGTAACCCAAGGGGCCTAACAGACCTTAGTAACTGGATGGACCAAGCCTCTCATTTCATAGATTAGACACAGAAAGGCCAAATGACTTGCCAAGAGTCAAGGTCATTTTAAATGGCAGGGCTGGAATTCAAATTCTGATACAAGGCCAACAGGCCAATAGCAGAGATTCCAAGTTCTGCCCAATCATAACGAAGTGAAAATTATGCTTGTATTTCAATATTCACCTAAGTTTTAGGTACCCTCATGGACACAAGACCTATGTGGATGCCTGACAAAACAAAACCAGAAGGAGAAAAAGATCCAAAACCTACACTGTTATTAAAATCACACCTTAATAATTCAATCTATTTTGTTTGGCTCTGTATCTTATTTCTTTCCCAGTTTTTGACAACATAACTTGTTTAAGCATCCAGCTGACAGTTATTTAGTCACCGATAGCAGCTTTAATGTCCCTTTAAATGATTCCATAATTATTTAGAGTTCCAAAAAACCTCTCACTGGATAAGCCAATACTGTTCCTTTGCCAACAGAACAGATTCTTTAACAGTCACCCCAACAGATTAACATAAATTCAAAGAGCTAGAAATTTGGAACAATTCTACATGGTAAAAAGTATTTGTGCAATTACAAGTGTGTTAATAACCACAACATAAGCCTAGAACTTCCAATAAACAAGCATAAGCCAGATTAAGACCTAAAACAAATGAAGCTGTTTAATCTCGAAGTTTCTGTGAGTTCAAAAATGATGCAAAAAAAGTGAATAGAAAAGAAAAAGCCTGTTTTAAAATGGATCTGAAAAAGGCTTTAAGTATCGTGCGATTCCCTGATGTTGAAGCAATTACAGCTCAATAAAACTAAACGTTTTCCAGAAATGCATCACTTCGGGGTGGGGGACAAGAAACAACCCTTGTCTTGGAGATAGTATTTGAGGCTTCAGGTACCAGTGCAAAAGCACTCAGGCCCAACAGAAGTGATCATCACTTACTGAAAACAATTTTTAATTACTTTCCCAGCTGATAAAAAGAACACACACCGAACACAGACTAAAATGTTTCAAAGGACAACAAAACGCAGTTTATGCTTGATGAAGTTCAAGGACAAAACTGTTTCCAATGCAACAGAATCCGCCTGACTACAATGTGCAGAGACAGAGAGCAAAAAATGCGAGCACATAGTATCTTTTTATAAAGGCAACAATTTAGCTACAAAGTAATAACGGGGAAGCCAAAACAGTTTGACAGCCCGCCATAAGGGCCGCCTCAATCATGAGTCACACAATGCCTGCAACCATTTACAATAGTAATTAATGCACAAGTCCCCTAATTAAATTCTAAAAGGGTGAGAATGCTTTAACTAAGTTTACAAGAACTGCCTTTTGCTTTTCTTTTTAAGAACGAACACACTCGTAATTACGCGTCTCCCCTGCAATGCCCCCCCCCCATGCAAATATTCCCTGAGGCCGTTTCTACCGAATGTCTGTTCCCTGCGTGCGAAAGCAAATGACACGGGATGGGGTGGGGGGAGGTGGGGGGGAAGAGGTCTGTAAACCCAGGAAGGGCGAAGCAGAGTGGAAACACACGATTATAAAGGGGGCGGGAGACTGAAGGCTCGCCCATCTTACCTGCTAAGATTTCTCTCTACGTCTTTGGTAGCTTTAGCTTCCAATTCTCTGAAATAGGAAACAAAAACAAAAACAAACAAAAAAAAAAAACGGGGGGAGGGGATGCGCGTGAAAACCGAGCTTCTGCGGCAGAGCGCCCGCGCGGTGGGGGAGGGGCGGGGCTGCGGGCTGCAGCGCTGCGGGCCTCCGAGCCCAGGACGGTCGAGCCCAGAGCCGCAGCCCGCGCGGGGCCGAAGCTTCCCGGGCCTCCCGTGGCCTCCCACCCAGGCCCGCGCTCCCGGGGGCTGCCCCGTGCCGCCGCCCCGCAGCCCGACGGGTCCTGCGGCAGCGCCTCCGGCTGCCTCCCGGCCCCGAGCGAGACTCCCCTCCGGTCCGCTCACCTCATGTGTGTAAAGTGCACGAGCGCGTGGGGCGCGGGGAACGAGGCTCGCGAGCCTCAGGCCCTCCGCAGCGCCGCGGGGACAGGCCCGAGCCGCTGCACCAGCGCCATTTTCTACACCGACCCGCTGCCGCCGCCGCCGCCGCCACCGCTGCTGCCGCAGGCCCCAGACCGGAAGTGAATGCCCCACTCGCAACCCCTTCCGGGGGCGCGGTAGCCCTGGGGCCCCCAAGATGGAGGCCCTAGCAACTAGGCCTGCTGGACAGGGCCGACGCTTGGCAACCGCCCGGCACGGCCGGGACCTCGCCGGAGCTGTCGGGGAACTCCGAGGCTCCCCGCGAGCGTCTTCCGGGCCTGGCGAGCGCAGACCTTTGTCGCCTAGGCGGGCCTGGGTTTGACTCCGGTCCCCCCCTCCTCCTCCTTTACTGCGACACAAGTTTCCTTCCCCTCTGCCCGGCCCCTCCCTCACAGAAACACGCCTTGAAAAAAAAAAAAATCCACCAAACCGCAAATTCCACCCTTGCCGCTGCCGGAGGAGCCCGCGCCGTTTTTAAATTCACCCACATCTAATTACTTTTGACCTTGAGCCAGATTATTTAACCTCTCTGCTTGTGCCTGGCCTCCTCAGGTGAAGAATGCATACCTGAGGCCGGCTGTGCGGTTTCAGTACGATTTTATGCCTCAAAATTTTACACACCCTTGACTCAGCAATTCCACTTTCACTCAATTTCTGCTCAAGAAATAATCATTTTGGGTATCATTTTTTAAGTATTTCATCATCAAGATTAATAACTCAAGGCACTGGGAAAGGTTGAAAATTGTAACCGACTGCAAAGTCCAACGATATGAGATGGCATTAAAAGCAGCCACTGGCAAGAGCATGAAAAGATGGAGTGGGAAATACCGGCCTAGGGACTTCGTTACAATAAAAGAATGAAAAGGCAGATACCAGACTAGTTCTCAGAAAAATACGTGAACATCCAATTGCGGGTACTGTAAGATAAATACCTGTAAAGTATATAAATCTACATATAGATACAATAAGATGCAGCAATATAACACAAGAAGATGCAATCATAATAATTGTAAAAAAAAATTATAGTGTAGACACATACCTGAATGTAAATACAATAAGATACATACCTGCAGGTAGATGAAGCATTATAATACACTAAGGACATAATTATAATGCACATATATATACAGAGCTTCACATAGTCTGCAAATTTCTCCTTTACTTAATGTTCCCTTTTACTTTCTCAGAAAACTCACTCTGCAGATTACTTCCTTTTGCTCTTTTCTATCCTAAGTCCCTCTACTAGCGTAGAACTGCTCCAGTCTCTCTCGTGATATAAGCTATGTGACTAATTCTGCTCTGAGAGAAGTGTGTATTATAATAAGCTATGAATAAGTGAATGCCCAGGAAGGAATTAAAATATGAACCAAAATGTCAAAATGTTAATTACTGGTATACAATTTTCTTCTTTTAGCATTTTTAATTTTATGAGCCTATGAACATTTTTGAAAAAAATTTACAAAATATAAAGTGAAGTAATTTTTACATATTATATTATTATTATTATTATTATTATTTGGAGATGTAGCCTGGCTACCTAGAACTCTCTATGTAGGCCACACTGGCCTCAAACTCACAGAGATCTGCCTGTCTCTGTGTCCTGAATGTTAGTATTCTACTATATATCCCCAGCTTCAAATTTAAGTAGGTCTTATCCTGGTTAGTTCCTTTGTTAAACTGATACAAGCTAGAGTCTTCTGGGAAGAGGAGCACCAACAGAGAAAATGCCCCCATCAAATTGCCTGTAGGCAGGTCTGTAGGCATTTTCTTTCTTTTTTTCCTTTTTTTTTTTTTAATTTTCTGTAGGCATTTCCTATAGGCATTTTCTTGATTAATGATTGATATGGAGGGGCTCAGCTCACTGCTGGTGGTACCACCCCTGGGCAGGCTATCCCAGGTTATATAAAAATATAAGCTGGGGCAGGGTTGGGGGGTTGTAACACACCTTTAACCCCAGCACTTGGGAGGCAGAGGCAGGAAGAACTCTGAGTTCGAGGCCAGCCTGATCTACAAAGTGAGTTCCTGGACAGCCAGGGCTATTATTCAGAGAAACCCTGTGTGGAGGGAGCGGGGAGTGTAGGTTACAAGCCATGGGAGCAAGCCAGTAAGCAGTACTCTTCTATGTCTCTGCTTCAGTTCCTGCCTCCATGTTCCTGCCTTGAGTTCCTGTTCTGACTTCCCTATATGGTGGACTATAAACTGTAAGCTGAAATAAACCCTCTCCTCCCCAAGTTGCTTGTCATTACGGTGTTCATCACAGTAATAGAAAGCAAACTAAGACAGGGCCTTTCCTGTATATATTTGCTTTAGTTTCTGTTCAGTTCCTGTGGTTGCTTCAACATGAATTTTCTCCAATTTCTCTTCCTTGCCTTACTGAGAAGGCTAATTGACTAGACTAATAACTCACAAATTATTTATTTGGCAGATAAGGATTAATTTTACCTCTTTATCAAAAACCACAATGGGGGCTGCAGAAACAGATCAATAGTTAAGAGCACTTGGTGCTCTTCCCAAGTTCAGCTCCCAGCACCCACATGGTGGTTCACAACTGTCTGTAGTTACAGTTCCAGGATACCCAATATCCTCTTCTGGCCTTCTTCACAGACAAAACATTTATACACATAAATTACTTTTTGCAATGCTGAACATAGCAAAAATATACACTAAGTAGCAATAATACCACTGAGCTAGATCCCCAATAATGTTTTTAAATTTAGAAAGGCTCCACAGTAATAAATAGAAAGAACTTGGATGCATGAACATGGATAAACTTTCCTGGTAAGAGTATATTTATATCACTTCATTATAATTTCTTCAGTACTTAATGTATGCTATCCCAAACTGTTCTAAGTACTTTACAAATACTAATTAGTCACTAATTGTTGTCTTCGTACAGCCTAATGAAGTAGGAGTATTACACCCCCTTGGCCAACAGGCATGATAAACTTTCCCAAAATCATGTAAGTAATGGATGATTAAGATTTTATATATATAAATTATATATATATATTATATATATTAAGTTTGGCTCCAAAGCCCCCTCTTAACCACTATATTGCAGACCTCAACTATATTAGACCTTGCATCCTATCTGATGATAAATGCTTTATAAAATGCTGATCATAGGTAATTTAATCTACTGTATATAATCAGTCTACTAAATATAATCATTTAAATATATACATATATGTATACATACAATGTTGTAAAAGAGAAACAGAGTAACTGAAAGGAAATGAAATGTCACTCTGTGTGCAAATGCTCCGAAGACTCCATGTAGGAACTATGTCCCACACAAAGACTAACATAGCAGGGTCTAGTCAATTACACCTCTAAAACTGAAATTACACTGCACACACCATTGCTCTAGAATAGACAACTTCTGAGCAAACAAAAAATAAATTCGCTTAAATAGTTTGATTTTGCTTTTTAGGGTCTCACTATGTAGACAAGGCTAGCCTCCAACTCACCAAGATCCTCCTGCCTCTGCTTCCTGGGAGCTGAGATTCAAGGCATGTTCCACCATGCCTGGATTCCTTATGAACTTTAAATCACCTTTGAAGTATTTATAATACCCAGTAAAAAAGTAAATGTCCACAGTTACTAAACTGTATTACTAAGTAAATAATGACCAAAAGTCTGTGGGCACCCAGCACTGATGCAATGTTGTCATAAATATTTTCTATATGTAGCTCACTGAAGCTGAAGATGTGGACCCCAGTTATACACTTCATTAGCAAACATTGCTACGATATCATAAAAAAGCCAAGGAGTGCACTCTGAGGAAGCCTGATACTCCAATGATGAAATCATCAAGATGGGAGGGGAAAACAGGGTAAGCCTCTTGTAATGGGGCCAAGTGACGGACCAATAACAAGAGGATCAGTACCTAAGATGTTCCAACTAAAAATTAGTTTTAACATAACCACCACCATGACCCCCCACCACCACCTCCGTCTTTCAACACAACTGCAGGACATTTTATTTTGAAAATATCTTCTTAGTTTTTTCTTCCTCTCTTTTCTCACTGACACTCCCTAGCACACCCTGAAAATTCCAGGGTTCCTTTCTCAACCCCTTTCTTTCTTCTTTTTCCTTACGATGCTATACTTTACACTAAACATGATCCACCCATTTAAAGTGAAAAACCTTATGCATTATGACAAATAAATTCATGTAACCACAACCACAATCAATATAAATGAGTTCTATCACTCAAGAATATCCCCTTATGCCTCCTCTCAGTCACTTTCCACAATCCTCTCCCCTATACCAGTCCCCTAAAACTACGTCTCCAGTTTATATCACTGGAAGTCAGCACACTCGTTCTAAAAGAGCAAATAAATGGAACCACATAGTATATACCCTTTTCTCTCTGGCTTCTCTAGCTGAACAAATCTAAGATTCATTTATATTGTTGAATTACCAAATTTGTTTCTTTTTGTGGGTACTATTCCATTGAATAGATATACCACAGCTTCTTGTCCATCTTCCTATTGATCAGTTATCATTTTTTAGTTGGGGGGCTATTATTATTCAGTGGACTTTTTTTTCTTTTGGTTTTTTGAGACAGGGGGTTTCACTGTGCAGCTCCTGGCTGTACTGGAACTCACTCTGTAGACTAGGCTGGCCTCAAACTCACAGAGAACCACCTGCCTCTGACTCCTGAATGATAGGATTAAAGGTGTGCACCACCACCAAATGCCCTGCATTGGTGGACATTTGTGGGGCAATTTCATCTGAATTGAAACATTACCTCCTGAAGGGAGGAAGGAAACTCCTCACAAGTTTGGGAAAGCTCACAAGGTTCCTTTCCAAGGTTCTAGCAGCAATAAACAATTGATGGGAAAAAAAGACTCTAACCAAAGGAGTTTCTTGTGGTCATTCTGGGAGCTTCCAAGTGCAGCTTTCCTGAGTGGTTGTCCAGGCTGGGGTGAGCTTTTCAGTGATATTACCCCTGCTCCTGTAACTCCTCACCCATATTCCTGTAAGTAACCCAGTAAACTGGGTTCATTAAGTTGGCCTTTTGTGGCACTATGACTTTGGTCTGTGGTATATGCCCCATCTGAGATGAGTAGACATGTATCTGTATCTCCCCGGGAAAAGTTACCAACAACAATGGGCATGTTTTCATTTCTCTTACATAAATACCTCATGCTATAGTTTAAGTTATAAATTCCCTCAGAAGGCCACATGGTAAAGATTTTCCCCAGCATGGCACTCCTGGGAGGTAGTGTAGTTTTTAGGAACATAGCAAGAGCTCCTCAATTGTTTGTGGGTGTGTCCTTGGCAGGAATAGTGGGAACCCCTGTTCCTTTTTTTCTTTGCCTTCTCAGCCACAAGGTGTTTCTGTTCTGCCTTGTACTCTGCAGTAGTATACTCTGAACCACAAGCTCCAAGCAATGGGATCAACTGATCATGGACTCAACCCTCCAAAATGGTGAACTGGAAAAAACAAACAAGCAACAAAACCCTTTTCATATTCTAAGTAAATTATCTCAAGTATTTGTTACAGTAAGAAGAGAGCTGACTACCACACCTCTAGATCAGAATTGTTGCATCCCAGAATACATGCACATTTAACTGTGTGAGAAACAACCAAACGTTACTAAAATAATCTGTGCCCACTTGCATTCCCAAGTGGGTGAAGGGTCATGGTTTCTCTGTCTTCAGCAGTGCCCATACTGGTTCTTTTTGCAGTGTGTTGGGACAATTCCCACACAGCAGCCTGGATGTTCTTACTTTGAATAAAAGCACCATCATCATCTTACTATCATCTTAAAATAATGCAAAGGCAGTTGGGCAGCAGTGGTGCAGGCCTTTGATCCCAGCACTTGGGAGGCAGAGGTAGACGGATCTCTGGGAGTTCTACAGAGTGAGTCCCAGAGAAACCCTGTTTCAAAATAAAATAATAATAATATAATGCAAAGGTGTTGAGGGCTCTTGGATCCATGTCTAATATCTTTATCATCCTCCAATGCTACCTGTAGCCATGATCTTTCATCACCTCCCTTGTTCATCTTGTTTCAAGCATTCAGTCTTTCATTTTCTAAAAGGCTCCTGTCTCTTTGTTCAAGAAAGCCTTTCATTCTCTCTATCTCTCCACTTTCCTTCACTCACTTTGAAGCTCCCAAGCTATTCTGGACTTTCCATAGCATTAATCACATTTGTAATGAAACAGGTATGCCACCTTTTTATTCCTTGAGTCTCCTGATTCTCTGTAAAGTTTGGGAGAGCAAGGCACACATCTACCCTGTCCCTCAATCTCCATACATAGCAGAATGCCTACATATTAGGCCCTTTGTAATGTTTGGTAATAAATGAATGATTTTCCTACCCTCTGCTTATCTCTTCCATCTAAATATCCTTATTGCTGCCAAAGAGGTTTCCCTAGCAAGTAAATCTGATGAGCTCTCACTGCTGTTAAATGCTCTTGAATGGCTTGAAGGCTAAAAATTCTTGAATAGCTCCATTCTATACAACTCCATCTGAAATCCATCATATAACATAAAATGCCTTCAAGAGCCCACCCTGTCCCATTTCTCAGAGTCTCTAATTCATGATCAGTGACATTGAACTTCAGCCAGTTTATTGTGTCTTTCAGGGGCTCTGCGACTTGAACACGCTGTTCCGTGTGAATGGGAGTCCTTTCCTCCCCATTGTGTCTACCTCACAAATTCCACTTCAAAGCCGAGTTCAAATGCAGTCTGTTTTACAAACCTTCCCTGAGGTTCTCTGACTCTCATCAGAACACAGACATTCTGATTCTCATCAGAATACAGACACGAGTCGAGTGCGAAGAGTCATTGGCACCATTTAGTTCTCTGTTACTGAAGTGGGAGCCCAGCCCTCTAAAGAACTGGAGCATCCAGGGTTGGAACTTCACGTGTTTTCATGAGACAACTTATTGTATCTAGCCACTGATGACATGCCAGGTCCCAGAGGGTAGAGCATGTCCACTGTGCTTGCTGTATTGCCACTACCTAGCTTAGTGCTTGGGAGGCTCAAACATTTAACCGAAGGTATTTGTAGACTAAAGAAGAACAAATGGCACCTTCCCTTCTCTGGCATTTCCTTAATGTGTGTCAAGGAGCATCATCCTGCCAGTCAGTTGTCTGTCACCATCAGGGCTACTGGCAGGAACAGGATTCCTCTAGACAACCCCTTGATCTCCTCAACTGCTATTTTGCTTTGTATTACAACTGCCAACAGTATTTTTTCAATAATTCTATGGCTTGCCACCAGACCCACCAGGCATCTTCTTGGCTGTAGTGAGGATCAAATGGGTACGTCCTCTTTTGACTAGGTCCCTCAGACAGTTACAACCATAGCAATAGTGTTGCTCCCTCCTTTCTCTGATAAAGTCCTTTGTCTTGTCATCCAGGCTACCCTCCTCTGCTCCCAATATACAGGTTTTATCAGAGAAGTGCTGTGTTAAGTATTTTATATTAGTGATGCTTTTGCCTCCTACCAAGTTGAAGATAATTTGAACATTAAAATGCATTATGATAGTAAAGGATTATAGCAACATAATGGGAAATTGTATGTCTATAAATAGATGAGTTTATTAATAAAATCCATTCACGTATTCCAAGTTTGATGTTTCCAACCAAGTGGATTAAAATGATATTTCCCCTCCCTCCAAAAACAAGGAAAAAATATCCGACAAAATTATGAGATAATGGTTTTAAAAACACTAGACATCAAGCAATGGAGACAGTGATCTGTGAGAGATGGGAAAGAAATGACACAAATTCTACAACCACTCTAGAGTAGCCTTGGAGGATCAGCCACACTGTGCTAGTGGTGCAAGAAGGGGACCCAATTAGATTGGCCTCTGAGTCCAGAGTCCAGAGTCTGTGGAAGCAATACAACTAGTGATACAGGTTAGAACTGTGGTTCTCAACCTTCCTAATGCTGCGACCCTTTAATACAGTTCCTCATGTTGTGGTGACCCCCAACCATAAAATTATTCTCGTTGCTACTTCATAACTATAATTGTGTTACTGTTGTGAATCATAATGTAAATATCTGTGTTTTCCCATGGTCTTAGGTGATGCCTATGAAGGTCCTTCGGTCTCCAGAGGGGTCATGACCCACATGTTGAGAACCCCTGGGCTAGAGTACAGGTAAGAGAGAACTAGATAGATGCTCCACAGACTTGATGGATCGTCATGCTTAGAACCAAGCAGCACATGTATGCCAGGAGATGTCTTGAAAATTGGGGGTAAAAACCACTCAAAGGCCAGAACAAAAAGGATGTAGGCTTACAGAGTGTGTGGAATATTCAGGGAAGAATATACTAATTGGCCCAGGGAAAACTGCAATGGAGAACTAGCAAGAGGGCTCTGCAGATAAGTGTGCTGAACTCCCACGGATGCTGAGATGTGTATGTTCTCCCTCCCCAAACAAGTAAACAAATAAACAAAATAATCTAATGGGTGGCCAGATGGCACAGTAGGTTAAGTCTGATGCCTAGAGTTTGATCTGGCTGAGTATTCTTCAGGCTTCCATATGTATGCTATGGCACATGAGGTGGTGGTGGTGGGGCTTACAGTCACACTCATAGTACATAAGTAAATAAACCCATACATGTAACAAGAATTTTTAAATACATAATGGAGCAGATCCTCAGTGCACTATGGAAGAACTTCACATGTGTGGCTTGGGGGAGACTGAAGGACAAAGGAATAGATGAAATAGTTGAAGATGCAACAGCATTTTTTCGCCTAATTTGAGGAAACACATAGCCGTAGTCCCTGCCTCCTTCAGTTCCCTGCAATGGCAGACGGTAACCTGGAATTGTTCTGGTTTTTTGTTAATTAACAAGGATGAAGAAGGTTCCAACAGTTTCCTGCTTCCAGGAAATGGCAAAAAGGTGGCACCTAGGAATGCAGGAAGCAACCCTAGCCAAACATTCAGTCATCTTGATCTTGAACTTTCCAAGCTCCAGAACTATGAGAAATAAAATTGTGCCTCTTACAAAGAAAAAAAATTGAATCAATGAATCAATGAAATCCAACCAAGGCATAGAAACTGTGAGTTTTACATAAAAGGGTGGTGTGCATCAGCAAGGAGTGGACTGCACTGCTGGTAGCACAGCATGGAGGGATTGGGGGATTATCATAGTGACAGAATCCAGGATACAGTGCAGGGAGGGTTCGACAAAGACTGGATGATTCAACGCATAAAGTTTCAGAAAACAAAAATTATTCTGTAGTGACAGAAAAGCCGTCAGTGGTTGCCTACAGATAGGAAGAGTGTGAGGAAGGATGACAGGAAAGAAAAGGGGGAAATGCTGGGAGATGACAGATAGGTTTGCTACCGTGATTGTGGTGATGGTTTCACAGCTGTAGACACATGTCAAAACTCATCAAATTATGCACTTTAAATATGTGAATCAATAAAGCTGTTTCAAAAAGACTCTGATGAGAAACAGGGTGTTTACATAATTTTAAAATGCCTCCCACAAATTGCTTATAAATTAAAAGGGGGAAAAAAGATTCCCTCTCAATGAACTGATCAAAGTTAATATCACTGGGTCCAGCACACATGAGTCTAGCATCTCTTCGGGGAGGATGCAAAGAGAAAAATGTAGCATCACTTCTGTGTCTTTCACTATGTACAAGTTGAATCGGATCATGAAGAACTCACACAAATCTCACATAAATTAAACTTTCCAAGAGCAAGTTGGTGGTTTTTAGGGTGCCAAGATTTTAAATAGTAGATAAAGGAACTGTAGCTGAGTGAAGAAGATCAAAGCTAGGCTTGGTGAAGCAAGCCTAAAATCCTAACGACTTGGGAGATTGCTACAAAGGAGGATAGAATATTCAATCAAGGCCAGCAATTTAGGGATTTTTTTTTTCAAAGTAGGGCTTCTCTGTCCTGGAACTCACTTTATAGGCCAGGGTGTCCTCGAACTCACAGAGATCTGCCTCCCTTTGCTTCTCAAGTATTGGGATTAAAGGCATGTGCTACCACCACCCAGCTAGGGAAATTTTTTAAGGTTGGGGTTGTAACTCAGTGGTAGAGCATTTGCCTAACATGAGTAAAGCCCTTGGTTTCTACAGTCAGTACAAGGGAGTAGGAGGTGGAGAGGACAAAGGAAACATTAAAATGCAACGTTTGATTGTAAACTGGGTCCTCTGTATGAACATAATCATAAGACTAAAAGAGGTGTTAATTTCTTGACTTTGGTGGTTGTAGTGAGACCAACTAGAACTTTCCAGCTCTCAGGAAATAAGATGTGACTCTATCCCAAGCAATGAGGCATGCATTTGGATATATTTCTAGACGGTCAGCAAATTATTTCCTTTGATTAGGGGAGAAAAAAGCTCTTTGTGATACTTGAAACTTTTCTGTTAGCTTACAATTATTCTAAAATTCCTTCTGCTTACATATTTGTTGATGTATTTGAAACATTGGTGGAAGAGACTCATAGAAATAGAATATTTGGACAAACATAGTGAGTATTACCGGCTTATCAAGGGGATTGTACCATCTCAGATACTCTCCAGCCACTAGAAACACACCTTTCTTCTTTCTTCTTTCCCATTGTAGGGAGTGCTTGTCAATCCATTCTCTTACTTTAATTAGCTTGGTTGTCAGTCTCTCCTTACCCCCTTTCTTCCTTCCTTCTGTGTGTGTGTGTGTGTGTGTGTGTGTGTGTGTGTGTGTGTGTGTGTGTGTGTGTGTGCACATGTGTGCACAGGTTGATAACAGGATATCTTCAACCTTAGTTTTTGAGGCAAGGTCTCTCACTATACCTGATGCTTGCTGTTTGGGGTAGTCTGGCTGGGCAGGGCCCCGTGTAATCCACCTGTTTCTATGCCCCAATGCTAGGGTTATGTTTTGCTCTGCTACAACCAGATTCTACATTGGTGCTGGGGATCCAAACTCAGATTTTCATGCCTTCACAGTAAGCTCTTTACTCAACTTATATTGTGTGTGTGTTTATAAATAATCTAAATTTCCCTATTTCTTCTTTATAATTATGAGAGCTTTTGTATATTAAAGCAGTTGTCTCTTTGTCTATGTTATGGATTGTAAACTTTATTTATTTATTTATTTTTACTTTTTTATTTAGTAAAATTTATTTTTAAGTAAACTTTAAAACATTTTTTTTCAACGTTTTAAATGATTGTGCTGGGGATTGAACCCTAGATGTTAGGCATGCTAAGCATATACTCAGTCACTGAGCTATGTATAGCCAATGTTTTTAACCTTTGTGTTGTCTGCCTTTTAACTTGGTCTCAGATACTTTAATATTCTATAGCTATTTTAAGTTGTGCATTCACTTTTGCTTGTGTGTGTGTGTGCGTGCGTGCGTGCGTGCGTGCGTGCATGCGTGTGTGTGTGTGTGTGTGTGTGTGTGTGTGTGTGTGTGTGTGTGTGTGAGAGAGAGTGTGTTTTGAGATCTTATTTTTAAAGCTATGCCCCAATTCAAGATGGTAGGGAGGCTATCTCTTTTTGTTTTCTTTTTGTTCCCATGGCATTACTTGCATTTCACCTTATTTTCTGTCAGTTTTATAGTTTAGATCTTCAGTGTTCCCTCAAAGATTACTCCCCAGGTTGGTACCATTGAATTGTGGAAACTTTCTTTAAACAACATAAACACACTTGCCCTATTTTTTTTTTTTTTTTAGTAAATAGAACTGATGATAGCTTTATTACAAGAATAATAACCCATGTATAAAACATGTTTTTTTCTGGGAGTTTACAGATAGCTTAATTATAAATGTTTGTAATTTATAAATTACAAAAGTGTATTAATTATAAAAGTTTAATTAAAATAAAACAAGAAATAAACAATAAAGACATAAATAGATTACACAGGAAAATGTGTATTAAATATAAAAGGAATAATCACTTTAATTACTTTTCAAGAAAATATAAATAAAAATATTTTCTTATCCAATTTTCCCCAGGATGTTAGCCATGATTTTGTTTGTGTGTGTTGGGGGTAGGTAGGAGGGCATTGGTGACAGCAAAGATGCTGGAATTTTGGCTTTCTTTTACTCAACATGTGAAATTATTATTTATAACCTATTGAGAAAACAATTTGAAAATATTTCTTAAGAGTAATAAAAACAATTATAACCTTTGACTTAAATGATAGTTTGGATGAGAATGCCCCCATAGACGCCTATATTTGCATGCTTAGATCCCATTTGATGAACTGTTTGGAAAGATTAGGAGGTGTGTCCTTGTTGGAAGATGTGTGTCAAAGGGGGATGGGAGTTGAAGTTTCAAAAGCCTAAACCAGCACTTGCCCTATTTTTAGTTATATTTATTTGCATGTGACTGTGTATGAGTGTGTGCATGTGTGTATAAGTGCCCACAGAGGGCAGAAAGGCCATCAGATTTCCTAGAGCTGGAATTACAGGTGGTTATGAGCCACTGGATGTTGGTGCTTGGAGCTGAGCTCTGTCTACCACAGGAGCAGTACACACTCTTAACTGCTGAGCCATCTTTCTAGTCCTAGGTGTGAAAACTTTAAGACCTGGGGCTTCATGGGAGTTCAGCTGGTCACTGGGATGAGTCTCCAAAGGAGATTATGGGATCCTTATCCTTCACTCTTTTGTTTTGTGTATGTATGTGTGAGCATGTGTGCTTGTTCTTGTGAGTGTGGGTATACAAGAATATATTTGTGCATGTATGTTGTTAAGATAAAACTTAAATGTGGTGACACAAACATGAGGCACGAGGATCTCTGAGAGTTCAAGACCAGCCTGGTCTACAGAGCCAGTTCCAAGTCTAAAAAAAAGATGATAAAACTCCACAAGTGTATTTATTTGGTTCCATCTATATTGGAATCATAGCTGGATTCTTTGTGAAAATCAATAGGCTGATCTTAAGTTGATGGAGAAATTCAATGTATAAACATTAACTCAAGTTGAATCAGAGATGTAAACTAATAACTACAAACTCCTAGAAGAAAACATAGACCTTTACCATCCTGGGCTCATAAATCTTTATGATCCCAGACTTGGCAATAATTCCTTAGCTGTGACACTAAAAAGCATGAGTAGCAACACTGAAAAGGTAAATTGGACTTCATCCAAAGTAGACAGTGAATGTATCAAAGGAAGTACTAATAAAGTGAAAACATAACATTTTATTATGGGAGAAAATATTTGCAAATCACACTTTTAGTAAGGGACTAAAATGTGGAAAACATAAGAGGAATTTGTACAACACAGTAACAAAAAGACACATAACTCCCAAGTTTTAAATGTGCAAAGAAGCTATGTGGTGTTTCTGCAGGGAAGATGTACCATAGGCCAATGAACATCAAAAGATATTCAGTATCTTGGGCAAAGACTGAAGGCATAAGAGTCATCCTGCAAATAGAGACCAAAGCCACAGTAGTATTTCGTTTTACATCACTAGGAAGATAGTAATGAAAAAAGATGGTTAATAGCAAGTGGTGACAAGAATGTGAGGAAATTAGGATCTTCCTGCCTACCAATGGGAATGGCAGGTCTATAAAAAGCCCAAACTGAACTTTCATTGGAGCTACCAATGCCAGGTGTGTGCCCAAGAGAAAGAAAAATGTGTGCCAACTAAAAAACATACACACAAATGTGTATTGCACTTTTCTTCTTAGCAGTTAGAAAGGAGTACTGAAAATTCAAATGTCCATTAGCTGAGGAACACAGACAAATGTGCAGCATATCTGCTCAATAAGGTTATCTGTCATAAAAACCAGTGGACCACTGGCCCATGCCATCATGAGGATAAAACTTGGGAACATTTTGCTAAGTGAAAGAAAGCCAAACAGGAAAGAGCACATTGCTATTACTTGATTCCATTTACACGGATTGTTCTGAACAGGCAAATCCATAGAGACAGGAAGCAAATTAATGGTTACCTAGGACTGGGGTAGGAGATTAGAAGATTATGGGGTGATAGCAGTGACAATGTTCTCAATATTGTGCTTATGATTCTATGAATATCTCTAAGCCCATTACATTGCATACTTTTAAATGTGTGAGTTTTTAGGGTCTCTGGATTATATTTCAATAAAGCTATTGCCAGAAATGGCAACCAAACATTGCTGCATTGTTTAGTGGGATGCTGAGTTACTGTGGTATGATCTGAGGGATGTAACAGAGCTGTGTTGATAAGAAGGCAGAAAGATTGCTTGAATGGAGACAGGCATGATGGCATATGCCGCTAGTCTCTGCACCTAGAAGCCTAAAGCAGGAAGATTTCAAGTTTCAAGCCAGCCTGAGCTATGTGTGAGACCTATCTCAAAACAAACAAACAAACAAACAAACAAACAAAACCACATGCACATACTTTCACTAATCATAGGCAACTAGGCTAACAGAGGAGTGGGAGAGAGGCTGTTGCTAGAGGACAGAAAAGATTTAAGCTTCTTACCTGTTTTTTACATTTATTCTTTTATTTTGTATGTATGAGTGTGGGCACACATACGCCATGGTGCATGTGTAGAGGTCAGAGGACATTTCTGAGAGATGGCTTCTCTCTTTCTACCACATGGATTAATCCCAGGTTTAATCGCTGGTCATTCAGACTATGAGCCGGTACCCTGACTCCTCAACTAAACCATCATATCAGCTCAAGATTGGAGCTTCCTTATAGAAGAGTGGGAGAGTGGGCAGGGGTAGATGAATGTTGGATGATGATGATGCAGGCAGAAGCAGTGCCATTTTCTATAAGCTCAGACAGATGGACAAACAATGGACAGGAGGATCTGTTTAGATACCAATTACTCAGTGCACAGCAGTTTGTTTCTTCTTGTTTGTCTCAGTAAGGAAGGAAAGCAGCAAATGAGACAGCAGGGCCCTGGCTTTGAAAGAGGAAAGTTAGGAGAGCTGGGCAGGCTTGAGAGAGATGCACTGAAGCCTCAGCTGCAAGTAAGGAAATGGATTGTGTGGGGGCCAGTGAGCAAGAGCCGTCCAGAGCGAGCTGCTCCTGAGTCATCTGAGTCAGGCCAGACAACCCCAAATGCTTTCAGTGTTACTCATTCGTTTTGGCTTTGAGCCTTTCACTCTCTGGACACCCTCCACTGGACTGACTGCCTTTGGCATCCTTCCTCCCAGAACTGAATGTTCTTCCCTAGTGGGGGCTGACTCAAGTCCACTTCCCTGGTTCTATACCATATGCATTTATTAATTCAACCTGAGATGGCTGCAGCACATCTCAAGATTCCTTGCATCAGGACAGTGAAAGATCAAAAGAAAAACAAAACCAGAGAAATCTGAGCCCAGGGATGATAGGGGACAGTGGTTTGTTTAGAAACATTACACCAAGATGTTTAGCATGATAGCTGGTAGACAGTGGACAACATACAGAGGAATAGAGTCAGGGACCCAGGGCTGGCTTCCTTGGATATGATATTTGCTGGCTTCTTACTGGTTTAAGCCAGCCAGATAGGCAAGGGGAGCAGCCACTCACCCTGGATCTACTTACTGAGCACAGGCACAGAGCACCCTCACTATGATGATCCAGACCAACTGGAGCTCCAAACATCAAGAGAAAGAGGAGAATGCAAAGGAACCCTCAGGGCTATGGCTGCCATCCAACACTGGCATTGTTGCTAGGCCAAGTATCTAGGCACAGTTAGCTCAGGGTGCCTGTCAGCAAGGGGCGGGGTGGCATGTGGAAGGAACAACATAGCCTTTGCCTCAGATCTGGATTTAGAACCTGCTTCAGCTGCTGAATTTCCTGGGCCTCACTAGCTTCCAACTTGTGCCTAAGCCTCTCCAATCTTCAGTTCCCTCGCCTGAAAAATGGAAGATCATAAAACCCACCCCTGAGGGCTGGCTGTAAGAAACAGGGCTGGCTCTTCAGGCCACCCCTGAGCTTTTATAATTGTTAGCACCCCCCTCTGCAAGTCCCCAGCACTGTGGCACACCAGGTACAGTGGAATGTCTCCTGGCCATCCTCTGGTCTCTTCCAGTATCTTTTTTTCTTGGAAACACCCAGGATTAGTGTCCCTTGTCTGTGTGTCCATGGATTTTCTCGACTCTACATGCTTCTTCCTAGGACTCACTCGTCACATATGAACTCTTCACCTGACCTGGTCACCTGCCCACTTGTCTGAGAAGACAAGAGAAAGCTCCTGCTTGTGTAGTCCCCAGTTCACAGCACATTCCCACTAGGTGCTCAACAAAAACATGTTGATGGGATGAGGTTTTAAACCGAGTAATGTCTAACTCTCACTTTCCAAGCCTCACTGACTTTGGAGGTGAGAATGAAACATGAACTCTTATCTGGCCTGTACTCTCTCTGCCAGATCCTAGGTGCTTTTAAACTCTCCCTAGAGACTGAGGTGAGTTCAAGGAAGACAGCACAGACTCTGCAGAGATGGTATGGCTTCTATAGTCTTGGCTCTGTAACTTGCCCTTTCAGTGCCTCAGCTTACTCATCTATGGAATGAGTCATACGGTTGCCATGGAGATTAAATAAGCGGCTGGCACAGTGCTTCTAACAGCTCCTGGAACATAGTAAACACTGTATAGGAACTTACTCTCTGCACATTACTCTGGCTATGGTGAGTTAGCCCAATTATATATTAGTTACTTTTCCCATTGCTGTGACAAAGTACCTGACACAAGCAACTCAAAGGAGGAAGGGTCTACTTTGTCTCACATTTTAGGTGACTTCAGTCCAGGACGTTGGGGAAAGTGAGGTAATTGGAGAGTCTGGGGCAACTTCTTCAGTGCAGTGTGGAAGGGAGGTTGTAGCTGATTACATTGTGGTGGCACACAGGAAGCAGAGAGCTCAGGTAAGAAGCAGGCTAGCCTCTACTCTTTAAAGGTCTATCCTAGTGACACATCTCTGTCAGACATATCTCCTGCTCCCAAAGTTTCCATGGCCTCCCCAAAGAGCACCAGCAGAGCAGAGCAAGCATTCAAATACCTGAGCATGGCACATTTCAGGCTCAAACTTTGAAGCTGATGGTACCACAAATGTCACTGAATCCAATCTAGTGGAGTCCAGACAATCTCTTTGTATCAGTTAGGTGGCCATCAGTCACAGTTTGCAACTACTAAAACCATGGGTCTTCATGTTTTAAAATTATTTTATTTTATACATAGCAAAAGTTGATTATAGAAAAGGCACACAATGAGCTGTGTGTATGCGTGATTGCATGGGTAGGCACATGTGTGTGTACACATGTATGGAAGCCAGAGATCAACAATGAATGTCCTCAGTCATTCTTTACACTGCTTTTGAGTCAGGGTCTCTCAGTGAGGCCTGAGGATTGCTAGCTAGTTCCAGGGACACAACAGTGCTGAGATTACAGGTACACCAGGCAGTTTTACATGGGTAATGGGGTCCAACTCAGGTCCTCATGCTTGAGCAGCAAACACTGTTACCTGTAGAGCTGCTCCCTGAACTTCCCACCCTTTGCACTTCAATGTAACCATGAGGTCAATGAGGAACTTGTGGGTTCTGTTTGGGATCTGGGGACAGGCCCAAAGCTGTATCTCAGTCTAGATCCCAGGTGCTGCTGTTGTGGGTCCATGGACCATGCTTCGCCTTATAAGATCCTAAACAATGGGGTTTTCTCTTTCTCACAAATCTGTGTAATGAGGCAAAGAGACAAACAAGTACACTAATACAGGATCCAAAGAAGGTTAGTAAGAAGGAATGTAGGGCTGGCAAGATGGCTCCCAGGGATAAAGGCTGTCCAAGCCTAATGACCTGAGTTCTATCCATGGAAAGATGTTGGAAGGAGAGAACAGACTCCTAAAAGTTGTCCTCTGGCTTCTACACACATACAGTGGCAAGTGCATATTTAGATTCACACACAAATATCATATGTGAACACACATATGGAATAATACATTCTAAAACACTTTTTAAAAGAGATACATAAAGTTGCCCAGGCATAAGTCATTTTCCACCATCATTTTAACATTTTATATGTTATCAGGGCCTAGATATCTGTGATCTCCATGGCTTCAGAATGACTGCTTAAGCTCCAGCCATCAAGCCCATGACTAGGGCAGAAAGAAGAGATGGGTAAAAGCAAGAACAAGTTCTGAGTGTTCCATCCATTTAATACCACAGTGCACTTTATGCCCGGGTACATGAAACAAAGCCTGCTCACATCCCAATGCTCAAAGAAGGACAAGCGAATGTTTAACTTGGCTCAGTTTGCCCCAAACACAATGACAAAGCATAAGAAAAATGGACGTTAGGCAAGCAACTATTAAAATCAGGCACAGCCTGTGCTCATGCCTAGAACCAAGCACATACCACCTGCCACCCTCAAGATGATAGGGTCATTACTACTGCATTGCCCCCACTTCTAACACTCAGGCTCCAGTGCTGGAGTGGTAGAGGATTATTTGAACACTGGTCTCAGAATCAGCCCTCATTTCTGGCCCATCATATTCAAGCTAAGTAAGCACTGTTGTCATGTCACAAATTCTTCTTCAGGAAGCCTCTCAAACCCTGCTGCACGAGAGTAGTGCATTTCTTCCCTCCCTCCCTCACCAGCTGCCACCCTGCTAGGGAAGGTACTCTGGGACAAAGCTGCTTAATCAAAAAAAGTCAAGGGGTGGAGATTTGTGATATGACCAAGTCAACCTGTCAGCTCAATCACCAGAGGCAGAGGAAGGTAGATCTCTGTGAGTTCCAGGCCAGGCTGGGCAACACAGGAGAGACTTTTTTTGTTATTTAAAGATGGGGGCTCAACAAGTGCTTTTGCTTGAGGCACCAGAGAAGCAGGCTTGCATATACACAATGATAGCTGTAGCTGCAGAAGCTTCTGGAATCCTTTTTGAATAACACAAACATTACTGAAAGCACAGCCTTACCATGAAAAGACGGAATGGAGAAAATGAATGAACAAGTTGCCCATGCCATGTAACCCATGCTCAAGCCATCGGTTTGGAATTCTGATTTCCTCAATTGGATAGATTGAGTTACACTGGGCTTCTGCAATTTGAAGCCCCAGCTTCATGGGTGAAAACCCTTGGTGTGGAAAGTACCCCACCCTAGGCATCTTATTACTGAGCTCACATCCAAGAGCCTCAGTTTCCTTATCTACAAAAATGGAAAGACAGTTGCTCTGAGGAAGAGATTGAACAGGATGCCTATAAAGGGTTCACCACAGGATCCCATGCAGTCAAGGGCAAGGGGTAGTGTGTGTTGGGGTTGGGGTGGGTGTGGAGTGCTGCCAGATAGGTCTACTCAGCCATCATTGAACTCAATGAACTAATTGTCCTTGAGGAAAGTCATAGCTTCAGGCTTGGATGGGGGGAAGCTCTCAGGTCTTATGCGTGATCACTACATTTCAGATCACTATCTGGATCCATGTGTTGGTATTTGGAAGATAAGTGGTTTGGCTGCTGTTGTGCCCACCTGGGCAAGAAGCCAAGGCTAAACTGTGAGCCTCCGGCCGCAGTCCAAATGCCCAACATGAGATCATTTCTCTGTGAGGCTGCCTGCTTCCCAACAGAAGGTGGGGTAAAAGGTGGGGTGGGTCATTTGTTCTCCCTGGATCTGCCTGTTTCTACCCTTGAAGCTCTTCTCCCTCAGCTTTCCCCACCTCCCTCCAACCTCTGGCCCACCATAAATAATGTTTTGAAGACAAATCTGGAAATGAAGATTCTAGCTTTCTTTTCTCTCCCCTTCCTTCCTTTCCCGACTCCCTCCCTTCTTTTCTTACTATTTTGAGACAGAATCTCCATGTGTAGCCCTGGTTAGTCTGGAACTTGCTTGTAGCCCAGGCTTGATTTGAACTTCTAGTGGTTGTCCTGCCTCTGCCTCCCATGTACTAGGGGATTCCAGGCAGGTGACACCATGTTTGGCTGTTCACTCACTTCCACTTCCTGTCTTGTCAACAGAACCTCTCTAAGTGAGAAAACTTGAAGAGCCCCTTTACCTCTGGGATGATGGGAGGAATGAATCCACCAGGAATAAATTTACATATCCAGAGAAATGATGGTACCAAGTGGTGACTGTTTCTCTGAGTCTCTTCAGACAATCGTTACTCTATGAGAGCTACAGTTGGCAACGTTACCAGTTTGCCACAGGGTAAGTAAAGATTTGGCTCAAATCTGAGACCAAATCTAAGACATTTGACAAATAGTTTAACCCAACGCCTGCCACCTACAACAACCATGGTAAATATTAATTTTCTCCTGGGTTCTTTCTCAAACCAGCTCCTGGCTAGGTGTGAACTGTCTAGGGATAACATCATCTAAAACAAAGGGTGTCAATTTCAGTATCCTTAGTTAACATTTATTTTATTTTATTTTATTTTGGCTTTTCGAGACAGGGTTTCTCTGTGGCTTTGGAGGCTGTCCTGCAACTAGCTCTTGTAGACCAGGCTGGTCTCAAACTTACAGAGATCTGCCTGCCTCTGCCTCCCAAGTGCTGGGATTAAAGGCATGGACACCATCTCCTGGCTTTTTTTTTTTTTTTTAAGTTCATCAGGTGCATAGACTATAATTCAGCACAGATCCTAAAGGAAGAATTGATTAGAAGAACACATGCAAGGGTACAGGCTAAATTAATTCACTGACCAGGGACCAGGAAGAGAAGGCCAGGGATGGGGGAGGGCAATTAAAACAGACTTTAGTCTGAGCATGGTGGCATATGCCTTTAATCCCAGCACTTGGGAGACAGAGGGAAGCAGATCTTTACAGGTTCAAGGCCAGTCTGGTCTCTATAGTGAGTTCTCTTACAGTCAGGGCTACACAGAGAGACCCTGCCTCAAAAAAAAAAAAAAAAAAAAAAAAAAAGGACTTTAGTTTAACCATTATATTTTAAGCTTTTAAAGAAAAATATATGGATATGTTATATATGCAATTAAAGTAAATTTTCCTTTTATTTTCACATTTTATTTATTTGTATTTTTATACTTATTTATATTTATTATTTATATTTATTTATCTGTGTATATCAGTACATGAGCACATGTGTGCCAACCCTAAAATAGCTCACAAATTATTTTATTTAGCACTTTAAAGAATTTAACAAGTTTTTGTACAGTTTAAAAAAGGAAGAAGGTGGCAGGGAAGGGACTAGTCTGTCTGCGTTGCTTCTTTAGGGAAAGGTAGTGTGGGGGCTTAAACCCAGGCCTTCCTCCGCTGCATTGCATTCTCCAGCCTTCTTTACTTTTTGACTATTGGGACTCTACATGGATTCTTTTGCATGAGAAAGAGCCACAAGTCCTTCTTCTTCAATCTGGTTGTGACTCAAAGCTTAAAGTAGCTGAAATCTTCATCTTTCTAGTTCTATTCCAGGTGTGCTAGTCAGTTTTTTGTCAACTTGATACAAGCTGGGGTCATCTGGAAAGAGAGAACACTGATTGGCCACCAGGCAAATCTGTGGAGGCACTTTCTTAGTTCATGGTTGATATGCAAGGGTTCAGCCCACTGTGGGCAGTGCCACTCATGGGCAGGTGGTCCTGGGGTGTATAAAAAAACAGGCTGAGCAAGCTATGTAGAGCAAGTCACTAAGCAGCATTCCTCCATGGTTTCTGCTTCCATTTCTGCTTCCAGGTTCCTTCCCTGACTTCCTTCATGATGGACTGTGAGCAGGATATGTAAGCCAAATAAGGCTTTTTCTCCTCAAGTTGTTTTTGGTTAGTTTTGTCATAGCACTAGGAAACCAAACTAAAACACCCTAAAACACCAGGTCTCCAGTGAACTCCAGGCAGTCCCTTCTGGGAGACTGTAACTTTGGAATTAAAAAAATGGGAGCTATGCAGGCCACAGAATGGCCATTAATCAGGAAGAATGGCTCCAAGACTAGCTGGGTCTTGCAGTCAGGTTTAACTCACGTCATTTCCTAAGACCTTTTGGAACACACTGGAAAGATTTTATTTACCTAATCAAGCATAGCCTTCAAGGAAATCCATTTGGTTTGGGGCTTTGTACAGTTAAAACAGTAAGGAGCTTGGTAACATAGTTTAGTTGGTAGAATGCTTACCTAGCATATACAAAGCCCTGGATTTGATCTCTAAACACTGTATAAAAACAGGTGTGATGTCCCACACATTTCTGATCCCAAGACTCAGGAGATGGAAAGAGGAGAACAGAAGTTCAAGGTCATCCTTGATTATGCAGTGAGTTTCAGGCTTCATGAAGCCCTGTCTCAGGCAATAACCTCCCAAGGCTTTGGTGTGTTGAATAGATGGAAGTTCTGAAGTTCTGAGCTGCAGCCACTGTGATATTTTATTTTTTAAAGATAGCATCTCATTATGCAGTGAAGGACCTCCCCCAAGCCCGGTTTTAGAAGCCATGACAGGCTAACATGTGCTCTCCTGACCTTGCCCTCAGATGCCCTCCTCGTGGCAAGGAACCAATCAGAAGTTACCTGGTGGAGCTGTGCTTTATGGCTCTGGGTGTGCTTTACACACAAGTGCACAACAGTGATGTGCAGAGCATAGCAACCACCCTGGGAGAGCCTATGGGACATAACAACCAGTTGACCAATCAATACAGGATAGGGTGTCCAAGCCAGGAAGCACAACAATCCTGAGACTGTTGCTTACTCCTACACACTCCCCTTTTGCTGCTCTATAAGATCCCTACCTCGTGGTTTCTCATGGTCTTTCTCCAGCCATCCTCGAGGTGGATGGATGAAGGGCCCGAGCTAATGGGGTTAGCTCTTTAAACAACTGCAAAAAAAGACTCTCTGCTTTTGCATCAAAATGGGTCTCTTGGTGATTTGGGGGTTTCAGAATTTGGGCACAAGAGTAGTTCTGGATGTTCTGGAACTTTGTAGACTTGTGGAAGAGCACAGATCATGTCCCGCAGGAGGGGGAGTGGCCCAAGCTGACAACTGGCAGTGCCATTACAAGATGGCACTGAGAGGAGGCTCAGAAGTGAGGCTTACTAAGTATTTACTAATAAAAACAATTGGCTGCCCAAACTCACACCAGATAAGGTCATCACACACACAGACCATGCCCAAGAGGGAATAGGACACTAGATAAATAAATAGAATACCTTTAAAATCATTGGGTAATACTTCTCCCACCCTGCATTTTTTTTTTTTACTGTTTTTACAGAGGTCTTTACTATTAAAAAATAAATGAGATCTTGCTTGACTTGACTCCCTGTTGCATCTGATTGTCTCTGGGAGGCTGCAGGACAGGCAAAAAGCACACTCTACCCTCTCTGACCTCGACCGGGGGAGCTCCAGAGACCCCCACATAAACTAGGCTGGCTTTGAACTCACAGAGATCTCTGTTGTCTCTGCTTACCAACTACTGGGATTAAAGGCATGCTCCACTATGCACAGCTTACCACTGTGATGTCTTAATTGGTTAACAGTCCATCACAGACTTTTGATTCCTTTTTCCATAGAATGGAGATAAATACATGAATATTTAAACAAATTGGACCAAGCTTTGGTTTTTGTTTTGTTGGATTTTTGGAACGGGGGTTTCTCTGTGTAGTTCTAGTTATCCTGGAACTCACTCTGTAGGCTGGCCTTGAACTCAGAGAGAGTTGGCTGCTTCTGCCTCCCAAATGCTGGGATTAAAGGTGTACACCACTGGCCAATGCTTGGGCTTTTATATAGAAAGGTTATTTTAATCATAATGGTAATTTTTGAAAAAGTGGAACATGATGGTGCATGCCCAGGATCTCAGCACTAGGAAATTAGATGGAGGGAGATTGAGAGTTCAAGGTGAGCCTAGGGTTTGAATACTGAGGAAATGCTTCGGTTTAAAGGAAAAGTGTTTGTGACTGTGTTTCTTAGGACATGGGAAGTGACCATTCTTAGAAGATTTTGTTTGAAGGTCACAGATTGGAAACTTTTTGGCTAAATCATTTCCTATACTTGGCCATCTCCTCATTCTCCCCTCAAAGCTTTTTCTTCACAGCAGATCAGCATCTAGCCCACATTGCTCATCCTGTTCATTGTCTGCTCCTTCACTGATCTGTGAGCTTGGGAAAAGACAGATGTTTTATCTGTTCTGTTGATTGCTGTACACCCAACAACCAGTAGAGTATTACAAAGAAAAACCCTAAGTGAGTGAATGAATAAATAATACTAATTTTTCTCTGGGCCCCCAAAGAACATCTGGAGTGAGAGGGGGAATTTGCATCACTATATAGTTCTTATTCTAATCAATTAATTAATCACCTTTGTGTATGCACATACACACATGCCACAAGGATAATTTCAAATGTTGGTACCGGTCTTCTACTATCTTTGAGATAGGTCTCTCATTGTTCACTTTAACGTATGCCAGGCTAGCTGACCAGTGAGCTCCCAGGGATGCTCCTGTCTCCTTCCATCTTATAGAAGCACTTGGTACAGATGTATGCTATCATGTCTGGCTTTATGTGAGTTCTAGGGATCCCGATTCAGGTCCTTACATATGTGCAGCAAATACTTTAACTTCCAGCCCCCATTTTACATATTCTTAAGGGGAGAAATTGCTTTGGTGGTCAAGTTAGTCTTGAACTCCTTGGCTCAAGCAATTCTTCTGCCTCAGATGCAAGCCTCCTTGCTAGTCAGGGCAATGTGAATATTTTGTCTTCCAGATTCAGATGCCTCCTCTCACTACCTGCTCTGACCACATCTACACCATGGATCCACTCACAACATGGTCCTGACCCCCGTCCTAAAAACTGTTCACTTCTTCACTGCCACCAGAGGGCTTTTTGAAGTACCTCATCCTCATCTTGCCACTTAGGAATAACATTTGCCATCTCTTAAAAACTTGCTTGGATGCCAGTTCCCCATCGAGGCCTTATTCCCATGTTACATTTTTATACCATTTAAGATGTTCCTGGGCATTTTTAAGGCCAGAAGACTTACTTTCAACTGGCTTAGATACCATAAGGAACCCTGATATAGAGTTGACAACAAATCTCACTTGCTTCAGTGGCTCAGTTCTCCATAAATTGCTTTCTGAGGTTCACAGAGAAAAGGCAACCATAAGAGATTGGTGGCTTCACTTCTTCATTCAACAGTGTCCAAGGATATGGGATTAATATATCTTCTTTCTATACTTAGGATTGAACTCAAGGCCTTGGGAATGCTATGCAAATGCCCCATCACTGAGCTACACACCCAGGCCTCAAGGCCAATGCATCATGAAGCTCTGTTCAACATTTATCATAAGTCTTCACCTAACTTCCCTTTGGATCTTGTTGGATTTGAGTTTGTTCATTGCACGTGTGCAATGTGTAAGTTGATAGAAGCAACTCACAATTCCAGGACAGAGCACATCATGTTTGGTGAAGCCAGGGTGGCAGTGCTTGAGGCAGGTGGTGACCATTACATTCAAAGTCAGGCGGCAGAAGGAAACAGATGCTGGTACTAAGCTTGTTTTCTCCTTTTCATTCAGTCCGGAACCTGAATGAATGGGATGGTGCCACCACAATGGATGGCCTTCCCATCTCAGTTAACCTAATCAAGAAAACCCTTCACAGACATGCACAGAGGCTAATCTTTTAGGAGACTAGTTCAAGTGATAGTCTGATTACCATCACACCACCGTTAGCCCAATCTTTGTCTCAAGAATAGCATACTCTGGTTGTCCAAGGTCTGGATTTCTTAATCTGTCACTGATACAGACAATGAAACCTTATTGGATTTGTGTCAGGCTCCATAGTGTCCCTGTTTCCCTGGAGCTGAGGATCACTGAATGCCTCAAGTGGCTCTACAGTGATGGAGAGGTGGTAGGAAAGGTATTGAAGAAACAACAGCATGCCCCTCACACTTTCTCCTTAAACAGTTATTTGGAATATGTGTAAACTCATGTCTGAGAAAGGTGCTACTAGATAGAGGAGAAAAAAGATCTGTTCAAGAAAGCTGAATGGCCTGTAGTGTCATGGCTTCTTAGATTGCTGTGCCCAGAGCATAAGGTAAATAGGCAATGAGTCTTAACTGAAATTACACTAAAAAGATCATTGTCAAATGGTAAAAGAGTAAGTTTGACTTCCTCATTTTTTTGTTTTTGTGACAGGGTCTCACACTGTAGCCTAAGCTGGCCTGGGACTCATTATGTAGCCCAGCATGGCCTGAAACTATCAGCAATCCTCCTGCCTCAGCCTCTAAAATGTTGAGATACCAGGCATGAGCTGCCACATGGGGCTGGCTTCATCCTTCACTTATCCCATCATTCACTCTTCATTGATCTCTTTCTGCATCCATACTCTTGGAGGTAGAGATAAGACAGTAAATTGAGGCACTTGAGACCTCTTACATCAATCAGGGAGGAGGTGCAAGCATTAAACAGTTAGGGCTGGAGTATATGTCAGTGGTAGAGAGCTGACTTAGCTTACATGGGACTCAAGCTGGATCTCCAGCAAAACAAAACACCACATAACCCGGTCCTCAGCAGCACTAACGATAAAACCACAGTTAATAACATGAAAAGGTAATTGTGAGGACCAGGAGGATGGCTCAGCTGGTAATGCGCCTGCTACACAAGCATGAGGACTTGGGTTTGAGTCCGGAAGCCCAGTAAAAATGCCGGCTGTGGTGGTCCACACCTAGAATCTCAGTCTGTGGAGGTGCAGAGAGGCAGATTCCAGTTCAGCCTCCTTGGTGAGCTCCAGACTAAATAAGATTCCTGAAGATGACACCCAAGGTCGTTCTCTGGCCTACACACATTCATACATGTGTGAGTATACTCCACAACACACAGAGTACATGCACATGCATGCATACATTAAAATACAAACGAAGAAAGCTAATCACATAGATGCTCTAGCTTTTGGTGAGGATCTGCTCCCCATTGCCCTCCAGTACTTCAGGCAGAGCCAGGAGATCCCTTCTCTAGGCTAGCAGGAGGAAGTGGAACATGGAGCATGGAGCAGGGCTAAAAGCACCACACTAGGACAGGATGCCAAGTTTAGAAGGCAACTTCTGGCAGACAGGATAAGCAGCTCGCCACAAGACACAGAGCTGGTTCATGGAATGCTGAGAGCTGAGCCTGCTCATGAAAAAATGAAGACTGTTAATCACCATGCTGTATACTGCTTCCCTATGAGCACCCTATTGCTGTACCCATTTTGCAGATGAGAAGATGGAGACTCAGGGCAGAATCTTATTAAGGCTATTGAGCCTAGGAGCCAAATCAGAATGTAGGTAGATCTAAGAGATTTTGCTGCTTACTACAACTCCACACCACCTCAGCAGGGGCCTCCACCATAATGCAGTGTCTAGTAGTGTACCCCATCTCTAGTCACTAAGGCTACAGCTGCTTAAGAGAGAAGACCAGGTCTATTCAGCTCTGTTTCTTTGGTCCTAGAACAGTTTTGACGTTTAACACACGATGCAGATATTTGCTGCATGAACTAAATAACAGATAGCTGGACGAATGAATGACTGAATGACTGCTAGGGAAGCTTCCAGATCCAAAGTATGGCCTGCGGTTAGGAGGATTTGAAAATATTCTTAGCAAACTGGAGCTTGTGCCTGAGCCTGTCCTCAGGCTCAGTAACAAAGCCCTCCAAAAGGAAGAAAGAAAGAAAATGGGGCGTAGCAAGGATTCCAGACTGGATTCCATGACGTCACCCGAAGTTGGATGTCTGCACTCATAAACAAAGGCTCTTGTGACATGGCCCCTGGCCAGCCTAGCCACTCAGCTTACGTGGGGGAGGTGGTTGAAGAGAGCAGCCCCCATGTTGGCCTCCACCCTGTATTCAGCCTCTGTATTTAGCAGGTATCTCCTCCAAGGGAAAACCAGGACAGGAAATCATGTTGCCATGGAGACCAGAGAGGCCTTTCCAGACAGAGGGGAAAATAAACACACTCTGGTTGGACTTAACCCCCACCAAGCCACAGTGGCCTCATCTCCTAGCCAGTGAGGCCTTGGTTTTCTCCAGAAACGTCTAGTGGCCTCTCCTCCAAGTGCCCTCCACATCAAGGGCTGAGAGGTTACTTGGCCCAAGCAGTGTCCCTGGGGCAACATCAGTCTGGGGATGGAGGAAGAAGCCATTTTGTACTTCAAGTTCAGACCTCCTCAGACTCTCACAGCTGGCAACTGAATTCTGACAATGACTAAGCATTTATATCATGTCTGCTGTATGCCAGATTCTACCTACTTTAGATTTATTAACTCATTCAGTCCTCATAGCAATCATTATTATGATACTATTAATACATTATTATTATACATTATTATTTTACTAGTGAGGAAACAGACCCCCAGAGCCTGAGTGGTCCCCCTAAGATCATAAGATAGTTGGTAGTGGCACCAGAATCTAAGGTACTTTAACAACGTTCAAACTACAGATTCATCATGTAGTATGACTCCCATTGTTTGATGGTTCACTACCTTAAAAGATTGTCATGGGGTTAAATTCAATGTGCATTTATTGCACACCTACTGTATAACAGGCACTATATTGAGCATGGAACGTTATCAAAGGAAAGAGACAAAGATGATACCAGCTTTCAGTACAGAAAGAGGGGACCCTTCTGGAAATCTTCAGGTGGGAACAAGTTGACTCCTTGGGAAAAGAGAAGAAAAGCCAGAGGAGCCGAGCCGAAGAAACAAAGGTTTGATCACATAGGGAGCAGGGAGATTAATTTCTAATTGGCAGATTGTTCCATATCTGACTCAGTAAGCACAGAAGAAAGACAGGTTTGTGCACACTGCCAGTATGCCCACCGTGGACCAGGGGCTAGCCCCTTCAGGCTCAATGTCGAAATTTGCCCACCAGGTTATTTGTCTTCTTAAAAGTATTACCCTTTTGGTTAACACATAAAGCAATGGGTTTCCTCTTGGCTGGTGAAAGCAGTTCATTGGGGGCAGGCCCTTGGCATTATCCTCTCTGGCCCCTTCCTGTCTCACTTCCCGTTTCCTGGTCAACCAGCACATGAAACGCTTCCACTACAAGGTCCTGCTGCTGTGAGCTGAGTTCTTCCTTCATGCCTTCCCTGCCCTGATGGAGGTGTGGTGGTCTGAATGAGGGTGTCCCCATAGCCTCAGGCATTTGAACACTTCTTCCCCAGCTGGTGGTGCTATTTGGGAAGATTGTAGCCTTTCGGGAGGAAAAATGTCGTTGGGCATGGGCTTTGAGAGTTTAAAGACTAGCACCAATCCCTGTTCATTCTGCTTTGTGCTTGTGGTTCAAGATGTGAGCTTTCAGCATCTTGTGCATACCACCATGCCTGCTGCCTGCTGCCTGCTGCTGTGCTTCTCCATCATGATGGACTCTTCTCCCTCTGGGACTGTAAGTCCAAATAAACCCTTCCTTCATGGTGTTTTCTCATAGTAGTAGAAAAATAATTAATATAGGAGGTGGCAGAGCCAGGCAACGAACTGGAGCCTCTAGAAGCTTAGCTCTCAACACTTATGCACACCTTTTCTTTATTTTATGAGACAGGGTTTCTTAGTGTAACCGCCCTGGTGGTCCTAGAACTCACTCTGTAGTTCAGGCTGGCCTCAAACTCACCAAGATCTGCCTGCCTTTGCCTCCTGAGTGCTGGAATTAAAGGCACACACCACCACTGCCCTGATACTATACCCCTTTCTCGGGGTGAAGGTGTATGCTAGATGATGGAGAGATGGAAGAGTGACTCTCACATGGAACCTTACCCCAGCTGCTACTTCACTCAGCATAAAAGCTGCAGGTGGAGCTGGGAAATTCCACTACTTTATAGTGTCTGGGCTGGACACATAGACTCCTTGACCTCTGCTGTGTAGCAGTTTCCTCTGAGATTAAAACCTTCCATCTAAGGGGGAAGCTCATTAAGACAGAGTAGAGGTGGAACACTCCTTCTTGATGGGAAGCTTGTTAAAACTAGGAGTACACAATTCAAAATAGCTGCAGGAAGTCCCTGAAACTGACCAGATTAAGACCCTCGGTCCCTGAGTTTATATAACCTGTAATGAGGGCTGAGAGACACTCTAAGAGCAGCCAAGCATTCTGGAAGAGGCTCAGGAGTAACTGAGTTTTCTGGAAAGGATGCTTTCTGTGGTGGTTTGAATGAGAATGGCCCCCATAGGCTCATAGATTTGAATGCTTGGTCATCAGGGAGTGGCTCTACTTGAGAGGGATTAGGAGGTGTGGCCCTATTGGAGTAGGTGTGGCCTTGTTGGAGGAAGTACATCACTGGTGGTGAGCTTTGGGGTTTCAAAAGCCCAAGCCAGTCCCAGTGTCTCTCTCTTCCTCCTGCCTGAAGATCCAGATGTAGAATTCCCAACTACTACTCCAGCACTGTGTCTGCGTGTGTGCCACCATGCTCCCTGCCATGGTAATGGACTAAACTTCTAAAACTGTAAGCAAGCACCAATTCAACTATTTATTTATAAAAGTTTCCTTGGTCATGGTGTCTCTTAACAACAATAGAGCACTGACTAAGACACTTAAACAACTATAGAGCTATCTGCAGGTTGTGTGGTAGACTTCAGGTTTCTAGCTTTTGTAAGCTGTTATCCATGTTGGTGTGTGCTTTGATGATACAGTAGTCTTTGAGTCATTTATGCTCCTTTAAGTAACCCATCACCTATATTGCTGTAAATAATGCCAAGAAAACTTATTGGTCACCAAGTAAGTGTCTTGGTGGTATTGATACTTTGGTCTTTCAGCTGTTCCCCACCTGTCTCCCCAGGAATAGTACACATACAACAACCTCAGATCCAGGCCCCCACAGTACTTAAGAGCATAGAGCTTTGGAGCCTCCAAAAATCATAGCATGACTTCAGTCAAACTCATCAATGTCCCTGTGCCTCAGTTTCTATTTGGCATGTAAGGGTTATCAAGAGGGATTAAACTTAATGATACACATATGGACCACTCAGTGGATAGTATAATCCCTGAGCCTTGGGAATCTGAGAGGTCTGTTTAAAGGACTCTATGGTTTCCTATTGGTTTTGACAAATAGGAGCCTTAGAGGGGATGGTGTGAAGGAGAAGGGGCTCAGATTCGCCATACATTCTGCACCCTCATAACTGTGGGTACTACCCACTTTAAAGATGCCTCTGCTTGCCATGTGGTGGTGGTGGTGCACACATCGAATCCTAGCACTCAGGAAGCAGAGGCAAGCAGAGCTCTGTGAGTTTGAGGCCAACCTGGTCTACAAAGTGAGTTCCATGATAACCAAGTTTACACAGAGAATCCCTGACTTGAAAAACTTAAAAAAAAAAATGCCTTTGCTCTCTACATGGCTTTCTGCACCTTAGTTTACACCTCAGTCTTTTACAGACACCACTGCTCCTCCTCTTGGCTGCTATAGCCCAGGGCTGCTATAAGAGTCCAGTGTTCTTCATCTCAGGTCCTCTTGGCTTTCTGTCAGTTCATCCTTCTCAGGGAAAAACTTCTTCTACAGAATGCTCCTTACATGACCAAATCAGGACATGCCCCCTCTGTCCTGCTGGGGTCTGCCTGGAGTACTTTTCACTGGAATTAATTACCCAAGCACATCTGGGAGACTCCATGTGTTCTGCCCAGCCTCCCCAAACTACAACACAGCTCCTTTCCACAGCGTCTATAGTTGAGTGTCCCATCAAAACATGTCACTGTCCAATTCCCAAGAGATAGACAGAGGTACTTTCACACATAGTATAGTTCAGGTTAAATACAAAGGGATTTGGCAGTGTATTTCAAAATTTCAAAGGCTGGGTCCTTTTAACCCTAGTCTTTAGGAATTCATTTTAAGGATAATAATCCAATCAGTGATTGCTGGGGTGAAAACAGCTTTATGACAGTAATTGACTAGTTAAATTAATTCAACCATGGGCCTGGAGAAATGGATCAGTGCATAAGAATACCCAAGGTTCACAACCATCTGTTACTCCAGTTCCAGGAGATCCAATACCTTCTTTTGGCCACCAAGCATTTATATGTTACATATACATACAAACAAGCAAAATACTCAACACATAAAATAAAATTAATAAATGTAATAATAATGAATTCAACTGTCTTAAGGGCTGAGTGGGGATAGGGCTGTGAACCAAAACAAAGTCCTAACCCTCACTAGGCAAATGCTTTACCACCAAACAACATCCCAGTGTGTGTGTATGTCTGTCTGTATGTACTTATGTGTACATTCCATGGCAGGAGTATAGAGGTTAGAGGACAACGTGTGGGTATCTGTTCTCTCATCGTGTAGGTCCTGAGGACAGAACTAAAGTCCTTATGGTTGGTGGAAAGCACCTTTATCCACTGAGCCATGTCTCCAGCCTGGCAACTTGAATGTCAAGTAAGTTGCAAGCTTTGTTATCCCCAAAGATAAAGCAATACACAAGTCTAATACAGGCTCCTTCTCATCAGCTTCCATTTTAATAACTTGACAATTGATAACCAAAAAGATAATTGAAGGACATATACAGTGTGCATGCCTAAAACCCCCACACTTAGTGGGGGCTAGACAGGAGAATCATAAGTTTAGGGTCATCCTTGTCTATAAGGAGTTCCATAGTCTGAACTACCTAGTAAGATTCTGTACCCCAAAAGGAAGGGGAGAGGGGCAAGTTAAATATTTCCATATGCATACTAATAGAAGATAACCTGTCTCATTAATAGAAGAAAACTGCAGGTTCCAGAACAGGAAGCTAAAAATCCATTTATTTTCCCAGGTTCTGGGGAACAAACCCAGTGAGCTACACAAATGGCAATGGCACAGTATGAGCTTAGTGTGTGGGAATCTCAGGATTCATTCCCTAGCACCAAACACAGAACAGAGCTCCAGTGTCCTGAAGACCTGTTCACAATAGTGGTGTCTCTAAGTATCTTGCTGTATTTCATCTGGTGAATGAGCCACAGCTGGCCATGGAGTATTATGAAGCTTAGACTTTACAGCGGTAAATTGAGCTTTGGGTGACCTATTAATGAATCACTGCTATATAATGAATTACCCCAGAATTCAGTAGCTTAAGACATTAAACATGCATCATTCTACTTTCTCCCAAGGTGGCAGCTTTGGTCAGGCCTAGGGTCTCATCTAGCTCAGGTCAGGGAAGATCCTCTTCCAGTCTCGCTAAGGATCCTTGGCAGACCTACTTTCAGGCTACCAGTGGTAGGTTCTTCCTCTGCCCCTTGATGCATGGACCTCTCCATAGACTACAGAGAAACAGAAGATTTGACTCAGAGAGCCAGTAAGAGGGGGCACCCAAGGTGGAAGCCAGAGTCTTCTTATGACCAAATAGGAACATGGAATCTCATCATTTTGGCAGGTTCTATTTATGAGAAGTGTCTCACTCTCTCCCACATTCAAGGGGGAGAGACTGTAGGGGCATGGAGACCAGAAAGTAATCATTAGGGGAGACATGGGAGACATGCCAGATATGGTGGTATACACCAGCCTGGTCTACATAGTGAGTTCCAGGCCAGCCAAGGCGACATAGTGAGACTGACTAAAAAATGGACAAGCAAAAAAGTTGGGTATAGTGGTGCACACCTTTAATCCCAGCACTCAGGAGGCAGAGGCAGGTGGATCTCTGTGAGTTTGAGGCCAGCCCGGTCTATATAGCAACTTCCAGGACAGTCAGGGCTCTATAGAGAAATCCTGTCTCCAAAGGAAAAAAAAAACAAAAACAAACAACAACAACAAAAAAACACTCAAGGTTCCTGTCACAGAAAGCTAGTCACAAAGTGGATGTGAAGGGGGACAATGGAGGAGGAACCAGTAGTCTAAGGCAGGAGCTGATAGTAAGGTTTTCATTAACTCAACAAATGTGTGTGGAGTGGAGTACCTGCTTGCTACCCTGGCACCACGTCTGTGTATTAGCAATAACATGGTCAGCAACACAGAAAAGTCCCAAGCCCCTTTGATGTTGGCAGTCTGGCAGAGACAAGCTGATGCCACCAAAAAGCTAAAAGCATAAAAAACAAAGCAGCAGCCTCATAGTTAACAGGTGATTTACAGGTAGATCTCACAGTCTGTGATTATTGGATACTGGTGAGTGAGGGGAAGGGAGGATTTGAGGCAAGCTCCGAAGCTTAGGGTTGGGCAGCTGGTGGACTCTAGTGCTTTTCTTCTCAGAAAGGAATCTATAAAGAGACTAGATCTAGCGAAGGGTAATAAGCCCTGGTTCTGCTGTGTTGAATTTAAGGATGTACATGGGCACAGGCCCAGCATCCCAGTTACTTAGGAGGCAAAGGGAAAAGGACCACAAGTGTAAGACTTGCCTGACCTACAGAGAGAGATCAAGACCAGCCTGGATAACTCAGTGAGACCCTAATTTAAAAAAGAAAAAAACAAAACCCTCTGAAAAACAACAAATAAACAACCCCCAAGGCTGGGCATAGTATCATACACCTTTAATCCCAGCACTCAGAAGGTGGCAACAGGCAAATCTCTGTGAGTTCAAACCCATCCAGGTCTATGGAGTGAATTCTAGGTCAGCTAGGCTATACAGTAAGATCTTGTCTCAATAAACAAACAAACTACTAAACAAAGCTATTTGTTTCAGGGTCTGGAGATGTAGTTCAGTGTCAGGGTGCTTGCCTAGCATGTGCAACGTCCTGGGTTCAATTTTCAATATAGAAATAAAAAGAATTTAGAGATCCAATGGGCTACCAGGTAATATGCAGGAGCAGAATGGACAGCAATGGAAGATCTTGGAAGTGATGTCGCCTAACAGTAAGAAGTGAGTGGTGCGGTGGTCATATTTAAAGCCATTCCAGTGAATTCAGGGAGAAAGGGCTTGCGGAACCTAGAAACTGGGAATTTATAAGGGATGGGAAAGAGAAAACAGGAGAGAAAGAAAAAAGACCAAGGAAGACCCAGAGGGGGCTGGAAGGGAGTCATGGATTCTGTGAAAGACTTGGTGGAGAAAACAGTGACTGAGTAAGTAACACCGTCAGGAAACCAGTGTGTCTCCGTTGGTACAAAAAGGAGGTCATTGCCTGCTGAGAGGAGCTTCAGAATGGGAAGAAGAAAAGACCGATTGAGAGGCAAGGATGGAGAGGGGGAGTGCAGAGCACAGTTGAGTGTTTACATCCTGTGGACACATGCCCGGGATGGGGATAGGAGCCATTATCTAAATGAAATGTCCTTCCCGGAAGCATCCAGAGTCTGGGAGGCTGCCAGCCTTTCCTCTTTGCTCCTAATGCATAGTTTCATTAGGCCAGGTAAATGGGACTGCTCTCATGAGGAGAGGGGAGAGAGTGGCTGTCCTGGGCTCTGGGACAGGAAGTAGCATAACGCCTAGTGGACAGTGAGGCAGAGGCTCTCAGAGCACAAACAGCAGATGGTGTGAGTTCTCAGACTTAAAGTTCAGAATCAGACCCCCCTCTTCTTCCTCCCTTCTTTGTGTATGTGTAAAGCACGGGTTGACAATGGCTTTCTCGATTGGTCTCCACCTTGTTTTTTCTAAGTAATTTACAATTTTTAAGATAAACATAATTACATTATGCGTCCCTTCTGTTTCCTCCCCCACCCCCTCCTTTGCCCCGCACTCTCAATCTTGTTTCTTTTTATTCCTTATTGTTACATATGTATAAATCTAGAAATACAACCTGTTGGATCTGTTTAGTGCTGCTTGGATGTATATGATTTCGGGGCTGACCACATGATACTGGATAATTAATTAGGAGATTCATCCCTGAGGACCAATCCTCTCTCTCTCTCTCTCTCTCTCTCTCTCTCTCTCTCTCTCTCTCTCTCTCTCTGTCTGTCTCTCTCTCTCTCTCTCTCTCTGTCTGTCTCTCTCTCTCTCTCCTCTCTCTCTCTCGGCAGTCATTAGCTTCTGTAGTTCTTTGTCAAGAGGTGGGGCACCATGAGATTTCCCCCCTCCCACTTTATCTTGTCTATTGTTGTTGTCATTGTTCAGGACTTGTTTAGGCAGCCATATTGTTGTGGTATCATGAGGGGGTACAGCTTCCTGGTCATTTCTAAGACACATGATTCCACAGGAAACTTCACGGCCCTTGACTCTTACTATGTTTCTGCTTCCTCTTCTGAGATGTTCCCTGAGCCTTACGTGAAGGAATTGCATTGGAGTTGTATCCACTGAGGCTGGCACCCCCACACTCAGTTGCTCTCTCTGTCTTGGAACATTTGTGGCTTTCTGTCTGTAATGGTCTGTCTACTGAAAAGTGAGGTTTCTTGGATGAGAGGTGAGAGCTCCATTTATCAAGCCAGGAGGACTCATGAACAAAGGCCATTTGAGGCTGGGGATGGATGGATGGGTCTGGAGTTAGGCCAAAGGTGTGGAGATGATGACAGCTCACAAACAAGGTTGGCCCTTGGGCGGCTCTGGAGCTAGGCCTGTGAGTGTGGAGATGGCCTCCTTGCTTATCTTTTGAGACAGACCGGCCAGCAAGTCCTGGGACTCTTGTGTCACCATTCTCCTTCCTCTCTTCACGGTGGGTACCATTGTGCCCAGCTTTTTAGGTAGGTGATGAGGACCCAGACTCGGGTCTCATATTTGCTCAGCAAGCATGCTACTACAACACATCTTCCCAGCCCCTGAAACAAATCTTTTAGTTAAAACGCATCCATGGCCTAGACACTAGAGCAACCTGAGATCCCAGGAACTTCAGGCATTCACCATAGAAGTAGCTTTGTGACTATTGGGGGTGACAGGCCTAGGCTACCTCCCCTGTCAACAGTATTTCCATTTTTACTTGTTTTCCAAATGATCATATCAAAGTAACTGTTCTTAGTAACAGTCTCTCTCTAGCTCCCCTTTGTATTTTAGCAATTCACATTGGGAATCATGGCTTTGATTTTAATTTTCTATGTAAACACATCTTTCTGCACATTTCTGCCCATTCCCATAGTCATCTCTGCCCACCTGCAGACTCTCTGTTTCTTTGTTTCCCTTTTTCTCATGGGACTCGGAAAACTGCATGGAGTCAGTAGCATTGGTTGAAGACATTGGGTTGTGTTAGCTTCCTTTCCATAACATGTCTTGTGACATTTTATGAGAAAACTGGTTTTTGCATGCATGCTTGTAAGGATTAGGACCATGGTGAGTATTTGTGTGTGGAGTGGGGTGGGTATTTTAAAAGAATAAGTAACACCTGCATGGATTGGTTGATGAAGTCTCACCATCCGTCACAATCAATTCTTTCAAGAATTTATCTGTTTCTCTGTGTAGTTTTGTTGTGGTAGTGAGGGAGAGATACCCTGCCTCCATCTCAAATCCAGGCTCTGTCACTCTCCAAGTCCCTGTCTAAGCAGGTCTAGACTAAGGTTCACTGGAATAATTTAATACTATTTATTCATTTATTTTGCCTTCAGTGCTAAGGAATTGAACCCAGGGCGTTAGGCACTTCAAGCATGTATTCTGCCATTGAGGAACACCGTGTCCAGTCCTACTAATAAGTCTGAATCATACGTTGAAAATAAAAAGTGGACATTTACAAACAAGAGACCTGAAAAAGCCTTATATTGGAAAGTGAGTATTTAGAACAGACATATCAGGGCTTTGGAAGCTTTGAGTGAATTTGCTGTTTGCTTTCCCCACCCCATCCCCCCTTTGCTACAACCTGCAACCTGCAGTGCTTCTCCCCACAGAAAAGGCAGCCCTGGGTGAGTGCCGGCCTCTTGCTGGGAAGAGCTTTGAAGTCAGGTGACTGAGGTGTGAACTGAAACAGCAGCTGTGTGACCTTGAGTTTTAACCTTCTGCTAAACCTGTCTTTTGTAGCTTCCTTTTCCCACCATTTTAAGGAACATTTTCGTACATGTAGAAACCTGAAAGTGCTCTGAGAGCCTATATAATGATCTGCTATTGATATCCTGGGGATGAACCATTCAGAGGTATCAGCCTCTTAATATGTAATTTTTTTCTGTGTGTGCATGGGGGGGGGGGAGGCAGGAAGACTGACTGACAGGCAGACAGACTGACAGACAATGCTGTGGAGTTAGCTTTCTCCTTTCATCTTTACACAGGTCCTAGGATCAGACTGAAGGTACCCGGCTTGAGCAACACAGAGTCATCTCACTGGCTCCATATCCAAGCTTTTGATATTGCAATATAAAATCACCTGGGACACAGGCTAGCTATCCTGGGATATGTGTGGCCCACGGCTCATCATTTCAACCTGCCCGGATTCAGCCATTATCAATATTTTGCTCTACTTGTTACACAAAATGTATGTGCCTGTGTTGCCCTGTAACACACAGCCATAATTTAAAGGCTTCATACATCTCTCCAGATATTTTGGCCTGTATCACCTAAAAATAATGTTCTCCTACATAAGCAGAACACCAGAATCACACGCAAGGAACAGTAACAGTGACTTCCTGATGCTATCTCGCCATAGAGCCTGGGTATTCTAATGTCACCAAATATCCCTCAAGTTTCTTTACGGTGGTTTTAATTCTTCCAGTCAGGCTCCAATCTATTGCCATAAACCACATTTCTTATGCCTCTTAACATTTTTTTTTCTTCCTGCAAATTTTGTCTACCCATTTGTAAACAGCATTAGATTTGGAAGAATCTAGGGGAATCGTCCTGCAGAGCGTACCACTTCTTGGGCTCTTCTGATTGCTTGCTAGGGAATGAGTGTTAACTTTTTCTGGCCCTCGTGTTCCCTTCTGTGAAGTGACCAGAGTAGCTCCACGTAGTTTTTTTACATATGCAGTCAATGACAGGACTCCACCAACTAATGCTTGTAAAGTGCTCGGTACAGTGCCTGGGACACAGCTTCTACAAGTGTTGCTGTCGTCACCATAACAACTAGCTCTCTTTGGCTGTTATTACCACCGCCATCTTTAATCCCTGAAACTCCAAGGCATATTGAGCACAGACATTTTGACTAATTCATTCCTCGACCTTCTAGGATATCTTGCACTTGTCTTGCCCCCCCTTTTCTCTCTCTGTCTGTCTCTGTCTCTGTCTCTGTCTCTCTCTCTTTCTCTGTCTCTCTCCCTCTGTCTCTCTCCCTCTGTCTGTCTGTCTCTGTCTGTCTCTGTCTCTCTGTCTCTCTGTCTCTCTGTCTCTCTGTCTCTGTCTGTCTGTCTCTCTCTCTCTCTCTCTCTCTCTCTCTCTCTCTCTCTCTCTCCCTCTCTGTCTCTTTGTCAACCTAACTGGTGAATCTCAGCCAGACAAATCTCTTAACCCCCACCCCCAAGAACTAGATAGAGGGTAACCTTCTCCATCTTCTTCTGTAACCACAAGGTTATAACCTCCAAATGGCTCAGGCCACAGTGAGGCATCAGCCGGTGCCATAACCACCCAGGGAGGAAGGGGAAGCTTCGTCATTGCTGGTGCTGTGGTGACCTTGGTGCTGGGGCTGTCTGCGCACAGCTGCTGCAGTGCTGTGGAAGGGATGCTGGGGAAAGGAGATTAGCTGGCAAGGAAAGTGAGGAATGTGCTGCCAGAACTCTGGGCTCCCCGCCAGATGCTAATTATGATGGCCTGGGGGTGCCAGTGCCCCTGTCGGCCCGTGGAAGGAAGTGTGGGGGGCTGGCGGGAGTGGGAGAGGTGAAAGAAACAGGAAAGGTGACAGGGTCTGACAGGTTGGAGGAACACACTTGTTCCCCCCAGGGTCCACCCTCCCTGCAGACCCAGGCTGTCTGGGAGAAATTGTGGCTGTCACCATAGCAACAGCAGCAGCTGATGTGTGATGCGCAGTGTCTTTATTAGAGAACCCTGCTCAACCTTGTGCCAGCACTTTTCCATCTGAATCTCATTTCTTCAGCGCAAAAGGCTTCAGATAGCACTGGTGGGGCTGGGGGTGCAGTAGACGGGCTCATTCTTCCGTGGTTTTATTGAATTTCTGGGGGGATGCAGATGGAAGAGGAGCGGATTTGTATATGGCTGAGACATCATTTGAATATCCAAGCGGCCTCAGAATTCCCTTCAGTTACACACCGACTGCTGAAGCAGCATTCCCACTGCCTTCCAAAAGGTGCAAAGCACTGCACTCCCGGGGCGGGGGTAGGGTGGGATGGTAAGTCCAGGAGACCATGAACCTGGAAGTCTAGGCGAATCCCAAGTGTTGCAAAGTCCCACCTGTGTAGTCCTGGCTTTCTTATTGTTCCCTCATTATGCTTCAATGTCCTCATCTGTAAAATGTGGACACTTAAAAGAAAAACGTTGGCTGCTTCAGGGTCATGGTGAGAATTAAATGTACTCTGTGATGAGGGTGGTGTGAAGCCCAATACTGGGCCTCCCTGAGGTGCGCTGTGTGGTTGCTACTCTTGCTTCGGCTCTTCCCCTAGGGCTGCTCCTTTGGCTGGGGCTGTTCCTATTACTGCACAACTACAACTAGCACTCCACCACTGTCTTCGCTGTTGTTGTGGTAATAACGCTATCTGGCAAAGCGTTCCTGTGAGTCATTGGTAGCCAGTCCTTCCCCACAGAGGACAGCAGAGTGTTCAAACCCAACAGCACTTCAGTGAGAAGCTGGGATCCAAGACTGGGAAGACATAGATATTACACACATGCACATGGTGCTTCCAGTGGCAGACAATGACTGACTCATCAAACGGCTGGGGAAATCTAATGGGAGGAAGACTACTATTTATTATTTATTTAGAGACAAGATCTCTCTATGTAGTCTAGGCTAGCCTTAAACTCATGGTCCTCCTGCCTTAACCTCCCAAGTGCTGGTTTATGGGAGGTGACATTAAACACAGAAGTTAGAGGCAGGAGGCACCAAGCCCAGCTGGCTACTATTGTCTTTGAAACAGGATCTTAGGCAGGCGTTGAATTCAACATGTAGCCAAGCTTGGACTTCTGATCCTCCGGTCTACCTCCTGTGCTGGGATTACAGACGCATGTCACCTCACCTGGTTTATGTGGTGCTGGGGCTGGACTCAAGGCTTTGTGTATGCCACTCAGGCATTCGACAAGCTAGATCTTCTGCTCTGAATAGTTTTTTTTTTTTTTTCCAGAGAAAGAAAGCTTAGTTTTTAGCTAGTAGCTGTAAGATTCTTTTCTTAGATGGGCTTGCAGAGCTGATCTGTGAAGTAGCCCCTTTATTTTGTCCTGTGGGTTCATTCACATCGATTTCCTTTAAATCGATCCCCTTTAGACTGGTTAAGTGTGGTTCTGAAGGAAGCATACAGTACCGCGAAAAAAATGTGAAACTAGTATCGGGCTATGAGAGAAAACGTGAAAGTAAAAATAATGAAACCCTGTAGGATCTTTTAAGTCTGGCTGGGACTCTCTTTGGAGAGAAACAGGGAGACCGTGCTAAAAAAGGAAGCTAGCACATTGTAGAAGGTGTGAAAGCAAACTGTAATTTTCTCCACTAATCAGGACTGAAATGCATAGCAAGGGAGTGCTGCTTACCAAGGCATTTAGTGCTGTCAGGTCTCCAGGGCTGTCTCTGGCTAAAGCCACCACTGACATGAAGGAAGAGCAAAGGATGACTTTTCCTCAGGGGATGTGAAACATGAGCCAGAGCCCACTGGCCCTCAGTGCATCTGACTGTGGCCATGGAGCCAGATGAGGGAGTGCTCCAAGGGGAGGACACAGAATTACTGACGACAGTGGAGGAGGCCTCCTGAGGTTCCCCTCAGGCCATTCTACCCTACCCAGTTTGGAGTCACAGCATCCAGGGAGGAAGCTGAGTCACAGAGGCCTTATTAACTGCACTGAGCAAATGCAATTTCCTTCCCTAAGTGCAACCTCTGAAATACACAAGATTGTTGTTGAGCTTGTGGACAAAGACTGAAAGACAGGTGCAAAAGAAGTCCTCTTTTCCAGTCCAGAGCTTGTTGGGTATGAGTGTTGATATGTGTCAGGAGCACGAAGAACTCAAGACAGTTCAAAGCGATGGTGGTATTGATAATGAGTCTGGTTTTAAGAATAAAAAGTTGAGGGGCTGGAGAGATGGCTCAGAGGTTAAGAGCACTGACTGCTCTTCCAGAGGTCCTGAGTTCAATTCCCAGCAACCACATGGTGGCTCATAACCATCCTTTAGGGAACCTGGTGCCCTCTTCTGGTGTGCAGATATACATGGAAGCAGAATGTTGTATACATAATAAATAAATAAAATCTAAAAAAAAAGAATAAAAAGTTGATTTAAAAGCAAAAGAAGAAATACACGAACAAGTAGAAGGAGCACATAGAATAACAGCCATTATGTTAGAAGCAGGTCCTTCCCATGCACCAGCAGTTGAATCGTCACAATTCTAAGTTGGGAAATGTTGTCTCTGTCCTATGGACAAAGCCATTGCAAACTTTGGAGGTCCCAAGAGCTTGCCCACATGTAGTGGTTGTCTTAGTTAGGGTTTCTATTGCTGTGAAGAGACACCATGACCTTGGCAACTCTTGTAAAGAAACACATTTAATTGGGGCTGTCTTACAGTTTAGTCTATTATGGTCATGGCAGGAAGTGTGGTGGCATGCAGGCAGACATGGTACTAGAGAGGTATCTGAGAGTTCTACATCTATACCTGCAGGCAGCAGGAAGAGAATGAAACACACTCAAAGCCTGCCCCCAGTGACACTATTCCTCCAATAACACCACACAAACACCAACAAGGCCACACCTCCCAATAGTGTCAGTCCCTATGAGCCTATGAGGACATTCTCATTCAAACAACCACAGTGGAAGGATGACCAGAGTTCTCCATCCGTCCTTACCTGTCACATTGCTGTCATTCTGCAAAGTGACAGCCGCTCCTCTCACTGAAAGGGGAATCTATTTTCTCTTTTATTAGCCTTGTCTACGTGGACTGGGAATGCAGGGGAGAGATGGTGGGCTGGTTCCAAGCCTGGGCTGCAAAAGACCATACATGCTTTCATCTGCTCTTTGGGAACCTATCCAAGGCCAGGCCAGCTTCTCAGGAAGAAATGCCTGTTAGAGTGAAGTCCAATTCCAGCTGAGGCCTGGGCATTGACAGAACCCAGCCTATATCAGCAGACCTGCTATCTCCAGCCAGAAGCTGACCACAGATACATGAAGAAGTAAGCCCAGAGAAACCACCTCGCTGACCCACAGACTCACAAGTAATTAGGAGTCATGAAGGTTTAAGCCATTAAGTTTTGGACTGGTTTTGGTTAGTAAAAGCGAAAGATCAAGACAATTCAGTGAGTCAGTGCTAGAGTTTGGGCTCATCCCAGGTGTGCCCTTCCCTCCACACTGCTCTTTTAACACCACATTTCTCAGGAACACTCATGAAGTTTCCAATTTATTTACAACCACACTCATAGCTTTCCATCCAAGGAGAATTGAATGGAATAATGTCTTAAAATGTATGCTGGGGGTGGGGGAAGATGGTTTAGTGCATATGTTAAAAGCCAACACAGTGCTGTGTGCTTGTAATACTAGGACTGGAGAGTTGAAGACAAACAGATTCCTGGAGCACATTGGTCATCCAGCTTAGCCTAATCAACAAGCCCCAGATCCCATTGAGAGAAGAGACTCTGTTTTAGAAAACAAGGTGATAGCAGCTGAGGAGGAAGGAATTCTTGAGGTTGACTTTTGGTGTTCATATGAATACATACGTGGCACTTAAACTGAAACAGATGAACACATGCACACACATACCCACACAAAAGCACTACACACACACACACACACACACACACACACACACACAAGCACTATATATACATGCACACATACACATATATTATGTTGGCTTCTCATTCCAATCAGAATGCCCCCCCAACCTCTAAGTCTTGTCCACTAATATTACAATCTACATGCATGATGACATCTGGTGTGGGCCTGCTTCCCTTGGCTTGTGGGTATTTTTGTTCACCACCCTTCCCCCGTCAAACACATTTTCTCTGATGCAAAACTCTGCCTGCTTACAAATCTCCATCAGACCCTGGTGAATAAATCCTTTTCAGGAATTCTCACAGCCTATTCTTCTGGGAGAGTTGTTGGCTGGGCACCAAGCCCATCTTCTAACAGTTCCCTGCTTCCATTTATACCTCCTTCAAGAAAGAGATAATTCAGAAGGTTCACAGATAGCCAACCCATCAACAGTTCAAAGGAAGGACTTCTCCTTGGTCTGTTCTTTGGATACCTCTTAGCCCTTAGGATATCTTACATGAAATGAGTCTTAATCAACTGGGAGGGGGGCTAGGTCTAGTAGCTCCTGTTATGTGGTTTATGATGGGGGCCCTGGGCCATGCTTTATATATCAGGTTCACCACTGACCCAGGGACTAAACACTGGATAACTGATCCCAAATAGAAGCCATGGATGCCGAGGCTTGGCACATTAATTTGAGTTTTCAGGGTCACCCATCATCCACATTGGGGAACGAAGTGCAATTACCTATGCCTTGTGCATCTCTTTCCCATGCTGGTTTTAGTATGTGTCCTTCATTGTCATAAACTGTCACTCTGACTACAGTGGCTTTTCTGAGCTCTGCATGTTCTTACAGCTTGCCATCAAGCTAGAAAATGTTTTGGGGACTCTCTGACCTATCTTCTCACTCTCTCCTCTCTCTTCTCACTTTCTCTGCTGGAGTAAGTGAACCTGTTCGTCTACTTGTTTCTGGTTAAACGGTTCTGAGTACACTGGGATCATCTGTGATCTCACACTCTCTTCCAAGTGGCCCTTTGCAAATTTCTTCTGTCTATGGACATGATGCTGGTGATAATGATTTGCTCCAGCACAGTCTGTATTTTTGCAAAACTCTGCTATGTAAGCATGTTTGTATGAACACAGCATCGCTATGTTTGGCTTTATGCAAATAAGGGGAAGGCTCCTTAACCCATCCTCACAGCAATACAGCATGGATGTTCTATAACTTTCTCCAGCAGTTCTCTATTCTTGGCTACTGAAACTGTTTGACCTTGTTCTTATAAACCAAGTACCAATAGTGGTTCCTGAGTCTTTAGGCACTTCTGTCATTATTATCTTGAGACAAATTTCTACACATGAATTTCTCAATTAAAGAGGAATTTGGTCCCCAGATGTTGATGCAACTGGGGAGGTGATGGAGACTTTGAGAAGTCAGGAGGTCACTGGAGGGCATGGGTTGTAGTCCTGTATGGGCTTCGGCTTCTCTGCTTCCTCACTGCTGACTGAATATAACTAGCCTCCTCATCTAGTTATTCTAGCCGCCTTGCCTTTGCTTCTACAATGGACTGTTTGCTCTCATACTGTGATCCCAAATAATGCCTCCTTCCTTTAGTGTTTCTTCCAGGTATTTCGTCACAGCATAGGAAAGTAACTAATACAGAAGGTAAAGGGTGACAACCCTGGAAATATCAATAGGGTCCTGCAATTTGGAGAGAAGATGATGAGGAGAGGAATCACATAAAATGATTAATAAAAGATCCAGAGACTGATATTGGGGTTCAAGCTTCAAGCTAAAGATCAGAAAAGCAAAACAGGCAGCCACTAGCTCTTACCTCCACCTCAGGCTAAAAGGGCCATCCTCTCCTCAGTGTGGCTGGAGAATAAGTCTCTCCACCAAACGTCAGACAGCAGTCCTGTCTCCAACAAGCCTTAGACTGTAATCCCAGACTACTGCCTCTTCCTTTTATATCTCTCAAATCCTAGGATTAAAGGCGTGTGATCCCAAGTGCTGCGATCACCTTTGTGTGAGCTGTTTCTCTTTAGGACTGGGTCAGTTTCATGTAGCTCAGTGTGGCATTGAACTAGCAGAGTTCCATCTGCTTGTCCCTTGAGTCTTGAGATTAAAGGTGTGTGCCACCACAGCCTGGCTCTATAGCTAGCTAATATGGCTGCTGGGATTAAAGGTAACACCATTGCCTAGCTCTATTTTGGTTAGCTTTGCTTTCTGTACCCTCAGGCAAGCTTTAATAAATCATAAATAATATTTGAATCAGTAGAACCAGAGGTGGGAAGACTAGCAGCCCCTTGCTCTTGTCTAGGCCCAAGAGAGAGCCAAAAGGCACCTAAGTCTGGCACTAGTTAATTGAGAGGGTGCTTGCTATTACCATTGCCTTCTACAAAAGAGACTAGACAGAAGAGGAATCCAGAGAAAAACAACAGCTTTTGGGGAATGTGGCCTGTGTGGCAGGCAGAGATATCCTGCTGTCTACTTCCTCACCACACCTACTAAGCAGATGGAGGGTGGAGTCCCCCAAGTAAGTCTGGGAAGGGAACACCCATGGATGGCCAAGCCTACCAGGGATAGGGTTTAAAGAAACTGCAGAATCTCCTGTCTGTTCCTTCTGTCCCTGATGTAAGAATGAACAAATACAGTGTAATAGCAAGCACAGTCATTTATCTTCTACCTTTGTAAGTCATTAGATATTTCCAGAAATTCGAAATTCTGAAAACAGACTTAAATTTTTACTACTACTACCACTCCTGGGCTGGCCAGATGAAGGCACCCAATGCCAAGCCTGATAATTTGAGTTTAGTTCCTGAGACTGGACCCATCTGGTACAAGGAAAGGACTGACTCCCACAAATTGTTCTCTGCACATTTGCCCCCCCCCAAACACACCTAAAAAATATAACTTTTTAAATGAAAACTTAGATTTGGATTGAAAACAAAAGAATATACCAAAGTTTTTTGATAACCTGGAACTCATTCTGTAGACCAGGCTCGCTTCAAACTAACAGAGATCCACCTGCCTCTGCCTCTGCCTCCCAAGTGCTGGGATTAAAGGTGTGCACCACCTCTGCCTGGCCAGATTTAAATTTTCTAAAGGGATAAAAGTCAATTAAAACAAAGATTAAAATGACATACATAAATAAATATAGAGTATAGCAAAGCAGACAGCACTTGTATCAGAATACAGAAAGTATAGGGAATGTTAGAGAGTACAAGTTGACCAAATTATGACAGATCATGTCCATCAGTGAACTTGAAATTTAAAACCCCAAAAGGATCAAAATCAGATTTGATAAAGAGAAAAAAATCAGATTGACCCCCAAAAGTAAAAACCAGGGCTGGTGGGGCTAGAGAGATGGTACAGGTGTAAACAGCACATCTTAGCTGTTGCAGAGGACCTGAGTTCCATTTCCAGAAACTATGGCAGGAGGTCACAGCTGCCTGTAATTCCAGCTTTAAGAGATCTGTTTTGATCTCCAACAGCACCCAACACCTGCATACACACACACAACAATCAATCAATCAATCAAAAATAAATGAAATCTTTAAAACCAACAATGATAACAACAAAACTAGAGAGAAGGTTCAGTGATTAAGAGCACTCTGTTCTTGCAGAAGACCCAGGTTTGATTCCCAGCAAAAACACAAAGGGTGACAATCAACTGTAACTCTAGTTCCAGGGGATACGACACACCCTTTTGGTCTCCATTGGTGCCAGGCATACACATGGAAGATAGACATACATGTAGGCAAAACACATATACACATTTGAAAACAAAACAAAAGAGTAGTTGGGAGAGCCACTATTTAAAAATCAAAAACAAAACACAAAAACCAATAAAAGCTCCTGGGCTGGCCAGATGAAGGCACCCAATGCCAAGCCTGATAATTTGAGTTTAGTTCCTGAAACTGGACCCATCTGGTACAAGGAAAGGACTGACTCCCACAAGTTGTTCTCTGCACATTTGCCCCCCCCCCAAACACACCTAAAAAAATATAACTTTTTAAATGAAAACTTAGATTTGGATCGAAAACAAAAGAATATACCAAAGTTTTTTGATAAGACTGGGATTAAAAGTCTGAACAGGGATATAGCAGATAAAAGGTAACACAGAGCTAAGTTCTCAATGTAAGTATCAGATGAATTTGGATCCAAGACTAATGACGGCAACCAAGGCAAACAGGGACACTGGGTCAGGACAAAGAGGGTGGAACTCCAATGAAGAGGAAAGCACCGCAGCAATGACATGGTGTCCAGCAGACTCTAAGGACCAACTCCCAGCCAGTATTCAGGAAGGAAATTCAAAAGAAAGATTTGGAGGTGCTAAAGGTTTGTCTGTCTGTCTTACTTAATTACTTTGTAGCAGGTCTTGTATAGTCCAGGCTGACTTCAAACTTGCTATGTAGCCAAGGGTGACCTTTGAACTCCCTGCCTCCAGATGACTGGAGTGCACCATTACACCCAGTTTATGCCTATTGAGGATGTGACCCAGGACTTCCTGTATGCTAGGTAAGCCCTCAATAGACTGAGAACATTTCCATGGTGGATCATATCCATTCTGAATGTGGATATTTTTAAAGGTCAACTTTGTAGCTTAGTGTCAAGTACTTAATATACAACAGAGAACAACATCTTTTATGGACCTGTGGAACTTTTTATAGTAATGAAGGATATTAGTAGTGTAAAGAAAAGCCGGTCGGTGGTGGCGCACACCTTTAATCCCAGCACTCAGGAGGCAAAGGCAGGTGGATCTCTGTGAGTTTGAGACCAGCCTGGTCTACAAGAGTTAGTTCCAGGACAGGCTCCAAAGCCACAGAGAAACCCTGTCTCGAAAAACCAACCAACCAACCAACCAACCAACAAACAAAAAAACACAATGTAAAGAAAATCTTAACAAGATCCCCAAAGTAGAGATGGTATAATTCCCTTTCTAAGCATGATTCAAGAAACAAAGAAGTAACAAAATCAAAGAGGAAGGGATGGAAAAGATGGCTCAGTGGATAAGAGCACTTGTTGCTGTCACAGAAGACCCATTTTTGATTCCCGGAACCCACTTACATGCATATGTGCACATTATTAAAAATGAAAATAAATTTCAAAAAGGATAAATCTTGAGTTGGAGGATCAGAAAAAAGAGAAACAGTTCAAAAACTTATCACTAGGAACATGAAATGTAAGTACTATTCCAGAGCAAATGGGAAGACAATATTCTGCACAATAAAATTGGTAACTTTTTCGAGAAAAACACAAATAATTACCAGAATAAACACAAGATTTGATTTGTATTTGATCATTTTTTAAATGTGTGCATGAGCGTTTTGCCTGCATACATATCTGTGTACCACATGCATGCAGTGCCCATGAAGGCCAGAAGAGGACATAGGGGTTACAGACTTTTGAGCCACCATGTGGATGCTGGGAATTGAATCTGGCTCATGTGCAAGATCAGTTCTAGTTTCCTCAAGGGATGGGCCATTCTCCTTCTCCCCCTCTTCTTCTTCCTCCCCCTCCTTCTAACCTCCATTCCCCCTAAGCATCTCACTATGTATTCACGCCAGCTTTGAACCTGGAAGCCTTGTGCCTCAGCCTCTGAGAACTAGAATTGCAGGTGGGCACCACTGTGCCTGGCCTTGGATGATTTTTTCAAGGCTTGTAAGTATTTTGATTAAAAAAAAAACAAAAACAAAAACCCAAAAACTCGAGGGCCAGCAAGATGGCTTGGAGGTCAAGGTGCTTACATACAACCCTGAGATGTTTAAAAACAGAATTGTACTCTCTTGGACAATATCGATTACTAAGATATTTTATTCATTTATTTTTGTGTGTGGTAGGAGGGGGAGCACTCACATACCATGATATGTCTGTGGAGGTCAGGGAACAATTTAAGGGAGTGGTTCTTTCCTTCCACCACATGGGTTCCATGGACTGAACTCAAGCTCTCAGGCTTGGCAGCAAGCCCCTTTACCCATTGTGCCATTTCACCTGCCCAATATCTTTTTTTTTTTTTTAAGCTCTGTCAGTGCTGTGCTTTCACACTAATAGACATCTGTGAACATTACTCTGCTGGAGGGATTGTATTCTCTACAATGAGATAATGCTCTAGAGTCTAGAGTGCTCTGTGTACGTGTCCTCTTCCTCCACGGCGAACACTGCTGTTCTGGTTCTTTTACTTTTGTATTCTGCTTATTTTAGACATCCTTTGTCTCGTCTTTGCACGCCTCTGGTTCACTTTGCATTAGGAAGGCCTGGAAGTATGACAGAGCTGGCTATGAAAGGATCTAGTCTGCCCGGCTTTGTCTGTGCTGTTCCACTGGGTGGCCTCGTGTTTTGTCCTTCCTGAGGTCGACAGCCTCTGCCTGTCATTTGCAGCATGAATCATGCTGTCCTGTGCTGCCAGCGTTCTATTTTTTAAGGATTTGTCCATTTGTGCCTTAGTCTCAGACACACATCTTGGGCTGAGAGAGTTCAGAGCGACTGCAATCCTGAGAGAGGAAAATGCAGTTTCAACCCAGCTAATACCACTGAGAAGCTCAGGGTTCAGGATGATTCTCTAGCCTTTTCTAACTCTATCATTCTTGATTGACTTATTTAGCAAATGTCAGGAGGGTTTAGGTCAATTTTTAATACAAACTAAGAATTAAATGCACCCATGAATGCCCTTTAGGCATTACCAACCATTTCCCCGCCTCTGTCCCACTCCAGAGGAAGGGCTGGGCTGTTTGTATTCGGTTACCCAATTACCATTTATCAACACATACGTTTAAGCAATGAAAAAAAGAGAGAGCCAACAGAAGAAAGAAACAGTGCGGCTGGGAAACATTGAACATGAGGACTGGATGCCCATGGTCCTGTGGTTGGGAGTTTCTGAAGCAACAGCAGCTTGGGATGCATTCCCTGGGCAGTAGCCAAGCACTGGTGGCAAAAAGCTGCGTAGATTAGTTTTGATCACTGCCTGGCATTTCCCATTTACAGCTTACAGAAAGGCCACCCTGTAATTTGTATATCGTCTCTTTGAAGACTTACTTTTGACATTTGTATTAAATATTGTGCCACGTGATAACTTATTTAGCTGCCTTCTTATGTGTGCTGCAATTAGTTCTATTTAATTGGATTCTTTGTTCATCTTTCTACTTCTGTCATGACTTCCCCTTTCTTAAGTTCTTTCTTCTAAGTTAATTTCAATTATATGAGTAATACTTTGAAGGCTAAACTTCTAAGTTGATCTGGGTTGTCTTTCTCCCTCCACTGAAGTTCAGCGGTAGCCACTCCTGTGTGTGTGTGTGTGTGTGTGTGTGTGTGTGTGTGTGTGTGTGTGTGTATCAAGTGTATAGGTACTACACATGTGTGCAGAGACCAGAGGTTGCCTCTCTTAGTTTGTATTCTATTGCTGTGATAGAGATCACAATTAAAAGCAACTTGAAAAGGAAAGGGTATATTCAGCTTACATGTCCCTACTGCAGTACATTATTTGAGGGATGCCAAACTCAAGCAGGAACCTGAAGGCAGGAACTGAAGCAGAGACTATGGAGGAAACTTCTTACTGTCTTGGTTCTCATGGCTTGCTCAGTCTGCTTTTTCTTAAACCACTCAGGCCTACCCACATCAACCATTAATCAAGAAAATGTCCCAGTGAGTTGCCTACAGGCCAGTCTGCTAAAGACGGTTTCTCATTTTCTCCATTGAGCTTCCCTCTTCCCAGATAACTCTAACTGTGACAAATAGACACAAACAAACAAATGAACAACAACAACAACAAAAACCTAACCAGAATACTGACATCAGATGTCTTCCTTCTTCACTTGCGCCCCACCGTATTTTTTGAGACAGGGTCTTTCACTGAACCTAGAGCTCATCAATTCAATTTGGCAGCCTGGTCAGCAAACCCTGCCTCCTAGGACTACAGTCCTGCACAGCCACACATAGCTTTTTAAGTGGGGTGCTGGGGATTGAACTTATGTCTTCATATTTGTGAAGCACTAACTGAGCCATCTCTAAAGTATACTGGTTGCTTACTGACTATCTATTAATGATTTATCATTTACTTTTTAAAGGTTTGTTTTTATTTTATGTGTGGGTGTTTTGTCTGCATGTATGTCTGTACACCATGTGTATGCAGTGCCTAAGGTCAGAAGGAGGCATCCGATCCCCTTGAACTGGAGTTACTGAAGGTTGTAAGCCAATGTGTGGGTACTGGGAATGGAACCCAGGTACTCTGGAAAAGTAGCCAGGGCTCTCAACCACTGAGCCATCTCTTTAGATCCATCTAGCATTCATTTTAAAAATACAATATTAAAAAATTGTTTCAACTTGATTTTCCCCTCTCCCCCTTGATCTAGCTATGTGTCTGTTTTAAAACCTGGCATAAAGTTTCTTAGAATAGACATATCACAGATTTTATTGTGGTTTGACTGCTTTTATACAGCCAGGTAAGGTGAAGGATGTGTGACTTGCTCTGATCAGTGACTGCCATCCATGATATGGCAGGGTATCTCCTCCCATCTGCCTCCCTGTGCACCTAGTTTGGGTTCCTTTATGGAAGACACCGAGCAGAGGACTTGCCCCCTGTATTGGTACCTCGGATGGCCAGAGCATCACTGTCCACCAGAGCAGCAACACGTGTTGTTCCTCAGATGCTGGACTTCCGTTCCCAGCACCCACATGTTGGCTTAACAACCTCCAACAACTCAAATGTGGCTTCTATGAATATGGAACTCCAAGTTCAGCTTTACTTCATTTTTAAAGTTTCAAGGGCAGGGGTTATGTTTGTCTAGGGGTCTTAGACATTGCTTGTATGGGGATGAAAACTAGTCCAGGTGCTCTGGCCAACCCTACAAAGGAAAGTGAACAATGCTTAAAGGGCCAACAAATAGTTTCCCATAGAATAAAAGAATGTTTCAGGGATGGAGAGATGGCTCAGAGGTTAAGAGCACTGACTGCTCTTCCAGAGGTCCTAAAATCAATTCCCAGCAACCACTTGGTGGCTCACAACCACCTATAATGAGATCTGGTGCCCTCTTCTGGCCTGCAGGCATGCAGTTCAGTCCTATCTGAACTGTGGGAGGGGCCATTCCCTGGGCAAGGGATGCTTTGCTGCAATGAAGACCCTGTGTCTATTGTTGATCATTAGTGTGGCCTTCATTATTTTCTTCTGACTAAAGAGATAACGTAACCAGCTGCTTCAAGCTCCCACGCCTGTGAATTCCCCCACTACGATGGACTGTGAGCTCAAAGAAATCCTTTCTCTCTTGAATTGCTGTTTTCTGAGTTTTGTTTGTTTGGTTTTTAAATCACAGCAACAGAAAAGAAACCAAGACACTGCCCGATTAAAGTTGGGTATATTCACTCTTAAACATCTTCCAAATTTATCAAGAAGCATTGCCAATTCACAATTGTGGGATGGATTGTTGTAATCTTCTACATTTGGTGTGGAAGAGTTTTCAGTTAGCTATGGGAAATTGTTCCTGCCGTGCCAGATGGTGCTCCAGAAATGCAGACTCATCGGGATCTCCAAACAGGAGGGAGACTGATGTTTCCCTCTCTATTGCTTCATCCCACCGTATGATGTATACTCAAAATATCTGCGCGGCTGTCAGGAGCAGACTAGAAAGTGTCATGGATACAGTTGCTAAAACTGTTCAGTGTGTATGTACAATGCTATGAGTCACCACCAATGTATGGAACCTGTGAAAGGAATACAAGGCAGTGAACACAGGGATGCTGGGACTATGCCAGCGTTCGTTGCTTGAATTGTGCATGGATTTCACAAAGACTCGTGGAACTGTCAGTTCCAATTCAAGATTTTCTTGAAACAAAAAGACTTGTTTTGCCAGGTATTTAACAGTCAAAGACAGAAAATGACAGTGATTTCTGTTTTTTGTTTGTTTGTTTGTTTTTGTTTTTTGTCGATATCACAGTGTATATGAAGAAGGTAAACATGAAGTTCAAAAGGGAAAAAAATGAACTTTTGCCCTACATAGAAAGGGATTGAAACTTATATTAAAACCTAACTTTTCATGATGCAAATTGGTTAGTATGATTTTGTGCACTTTCAAACACAAATCCAGGGCTGGAGAGATGGCTTAGTGGTTAAGAGCACTGGTGCCCTGCCTGAGGATCCAGATTCCCAGCACCCACATGGCAACTCACAATTGTCTGTAAGAGGTCTAGGGAATCCAACACCCTCTTCTGTCCTCCACAGGCACTGCACACATGTAGTACACAGACAGACATGAGGACAAAACACCCAGATAAAATAAGTAAATAAATAAATCCTTTAAAACAACAACAACAACAACAACCCATGAAGCTATATGCATAACATTTTTAGTGGTGATGGCCAGTCAGTATGTAAATTTTCTGCAGAATCAACAAACATTTGAAGAACATATTTCTGGTATTAACAAGCTTTGATGGGAGGCAGAGGCAGGCCTCTGTGAGTTTGAGGCCAGTCTGATCTACAGAGCATGTTCCAGGACAGCTAGGGATATGCAGAGAAACTCTTGAAAAAAACTGGAAAAACAAACAAACAAACAAGCTTTGAGTTATTTTTCAGTGTATATAAATTCCCTTGCACCCCATGCTCTCAATGCTGATACAGTGGGTTGAGATAGTTTTAAAACTGATGAAACAGACAAGCTTTTGCTTCAAGGTCAAACAATTGTGACAAAGATCACTATGGAGGAGATACATATTAGAAAGTCAAAGCCACTTGACAATACTTCACTAATGGGAAGATGTGTCCATGTGTCTAGAATAACATGGTTATGCCATTCTTTTTCAACTGCGACTACCAATGTAGATCATACATCTCCAATGGAAGTTTAGCAGCAGAATTCAACTGTTTTTAAGAGTTTAAAAAAAAATCATCCTTGGTTTCAAAGACTTGAAAGAGCAGCAGAGAGGAACATACCACTGCATAATTTTTATATTGATCACATGTTGCCATGGAATTTTAGAAGTCCTGGGTGCAATAAAAATCTTAAATTAGTTTCATGTGTTTCTATTATTGAAAAACACACAGCTACTAAACACTTAAAAATTACATGTGCTGGGCCGGGGTTGTGATTCAGTGGTAAAAATTTATCTAGCTTGCTGAAGACCCTGGGTTTGATCTTTAGCACTGCAAAATGAATGACTGACTGAATGAATGAGTTTTCATTTTATTCCACAGTGTAAAGCTAAAATCACTTCCCTTGTTATTAATGCCTCTTTCTTGGGAGAATCAGCTCCTGAGATTAGGTCTAACAAGAGCTCCTTGTAAGACACTAGACTTCCATCCTCAAACTGAAGGATCTACAAGTATCCAAGCATCTGGTGGTGGACCTGAGCCTATGACTCCTGGGACTTGACCCTGCAGCAAGTAGAGCCAAGACAGTGCTATCGGCCACTGTACTATACGGCAGAATTTCTGGTTCAGAAGTGTGGCTAAGCAGATGTGCCAAACCCCAAAGCCCAGTGAGATAGGTAAGTCTCCACAGGGAACAGAACGATAGAGGCTGGAAGGCAGGGGATGTGGGAAAGGGAAATACCGTGTTGTGGAGGATGAAGTCCTGGGGCAGGGGTACCCAAGGCAGCCAGACAGAGATCCAGGGACAGGTTAGGGCTGTATGCTTGCCCTGATCAGCAGTGCTGAGAAAACATCCTCTTGTGTTTGGGAGTGAGTACCTCGGTTAATTAATGAAAAAGACTCTCAGAGGCCACTGTTGTCATGGCAACCATGAAAGGACTAGTGGGGATTTGTACAGACAGACAAAAGGAAAGGAGCAACAAGTGTTACCTCCCCCTCTTTTATGGAGATGGGCGTTTCCTCATCCCACCTCCTCTGTAGAGCAGGCTAAAGGGCTGTGTGAATGGAATGATTCTGTCCTTATTCAAGAGGGACTGAGAGGCTTGAATGCTCAGTCTGACTATATTCAGGTTTGAGTAAGGATTCAGGCTTGTGACAGGCCTCCTGTAACCCCGCCTTCTGCCCTAGTTCCAAGGTCACTCACTCCCCCTCTTTCCTCCACCTGCATCCTCGTTCCAACACCTCATACAGGACAGAGTGTTCTTCTTAAGAGGTTGGACGTGGTTCATGAACCCTGGTCTGGTGACCATATACTGCCCACTTCATGCTGCTCACACCCTGCCTTGTCAATGGCACTTGAGGGTAGAGGCTTCTAGGCTCCCTTGGGGAGTAACCACACACCTGTAACAAAATACCTTGATCCCTTGGTACCTTACTACCTGCCTAAGATGTTCCTTTGTAACACTCTGTTCTGCCAGCCTTTTCACCATGGTATCTTTGCTACAGTGTGTGCCCATGTGCCTACTCTAACAGGAAAGCCAAAGTCACAGATGCCAGCTTAGGCAGGTCCTCTGTGGTGTTCACCAGGCCTGGAAAAATCTCAAACAGACCTAGTCAAACACAATGTACAAATACAGTGTTTTGAAGCTTTTAGCTTAATCGATAGTATTGAATTGAGTTATTTGCTCCTAAGCAGTCTCTCCCATTAACTTGTCCAAGAGACTAGCTTATTTGGCCACCTTGTTCTGACTGAATTCCAGGGGGGTAAGGATGTTTGTATATATCACTTGATGTATTCCTGGCACATAGTAGGTTCTCAACAAATAATCACTGAATAAATAGAAAAATGTTAATTCTGCCTCTTAAGAGATATGTATACATATTATCAATGGCAAGTATCAGGGTTTACAGTCAATACTCAGGCTATATCTCACCAGAATAACCTAGTGGGTTACTATAGGTTACTGTTAAGTGAGAGATGACCTTGCCAATAATTGACTTAAGAAATTCCTTCATAGAAACAAGTGGAAATACATGAAACCAGGGTCCCCTTCCCATTTTGGTGGGCTTTGCTTCTGGTCTGTCTTGCAGCATTCCTGCTGGTTAGCAGCCAATAACCAAAGCATGCCACGATGACCAGCAGACCCTCCGCTAGCCTTTTCTCTGATTCTCTTTCCCTCTGACCTCCCCATGCATGGGCTGTAAGGAGCCACTGCTTTCTATGACACTGTGAATTGCACTGGTGAGTAGCAGAATGGCCAGGTGAGTCACTGCCAAGCTGTTTGGAGATGGACGTGTGTGTGTGTGTGTGTGTGTGTGTGTGTGTGTGTGTGTGTGTGTGTGTGGCCAGAGAAAAAACACCTTTAGGAGGGGATGTCTCCATGGGGGTATGGGCGTCTCTGGGTCTTAGGGGCTGAATTTCAAGTCTTTGATTTCAACCCCATTCAACGTGTCAGGATTGGGAGTGGCTGCTCCCTCTGTTTACTCAGCACACAGCAGGCACCTCAGGTTGCAAGGACAGACCCATACCCCCACTGTGAGATACACTACCTGTTCCATTCCTCAGGTAGGGGGGTATCTTGAGATCCAGGACACCTGGCTTCTAGGCCGGGCTCTGCCACTAGTTGCATGACTTTAGGCAAATCACATCACCTCTCTGGGCCTCAGTTTCCACACCTGAGAAATGAAGGGACTGCAGGTTAGTCATTTGCCACTGAGTACCCATCCCCCACCCCAAACACAGCCCTAGCATGTTTCCCCGTGAAAGTCATGCACAGCATGCAACTCCTGGTGCAACCTTGGCCTGTGTCCCTTTCCTTCAAGAAAGCCAACTGTAACAAAGGGAAGGATGATACTTAAAAATAACCCATCTTGGGGCTGGAGAGATGGCTCAGAGGTTAAGAGCACTGGCTGCTCATCCAGAGGTCCTGAGTTCAATTCCCAGTAACCACATGATGGCTCACAACCATCTGTAATGAGATCTGGTGCCCTTTTATGGCCTGCAGGGACACATGCAGACAGAACACTGTGTACATAATAAATAAATCTTAAAAAAAATAACCTGTCTTTGGTAGGCTCTAGCTCAGTTATAAGAGCACTTTTCTACTGTGTGCAAGGCCCAAGGTTTGGTCCTCAATATCATGAAAAACAAAACCCCTCAAACTTAGTATTTTGACTACATTACAGTTACACTTACTGAGGATTTAAATGTATAGTTTTAGTGTAAAGAAGGGAGAGAGGGGAGGAGCGAAGGAGGGAGATAGACAGGCAGACAGTGACAGAGAGACAGACTGAGAGAGAGAACGTGGTTGGGGAGGAAGGAGATGCTGCCAGGCACGAAGCTTTGGAAGTTGCTGGACTGCAGAACATGACAGCTGGTTTTGAGGGTCCCAGGGCAAGCAGCTGAGTGCAGTGGATAAGCAGTTGGCCTTTAGAAACAGACAACTCAGTTTAAGATCTTAGCTGCCAGGCAAGTGATAATTTAATACTAACATTAAAGACCAATTTTATACAAGTCCCCTGTCTTCATTTCTTTTCCTGTTGCTGTGATAAAATACTTGAACATTGTGATGGAGTCACAGGGGAAGAAGCCTGGGGGCACTGGTCAGGCTGCATCCATAGTTCAGGGCAGAGATGGCTCAGTGTGAGGACACACACCTTTAACCCTAGTGCTATAGAGGAAGAGGCAGGTGGATTTCTATGAGTTTAAGGCCAGCTTAGTCTATGCAATGAGTTCCAGGACAGCTAAGGATATATATATATATATATATATATATATATATATATATATATCCTATAATAAAATACAACAAACTATGACAACAAAAATCCAGTAACCACTGCAGCCCCTAAATGCAAACCAATGTCAGCTCCTGTACAATGGAGAAACACAAATCTGTACCCATGCTTTAGGAAGATGATGAGATAGTACGCTGTCCCTGGTACAGCCATTTTCATGGCTCATTTGGGCTCACTAGAGACTCCACTGCAGAACTCGGCTCATCTGGTTCATAGGTTTCAGGAGTCACATTATGCAATTGCTCCTTTTGTGAATCATACTGACAACTACAGAACCAGGTATTTTTCTAAGGTCCTGTCTAACATCAGGCTGTTGGGACATTGCCTGATGTCACCCGTACCTGATTCTCTTTTTGACATTACTGTCTAAGAGAAATGTCACTTAGCTATGTCCATTGATTGAGCTGTCAGAAATTAAATCCTTTAGCTGTTGCCTTCTTGAAGAAAGGGTATCACTTTTTAAAAACTTAAGGTGCTGGACAGATGACTCAGCAGTTGAGAGTGCTGACAACCCTTCTAGAGTACCTAGGTTTAATTACCAGCACCCACAAGTAGGCTCACATAACCATCTATAACTCCAGCTCTAGAGGATTCAACCCCCTCTTCATGGTGCACAGACATACATAGTGCACCGGCAAAACAATCACTCACACGCTTTAAAATTTAAAACAAACAAAACAGTAATCAGAGCTCATGTGGGGGACATGGCTGTAACTGCAGCACTGAAGACGCTGAGGCAGGAGAATCTTGTTCTAGGCCAAGTGCTAACTTATCTCAAAAAGACCAGCAGCAAAACCAAACAACATAAAAATAACAACCACTTCATGAACGGCTGAAAGACTGAAAGAAACTAGTCTTGTCTGCTGATTCCTTTAAGCATGAAAAATTTGGTTTTTCTTGTCTCATGTGATAAATGCTCACACAAACTCTGAAAACAAAGGGCTAGGGATGCAGCTAGTTGCTAGAGTGTTTATTTGCCATACATGAAGTCCTGGGTTCAATCCCTAGCCCCAAATAAACTGGGTGTGGTAGCTCACACTAGTAATCCCAGCCCTTGGGAGGAGGCAGAAGAATCAGAAGTTCAAGGTCATCCTTGACTACATAGTGAGTTCAGGCTAGGTTTGGCTATATGAGACCCTGCTCCAAGAAATAAAAACACTAAAAAACAAAACAAACCTAAAATTTGAAGTGGAAATATTAAAAATATTGCCAGTATTCTCTTTATTTTATTGCAGCAGGAGACAGAGGCTAGCAACTCCTTCTGGCTATTATGCGAGGCTGTTCTGCCAGGCTGCTCTCTGGGCCAGCATTCCGTTTGCAGATCCTCACAGTTCCTTTCCTTTCAAACCGCTGCAGTCTGGCATCTGCTGCCTCCGCTCCAGTAATGTGGCTTCCAGTAACACCATCAAGATCCTGTAGCTGCCAAATTTGGCAGACAGTTTCTATCCTCATTTTACTTGCTTTCCTGATGCTAAAGCCTAAAACCATTTGAATGTCTGCTCAGTGAGTTTGAATTTATTATTCTTATATAAGCAACAAGACAAAGGAGTCTTTAAAACAAGGGAATGACTCTAAAAATAGCCAGTGCTTCAGTTTTTCCAAGATGACCATCTCAAAAGAGACCAAATATGACGAACAGCATTTAAGAGAACAAGGACTCAGCCAGTCATGGTGGCATACATCTGTCATCCCAGCTCTTTGGAGGTTCAGGCAGGAGGATCACCAGTTTGAGGTCAGCCTGAGCTACACAGCAGCACCTCATCTCAAGGACAGAAGGGCTGGCATGAAGCTCAGTGTTTACCCAACATGAGAACGCCCCTGCACTGCAATGGGGAGGGAAGGAGGGAGCCAAGGAGGGAGGCAGAGAGATAAGGAAGCAGGCAGGAAGGGAGGGAGAATTCCAGAAATTCATTTGTTTTAACATGTTTTTTTGTTTTGTTTTGTTTTGAGACAGGGTTTCTCTATGTGGCTTTGTAGACCAGGCTGGCCTCCAATTCACAGAGATCCGCCTCCCTCTGCCTCCCAAGTGCTGGGATTAAAGGCATGCGCCACCACTGCCTGGCTTGTTTCAACATCTTAAAACAAGATTTATTTTATGTGTCTGAGTGCATATGCTATGTATGACCCTGGAGGCCAAAAGAGGGGTTGGATTCCCTAGAGCTGGAGCTGTGGGTGGTTGTGAGTCACCTGAAGTGGGTGCTGGGAGCCAAACTCAGATCAATTGGAAAAGCAGGAAGTGTGCTTAACCACTGAGTCATCTCCCCAGTCCCCAGACTAATTTGTTTAATCATTCACCTGTACACACACACACACACACAGAGAGAGAGAGAGACGGGGGGGAGAGAGAGAGAGAGAGAGAGAGAGAGAGAGAGAGAGAGAGAGAGAGAGAGAGAGGAGAATACATACAATGTGCCAGGCATTATACAAGATGTTGAGAATGCAAAGGGCAAAGCAAACTAACAGATTTCAGAGCATATCCCAATTAGGCTTAAGACAGCTGATTCTGAATTAAGAACCCTATTGGCATGTAACATTCATACAGAAAACACACATGTGGTTGATTTTCGAAAACAGAACGCACTGATTATTAGTAGCACCTGAATACAGACAGTGTATGAACAGCCTCCCAGAATCCCCTCTGGGTTCCCTTGCAGACCCTTGATCCTCTCAACAGTAAGTACTTGAATTCTGTATAGTTAAAATCATTAGGAATATATCCTGTGGGCTGTAGAGATGGCTCAGTGGTTAAAAGCACTGGCTGCTCTTCTAGAGGACAGGGTTCAATTCCCAGTACCCACATGTAGCTCACACTGTCTGTAACTCCAGTTCCAGGGGATCTGACACCTTCACACCAATGCACATTAAATAAATAAATAAATAAATAAATATATTCCTGATGAACCCCTGCCTTTGTTCAATGTTATTGGGGAGATTTGTGGACTGGAGTGTATTGATGTAGACCATACATTCTTCTTATTGTGGATTCTCTCTGCCTCTCTACTTGGGAACTTTCCACAGTAATTACATTCTCCCTTCAGGAACATTGCCCCCCCCTTTGATTTTTTTTAAAAAGAAATTTGTTTATTTACTTATTTATTTAGTGTATGTTGCATGAATGTGGATATATGGATGTGTATGCCTCTAAACATACATAGGAAAGCCAGAGGAGCATACCTCTTTCTACCTTCTTCCTTGAAGACAATGTCTCTCCATCATATATTTTGGTTGTAGGACATAAAGAAATCAGTTTGGAACTAACTGGGAAACTTCTTCCCTGCTGGCTAACTTTCATAGTGGTGGAAGGTGCTCTGAATCCCACCAGGGGGAAAAAGACATTAGTGTCCTTGCCTAGCACTGGACCCTTCCAGGAAATATCTGTGCATGGGTACAATAGTGACATGAAGGTAATGGGAGTTAACCAACCACTTTCTGATTGGCTTTGAGGGAAATCATGACTGATCCTGTAAACATGATCAAAAGCTCATGACTGGGAGGTCATAGGCCTTAGGGGAAATGAAATCTGTGCTTTAATGGGGTTTAAACTCTGTTGGCAGTGGTGGTACGGCTACACAGAGACCAAATAGTACACAGGCTCTCAAGCAGGATGCCCTTTTATTTTTGCTATGCTGGAATGGAATACAGGACATCTGTGTGCTTAACAGGTGTTCAACAAAAACCCCAGGTCTTTAATATAATTTTTAAAATGTAATTTTTTAAAAAGAAGAAGCTGTGTGGGAGGGAGGAAGGGAGAGCTAGGAAGATGATTCAGTCAGCGAAGTGCTTGCCATGCCAGCATGAGGAACCATGTAAAAGGCAGGTGTGGTGGTGTGCACCTGTAACCCTAGTGCTGGTTGGGGCAGAGACAGGCCAATCCCTAGTATTTGCTGGTTAGCCAGTCTAGCCAAATCGGTGAGCTCCAGAATTGGTGAGAGACCCTGTCTCAAAAAACAATATGGAGAGCAACAGAGGAAGACACCCAGCATCAACCTCCAGCCTCCACGTACATACACACATGTACAACACATGGAATTTCCAAAACATTCGTAAAGAAGTTGGTACTGTAAAGCAAATTAACCTGGCTATGGTGATAAGACACAAGAGTGGGGGGTAAGTTTAGATTGAGGACCTCCTCAAAGAGATGATACTCGAACCAGGAACAAAACAACAACACAGTCCAGACACAGGAAATATGAGATTGTGAGGACTTTAAGGCAAGAACAAGCATGCTACAATCAAGAAGAGTCTGCTAGGACTGAGTGTAGTCCAGTGGGAGGGCACTCATCTAGTGTGCACAAAACACTAAATTCAATCCCCAGCACTGACAATGAGGACTAGCCAGGGAGCCACTGTGCTTGGAACCTCCTCAGAGGAGCATAGTTAAGTCAGTGAACCTGACAGGGGCCAAGTCTTCCCAGGACTGTTGACCACACTGAGGAGTCTGTGGTGCATTTTCTTGGGTTGATGATTGATATGGGAGGGCACAGCCCATTTCTGTGGTCAGTGCTACCCCTGGACTGATAGTCCTGGGTGCTATAAGATCGCAGGCTGAGCAAGCCAGTAATCAGTGTTCCTCAATTTCCTTTGCTTCAGTTCCTGCCTCCAGATTCCTGCTTTGAGTTCCTGTCCTGACTTCCCTATATGATGCGCTATCAACTGCAGGCTGGAATAAACCCTTTCCTCCCAAAGTTGCTTTTGGACATGATGTAGACAGTTCTCTGGAGGAATGTGTCCTATCATGGGTTATCACAGCAGTAGAAACCCTAATTAAGACAGCTTCTAACATCCACATCAGATGGTAAGTGAGAAGTGGGCAAGAGATCAGTGATGAAAATGTACTGGAGACACTTCATAGTTAAGGTTAATCATTTCATGTGACACATATTTTACCACAATTAAAATAACACTTTTGGGCCAGTGAGATGGCTTAGTGGGTCAAGGTACCTGCCACCAAACACAAGGACCTGAGTTTGATAGCCAGAACCCATATGGTGGAGGAGGGGAATAGTTTTTGAAAGTTGCCCTCTGACCTTCACATGCAAGAGCAGTGGTCACAAGGAGAGCAGTCTCCCTCTTGCAGCAGATAGCTAACTAGTTCCAGAGGTGAGTGGAGCAGGGGCTAGATTAAGAGAGTGACTGAGGAGATCTGTGGTCCAGCATGGTGGCATACACTTGTAATCCAAGGAAGGATATGATATGACAGGGGAATCATGAGTTGGAGGCCAGCCAACTCATATGGGATACCTACCAGGTTGAAGCCAACTGGGGCTACATAGAAAGTCCCTGATTCAAGAAAGCAAAGACATATGGATTTGTGATTTAATTAAAAGTATTTAGAAGAATTTGATTTATTTAGAGTGAAACTGGATGTTTTAAAACTCCAGGTTAATAACCCCTTAAGTTTGTAAATTGTGTTTAAGCGTTAAACAGTTATCTGATAGAATTATAAGCTGACTTTGTCAGCTATCTGAAACACTTCAGAGTCTTAAATTTGTAGTTGTAGCTAAAATGCCAATGCCAGGGAGATATTCATTCACAAAATTGGTAAATGATGTTAATATTTTGGAGAATTCACTGGTTCAAATTTACAAACTACCTTGGCTGCATTTAAGAACAAATAAAAAAAAGTCATTGTTTAGCTTTAGACAAGATCACTGAATTTATATATGTAACAATGGAATCTGAGAATTATGTAAAAGGTCTAGGAGGGACTGAGGTTTTAGATCCATGGTTTCAGTAAATTGGGCACTGGTTAGAATGTAGGTAACTGTGAGTGTATTTGTTGATGGCCTGAGGCTCAGTGTCACGTATCAACTGCCATGTCTGCTGTCTGCAAGACTCCTATGCCAGTCTCAAGGTTTCACTTTCTGCATTTTTCAATTTGATGTCTACTCCTCACAACCCCCTCACATGTCACCAAAATGACATATAAAAGTATACGTATATCCATATACATTTTTACATATGAGTCCATCATTAACCCCAAATAGGAAAGAGAACTGTGAACAGATCAGAGGTTCCCACAAAACTACAGTGGGAAACATGGTGTTGAACAGTCCTGGATCTTCTTCCCAAGGAGACCTCTGGGAAAGCCAAGGTGAGATGTGCACCCACATGAGAGTGAGGTCTTTCTCCCCGGGCCTCTGTTAAGCTAATCAATTACAAGGCTGCTTGTGTCCTGGCTGGGTCAGATACTGTCCTTCTTCTGCCTGCTAAAGCCAGGAGAATTAGGCTAATTTTTGAACAAAGGAATATATAATTTGCTTGAGGAAAGGTTCTGAACTTGAAGATTGGTCAGGATTGGGAAGTAAACTCTGTCTTTTCTGTCTCCTCCGTGTGTGTGTGTGTGTGTGTGTGTGTGTGTGTGTGTGTGTGTGTGTAAAATCTGCAATGAGAATTTTATCAGGTTTTTAATGTTGGAGTTAGGGCAAGGAAAGACCTGAGTTCAGGTGTGATGGTCTTTAATCTTGGAAGGTAGGGATAAGTATCCAGAGGATGCATCAGACCAAATAAATTCAAATCTGAGGTAGGATCAGAGATGTATATTTGAGAGCTACTATAGTCTAGACGAATAAAAACAGAAGTAAGGGAACAGAGAGATGACTCATTAGTTAAGAGTATTTGCTGCTTTGCAGAGGATCTGTGTTCAGTTCCCAACACCCACATGGGGGGTTCACAACTTTCTGTAACTAAACTTCCAGGGTTCCTGCTGGAGCCCTCATCTGGCCTCTGGGGGTACTGTACTCACATTGTGCATAGACAAACATGCAAGCAACACACTCATATACCTAAAAATAAATCTCTAAAAACTGGAAGAAGAAGAAAAAAACCCAACCCCCAAACCTAGAAATAAATAAAATTTATGAGCAGAAACACTGACTACAATAACTGTAGCTGGGCTAAATATCACCATTAAAATAACTCAAGTGACATTGCTGAGATTCAAGTTTCATCTTTTAGGTCTCTTACCTCAGCATTGTCTCTGTCCTGAATCTCCCATGACTTCAAGATTTTCACAATAAACAGTGTCCTTGAACCCTCTTAAGTTCATGTTAAGGGGGAAAGAATTTGAATTTGTCCCGGAAAGTCAGAGTTCCATAGGATTTTTTTTTTTTAAATTATGATCATATGTTTTCCCCTGAAACAATTACTATGACCAGGAACTTTGATTATCCAGGCCTAAGTTTTATGCATACATACTCCTTTCCCTGAGCATAAAGAGTAGTCATGTCTACCAGAAATACATAGGATGAGATTGTTGGGGAGAGGAGGTACCTCAACAACAACAACAAAAAGCTACTAGCAGAAGTAGAGAATGAATGCAAACTGGGCAGAAAAAAAAAAGCTGATGAAATTGAAATGTAGTCATCCTTTTAGTGTCATAGATTAGAGACCTGAACTCAAGTCCTCTGGAAGAGCAGTAAGTGGACTTAACAACTGAAGTGCCTCTCCTGTTCCCCTTCCACACACTTTGAATCATCTCTAGATTGCTCAAAATAGCTAAGGTAATATCAATGTTGTAAATAACAGTTGATACACTGCATTGTCTAGAAAATAATAAGAACAAATATGTACATATCCAGTGTCAAAAATTCTTTTTCAAATATTTTCAATCTAGATGGTTTTGGATGAGGAATGTGTAGATAGAAGAGATTTAATGCATCATAAATGAAACAAAACTAAACCAAAGTGGGTTAGGTTGAAAGTAGTATATCTAAAAGTTAAAAACACACAAGTACCATTACACAGAGCAGATTGCGTTTATGTACTTAGGAAAATATATACATAATAATATGTTATTACATATATCATATATATGTAATATATTACATGTATATACATATAATGACAATTGTTGTAAGAGGCTATGAATTCAAAAGAGCAAGGAGGGATATGGGGGAGGATTTAGAGAGAGGAAAGGGAAGGGGGAAATGATGTAATTATATTATAATCTCAAAGAAAAAAATAATTTTAAAATGTGAAAAATTATCTGAAAGCTGGGGGCTGGAGAGATGGTTCAGTGGTTAAGTGGACTTATTGCTTTTTCAGAGGGTTTTATTTCCAGCATCCATATCAGATGGTTCATAACTGTCTGTAACTCCAGCTCCAGGATCCTGCATCTCTGGCCTCTGAGGGCACCTGCACTCATGTGCACATACCCATATGCAGATACATACTAACATATAATTAAAAACAATAAAAACAAATCTTAACATCTTATATATAGGGCTGTGGAGATAGCTCAGTGGTTAAGAGTGATTACTGCTCTTTCAGAAGACCCAGGTGTGGTTCCTAACACTGAGCTGCTTCGTCCTTTAGTAAAGCATCCACACCCGCTGCCAAAGCCTCCTACATCGAGTTCAATTTCCTGGTGTCTTATTCTCAGTACTGAATGTCCCATTATGCCAGTTTGTCTTTCCAAGCCACTGACCGCAGGATGTTGACACACCACTTGAAATGAAAGATAACATTTCTTCCCGTCTCCAACAATGACAAGGGCCAGGCCTGTGATGTTTCTGTCGCTGTTAATGCTATACAGAAACTGTAACACCTCTTTCCTTCCAATTATTCTCATGAGTATTGTCCCCACTGGACAGCTAGTGCGCGCTAGTGTGCAGAAGCATGCGTCATGCCACTCGTTGCTTCACAGAGTACACGGAAAGGGCTCACACTATGGAAAGGAGGGGGCGCTAGCAATCTTCATCATTGTCCATGCCTGCAAACTGTTAACAGGAACCACCCCTAGCAAGTGCAGCACTTGGCATCTTAGCACTCAGTAGTCAAGTGAGGTCGAGGGCACCCCTGCATTCATGCCCTTTGTTTTAGCACCCTTCCAGACTCTGAGCTTCTGGCCACGTGGCTTGCTGAGGCCCAATGAGATGGTAGCAGATTCAACCGTCCAGAGATCATGGGTGGTGTGTATTTATGGTTTGCGCACATGAGTGTGCATGCCCATGTGTCTGCATGCAGAGACCAAAACAGGATGCTGATGTCTTCTTCTATAGTTCTCTGTGTTATTGCCTTGAAACAGAGTCTCTCTGGGTCAGATGGCCTATTAGGCCACACTGGCTTGCCAGCAAGCCCTGGGAAACCACCTGTCTCCCAGTGCTGGGGTTACAGACACATGCAGCCATGCCTGGCTTCTCTAACATGGGTGCTATGGTTCAATCTCATGTCCTTATGCTTTCAGAGTAAGGCTCTTGCCCCTCCTGAGAAGGCATCTCTCCAAGCCCAGTGCAGAGATTTGAAAAGCTCTTGTGTGTCTTTGCCACTGCGTCTTTACTGTATGAACATGTTTTGGCCTAACCCATGGATTGGAGTTGAACCGCTACATCTATCTTAGCCGACTCTGCCCTAAAGAGAATTCAGCCAAAACCATGTGAGATACAGGTATGACCCACAGCTATGGGCAGACTTTGTGACCAAGTGACCTTTGGGTTTGCAGAGGGCCTTGTTTTAAGGAAGGGTCTATGCTTGACTTAATGCTGCCTGAGCATCATATTGAAAGTCTTAATCATTTTTGAATAAGGGGACTTCATTTTACCTTGTGTACAAGGTACTGGAAAGTATGTATCTGATCCCTGCATCTCTGAGCTCTGACTCCTGAGTGGGCTGGGCTGTGATGCAAAGGGCCTCCCTGCCGCTCTACAGACATGGATGAGCACTTGCTCCTTAAGTGGGTTCTGTTACTTAGCAGCACTGTAGCAGTATGTAAACTAAGCCCTCTTAGACAGGTTTGCAGTCCATCCCCCTTCAGCAGCATCTCAATATGCTTCTTCTTTAAAAGATTTTATTTATTTTGTATACAACATTTTGCTTCCATGTATATCTGAACACCAGAGGAGGGCACCAGATCTCATAACGGATGGTTGTGAGCCATCACGTGGTTGCTGGGAATTGAACTCAGGACCTCTGGAAGAGCAGTCGGTGCTCTTAACCTCTGAGCCATCTCTCCAGCAACCTAAATAAATATTTTTATTTTGTGTATCTGTGAATGCATGTCCATGTGATGCACCATGTGCATTCAGTACCTGCAGAGGCCAGAAGAGGGCGTCAAATCCCCTGCAACTGGAATTACAGGCAGTTGAGAGCTACCCTATGGGTGCTGGGAATGGAACCCAAGTTCTCTGGAAGAGGAGCCAATGCATCTGCTAGTCCTGGAATACATTTCTAATCTGTCATGTCTCACAAAACAATAGATTACATGAAAACAGCAAAATAGCCTCTGGATTTTGCTGTTAGAGATTGCTACACCTCAGGATCATCAAGTTGTTGTTTTGTTTTGTTTTGTTTTTCCTTCCCCCAGCACTGAGGTTTGAATCTTGAGTCTGCCCGAGGCTGGGAAAGTGCTTTACTGAGCTGTATTCTCAAATATTGTTTGTACTTTTTATTTTGAGACAGAATCTCACTATGCTGCCAGAATTGCCTTGCGCTCACTCATTCTGGCAGGCCTTGAATGTACAGTTTTTCTGCTTTAGTCTTTCAAATAGTTGGGACAGCAGAACTGTGCCACCAGGCCCCATTCTACATCTTCCTCACATATGTACTGCATGAATGTGATTTCCTCTACAGTGGCTTCTCACAGAGCTCACATTTGCTGGTGGTGTAACAACCATGCTTGTATGGTGTCTGCCTCAGATAACCCTCTCCCAGCATGTTTTGTTGATTTGTTTTGACTTTGACAGGATCCTACTATATAGCCCAGGCTAGCCTGCAACTCCCAATTCTCCAGCCTTTACCTCCTGAGTTTCTCCTGAGTGCTGTGTCATCATGCTGACTCTCCCAGCATTTTGTTTATCCTGAATTTTTGACAGTGGTATGACTTTGCTGGGGTTTTATGTGACCGTAAGATATATGTGTGTACAGTGTGTGTGTGTGTGTATGTGTGTGTGTGTGTGTGTGTGTGTTCTTATGTGAGGGTGGGCATGTGTGTGCTATGGTGCACATGTGAAGGTCAGAGGAAAACCTTGGGTCTCTTGCTGTCACTGCTGTGTAGGCAGGCTCACTGGCTAGCATTTTCTGGGGACTCTCTTGTCTCTGCTTCCCATGTCACCATAGGGAGACTTGGAGTACAGATGCTTGCTGCTGCATCGGCTTCATGCCAGGTGTGGAGATCTGGACTCAGTTCTCAGGCTTTGAAACAAGTGCTTTATCCACTGAGCCACCCCCACCTGCATCCCACCCAGCATTGCTCTGTTTGTTCTGCTTTGTCTGAGACAGGGTCTTACAATGTTACCCAGGCGGGCCTGGTGCTCACAAAGATCTGCCTGCCTCTGCTTCGGGAGTGCTGGAATTAAAGGCCTGCACCACCATGCCCTGCCTTCTACTGTTGTTTCCTCAGCTAAAAATAAAATATGGGGACTATGAGATGACTCAGCAGGTAAAGACACTTGCCACCAAGACTGACTTGAGTTCTCTGAGATCCACACGGTAAGAGCAGAGAAAACTCTCACAGGTTGTCCTCTGCATGGGCATTGTGGAATATGTACACCTACACACACACACACACACACACACACACACACACACACACACACACACACACCCCAAATAATATGCAAGGAAAATAAAATCAACCAATTAAAGTTATGCTTTAAATTTGAGTGATTACTAAACTAGAAACAGTATTTTCCTTTTAAGTACAGGGACGAATCCAAAGCTTTGATCATACCAGGGAAACTCTGAACCACTGAGCTCCAACCCCAGCTTATTTTTTGTGTGACTGAAGAACACTGGTTAGTCACACAGGTAATCCCACTTTGGAAATGATGTGAAGCCTCTGGCTGAGTCACACAGCTACCTGACAAAGCTGCTAATAGAAGATACGGTGCAGACAATCTCCTGTTCAGTAAAATCCAATTTCCAGATCTCCACAGCCTTGTTTCTCATTCACACTTTCCCTGCCAGCCGCTCTGGTGAAATCGTCACATCACAGATGATCTGGAAGCCCTGTTCTCTCATTAAGCTTCTGTGGCGCTGGTTGGAACTATTTTTATCATTGCTTTTACACTTCAGTGAACCACATTTTAGTCATTAATCTATTTTTGTTAATCAGAGCCACAACACAACATAGTAGTAACAAAAAGCAAAATTTACATTAGTAAACAATGGTATGCAAATGACAGAGCTAAAATAGACTATATCCTACTAACAGAATTCTAGCCATATCCTGTTAAAGACTGACCATCTTGAACCTCATACCTTTGAATCACTGTTAACAGCAGTACGCAGTCAGTTTTTATTTTCTTGGCCATTTCAAACTTATGAAATGCTTAAGCAGGTGACTTTTTTTTCATTGCTTTTGCCACAGAAACTACAAAAACCACGGGACTATTTTATAGACACATTGATTTCATTTTAGGAACCTGGATGTAAAAGATAAAGATTGGAGCTGAGGAGATGGCTCAGTCAGTAAAGCCCTAAACTACATGAACAAGAGATCAGTTTAACTCCCAGAACCCAGTTAAGAAGTTGGTATGGTGGCACACACCCATTCTCTCAGCACTAGTAGGGTAGTTGGCAAAGACAGGCACATGTGTAGAGGTCAGAAGACAAGTTCCTAGAGGTGTTCTTTCCTTCCACCACGTGGGTGAGTCTCTCAGGCAAACTCAAGTCCTTACTCTTGGTGATAGACAGGATTATGTGCTGAACCATCTGGGCGACCCCCTTTTGAATTCTTCAAGCTGGGTGAGCTGGCCTCCTCCTACCCTGTTTCTTTAGTGTCTCCTTCATCCCTCCTCCTGTATCTCCCTCCCTCCTTTCCTTCCATCCATTTTCTCTTTGTTCTTATAGATTTCCCCTGCAAGGCCATGTGGTGACACATGACCTGCTCTGCCCAGAAAACTGACCTTCCACCTCCGTGCCTACCTTGTCTCCTACATCTGGAACATTTTCTTAGCCGTTTCTCTCTTTATTATCCTATGGACTTCAACATACCTTTTATCATCCATTTTGAGAGCTGTCTCTGTCAAGGTCTTTTTTCTACCCACATTTGTGGCTGTTACCTTGGCTGCAATTATCAGCCTAGATTTCATTTCTTTCCATTCTCCACACAAAAGTGTGAAAATGTCTATAGTGACAGCTGAGTTATTAAGAAGCCCAATATAACAGAACTGAATCTACTCTACTGATCTGACTGTTCCCCAGTCTCTCATTACTCGGCTCTGCTTATTGACTTATGCCTCAATGAATAGGCAATTCCTTACCTTCTAATGTTATTCGCAGGCAGTAGGGAGACGGAATTAATTCTATTATAGTCACTAGTTAACTTCATGAGACAAAAAGAATATATTCTGTTTTACCTTCTCCGATTTACTTGCTGAGAGTGAGACCCCCAGCCATAGGGGAGGTATCTGAGACACAGAACACTGCTCATAAAGACATGAAAAATACAGTTCTAGCATAGCAACAAGACTATTTCTTATCTTTGATGATAATTAAGAAGTCTTTGGGGACAGGGCTGGGGAGATGGCTCAGTAGTTAAGTCCCATTTGGTGCTCTTTCAGAGGACCCAGGTTAACTTCCCAGCACCCACATGATGGCTCACAACTGTCTGTAACTCTAGTCCCAGGAGATCTGACACCCTTGTTGGGACTCCAATAGTCTATCTGGGCAGACCATTTAACCACTTGAATTTCAGCTGCTTCCCCAATCAGATGGGAATTCTAAATGTGCATCACAGTATTGTGGGGGTTGAAGTCATGAGTTCAACAAATAACTAGGATTGGGGATGGGAACACAGTCCTATCATCATCTACCATGAGTGGCATCCATATGGCAGGCAAAACACTCCTACACATGATATAAAAACAAATAAATATTCAAATTAAAAAAGAAGGCTTTAGAGAGGGGCTGTTATTCAGTGGCAGAGTTCTTGCCTAGCATGCATAGGCTCTTGGTTCAGTCTTCAGAGCTGATAAACAAAACCAAACCTATCAATTAATCAATCAATCAATTATATTCTCTCTAAAGAGAAAGTAGTGATTTAGCACAGTGGTCTCCAAATTTGTTTGAAAACTCACTTCAGCAATCTACATTCTGAACCTGAACAAATGTGTTAATTTACAGTTCATAATTTTGTACCACTCAGCAGCATTCACTATACCACAAACTATCATGAAATACAAAGTAAACCAAGGCTCAGAGACCATTTCAGAAGGGGGAGAAGTATTAAGAACCATAGGCTGGGGAGGACTGGGATGAAATAGTATCTTCATGACAGGGCACTCATGAACTCACAGCAGCTATGACTGTTGGCACAAGACCTGCTGAAGATGAAGCCAGTCAGCTTACAGCATGGAAGGGAGGGGCTCAGGAGCCCCCACCACTGATGGAGGAGCTAGGGACAGTTGATACTTTTGAGGGAAGAAAGGTAAGTTTTCTTTAAGAATGTGGCCCCATGCTCCAGTGATAGACCTACACCCATGAGTTGGGCAGAACAAATTAGACCTAGTGGGTTATTAAAAAAAAAAAAAAAAGAGGACACAAAATTGGGAGCGTATTGAGATGTGGAGGTTGATATGGAAGGAGTTAGGGAAGGAGTGGGGGCTGAGTATGATCAAAATACATCATATGAATGTCTCAAAGATTAAAATATTAACTAAAATTAATGAGGATCACATACATGACTATATGAATATAGAGTAGTTCCATTATTTTCCTTCCTTATCCCAGTGGATCTTCTCTGGCATCTGCCGAGTATATTTGCATCTCTTATCCATTAGGCGCTGTATCCAACATCCATAGGATAGTCTATCTGGGCAGACCATTTAACCACTTGAATTTCAGCTGCTTCCCCAATCAGATGGGAATTCTAAATGTGCATCACAGTATTGTGGGGGTTGAAGTCATGAGTTCAACAAATAACTAGGATTGGGGATGGGAACACAGTCCTATCATCATCTACCGTGAGTGACCCAGAAAACAACAGCAACAATAAAAATTGCTATCAAGAACTATTGAGGGATATCTAAACTGTGGTCCATATTGCTGTATGTGACCCAGGATAGCTAAAAATGAGATTTAACACATTCATACATGATAATGTCAAGTCTCCATGTCAAAAACTCTGGGCTGGGGAGTTGGGGGGGGCAATTTCTCAGTGGGTAAAGTACTTGCTGAACAAGCATTAAAACCTGAGTTAGGATCTTCAGTGCCCACATAAAGTCAGGACCATGGTTGTGACCCCAGTACTAGAAAGGGACAGGAGGATCCCAAGTGCTTACTGACCCAGAAGTCTAGGTGATCAGTAAGATCCAGGTCCAATGAGAGACCATATCTCAAAAGAAAACATAAGGTGGAGAATGATGGGGACACCAACATCGACTTTTGGCCTTCACATGCATGGACACCCATTCCACTTTTACACAAATCGAACACCCTTAGTTAGAACTGCATATCCAACTAGGTAAAACATTGAGATTAGTGGCTGGCACTTGCAAAGTGCTCAACAAATGCTTTTGGAAATTATTTCTAGCAGATGAGTCCAGTCAGAACCCTTAACACAGCGAAGATATGCCAGGCAGACAGAGCTTAGTGAGAAGTTTTATTAGAAAGGGGGGGAGGAGGAAGGAAAGAGAAAAAAGGTAAAGAGACACAGAGAGAGGACAGAAGAGAAGAGGGAGACAGGACAAGTCCTATCTGCCCCAGGGGAACAGCAAGAAAGAGAGAACAGAAACAGAGAGAGAGAGAGAGAGAGAGAGAGAGAGAGAGAGAGAGAGAGAACAGAAGTGGGTGGGCCCTTTCTTTTAAAGATCTAGGGTATATACACCTGCCATGCATAGGTGGGTGAGAGGTGGGGCCAGGTCTGCCTGGATTACAACACTAGTGGGAACTAGATGACCTTTGTTACAGGAACTGGCTCATAGGAATCGCCATCGTATTAACGTCATTGTTCCTTGTTATCAGTCCTTTGCCCCAGATCCACAAATCTGCAAATGCTGAAATCTGTGACATAAAATGGCACAGCATTTTCACATAGATATGACTACCTTTCTGTGTACTTTTTTGTTATTTCTGTTCTTGATGATGATAGGTTCTCGCTATGTAGCCCAGGCTGACCTGCAGCTCTCAGTCCTTCTGTCTCAGCATCCTGAGTCCTGGAATTACAAGTGTGCACCAATCTGGCTTCATACATTTAATGAGACTAGTAAAGAGACCCAAAGCATACCGAAGGTTTAAGAAGCCATGAGTCAAGATGGTGAGGTGGCTCACCAGGTAAATAAAGGCTTCTGCCACCAACCAGGTCATTAAGCTTAATGACCTGAGTTCCATTCCTAGGACCCACATGGTAGAAGAAAAGAACCAACTCACATATAAAAACAAAAAACCAAACCAAAAAAAAAAAAAAACATTGATACACACTTATGGTGAACAGACATACATGTAGGCAAAACACATTAAAGTAAAATTAAACAAAAATTAGCAAAACACTTTGGATTAAGATACCATAAGGACTAAAAGATGCATCCATCTACAATCACAGAAACAATATAAAATATCAAGGATCTTTCTATGGTCAGATATTATTTCTACATTATATAGAAAGATGTTATCAGATTTCTCTCCACCCAGAGAAAACAAGCACAGAAAAAAATTCTTATAGACTTATACAATATAATTCACATACATAAAACTTTGAATCACAGGACTGGAAAGGCAGCTGCTCTTCCAGATGACCTGGGTAGGATGCCCAGCAACCATCTGACAGCTCACAGGCGTCTGTAACTCCAGTTCCAGGGCGTTACACTCATTTAGTACACACAAGCAGGCAAAATGGCCCATACACACAAAATAACAAAATATAAACAGCTTAAAATTTTTTTGAATCCCCCAATTTCCAAAATACATTGTTTTTAAAGTGCACATGGAAAATTTACCCAAAATAATCATGTCCTGGGTCAAAAAGAATATCTCAACAAATACTGAAGAATGAAACCATAGGTTGTACTCTCTAGCAACAGACAAGAGTAAAAAAGTAAGAAGAGAAGAATTGTCCCCTTCATGTTTTAGGAGGGGATACTTTGTAGAGAATTTTCCTGGTTGTAATGATAAAATAATCTTAAATCAATAATAATAAAAATATCACATACCAAAATATGGGGTCCAGCTAAAATCATGCTATGATAGTGATTATAGCTCTATAAACCTATGCCATTAAGAAGTGAAGTTGAAAGACTCAAGATCCAAACACTCATATCTAGGATTTTGAAAGAAAATAGTAAATTAAATTCAAAGAAGTCAGGCATGGTATTGTATATTTTAACCCCAACACTTGGGAGGCAGAGACAGGCATATCTCTGTGAGTTCAAGGCCAACCTGTTCTCCACAATGAGATCCTGTCTCAAAACCAAAAACAAACAAGCAAAAAAGAAAACCTCAAAGAAACAATAAGGAAATATTAACATCAAAAAATTACTAAACTAGAAAGCAAACATAAAATAAAGAGGTTGAACAAAATCAGGAACAGGTCCTCTTACTTTTATTTTTCACATATTTTGTTGACTATTATCATGTGACTATGGGTGTGAGTGTGTACATGCCATGGACACACATGGAAGGCTGAGGACAGTTTGCAGGAATCATTTTTCTCCTTCTATCATGTGGGTCCCAGGGATCAAACTCAGGTTGTCAGTCTTGGCAGTGTGCACCTTTACCAATGGAGCCATCATACTGGTACAAGAACAAAATAAAAACAGATTTTGTTCAAGAAAAAAGTATAATGAAACACAATTCTTTGTAATTTACATTTTAAAGAGTTGGTTCTTTGAACAACTTAAGGACAGGATGAGTAAGTACTTTGTAAAAACTGGTGAAAGAAAAATGCAGAATATATAAGAAGGACATCAAAGCTTATAGATACAGAAAAATAATAAAATATGATAACTTTGTGAAAATAAAATTGACAATCACAACATGATGGGCAAATGCCAAGTCAAAAACAGTTTATCAAAAGGGGAGAAATCTTGAGTTTCACATTTGCTAAAAACCATGAATACATATTTTTAACTTTTCCATGAAGCAAACTCTAAATCCCATTATCTTCACCAGCAATGTTTATTTTTTTAGGATTTATTTATTCTAAACTGATGTGTATTCATGAGAGCCTGCATGAGTCTGTGTGCACCACATGCAGCAGCATTCTGCAGAGGCCAGAAAAGGCCAACTCACCAAGAACTGGAGTTGCAGGTGGTTGTGAGACACCATGCTGGTAGGTGCTGGGAACCAAAGTCTGGTCCTCTGCAAGAGCAGCAATTTCTCTTAAGCAGTGAGCCATCTCTCTAGCCCCCTTGACTAGGAAAGTCTATTTAGTATTCAGGGAAGAAATCTACTAAACTAGCCCAAACTCCTTCGAGGAAACTGTAAAACAACATGAAACATTTTCCAAATTCATTTTCTCAGTGTGCACAAGCTTCTTAAGCAAATCTGGCAAGGTTGTAAGGAGGGAAATTACAGGAATATTCTAATATTCTTCTCCTAAACAGAGTAAATTAATATATACTTATAGACTAATTCAAACCTAGAGATACAATATTGCTAAGGTAAGTCCAGTTACATTAAAGGATGCTACACAATCATGGTAAAGCAGAGACCACTTTGGGAACTCCTACCTAGTGTCTGAGAGTTAAACATCACTCACTAGCCTAAAAGACTGAAGTAGAGAAATCATTTAAGGATTTCAAAAGACAAAGAAAAATCACTTGATGAAACTAAAAAAAAAATATATGGTAAAAAAGAAAACTCAGAGCAACAGAGGAACTTTCTTAAACTCCTACCAACAATGAAACCCTTGGGCAGCCATGTTACCTAATTGCATGAGCTGAGCTCTTTTCCTCTGAGGCCAGGAGACAAGGGTAATTCATTTTGTTTCTGTTACATTTTATTAGAAGCCTAAGCTGGTGCAAGGAATCAAGAGGAAAAGAGATTAAAAGACACAGGAACGCTGAAGGAATGGCAGCTACTGGTAGACAGCAGTTTGGTTCTCTTGCAGAGTTGAACTGATGTTCTACGATCCAGGACTTCTTCCTATGTGCACACAGCCTGGAGACATTTTGCACTGGCACAACATGAAACACACACAAGACTGTGTATGGTAGCATATTCATGAGAGCAGAAAACCAGGCAGAAACATTACAGATGCCAATCAAGATCAGACGATCAGCTGTAGTCTGTCAGTAGTGGAGGTAAATGGATTCTACAGCTACTCTCATCAATATGGACAAACCTCACAAAATAGTAAGCAAAGAGACAGAAGAACACCTGTGTCAGAGTTACACTCACCAAAGGCTAACAGGAGTTAAATAAGATATTCCTTAGGAATACATGTGGGTGATAAAACTATAAAGTCAAGACAAAACAGCTGCTAGGGAGGATGAGGAGACACTGTGGAAAAGCTCCTTAGGTACCAGGTGGCTACATCAACCTTCTGATGCTTCAGGCTGCATTTATACCCTTTGTATGGACTCTTGTAGGAGTCATTTAAACATCTTTTCATTATTCTTCATTTAAAAAAGGTTTATTTATTTTTATTTTATATGTATTGGTGTTCATCTGCATGTGTGTATATGTACCAATGTGTACAATTTCCAAGGAGTCCAGAAGAGAGCATTGGATCTCCTGCAACTGAAGTTATAAGCAAGTGAGCCACCGTGATGTGGGTGCTGGGGGATCAGAGCTGGGTCCTCTGGAAGAGCAGCCTGTGTTCTTAACCACTGAGCCATCTCTCCAGGCCCTAAAATACCTTTTCAAAGGAATTTCCCTTTATGTTTCATTACTAGTTTACAGAAAAATACAAAGGACAAAGGAATATATTAAATGACACCATGATTGGCTAAGTCAAACTGGGCCAAGTGATTTTATTAACACAAATTCTAAGGGGGGGGGAGGAGAAGGAATCAATTAATTAAAGAAGGTAGTAAGAGATATTTTAATCAATTGCTACAAATGGGCTTATTTAAATGTTCAAAGTGATTAAAGATTACATGGCAGATGACAATTGCCAATATGCATGACTAACTGGATAGCTCAGGATAAGGACTTACTCTTGGTTTGGGGGGATGTGGTGATAGCATAATAGTTATGCTTAAAGGAGGCAGGGCAGTCCTTGGAGCTGCAAGTGCAGTTCCACAGTAGAGTGATTGTCTAGCCTGTGAAAGGCCTAGGCGCAATCCTAGCACTGGAAAAAAAATTAAATAATTCATTTAAAAATTTAAAAGAGAGATAGTTAAGAACATGTAGGGTTAGGTGTGGTAGCCCATACCTTTAATCCCAGCACTCTGGAGGCAGGTATATCAATGTGAATCAAAGGCCAGCCTTGTCTATATAGTGAGTTCTAGGACAGCCAGGGCTACATAGAGACCCAATCTCCAAACAAAACAGCAATGCCAGGCAGTGGTGGCACACACCTTTAATTCCAGCACTGGGAAGGCAGAGGTATGTGGATCTCTGATTTCTGAGGCTAGCCTGGTCTACAGAGTAAATTCCAGGACAGCCATGGCTACACAGAGAAATCCTGTCTTGGCAAACAAAAACCGAATAGACAAACAAAAGTCAAAACAAGACCAAAAAATACTCTTCCCAAAAAAAGCCAACCAAAAAAATCTGTATGTAAAATTATATCATACTTAAGATTTGACCCAAGACAGTCCTGGAGGGGTGGGATGGTGTGGGGTGAAAAAGACTGCCTATGAGCTGAAAATTATTGAAGGGAATAATGGCTGTGTAGGTTCACTATGATATATATATATATAAAGACTGCCTATGAGCTGAAAATTATTGAAGGGAATAATGGCTGTGTAGGTTTCACTATGATATATATATATATATATATATATATGTATGTATGTATATATATATGTTTTCAATTTTGAGTAACAAATTATAAAATAAGAACCAGGGGCAAGGAAGGGGAGGAATATTGGCTAGATCAAGATCTGCTTTGAAAGGAGAATAAAGAGGAGGAGTGTGGGGTGTGGGATTTACTATCTTATCTTGCTCAGAATAGCATCAGTCTTTCCCAGCAACAACCCAGACCCACATTTCTCAAATTTGAATGTGTTTATGAATCACCCAAAGTTCTTGTTAAACTGTGGGTGGGGATGCAGAAGGCCTGGGCTGGACCTGGAAGCCAGCCTTTCTAGCTAGTGTGCAGGTGATGCAGACTGAACTGATGATACTCCCAGGAGGCTATCTGGCAGGACTCAGTCATTTGGGGTTGGGTGTGCTGATGTATGCCCATAATCCTAGCACTCGGAAAGCTGAGGCAGGGGACTGTCACATTTTAGGCCAGCCTGGGATGCAGCTCTTTCACTCACTGTAGCTTCTGTTGCTTCGGGAGTGCCCTCATCCTCCATCAACTCCATTCATTTCCTTCTAAATCCAGCCCCTCTCTGTGGGATTATTCAGCCTGACTGTCCTCTACCATCTCCAGGTGCTTGGTCCCGAGCAGTTAAAAGTTACTGGAGACAAGTGCAGGACTTTAAACACATCTCTCTGCTCTTAATAAGCCTTTTTCTCTGCTCTGCAACCCCCACTACCTGCCTCATTACTCACATCCCCCTCTTCAAAATGAACTGTATCCAGCTGCATGGCTGCTACACTAAACTGCCTCCTTCCTATCCCTACCCACCCGCCCCCACCCAAAGCTATGTTTGTTTTACCCCAGGACCTTTATATGTGCCGTCACTGTGTGAAAATAGAAGCATACTGAATTCTATCTATCTGGATTAAATTTCATTTTAGGACAATGTCTCAAAGTTTTTTCAGACGTCAATAATGTGAGGAGGCCTTTTTTCACCACACCTGCTGCATCCTTGACCTCTAATATCTCTCCCAATCCAATACTCAGACCCTTGCTTGTCCTAAGCATAACATGGTGTATGATCAGGATAGGTTTATCTCTAAACACAAGACTGGCTTCACATTATCTCTTGGCTTCAGTTCCTCCCAATATTATAGAGGCACTACCCAGTTTAATGTGTGTGTGTGTGTGTGTGTGTTAGTGCGTGGTGTGCATGTATGCCTACAGGTGCTCAGACATATGGGTCACACTGGGTGTCTGATCTTGACCACTCTTCACCTTTAGTTTTTGGACAAGGCTCTCTCACTGAGCCTGAAGCTCATCCATTCATCTAGTCTTGCTGGCCAATGAGACTGAGGAATCTACCTCTCTGTGCTCTCCCTTCCATCCCTAGTGCTGGGGTCACCAACCCCAGCTCCCCATGCTATGTGTCAGGCACTTAGCTGACCAAGCCAACTGCCAGGCCCCAAGCTTATCTACTTAATTACATGTAGTAAGTCTGGGGAGAAAAAACAACAGCAAAAAAACAAAAAACAAAAAACAAAAAAACAGACACACTATTTTGTAACTTTCCCAATCAAGGGGTGTATTTCTCCATCCTGGTTCTGACTGTGTAATTGGTTTAGGCCAACAGGACTGCAGCAGGAGCACAGTGGAATGAGGGTCCCCTCTCTGGTTGCTGTCGGGACCCAACCAGCCCACGATGAAGACTGGATGTGGAGCTACACACACACAGCATTTGTTTACTTTTTTCCTGTTTTATTTTTTGACAATTTCACACACGTATACAATGCACTGTGTTCTTCTTTACTCCTTACCCCCCTCCTATTTCTGCTGACCCTTCTTTTCCCCAACACATCACCCTCCTACTTCCATGTCGTTTATGTGTATGTGTGCAGGTCTTATCCAGCCACAGCTGCTGTGTGTTTACAGTTACAATAGCCATCCATATGCAGAAGATAACATATCACAACACTCCTCTATCCTCCAGCTCTTATTATCTTTCTACCCCCTTGGCCTTGGAGGGAGTGATACAGATGTCCTGTTTCAGGCTAAGCACTTAGCAGCACTGTTCACATCATCCCGACCACCAGCTTTACCAGTCTCTACAGTAACCAAAGTGCCCCATCAGTTTCAAAGCCCCTGCCAATCAGCAGTCTCAGATCATGACCCCTACTCCCAGCCAGCCTAGTGGCCACCTAGCTGGACAAGCCAATGTTGCCAAGCACAGCACCACTCACGTCATTCCAGCAGCAATGGCTGACTCCCAGAACAAAGAGCTACAAACCATCCTTGTTTTAAGCCACTACCTTGGAGGTGGTTTGCAACCCAACACACACTGGTTCACTTCATGGGGTTTTTCTTCATGCTGCAAATCCAGTTCCCTGCTTTAGGCTTTCATGGTTGCTCATCATCCTGGGATGAAATCTAAGACCCCAAGCAAGGTCTACAGAGCCCTTTATAACCCAGAACACCCAAACTGGCACAGTCACATCCATGCATCCTGCTCAGCCCACAGGCTTCTCACTGCTCCTCCAGGGACTGACTTGGTCACTTAGCCAGGCCTTTGCCCCTGCTTCGCTTCTAGTTGGAGAGCTTTTTGACCCTTCACCTTGTTGGCACCGACTCCTTTCTCAGACCATGTCGTCACAGAAGGCTCCTTTGACCACTTTCCCTTTATCCCCGCTTTGTGGGCTGAAATCTGCCTTCTGTGTTTTCCTGGTACCTTGTTATTTTCTTTCTTAGCAAATACCCTGGTTTGAAACAATAGATTGCCTTGTGCAGTGACTTGCCTGATCTGTGTAAGAACAGGGCGTTTTTATTTTGTGTACAAATGTGGCCCCAAACCTACACAGTACCTGTTGCATGGTAACTGTTGGCTGGCTGCTTTTTTTTTTTTTTTTTTTTTTTGAGGCCGGTTGCCATGATGGTTAACTGTGTAGTCCCTAGAGGGAAACTGGGGGCCCCAAATCCCACCTGATCATTTACTAGCTGTGTGACCTTAAGCAAGTAAGCTAACTTGTCATTCTGTGCCTCAGTTTCCCCGAGGGGCTAAAGGTGACATTCTCTTCCTGAGCTGCTGAGTAGACTGTGTTCTGTTGTTTCTTGCTGAACAGATAACCTGCATGCCTGCAGCCACCCACTTGCTCTGTGCCTACAGAGGCTGCCACCATGGGATTCACACCAGCTTTTCCCAAGGCTAGTTTCTCAGCCAGCTCTGCCTCCATCTGCAAAGGTGTGGCCTCAAACTCAGAGCAAGCTCCCCTGTGTGTGGTACCCGATAATGCCCCTGGGCACTGAATTTTGGCTCTGCTTGCAGCCTTGATGTCTCCCTCAAAGTCAAATGTTTGGAGTTACAGAGATTTGCCTCCTGATGGCTGTCACCCTGCCTCCTGTCACCTGATGAGCCTCGGCTTGGCTGGCATCTGGGGGGTTAACAGACAACCTTCAAATAATCCCAATGGCAACATCATCTGAGTGAAGGGGGTGGGGGGGGATGGCAAAGGACCTTAGTACATTTCCAGTCTCCAAGTCCTTAGGACCTGGCCTTTTCATTCCTGGACAGAAACGACATATAATCTAGGTATCCAAAACAAAAACAAAAACAAAAAGATTTGTAAAACAGGATGAGAGGTGCGGTGCTGTGCGGGGGTGGGGGGGCGGGGGGCGTAAAAAGGGGCGAAAAGATCAAGGTGAGAGGTGGAGGGGGGCTTAGAGGAGGCAGAAGAAAAGAGTGGCAGGAGACAGACTGGGGACCACAGGAGACACGCAGTTGCTTGGTCCACCCCGGCAGGCAGGACCTAGCTTCGCAGGGCAGGGCCCAGAGCTTAGCTCCCCAGAGCCGCCGGTGCTCCCCCCCTCCCCCAGTCCCTTCCACCCTGCCTTGGGAGGGTGTCCTGTGCATGCTAATGAGACAGTTGAGGACAGCTTCCCAGATAATTGTTAAAGTGTTCAGCAACTTACCAGGCTGAGAGTCAGAGGACTGCAGAATGATGGGGGGCACGGCTCCTGGGGTTGGGGAAGCAAAGGGGCCTGGTCTCCAGGTATCGGAGCTCACAGGCTGCAAAACGAAGAAGGGTTTTCCATTCGGTCAGGCACCAACGCAAAGGTAGGGAGAGCCAGACCAAAAGGCAAAGGAAAGGAGGGGAACCTGCGTATGTTTTTGTATTTAAATTGTTTTTGAGCCCACGTAGCCCTGGGAGTCACATGCCGCCTCCAACATCACCGGAGCCATCACATGATACAGGTCCCCCATCATGTGATGAGAAAAATCTGCCTAACTTCAGGCCCCCCCACCCCCACCTCTGCTCACAGTCTGACAGACGAAGTGCTTCTGGAAGAGCCCCCCACCCTCAAATCAGTGTCAGAGGGAGGGATGCAGATAGGGGAGCCTGAGCCCACGCAAGGCTGATCTTGATGAATTGTTAATGCGCCTCTCTCTCTCCTAAGCCCTGAGACTTGGAGCAGTGCCAGCCTCATTTGAATTCCAGCCTTGAATAACCAAGTGTTGCCACCGCTGCCCCAGCAAATGCAGGGCGCTTGAGCTCACACCATCCTGCCTCGTTTCTGGGGTGCCTGATGACTGTCTCCCCTACCCACAGCTTCCGAACCTCGTCACCAACTGTGGAGGTGGAAGCGGCAGGGGCGGGGTATTGGGGGGAGACCTGTAGAAAAAGGAGCTGGCTGCAGTCGAACCTTCTAGTCCTCTTCCCAGCCCTCAGCCGCAGTCTGAGTCAGGTGGGGCTGGCTGGCTCTGTGATTACAATGTCTCCTTTTATACTTGGTTCTGGGACTTCTGTGGGTGGAGACCTTCGTATTCTGTCTGTCTGTCGCTCTCTCCTCTTTCCCACTTCTGAATCAAGACACAAACAAATTGTGTTTAAAAATCTGCCGCACAGTTTCCCTTCTTTGTGCTCTTTATTCGAACACTCAATCTCATTTTTTTTTTTTTCATGCAAGCTCCTTCGCAGGGTGCCTGTTCAGTTTCAGGTTACACACACACACACACACACACACACACACACACACACACACACACACACACACACACACACACACGATGGGGGTGGGGTGGCAGAGGCTACAGTGTGGAGCTCTATCCTTGACAGGCATCTTGTCTGTTAGAGGCAGCAGAAACCCAGACAGATGTGGCAGATCCCAATGCCAAAGCTACACAAACGCAGTATGAAAATTCTCTATTTGCGCAGCCTGAACTCGGCTTCCGCAGCCCCCCATCCCATCCCCACTCCCACCCCCAAACTGCTCAACAGAGAAAAGGTCCTCTGCTACCCCTCCCCACTCCAATCATCTGCTTGATTTGTTTTTTTTTCTCTGCTTCGATTTACACGTCAACTGGAGATTTCCTCCTCCTTCTCTGTGATGTTAACATTAACCTCTGAGTCTCACCTGCAGGCAAGCAGTATGAAACAAGCGAGCAAACAGGTGGACTACTCTCCTTGGGGGCAGTGTGACTGTCACTTGGCAGTTCAGGAGGTTGTGTGGAAGACTAGATGGGCAGCAACATCAAATGTCCCCGAGCAAGGGGCCTGCTTCCGGCCAGAAGATTTTTGTCTGCACTATCCTAGATAATGAGAGCAGAGGAGGGGTCTGTGAAGAAATGCTGGCTGCCTGTCCTTGCTGGGTTCCATAAGATAGGTTGTTTCCCACTGACCAGAAAGGCTGCTTTTGGTAGGAGTTGGGGCTGGGTATAGACCTATATAGTTTTCATGCCTGAGTTTGTATTGCTGACTTTTTCAACATGGAGGACCAAGCCACCTTAGAGAAATTCTGAGAAAATAGAATTGACATTCTTTTAAATGAGCTCTCAAGTTGGGGGTGGGGGGATGGCAGAAAACCAGGGTGTTAAGCATGACCATTAGCTGTGTTTGTCTTGAGACTTAGCTCCTAGTGGGAACATGGCTGTCTTAGAGGACTGGGGTTGTAATTATTAGCAGAAAAAGAAGGTCAAGTCTTGTGCCAGTAGACTTGCACAGCAGCTGGAGACCCTTAATTCATTCTCTTGTGTAGGGTCTCTCACTGAACCCGCAGCTCATGGATGGCAAGGCTAGCTGGCTAGTGTGCTGCAGAGATCTGTGTATTTCTGCCTCCCTAGCTCTGGGATTATGGTTTATACTCTCCTAGCTGGCTTTTTCACGAGGTGGCTAAGGGATCTGAGCTCAGGTTTGTATGCTTGTATGACCTTGTAGGTACCTTGCCAACTAACCCCCAGCACAGTGACTTGTACAGCACTGTATCCTCAGTAGAAGGGTACTGGATAATGACTTTTGTGTGTCAGCCTGCCTAGACATGGAATATTCAGGGCAGATGATTTTCAAGATACTTTTGTAAGAATATTTATGGGTGAAATTAACATTTTCCCCTCCTGAGATAGACTCTCACTATGTAGCTCAGGCTGGCTTTGAACTCTTGATTTTTCTGCCTTGGCCTCCTGTGTACTGGGGTATGTGCCATCACATCTGACAGAGTTTAATACTTTGAGCCATTCAGCTGTGTGCTTTGCCCTTCTTGATGTGGATGGACTTCATTCAGTCCTGTAAAGGCCTGATCAGGTGGAAAACAGTGGAAGAGGAATTTCTCCTTTTTGTTGCCTGACTCTCTGTACTAATTTGCTTTCTATTGCCCTGGCCAAAAGCAAGTTGGGGAGAAAAGAGTTTATTTGGCTTCTACATCCTGATCACAGTCCATCATAGAAGGAAGTCAGGTTAGGAACTCAAGGCAGGAACCAGGAGGCAAGAATCAGAGCAGAGACAGTGAAGGAGCTGCTTACAAAAATACCATTGAGTTCATTTACACAGACTTTTTGTTTTGATTTGTTTGTTTTTGTTTTTTGAGCATGGTTTCTCTTTGTAGCTTTCTCTGTGTAGCATTAGCATTGGCTGTCCTGGAACTTGTTCTGTAGACCAGGCTGGCCTCAAACTCACAGAGCACCTGCCTCTGTCTCCTGAGTGCTGGGAATAAAGGGATGCACCACCACTGCTTCCTGCCCAGGGGTGGCACCACCTACAGTGAGCTGGACCCTCCCACATCAATGGTTAATTAACAAAATGCTCCACAGACTTGCCTAAGGGCTAATCTAATGGCAGCATCTTCTCAGTTGAGGTTGCCTCTGCCCAGATGATCCTAGCTTATGTCAACTTGACAAAAATGCTAACCAGTACACTGCCTGAACTTAGACAATTAATTTCATCTCTGGCCTGCGGAGTGGGGTTCACAGTACCCACCTGGTACTTCTCAGGCCTTCAGACTCCAACTGAGCTTTGCTGGCTGGCTTACTTGAATCTCCAGCTTACAGGTTGCAGGCTGTGGGACTTCTCAGCTTCCCCAACCATCGCAACCTCATGCTGTCCCCACCCCTTCACTGATTCTGTCACTCTGAGGCATCTGACTAGTAAACCCAGAAAAACATCAAAATTTTACCTGAACTCGTTCAGGGAAAACAAAAGACTCCCATGATAATAACCAAGACCTGTTCTTAAGAAGGTTTATGCTTGAACATAAACTACTTTTATAACCCAGGGATAACAAAAATAAGGAACAGGGGCTGGTGACATGGCTCAGTGGATAGCAAGCACTGGCTGCTCTTCCAGATGATCAAGGTTCGCTCCCCACACCACATGGTGGCTCACAAACATGGGTAACTCCAGTTTCAGGGGGATCCCAATGCCCTCTTCTGAAATCCAAGGTCATCATCCAGCCATACACACGCTGCACAGGCAAAACACTCATACACATAAATAAAACAAATAAATATAGAAATATTTTAATAAGGAATAATCTAGAGACATATTCATTAAATCCAGCCCCCTCTCCCTGCAGAATTCCCTTTGGGTTAAATGCCTGTTGCAAATGAGTTTATCATCCAAAGATGTAAAAACATTTTTTAAGAGTTGCAGAATACCAGTATACAGAAGAGTGGAAATAGATACATAAATTTTACACACTAAAACATTGCATTGACTATTTTTAACAGCGGTACATTTTTTATTATTAAAAAAATGAAATAACTGGGACAAAATGTGCCCTTCCACTCAAAGCAGCTACAATAACAACCAACATCAGAGAAAGCACACGGAACAACAGCTCTGAAAACATTGAAACACTGGAGAACAGAAGACAGTGACCTGACTGTGATTCCAGGGAAGCTGATAATGCAGATGGGGTCTGTAGAGAGTGCTGAGGGAGAGGCACAGGCTGACATTCAAAGGGCTGCAGAGGACCCTCATGTCATTCACTAAAAACTGCCCAAGATAACAGAGAACCCCACCCCCAGTGGCTGTTACAAGAAAGCATGCATGGAATCAGGTAGACTCCTCAGAGGCTATTGCCTCAACTGTGGAACCAAATTAGTCCTGGATTAAACAACTGGTCCAGGAAACCAAAAGGTTTTGAAAGCAAAACTTGAAAGAACTGTAGTGTTTCCAAGCCATTTTACTGTATCTTAAGAAGCCCAAAGGAGCGATAGGGCAGCTTAGTGATTAAGAGCACTGGCTATCACTCCCAATCTCAAATGGTACTATAGAGCTACAGTAACAAAAATATTAGCATAAAAACTGACATGTTGATCAATGGAATTGAACTGAAGACCCAGACATAAGTCCACACACCTATGGGCACATGATTTTTTTGATAAAGAAGCCAGAAATAACACTGGAAAAAAAAGATACATCTTTAACAAATGGTGATGGTCAAACTGGATGGCTGCAAGAAGAAGAACGCAAATAGATCCATACTTGTCACCCTGCACAAAACTTAATTCCAAATGGATCAGGGACTCAACCTAAGACCAGGTACACTGAATCTGAAGAGAAAGTGGGGAATAACCTTGAACTCATTGGCACAGAAAAAGACTTTCTGTACAGAACACTGATAGCATAGGCACTAAGAACAATAACTAATAAATGGGACCTTGCAAAACTGAAAAGCTTCTGTATGGCAAAGGATACCATCATTTACACAAAGTGGCAGCCTACAGAATGGGAAGAGATCTTTACCAATTACACACCTGGTATGTGGTTAATATCTAAACTATATAAAGAACTAAAAATATATAAGGAACTAAAACAAATCCTTGAACATCAAGAAAACAAATAATCCAATTAAAAACTGGAGTATAGCCCTTTCCGCTGACCGACCCAGGAACTAGGTGAGTGAGTCTCTGCCCTTACCCAACTCCCGCCCAAAACATCACTCACCTCGACGCCCCCCCCCCCTGCACCTTTGGGCTTGGGGTAGACACACCCAGGCAGGGAGGAGCTCCCTGCTCCCTGAATCTGGTAGCACCCCACTCTTCTATCCCTTTCCGCCAACTGACCCAGGAACTAGGAGCGAGGAGACTACCAGGAGAGGCAAGACCATCCAGAGTTGTGGACATTGAATTCCTGGCCCCCACACACCACTGGGTCACAAGAGGAGATAGAGAGACCTCACCTGCACCCACTAAAAGAAGATATGGGAAGAAGACAGAATAAGATTTCACTCAACAACAGAAAGACCAATATGACACCACCAGAATCTAGGGACTCCACTCCAGCAAGATCTGAAAAGCCCAACACAGAGCATGAAGATGAGATGGACCTCAAAAATTATCTCAGCAAGATGATAGAGACCTTTAAAAAGGAAACAAGAAAATCCCTTAAAGAAATAGAAGAAAAAGCAAACAAAAAATTACACGAAATGGAGGAAAAGACAAACCAAAAAATTCAAGAAATAAACAAATCGCTTAAAGATTTGGAAAAATAAAAAACCCAAGATAGCCAAAACAACTCTATACAATAAAGGATCTTCTGGAGGCATCACCATCCCCGACTTCAAGCTCTACTATAGAGCCATAATTCTGAAAACAGCTTGGTATTGGCACAAAAATAGACAGATAGACCAATGGAATCGAATTGAAAACCCTGATATGGACCCACGCACCTACGAATACCTTATTTTTGACAAAGGTGCTAAATCTATTCAATGGAAAAAAGATAACATCTTCAACAAATGGTGCTGGTACAATTGGATTCGGACATGCAGAAAATTGCAGATAGATCCATACCTGTCACCATGCACAAAACTTAAGTGCAAATGGATCAAAGATCTCAGCATAAATCCAGCCATACTGAATCTTCTAGAAGAGAAAGTGGGAATTACCCTTGAACAAATTGGCACAGGAGACCGCTTCCTAAACATTACACCAGTAGCACAGACATTGAGGTCTGCAATTAATAAATGGGACCTCCTGAAACTGAGAAGCTTCTGCAAGGCAAAGGAAACAGTCAGTAGGACAAAACGACCACCCACAGAATGGGAAAAGATCTTCACGATCCCACATCTGACAGAGGACTGATTTCCAAAATATATAAGGAGCTCAAGAAGCTAGCCACCAAAACACCAAACAATGAAATTAAAAAATGGGGCGCAGAACTAAATAGAGAATTCTCAACAGAGGAATCTGAAATGGCTGAAAGACACTTAACAAAGTGCTCAAAATCATTGGCCATCAGAGAAATGCAACTCAAAACAACTCTGAGATACCATCTCACACCTGTCAGAATGGCTAAAATAAAAAATACCAATGACAATCTATGCTGGAGAGGATGTGGAGAAAAAGGAACACTCCTCCATTGCTGGTGGGAGTGTGAACTTGTAAGACCACTCTGGAAATCAGTATGGCGGTTGCTCAGAAAAATGGGAATCAGTCTACCTCAAGATCCAGCCATTCCTCTCTTGGGTATATACCCAAATAGTGCATGTTCATACAACAAGGACATATGTTCAACCATGTTCATAGCAGCATTGTTTGTAATAGCCAGAACCTGGAAGCAACCTAGATGCCCCTCAACTGAAGAATGGATTGAGAAAATGTGGTACATTTATACAATGGAGTACTACTCAGCAGAAAAAAGCAATGGAATCTTGAAATTCGCAGGCAAATGGATAGAACTAGAAGAAACCATCCTGAGTGAGGTAACCCAGTCACAAAAAGACAAACATGGTATGTACTCACTCATATATGAATTTTAGACATAGAGCAAAGGATTACCAGCCTATAATCCTCTTCACCAAAGAAACTAGGAAACATGAAGGACTCTAAGGGATAAATGGCCCCCAGGAATGGAAGTGGCATGAACTCCTGAACTAATTGGGAGCATGAGGGTAGGGGGGAGGGAGCTGCTACAATAAGAGCATGAGAAGAGGAGGAGAGGAGAGGAAATGGAGGGGCAGAAATATTGAGTTGGGGGAAGAATAGAGGAGAGAGAGCAGGATGAGAGATACCATATCAGAGGGAGCCACTATAGGTCTGAGAAGAGATCTGGAACCAGGGAGATCTCCAGAGACCTACAAGGATGACACGATCTGACAATCCAGGCAATGGTGGAGAGGATAACCTAAAAGCCCTTCCCCTAAAATGAGATTGATGACTTCTCTTTATGCCATCCTAGAGCCCCCATCCAGTGGCTGATGGAAGCAGAGACAGACATCCACAGATATACACTGAGCTGAAATCGGAAATTTAGTTGAAGAAAGGGAGGAATGAAGAGCGAAGGGGTCTGTACCAGGTTGGAGAAACCCACAGGAACAATTGGCCTGAACAAGGGAGAGCACATCGACCCCAGATGCTGTTGGGGAGGCCAGTACAAGACTGATTTAGACCCCTGAACATGGATGTCAATAAGGAGGCCTCTGCACTCCAGGGAGCTTCTGGTGGTGGATTAGTATTTTTCCCTGGTGCAAGAAGAGACTTTGAGAGCCCATCCCACATGAAGGGTTACACTCTGGCCCTGGACACATGGGGAAGGGCCCAGGACCAGCACAGGAAGATTTGGTGGACTTTGCAGAGCCCCTGTTGAGGGCCCTACCCTGCCTGGGGAGTAGTGGGTGGATGGGGGGGGGTAGGCTGGGGGTGGGGGAGGAGGGATGGGAGTGAGGGGAGGGAGAAGGAGAAGGGACTTACATGTGAAACAAGCTTGTTCCCTAACTAGAACTAATAAAGAAATTTAAAAAAACTGGAGTATAGATCTAAACAGAGAATTCTCAAAAAGATGAAACACAAATGGTAGAGAAACACTTAAATGAATGTTCAACATCCTTAGTCATCAGTGAAATGTAAGCCAAAATTACTTTGAGATTTCATGCTATGCTGTCAGAATATCCAAGATCAACAAAACAAATAAATGACAGCCCATGCTGGCAAGGGTAAAGGGAATACTTAGCCTTTGCTGGTGGAAGTACAGACATGTACAACCACTATGTAAATTATTGTTGTGGTTCCTCAGGAAGCTGGGAATGGCTCTACCTCAAGATGCAACTATACCGCTCTTGGGCATATACCAAAGGACTCTATCTCCTGCTACCGAGACACTTGCTCAACCACGTTCATTGCTGCTCTATTCATTATAGTCAGAAACTGGAAACAACCTAAATGTCTATAAATGGATAAATGGATAAAGAGAATGTGGTCCATTTACAACATGTAATATCATGAAATTCTCAAGTAGATGGGTGGAGCTAAAAAAATCATCCTGAGTGAGGTAACCCAGATCCAAAACTACAAATATGGTATGTATTTGCTTCTATGTGGATGCTAGCTGTTAAGTCTTTGATAAGCAGGTTACAGTCCATATACTCATAGAGATTATGTGTAAATAAGGGTCTAGGAGGAAGGGATGCTTCCTAGGAAGGGGAAATAGAATAGATGGTTATGGATGGTTGTGAGAGGATAAAATGGGAGGGAGAGGGCAGGGAGAAAAGAGGGAGGGAATATGGGGAAAGACAGCTAAAATTAAAGGTCGTTTGAGGGGTCTTGTGGAAATCTAATACAGTAGAAGATCTGCCTCCCCCCAGACAGGGTTTCTCTGTATGGTTTTGGAGGCTGTCCTGGAACTCACTCTGTAGACCAGGCTGGCCTCGAACTCACAGAGATCCACCTGCCTCTGCTTCCTGAGTGCTGGGATTAAAGGCGTGAGCCACCAACCCACACCCCAACCCCCCGGCCAGTAGAAGATTCTTAAAATCTATACATATGAAAGAAATCTAAATGGAATCACCAAATAAGGAGGGAGACAAAACTCCAACCAGATATCTCTTGCCATTAAATAAACCTCTAGTGCCAGGAATGGTTTACATCTAATCATGTTCTAATCAAGTTGCTGGCCAAAAAGGCCCCATGGAAACCCCTAAACAACCCAGGCTACTGCCAAGGCTATTGGTTTCTCTTCACAAACTGATGGTGAGGCCTTATTGCTGAAGACAACAGCAACATATAACTCACTGAACATGGAGAAGTCAAGCTGGTCTAGAGCCTTTATCCCTACTGACTAATGTTTGTGGTACTGGGAAGTTCTCTGTACACTACCAGAGGAAAAAGGTAAACACCAACTCAGTTGTAAACCTTTCTGTGATCTACCATGGTGACCTTCAAGATACACTGGTGCAACAGTGGCACAAAAGTTGTAAGAATAACCAACCACCATTTGATTGGATTTAGGGCCCCCTCCACGATATGGAACCCATGCCCAGCACTGCACAGGAGGCCATGAACCTGAGACTAAATAGGCCATGGACCTAGGGGAAAACCAAATACTACTGTTCTGCTAAAGGAACGTAGCAATTAAATGGCTACTAAAGACGTTCTGCTATATACTCATAGATCAGTGGCTTGCTCAGCCATCATTAGAGAAGCTTTTCTTTTGCAGTAGATAGGAACAAATAAGGAGACCCACAACTCAACAAGAGAATACTGAGGGTGTGGAGAGTGAGAAAATTTAGGACACTTAGTCCTAAAGTGGATGTCTCCATCAAATCCCTCCCCTCAGAACTCTGCAGAAGAGACAGAAAAATTGTAAGAGCCAGTGAGGGTGGAAAACACCAAGAAAACAAGGTCTTTTAGACACAACAGGACTGACACACGTATGAACTCAGAGATTGTGGCAGCATGCATAGGGCCTGCACAGGTCTAAGCCAGATGGGATCCCAGGACTGAGAGGGTAGACACAAGCCCCCATCTCTAACCAAGAAGCTATCTCCAATTGATAACTGCTTACAAAGGAAATAGTTTTTCCAGCAGAGGCTCACTGGTTATACAAGCCATGCTTAAGGACAGGTCTCTATGCTCAGCTGTAGACATCTAAGACAGAACAAACCCAATGTTACCTTAGGAGATTTTGTTTGTGTGCTTCATAATGCTTTGTCTGGACTTTTAAAAAACCCTACAGGTCTTTTGTTTATATATCATGGTTTCCAATTTTGTTTTATGGCTTTTCTCGTGCATAAATGTGTTTGTCTCTACTTCTGTATGTTTCTTGTCCTTTTTCTGTAGCCCTTTTTTTCCTGTTTGGTATGTCTTATTGTTGTTTGTTTTGTTTTGTCAAAACAGGGTTTCTCTGTGTATCCCTGTCTGTCCTGTAACTCACTCTGTAGATCAGGCTGGCCTTGAACTCACAGAGATCCACCTGCCTAAGCCTCCTGAATGCTGGGACTAAAGGCATGCACCACCACCACTCAGCTCGTTTGTTTGTTTTTATTTTATCTTATTTTATTAGTTTTTTGATGTCTGTTTTCTAGTGAGAGAGAGCAACAAAGGGTTTGGATTTGGGTGGATGGGAGATGGGGAGGATCTGGGAGGACTTGGGGGAGTGAAATCATAATCAGAATAGATTGTATGAAAAAAATCCATTCCAATAAAAAAAAAAGCACTGGTTGCTCTTGAAAAGGACTTGGGTTTGATTCCCAGCACCCACATGGTAGCTCATAACCATCTATAACCCTAGTCCCAGGGTATCTAATGCCCTTGTCTGAACTCCAAGGGTACCAAGCAGGCACATAGTGCCCATACATACATGCAGGCAGAACACTCATACACATATAATAAATAAGTCTAAAAAAAGTTTTTAAAAATAGGGGGAAAATATAGGGGGTAGGGCTGGGGTATGTTGGTACATTGTTTACCTAGACTATGCAAAGCCCTGGGTTCCATCTTCAGCATTGCCTAAGCTGGTAGTGATGCATCCTATAATCTCAGTTTGGGATTGGAGGCAGAGGGATCAGAAGTTTAAGACTGTCCTCTGATACCCAGTAAGCTTGAGGCCATCCTGGCCTACATAATAACAAAAACCAAATTCCAAGGTTTCATCAAAACAAAATTGAAAATGCCTACAATATAATATCAAATACAGGCAAAGAAGCAGAAAATGTAATCTTGGTATGCTGACAGCTCAGGCAGAGGAATTGCTGCACTTTCCAGGCTGTTGGCCTGGGTTACATAGGAAATTCTGGGCCAGCCTAGATCCCAAGTGAGACCATGTCTCAAATAAATAAATAAATAATAAATAAATAAAAGAAACCCACAGTAACAAAGAAGTAAGAGAAGTAGAAAAAAGGGCAAAGGAATTGTAAAAAGAAAGCACAGGAAATCACCCAACAGAAGACTCGCAGAGAGAAAGAAAGCCTGAGAAGTCAAAAAAGCATTTGTGAGCTAGGAGAACACTCATCCACCTAACGCAGGTGTAATTGGAGACGCGTCAAGGAGGAGGGAGATGGAGAAAATATGGTAATGAAATATGCCTGAAAGTCTTCCAAATTTCAGATGAAAACCATAGACACACAAGCCTAAAAGGCTAAACAAATAGCAAGCACAAAAAAACAAAACAAAAATTACAACAAACAACACCAAAAGCATCTGGGTATGATGGTGCAAGTCTGTCACCCCAGCATTTGGAAGGCAGGAGGATTGTGAGGTTGGGGCAAGACCAGCCTGGGCTACATAAGAGAATCCCAAGGTATCCACAGTTATTAGACCTTGTTTCCAAGGGGTGTGGGTGGGGCCTCATGAGGGAGAGACAGAATTCACATTCACAGGGTGGTCACAATAAAAAAGGCAAGGTGGGCCTGGGAGCAACTGGAGGTGAGGCAGGCAGATCTGGATTCAAGGCTAGCCTAGACTACATAGTGAGTTCTAGGCTAGCCAGGGCTATAAGACCCTGTCTCAATACAAAACAAAAAACAGGCAAAACCCAGATAATACCAAGTTTTGGTTGTAGGAATTAGAGAAAGTTAGCCACACACCTCTAATTGGCCCAGTTAATTCTGAATACAAGTAGTTACCTAGATGAAATGGAAACATGTTTATGCCAAATTTAGACAGGAGTGCTCATAGCAGCATTATCCCAAGAGGAAAAGGCACAATACCTCAAACGTCTATCATCTAATGATTGCATCAACAGGATGTGGAATATACATATAGTTGTAGAAAACAATAAAATAATTATGCATGTGTCAGCATGGATGAACCTTGGAAGAGCTGTACTACGTCACCAAAAATCCATGTTGTGTAAATGTCTTTATGTGACATTGTCAGAACAGGCAAACAGTGTCTCAGGAGTTGTCTAGGGCCAGGGTATGGGGTGGGGTGGGATGAAGAGCAGGGAAAACTAGAGGGAGAGGTTTTCCTTTAGAGATCAATAGAGTGGAAAGCTGAACACTAGTATAGAAATATTGATGTAAACACAAGCTGGTATATCCAAACCATTAGATATTGTAAGCCTGTAACCAGGTGTGTGTGTGGTGGGGGGCAGAGTGGCAATTGACAAATATTAAGAATGAAAGATGGCATTACTCCAGATTATTGTAGTAGAATTGATAATCAGAGAACACAGTATAATGGCTGATTTCATGCTAATAAATTTGATAATTTAGATGAAGTAGGCAAGCACCTAAAGAAACTAACAGTAACTCTCCCTTAAGGATAGGTAACCCCGAGGGCCAGCAAGATAGCTTAGCAGGTAAGGGTGTTTGTGGTCTCACCTAAGGCTCAATCCTGGGGATCCACATGATAGAATGAGAAGTGACTTCCATAAGTTACCCTCTGACTTCCACATGTGTAAATAGATGTAAAGAAATGGATAGCCTACATAACTTATATGTATTAAAGAAGTTTAAACTGTGGCTAAAATCTTTTCAGCAAGATTTTGAATATAGTTGTTTTTCAGCAAGAAAACCCAAGGGCTAGACGACTTCACTGAGGAATTCCCAGAAATTCCTAAGGAAGAACTATTTCTACTTCTAAATGGAATTTCCCAGGAGCTAGAGGAAGAATTCCTGGGTCCCTGTGTAAGGAGACCATCACGGGTGGAAACACAGCAGAGACAAAATACAGATGAAAAACCCTGTTGAACTCAGTGGTAAAACAACTTAATAAAATTTTAGCAAATTGAATCTAGCAACACATGGACAGGCTACATAAAATGGCCATGTGGGACTTGTGCTAGTCCCACTTGGCTGATGACACTTGAACAGTATAATTCATACAATATACAGAAAAGAAAAAAAAACCTGTGGATAGCTCAGTACACAGTGTAGAGATAATCTGACAAGAGCCAATATTCATTTAAGATTTTTTAAAAGTGTGTGTATGTTTTCACCCATAGGTGTGATTGCAGGCATGTGTAGGTGCCCAAAGAGACCAAAGGAGGCATTCAATCCCCTAGAACTAGAGTTACAGATGGTTGTGTATTGTAGGATAGTTGTACCATGTGTGAAAATATATTGCTGTGATTGGTGCAATAAAAATCAGAACAGCCAATAGCTAGGCAGGAAGTATAGGTGGGACTTCCACACAGAGAGAGAACTTTGGGAAGAAGAAGGTGGAGTCACCAGTTAGATATGGAGGAAGCAGCATGGGCAGTACAGAGAGATGAGATAACGAGCCATGAGAAACTACTACAGTTATGAGCCACCATGTGGGAGCTGGGAACTGAACTCTCATCCTCTGGAAGAGCAACAAGGAGGTGTCCGAATATGATAGATGGAATTGTAAGACCCCCAGAGGCTCAGGCCCCCAGGATCTCAGCCCAGGACCGAGGTCACCCCAATCACCATGTGGAGGCAGAAACTTGATGCAAACAGCAAGAGGCTTTATTGTTGTTGTGTAACGAGCTAACCCCATGTTAGCTCGGGCCTTTCATCCATCCACCATGGTGGATGGCTAGGAAAGACACTGCGAAGCCACTGCATAGAGATCTTATAGAGCAGCGTAAGGGGAGTGTCTAGGGGTACACACAGGCTCAGGATTGGTGGGTTTGCCCTGTGTTGATTGGTCAACTGGTTGTTATGGCCCATAGGCCCTCCCAGGGTGGTTGCTATGCTCTGCGCATCATTGCTGTGCACTTGTCCGTAAAGCACACCCAGAGTCGTAAAGCATAGCACCACCAGCTAACTTCTGATTGGTTCCTTGCCACGAAGCAGGCATCTGACTTCCTAGTGACCAAGACAAGGTCAGGCAAGTACCTGTTTGGCTGTTATGGCTACCGAAATGGGGAGCTGGTCCCTTCATTCCCCCATTTTCTTTTTTGGAGATTCCAATCATGGAATTGCTGTCTCTCCAGGGTCCCCATCAGGGAGTGAGAGATATTGGCATCCCCCATGTAAGGGAGTTCCTTCTGACTTAGCATTTCAACCAGGGAAAATGGGTGATGTATTCTTTCCCATGCAACTTCCTGCTGACTTCGGGACGAAGTTAGGGACCCAAGAAGGCTGAAATGCTAGTCAAAAGCAAAAAAGGGAATTTAGGCAATGGGGAATCCATCCGGAACTTCTGGTTAGCAGACTCTGCTGCAGAGACAGGGGGTGTCCACATCAGCTGGACTGGTTCACATCCACAGCAAGTCCAGGGCTCGCAGTCTACTTAGGAACAGCCTGTAGTCAGCAACTGATATACTCAGATGTGTCTGCTAGAAGCAGAAACCTGTTTAAGACATGTTTAAACTAGGAACAGAAGTTAAAACTTATTTACTGAAGCCCACAGTGCAGAAAAAGCAGGTATCTGGATCTGTTCAAACAGCAGGAACATATTTATAATTTTGAGTCCTAGCAAAAACTATAGATTTGGGCTAGAAGCATGTACATTTTCTTCTGTCCAGAGAGCCAGGTATGGGTTGGACAGAGGCGCCTTTGGCCTGATGAAAAGCCCTTTAAGTTTATACTTAGATGACAACCAAAAGAAACCTAAAAACCTTGAGCTTGTGCCTGAACAGTAGATAGTCACTACTTTATCAGCTAACATGCTGACTATAGTCTATAGTGGATCTGATGTTGCCAAGCTGACAACCATTAATACTGTCAGAGATCTGAGAATGGTAAATTTTATATAGTTTTTAAATCTATTTAAAAAGGTACAGGAGCCAGTCCATATACAGTTAGCTATCATACCCAAGTTTTTTCATTAGCGTTAGAGGCAGAAGTATCAAAGAACAGAAATCTTCACCAGGCCTATAAGGTGAGAGGTTTTTTTTCTCTCTGTGGAAGAGGGACATGGAAAAGACTGACCTTATTTTGTCTAGGCAAAGGGGGTGCAATCAATTTTCCAGTGTCCAGCAGCTTTGTCCACAGTCTTGGCCAGGTTGTGGCAGGCAGCAGGTATCACATTTGAGCATCTCGCTCACTGGTCAGCATCGTCATCATCCAGGTGCAGGAACTGAGGTACCTCATAATCTTCTTTGGAGACTTTGGGTCATTGTCAGGACCTGGCAGTCTGTCTGATATTATAAACTTTAAAAATAACATTTAAATGTCATATTCTGCAGGTCTCTGAAGCATTAGAGGTCTGTCTGTTTTAGTTACTTGCCTTAAGCACATAGGTGGCTAGGTAAGGCCTTATTTCTTTAATTAATTAATTTTTAGTTTGACTGTAACTGGTTAACTTAGTAAAATAGTTGAACTTAGCACAGTTGAATTTAAAACTGTATAGAGTTACCTTATAAACTTTAAACAGGAGCTACATGTACACATTTTAGTTGCTTAAGCTTAACTTCTGAAAACATAAACTCTATTAATTGTATTTTTAACATTTTAGATTAGCAGCTTTTATAAAACAAGAAGTTTACATTGTCAGGCTTTGCTTAAAAATAATGATTTTAAATTTAAGCTCTTTAAGTAAACATTAATGAAAACATCTTAAAAAACATAAACATTAAAAAACTGTTTTTTAAAAAGAAATTTAAAATCTCTTAACGTAAGCATTAACATTTTAAAAGCACAAACATTAATGTCTTTCTGTAATATATAGAAGCATTAACATTTTATATCTTAATTGAAAAACTTGTTTATAAGATGGTAGCTCCCAATTTCCATGTGATCACCTTTAGTCACGATGGCGGTTTAAGTATCTTTTTCAAATTTAGCAAAATGGCTACCAGCCAGCCATGTGGCCAGCTTGCCATGCGGCTGGCTGCAAAAATGGTGGTGACCTGCACCATTTGTTTTAGCTGTATGCTTGTAACAGAACTTAGGTTATGCCAAGAAACAGAACCTTTTAAAACAAGTATACATAAATTATTTGAGAAATAAAAAGAACTTTTTAAACAGAATTAACTTAATATGGTCAAAATTTTAGCTTATATTGTCAATTTTTTAAATTTAGTATTTGTAGATATGAAAAACCATAGTAAATAGTTCACATTTCCCTTTTGTAGTTTTTAATAACTTTAAGGCCATTCTGTTTTGGCTCACCCGCCCTGCTCCGTGTGCTCAGGGCAGAGACTTGGGGGTGGGCTGCTGGTAAACCCAGACCCTCTGCCCATGCAGGGGAGGGAAAGAGACCCTTGCGCTTCCCTGCCCCAACATTCTGCACACCACATGTGTGGGACACGGAGAAGGCCAGGCAAATGGTGGCCTTACAAGCCATGTGCTCAGGTCAGGGAAACTCCCCACACGTTCCAGGACCTAAGGCAGGATGGCAGTTGTGGCAGAGAGAGCCCCACTTTGCATGCCTCACAGACAGGCAGGTAAGGATGGAGATAGACTCACCTGCACCGGCCAGGCCCAGCTGTGAGGGCTGCAGCAGTGGTTGGAGTTCAGAGCAGCCGCCTCACCATGTGCTCAGAGACAGGGGACTCTGCTGTAGCACACTCTAACCCATGGCACATGGCAGAGGAACTCCTGCCTGCACGCCACGTGCTCAGGGCTGCAAGAAAAGACCCCTGACCCATGCATGCCACGTGTGTGGGAGGTAAGGACAGAGAGACGCTTAACAAACACACAGCACAAATGTGAAACTTGGACATACAGCACAGTAACACAGAATAGACAGACTAGGGCCCTTATAATCTTGCAAGAACCTTCAGATGGCCGGCCAAATGTCCCTTTCCTTTAGACTGGGTGACTTTTGGGCCCCCTGGTCCCTTTTTTTACAGATTGCAGAGGCTGCCTCCTGAACCTCTGCCCTAAACGAGGGATTGGGGTGTCCCCTCAATCCTCGGTCCCCTAAATCCTTGTAGGCCTACTTACAGATTTCACCCCAGATTTCACCTTACAGAAATCGCTAGTGTACCACACATAGAACATTTACATTTACACAATTAACAAACATAACGGACACCCACCAACGGGTTGAAATATGAAACCATCGGTAGTCAGGGTCCTGGGGAGGGTTTTGGGGTTTCCGGACAACGCACCAGATGTTGTGCCCAGAATTCGGAACCCCAAAAGAACCCACCAACAAGGAGACGACTCACCGAATGCAAGGACAAAGGTTTCTTTATTGACTCGAGGATACGAGCTCCAGCAAGGACCCCATTGGTTCGGGAACAAATGAAGTGCCCACTTTCTACTGAAGGGTGTTTTTATAAGGGAAAATTGTAGGGCTAGAAGCCCTAATATTACAGAATTTCCGTGGTTACACAGGACAGGACAAAAGATTGTATGCTTACAATCAAGCAGGATGCTGCAGAGGAAATGAGTTTGTTAATTATCTCCTGGGCTTCGGACTTTTACAATTAATAACTATCTGATCCTCTTTGGACCAGAGGAATGTGGACACCATTCTAGGGTGTGATATCTGGTCTAAGGGCTTGAGTCCTGTGGACCTTTGTTTAACCTTGTCTGCTGAGTTGCCTTTTGGGAACTCAGAGTTTTCTTTTTGGGCTTTGGAGTCTAGGTTTTAGACCTTCACTCCCCCAGAAAAATCTGTCAGCTAGTAGCTTTCAGGACCTGCTAACATTTGGGCCCTATATTATTAATTCCCCGCCAGAAACCAAGGGATTGGTTTTTGACGAAAAGTCAAAGGGGGAAATGAAAGGAGAAAAATTAATAAAGGTCCAGTGCATAAGGGGAGTCAAACTGTCATCATCTATAAATAACATGCTATCTATCCATCATCTACCTATCTATCATCTGTATATGTGTGTGTGTGTGTGTGTGTGTGTGTGTGTGTGTGTATAGGTATCTGTCTATCTCTAAGTACACGGGAGATCCCTAGTGAAAAGAACTGCAGTTAAAAGATGAGTTTAGCACTGTTTTAGGATCCAAGAACTCTATTTCCTCAAACTGGTGATAATGAGACATTAAAAAGTTAAGAAATACAACATCTGGTGGCTTGCATAAGAATGGCTTCCTCTGGGCATTGGTGGTGCACGCCTTTAATTCCAGCACTCGGGAGGCAGAGGCAGGTGGATCTCTGTGAGTTTGAGGCCAGCCTGGTCTCCAGAGCGAGTGCCAGGATAGGCTTCAAAGCTACATAGAGAAACCCTGTCTCGAAAAACAAACAACAACAAAAAAGAATGGCTTCCATAAGGCTCATTCGAATATTTGTTTCCCAGTTGGTGGATTGTTTAGGAAGGATTAGGAGGTGTGGCTTTGTTGTAGGAGGTGTATCAATGGGGAGAGTGGGCTCTAGGTTTCAAAAGTGCAGGCCAAGCCCAGTCTTCCTCCCTCTCTGTATCCTGCTTGCAGATTAGACATAAGCTCTCAGCTACTGCTCTAGCAATATGCCCATCTGCCTGCTGCCACATACCTTGCTGTGATGGCCATGCATTCACCCTCTAAAACTTTAAGCAAATGCCCAATTAAATACTTTACAAGACGCCTTTGTCATAGTGTCTCTTCATAGAAATAGTAACTAAGTAACGTGGAAAACTGGAGGATAAATCTACCAAAACTGTCAGCTCCTTTTATGCTGAAACTTAGTAAACACCGCTAAGATTCAGGGTATTAGGATAAATGGAAAGCATAGTTTATTAAGATGCCCATTCCCACCTAAATCAACCTATTGGCTCAATACAATACCAGTTATAATCCCAGTTGATGGTAGTGGCCTCTGCCTGCTCCTCCTGCTCTTGCTCTTGCTCCTGCTCTTGCTCCTGCTCCTCCTCCTCCTCCTCCTCCTCCTCCTCCTCCTCCTCCTCCTCCTTTGTTTTGTTTTGAGGCAAGGTCTGTGTCTTAGGGTTACTATTGTTGTGATGAAAAGTCATGACACAAAAGCAAATCAGGGAAGAGAGGGTTTATTAGGCTTTCCTGTTCATCACTGAAGGAAGTCAGGACAGGAACTGAAACAGGGCAGGATCCTGGAGATAGGAGCTGATGCAGAGGGCATAGAGGGGTGCTGCTTACTGGCTTCTCCCCATGGCTTGCTCAGCCTGTTTTCTTATAGAACCCAGGACCAAAGCCCAGGGATAGTTCCACCCACAATGGGCAGGGCCCTCCCCCATAGATCACTAATTAAGAAACAATGTCTTACAGCTGGATCTCATGGAGGCATTTCCTCAACTGAGGCTCCTTTCTCTCTGACGACTCTAGTTTGTGTCAAGCTGACACACAAAACCAGCCAGTACAACCAACTCATTGTCAACTTGACACACAAACACATCACTATTAAGCCACAACCCTTCCTTTCCTATTCATCCCCAAGATCTTAAATAACTTTAAAAGTCCCATAGTCTTTACAAATTCAAACACATTAAAACTTCAGTCCCTTTAGAATAGTCAATCTCCTTTAAAATCCAAAGTATTTTAAAATTCAGTCTCTAAAATATGGGCTCCAATAAAATACCTTCTTACTTCAAGAGGGATAAATAGGGCCTAGTCACAATCAGATCAAAGCAAAACAAAATTTCAACTGTCTGATGTCTGGGCTCCACACATGATCTTCTGAACTCCTGCAAAGGGCTTGGGCAATTTCTCCAGTTCTACACTCTACAGCACACACAAACACACACAGCTTGTCTTCTAGGCTCTGGCTGGCTCCACTCCACTGCTGCTGCTGTTCTTGACAGTCATCCTACGGCACTGGCATCTCCAAAATGCTGGAGTCTTCTGGGCTGCACTTTTACCAATAGCCTCTCATAGGCTTTCTTCATGGTACCAACCCTCAACGTCTTTGCATAACCCTTTAGTCCTGGACCTCCAACTGCTACTGAGGCTGCACCTTCACCAATGACCTCTCCTGGCCTCTCATAGTGCCAAGCCTCAGCTGCTCTCCATGCCTTCAAACCTAGTACCACCTGGGTGACATTTACATATCACCAAGTTGGGCTGCCAGCATGAGGTACCACCTTGATTACCTCTGGAACACAGCTTCTCTGTTCTCTCAGGAAACACTTTCCAAAAGATTTCACCTCAGTGATGCTGGTTTCTTCTTAATCACCACTAATTTCTTATTTCCAGCTGACAAGCATCAAGTATCCCTGCAGAACAAAATTTTGCTTTAGTAGTTCTGGTATCTTGTTAATCACAGCTGATTCTTCAGCCCCAGCTAACCAGAACCACAGGATCTTAATTCAAAATAGTAAATGGCCCCATAGAGTCTTTAAATTTCCCTCTGAGACTTAGCAAGCCAGGCCTCCATCCTCTGAACTTTTCTCAATATTCTTATCTTCCAAGTTCCCACAGAACATTCCACTGAGGTCTCAACACTGGATGGTTTTTCTAGCTCAAAGTTCCAAAGTCCTTCCACAATCCTCCCCAAAACATGGTCAAGTCTGTCACAGAAATGTCCCACTCTACTGGTACAAATTTGTCTTAGGGTTTCTATGGCTGTGATGAAACACCATGACCAAGAAGCAAGTTGGGGAGGAAAGGGTTTATTAGGCTTACACTTCAGCATTGCTGTTCATCACCAAAGGAAGTCAGGAAAGAAACTCAAACAGGGCAGGATCCTGGAGACAGGAGCTGATGCAGAGGCCATGGAGGGGCACTGCTTACTGCCTTGCTCAGCCCACCTTCTTATAGAACCCAGGACTACAGCCCAAGGATGCTATGGGGTGGGTACTCCCCGTTGATCACTGACTGAGAAAATGCCTTACAGCTGGATCTCCTGGAGGCATTTCCTCAACTGAGGCTCCTTCCTCTCTGATGACTCTAGTTTATGTCAAGTTGTTACACAAAACCAGTCAGTACAGTGTGTATCCCTGGCTGGCCTGTAACTTAGTATGTAAACTCAGCTGGCTTCAAACTCACAGAGATCTGCCCACTTCTACCTCCCTAGTGCTGGGATTGAAGGTATCTTTCTTTTTTTCTTGTAAGATTTATTTATTATGTATATGGTATTCTGCTTGCATGTATCTCTGCATTCCAGAAGAAGGGCACCAGATCTCATTACAGATGGTTGTGAGCCACCATGTGGTTGCTGGGAATTGAACTCAGAACCTCTAGAAGAGCAGGCAGTGCTCTTAACCTCTGAGCCATCTCTCCAGTCCGAAGGTATCTTTCATGCTTTTTTTCTTCTTTTCAATTGAAAAGTTGAGTACATATATAAAAGTGGAAATAACCCAAATATTCATCAACAGATGAATAGTAGGCTAATGTGATAGAAACATAGAAGGGAACACTATTTAACCTTCAAGAGGAAGGTAATCCTGGAAGCACCTATACATAATAAGCTTGAAGACATTATTATAAAGCAGAGTAAGTCAGTTACAAGGAGACAAACATTGTAAAAGTTCCTAGTTATATGAGGTAATTAAATGATGATTTCCGGGAGCTTGGAGTAGGGGAAAACAGAATTCTTTTTTTTTAAGAAACAATCTTATTTTACATATCAATTACCCCTCCCCATTCCCTCTCCCCCCATCCTCCCATGTCCTCCCAACACCCCCCCCCAATCCACCCCACTTCCCAAGGATAGTGAGTCCTTCCATGGGGATCATTAAAGTCTGTCACATCCTTTGGGGGCAGGGCCTAGGCCCTCCTCCCTGTATCTGGGCTGCAATAGTAACCCTCCATAGGAAATGGGCTCCCAAAGTTCATTTGTGCACTAGGGATAAACACTGGTTCCACTGTTAGAGGTCCCATAGACTGCCCAGGCCTCCCAACTGACACCCACATTCGGAGGGCTTGGTTTGGTCCAATGCTGGTTCCCCAGCTTTATAACTGGGGTCCCTATGCTTTCACTAGGTCAGGTCAACTGTTTCTCCAGGACGGTCTTGACTCCTTTGCTCATCCCTCTTCCCTCTCTACAACTGGATTCTAGGAGTTTGGCTCAGTGCTTAGCTGTGGATCTCTGCTTCTGCTTCCATCAGGTACTGGATGATGGCTGTAGGATGGCATTTAAGGTAGTCATCAATCTCATTATTGGGGAAGGGGATTTAAGGTAGCCTCTCTACTCTTGCTTAGATTCTTAGTTGGGGTCATTTTTGTGGATCTCTGAACATTTCCGTATTGCTAGATTTCTCTTTAAACCTATACTGGCTCCCTCTATTATGGTATCTCTTTTCTTGCTCTCTTCTATTCCTCCCCTGACTTAGTCTTCCTGATCCCTCTTGTCCTGCCTCCTCCTCTCCCCTTCTCTTTTTCCTCCCTCCCTCCCCACCCACCCCTGACCGTGCTCTCAATTTGCTTAGGAGTTCTTTAATGGGAAGAGAGTTTCACTTGGAATGAGAAAGTTCTAAAGGTCAATATTGTCTATGTGTGTATGTCAGTGTGAATGTTTTTTTCAGGATTGACTTTTATTTGTGTATATGTCCCTCTGTGTGTGTGTGTGTGTGCATGTGTGCTCCCTCAGAGGCCAGAAGAGGGAGTCCTGGAACTGGAGTTACAGGTGGTTGTGAGTTGGCAGACTTGGGTGGTGTGAACTGAACTCAGATTCTCTGAAAGAGCAGCAAACCCTCTTAACCACTGAGCCATCTCTCCATCCTCCAGTGTTCATAAAAACATTGTGACAGGCAATCTAAAAATGACTAATATGGGAAATATTGTATTATACACATTATTGCAATCAAAATATTGAGACATCAATTCTAAAATTCATAGAAAAGTAAAGGATGTAGAAAATAAGAATAAAACTTTCAATAAAACTAATTTTGGAGGATTAAAGAATCAATATATCACAGTGCAAATGCAAAGACATGAAAAATAAGGGGACCAGAGAGTTCATAGAGAGACCCAATGGCCAACAACAGAAGGGGCACCACAACAGATACAGTAGATCCTTTTAAACAAATGGCAACAACACAACTAATTTTCATATGCCAAAGGAGACCCCTGACCAGGACATTGCATTATGCATAAATATTAACTCAAAAAGAATCACTGACACTTTCAAACTCGTTTTATGAGAACAGCATGAGCCCGATACCAAAACAGTGGTACAGAAAACCAGAAACCAATAGCTCTATAGGTGGGAAAATACCAGCAAACTGAATTCAGGATTGACTTTTATTTTATTCCGTGTGTGTCTGTGTGTGTGTGTGTGTGTGTGTGTGTGTGTGTGTGTGTGTATACACAAGTGGGATTTAGCCCAGAAATGTACTTAAATTAACGTAAGAAAGCAAATGAAACAATACTCTGTTAACAAAATAAGGATGAAACCCTCATGACCATGTCAAAAGCTTTGGGAAAAGCATTTGATCAAATCCAGCATCCTTCCATAATTACAAATACTTTATAAATGAGTAGAAAGAAGTATTATTTTTCTAAAAGTTTATTTTTTATTTTTATCTGTATGAGCATTTTGTCTGCATGTATATCTGTGCCCCGCATGTGTGCTTGGTGCCTTCAGGGGCCAGAAAAGGCAGTCATATCCCTTGAGACTGGAGTTATAGAGTGGTGTGAGCCACCAGGTGTGTGCTGGGAGTTGAACCCAGGTCCCCAAAACTGCTGGGACAGCCCTTTAACCTCTTTTGTTTTGTTTTGTTTTTTGTTCTGTTGGGTTTTCAAGCCCTTTAACCTTAAAGAAGCATGTTTACAAGTAAAAATCCTGCACTGTTTGAAGACATTGACAGAGAGATGACCAGTCAGAAGAGGGATCTATTGCCAAGGGCGACTATCTGAGCTGGATCCCTGGGCTCACGTGGTAGAAAAAGAGAACTAACTTCTGAAAATTGCATTTTGATTTACCATGGTATGTGCATGCAATCACACACACACAGGTATTTTTTTTTAAACTAAAGGCAAATGAAGCTTTAAAAGCCACTCAATTTATAATAGCATCAAAAGTAATATCCTAGCCATTGTTTTTTCAGAAATAGACAAGCCTAAAATTTTATGGAAATGGTAGGGACTGAGAATAACCAAAACAGTCTCTAAAAATTTCTAAAACACTCGCTGGAGAGGTGGCTCAGTGATAAGAACACTTGCCAGAGAGGTGGCTCAGCAGTCAAAACACTGTCTACTCTGGTAGAGAACCTAATTTAGTTCCTTACACCTACACCGTGGTTCACAACCGTCTATAACTCCTGTTCCAGAGGACATGTCGTCCTCTTCTGGCCTCTGCAGGCACTACATACATGTGATATGCATATATGCAGGCAAAACAACCAAACACGTAAAACATTTTTTAAAATATATAAATCTTTTAAAAATTTAAGAACAAAGTCCGAGAAGTCACACTTCCTAATTTTAAAACATCCCATACACAGTGGAACTGGTACATAGGTAAATATCTGTAGACATATATACATACCATTATTTATATGTCTATCTATGGGAATCAATAGTATAAAACTGAGAATCCAGACATAAATCTTTATGTCAATTATCGGGTGATTTTGGAAAATATCAGCAGGGCAAATATTAGTTCTTCAGCAGGTGGTTCGGGGACATGAAACATTCCCTTGCCAAAAAAAAAAAACAAAGCCGGGGGGTGGTACTGCACGCCTTTAATCCCAGCACTCAGGAAGCTGGAGCAGGCGGATCTCTGAGAGTTCGAGACCAGCCTGGTCTACAAGAGCTAGCTCCAGGCAGCCTCCAAAGCCACAGAAAAACTCTGTCTCGAAAAAAAAAAAAAAAAAAAAAAAAAAAAAAACCAAAACCAAACAAACAAACAAAAAAATACCAAAAAAAAAAAAAAAAAAAAAAAAAAAAAGGGTTGGAGAGATGACTCAGCAGTTAAGAGCACATGACAGCTAACAACTCTATGCAACTTCAGTCCGAGGGGATCTGATGATACCCGCTTCTGACCTCTCCTGGCACCTACACATACATGTAGGCAAAACACCCAGCTTCCACACAGCAGCTCACAACCATCTAGTTCCAGGGGATCTGATGCCCTCTTCTGGTAATTCTGGCACCTTGAACTCTAACATCATGATGATGATCAAATTCCCCATGGAGATCAAGACATCAGATGTTTTATACAACTCAGAAACAAAGGTAGGGCTGGCAAGGTAGTTAGCTAGCTACCACCAAGCTAGAGGATATGACTTCGATCCCTGAGTCCCAAATGGTGGACACTGTCCACTGGTTTCCCCTCCACCCTCATCCCATGCATTTGCCTGTACACACACACACACACACACACACACACACACACACACACACACACACAGTTACAAAAATAAAATGTAAAAACAAATGTACTTAGAATAAAAGGAAGTGCCACAAAAAATCCTGTAAAGAAATGGATTAGTCAAATGGCTTTGAACTCTTTATATCAGAAGTGGTAGTAAAGAATTTCTCTAAGTATGACTGAAGATAATTTTTATACAGAATCCAAGGGGTAAGAGAATCTCTGAAATTACAGGTTAGACATTTTTACCATCTGAGAAACCTAATCAGAGATTTGCTAGAGCATGCATCCCCTACTCCAAACAACGAGAGATGACACTGTTCTGTCCTAGCTCTGTTTGTCTGATTTTTATTTTATCTTATTATTATTTTTAATGTCTGTTTATATTCTATTGAGACTGAGAAAGAGTGTGGATTTGGGTGAGCAGGGATGTGAGGAGGAGCTGGAAGAAGCTGGGGGAGGTGGAAGTGTAATCAGAATATATTGTATTAAAAAATCTATTTTCAGGTCCCCCCCCCCCCAAAAAAAAGCAAAGTAAAAATACCTAAAAAAAAAAAAAAAAGATACTCCTGGGTGGATGACAACAATTTGATGAGAAGGTTCGTAGGGCCAGAGTGAATTCCCAGGAGTTGGCAGGATGGTAGCTTTGTGGAAAGATTAGAGGGACAGCCTGTTTCTGCTCAATAGGAAGAAAAAAGCTATAGCAGGAATAACCCAACTGGGAAGAGAAAAGTAAGATAGATGGAACCCTTGGTTCATTTGAAAGTACTGAGAGGAAGCCATATTTCTTGGATCCATTGCTAACCATTTTCTAAAATGAGAGATTTTAATAAAATAAAATAAAATTTTATGAGGAACCTTACTTTAGCAAATGACTCAATTTTGAGGTGTTTTATATTGTCTTTATTGTTGTGGTGCTTATCATGTGTGTGGAGGGGCTTCGTGAATGTCAAGTACAGGTGGAAAGGTCTATGGAGTCTGTTCTGCCCTTTACCTTTATGTGGGCCCCAGGGATTTAATTCAGGTTATCAGGCTTTTGAGGCAACTCAATGATGCTGAGCCATCTCGTTGGTTCTCAACTTTAGACATTTTATACATAAGCATTGTGCAGGGCCATTTTGATTTAAGCCAGTGGTAAAATTTTACTTGAATGGATGTGGGGAGAGGTGCACCAATGTGTTGGTTTGGGCCTTCCCAAATCCAATTATGAAGACAATGAAACTTTTTTGTTTTTGTTTTTCAAGACAGGGTTTCTCTGTGCAATGAGGCCAAACTCAGGGAGATCCTCTTGTCTCTGCCTCCTGAGTGCTGGTACTAATGGCGTGCACCACCGTCACCCAGTGATAATGCAACTTGCATTGGCATTTTTTGTTTTGCTGTCAGCGACATTTAACTTTTATAAATCAAATGGCTATTTGTGCTTCTGTATAGCTTAACAAGCTGTGGACAGAGGGAGCGTTGCTGTTTGAGAGCACCACCGTCAGTAGCTGCTTCTGCCCTCTAATGGCACAATTCCTCTCAGGTGGTGTGCCTCTCGGTTGAGGAAAGTGCCTTAATGACTAACTTCAGTTTAAAAGATGAAGAGCTTCGGTGTACTGGGATGGGGGTATGCACACAAAAAGATCAAATAGTAATTTAAAAAGCAAAAATCTTTTTATTGGCTGCTATTTCAAGTTGTCCTCCAATCTCTACACCTATATAGTCACATACAAAATAAAATGTCTTTGATGTGAATGGAGGTCAAAGGCCAAGCCTGGGGTTGGACCTTCTCTTCCACCTGGAGTCAGTGTCTGTTGTTTGCCACATACAGTTACACAAGCTTCTGGACAATCTCTGATCTTTACCCTCCATCTCATCATTGTAAGAACACTGGGATTACAGATGCATATGTGGTCCTGGCTTTACTTGGGTTTGCAGCATTCAAACTCAAGTCCTCAGGCTTATGGAAGCATTTAACACACTGAGCCAGGTCTCCAGCTTTTGAGTGTTTGAAAGTCAAGGCTTTCAATTTTGTTAAGCAGGCATAGGTTCTGTGGACGCTGACATATGAAAAGGTATAGGTCACAAGAAAATAATGGAAAGGACTAAGGAGTTCAAACACTAACTGATGAAGCTGGACAAGTGCTGATAATTGCAAAGGAACAACACCTTCACATGGTCAGTAGCCAGGAAACTGTCACAGGAGTGGGCTGCAACTCAAGTGCAGGCCAGCTAAGCTTAAAGAATGAGCCCAATGTGAGAAACTCAGATCAGATAGGATGGTTCTGTGTACCAAATCTACAATGGATGTGGGAAACAGGATCAAGTTATAGATCTGATCAGCCAGAATTAAGAGTATAATCTAGCTGGATTATCTCAAAGCTTAAGTGGCATGCAGGCAGGAGTGGTCAGGACATGCCACTCCAGACATCAGGCATATGTGGGGACAAACAAGTGCCACTGGCATTATGGCAGAGAGAGCCATCACCAAAAGTATTTGGGCTCAAAGGCAGCATCTCCAAAATGAACTTGGGCCTGGATGGCTTTCATACCCTCGGCACTTGTGTTAATTTCCTTTACACCAGCTCTCAGGAGCTGGAAAGATGGCATGGTGGTGAACAGTGCTTGCTGCTCTTACACAGGACCTGAGTTTGGTGCCATCACTGGGTTCCTAAAGCAGCAGAGGAGAGGCTAGTCTCATGACCACTTACTTTTGTCAGTGGGGAGAGGACAGACAAAACCACTTGGCTTAAATGATTTCTGTTTCTTCAAGGAATTTAGCATAATGTAGCAGAATTCCAAGGGGAAATGCAAAACAAAAAATACAAAACAGCTAGAAAATAGGCCCAATTCCTCATCTCTAAGATGAAAGCACCCCATCCCCTTTTTAGAAACCCAACTTTTTTTTTTAAAGATATATTTATTATATATACAGTGTTCCATCTGCATGTATGCCTGCAGGCCAGAAGAGGTTACCAGATCTCATAACGGATGCTTGTGAGCCACCATGTGGTTGCTGGGAATTGAACTCAGGACCCCTGGAAGAGCAGTCAGTGCTCTTAACCTCTAGCCCCCGAAACCCAACTTCTAATTATCAGAAATGAGGATTTTCTACCAGCCCCCTCTGAAGTACATTTGGAATGTTTAGAATTCTGTCTATAAAGGCTGGAAGGATATTGGAAAGAGAGGAAATGAGACACTATTGTCTCTAAATAATGTACATCTTCAACATGTAAGAAGTTTACTGAAAACTTTTATTGTAATCAAAAAGTGACATAACGGGGCTGTAATGAGTTCAGCAAATCATTCTGCTGATATTTTTGAACTGATACCAGCATTTGCCAGGCAATTAAAAAAATTCAAATGTGAAAATTTCACAGTACAGTAAACTCCACCCCAACTAATTAATGGTGGTTAAAAATAATAGGCCCTAGCAAAACCTCTCATGTTCCATGGTCACAGCTCACAATTCTGTACAAAAGTTCGTTATAAAGCTCTGATGTAAAAATGAAATAATCAAGCAGCAAATACTTTTTAAGTGCAGCACAGGGTCTTCCATTCATTATTTACAAGGCTGGAATCTCTTTACATTATAACAGAGTTTAATACAGATGACTTAGTAATTAAGTCAATTAAAACATCCGTCCTTCACACAGTGACAGATTTCGCTTTTTGGTCGTCTTTCTCCTTGTCCTTGTCCTTGCTCTTCTTTGCCTTTTTCTTCTTGTGTTTGTGTTTCTGGCTCTTCTCGGCGTCGGCCTCTGCACCCGCATGCTTCTTGTGCTTCTTGTGCTTTTTATGCTTCTTGTGCTTTTTCTTCTCTTTCTTCTTCTTCTTCTTCTTGCTGTCCTGGCTTCCTGCTGAGCTGGCACTGCTGCTATGGCTTCGGGTCTGGCTGCCAGAAGGGCTGTGACTTCTACTTGGACTAATACTGGGGCTGCTCTGACTCTGGCTCCTGTCTGCACCTGGCTGGATGGCTGCTGCTACGTTCAAGCTCTCTTTTGCTTTCTCTGTTGTTTTCTCTTTCAAGTCCTTGGAGATACTGGCCACAGCTTCCTCTTCCTTCACAGACACGTTACTCTCACTGTCGCTCTCGTTATAGTCTGGTTCAAAAGCAGCCTCATCAGTCTCTCTAGTTAGATCAGAGGAAAGACGAGAGGAATGACTGAACTGGGGTTTTGGCTTGATGGTGCTCTTATCAATCTGTCCAGCAACCATTTCTTTCTCAACTGCAGGGTCTGGTGGGTTAGGTATATACGGCAACTTGCCACCACTACTGGACTCTTTCCCGTTTCTAGCCTCAGCAGCATGCTTCTCCCGTTCCTTCCCAGAGTTTTTATCTACAGACTTTGTCTCTTCACATGAGCGTTTGGTATCGTAGGGGGCTTTATGATCATGAGGCTTTTTGTCTCTTGGGGGACTAGAATTACTTTTTTTGGACTCTGTCCCCTTTTTAGGCAAATCTCTCTCCTCCCTCGGCTTACCTTTCTGTCCAGATGAAGAATCTTTACCTCGAGGAGGAGAGTCCTTCCTTCTTACTAACTCACTTCTCTCATCTCTTCGCTTGGAACTAGAATACTCTCTGCTGTCATAGTCTATTTTCTTGTCCCTTCCAGGAGTGAAGTCTTTATTTGAGGAACCACGAACAGATTCATGTTTATCCGAAGTCCTGGTCTCTTTGGAAGACTGAGACAGATTCTTAAAATTTCCTTGTTCACTCAGACGGTCTGAGGTGCTCTCCTTCTCTGGCTGGGCACTGCTCTTTCTCTTGTCAGGGATTTCCTTCTCTAACACCGAGTGCTCCCTGTCTTTGGTTCTCCCCTTTTCACTGGATGCAGAGCCTTTTGAGCTTTTGACTTCATGCTGCGTCATTTCGTGGCTCACCTCTTTGGTGAGCTTCTGAAGTTTCTCTGACTGCTCACTTTCTTTCTCAGTGTACTTGACTGGAGCGGACGGCTTAGTAGTAACATTTTTTATGATACTAGATGGTTTCCCTACATTTTGTACAGGCTGTGTGGATTTAACATCTTCTTCTTCAGATTCAAAGTCATCTTTATCCCATTTGGACTGAGGAACCTGGATCATAATTATAACGTCTTCAGCAGGAGCTGTATTATCATTATTATATTCCTCCATAGTTTTAATGACTGTCCTCTTTGTATCTGTCTTTTCTTCAGATTTCCGCACAGGACTGCCTCCAGTTGAGCTTGTACTAAAATAAATGAATATACTTTTAATTAATGAGAAATTTACTAATGATAAATAAAAATTTGAAAAGCCAGCTTAAAATAGGATGTCTTTTTTAGCTTTAAAAAAATTAAATTATGCTCTAAGAAACACACACATGATCAAACTATAAAAACCAATGTGGTTCATCCAACTTGTTATAACCTAGCCTGAAACTATGCTGCTACTAGGCTAGTCTATTGAATTGCCATGAACCAGGCTCTCAAGAACATAAGTGTATAAGATCAAAGGATATCACTGCCCAAAAAGGACACCTGCCCCCCAGGCCCCCATACCTGGTGTAATCCACAAGTGTGGAGCTGGAGCCTTCAGTTCCAGCTACTTTCCGCTTGGCCTTTCCCTTGACTTTTTCCTGTTTAATTTTGCTAGATGTTGACTCCATTTTTTCAGAGGGTTCTTTTGTAGTAGATGTATTTTCTGCACTTCCAATTTTTTTCCCAGTCTCTCTGTTGAGTTTAATTTTCTTGGCTGGGGCAGTTGATAATGCAATCTTGTCCTTTTCTGGGGTCCTGTCTAGCTTTTCGCCATCACCTTCCATTTTTCGCTTTGGCGATGGTTTCACTATTTCAGCTCCTTCTACTTTAGAAATTTTCATTGATGATGACTCAAAATCTTTATCTACATTCTTTTCTTCAGTTTTTCTCTTTCTTTTTTCTCCCTTGCTATCAAGTAGTTTATTTTTCTCAGGCTTCTTGGCCTTTTCATCCTTACTAGCTGGCTTTTCTGACTTGATGTCTTTGGAACAGTCCTTTTTCACCTTCTCCTCCTTGACTGGCTTTGTCTCAGGGTGTTCTTTTGCAGATTTAGAGTGGGCTTTTCTGGGGGTTCCAGTGACCTTATCATCCTTCTGAGACGATGATGAAGGTTTTACAGAATCAGTCTTTGCAGCCTCCTCTTTGGCTTTTTTAAGTGGAGGTTCAGACCGAGGAGATTTTTCACGCTCCCCATCTACTTTTTCTTGGGGTCCTTTAGAAGGTTTTAAAACATTTTCTTTCTTGGTTGTAGTAGATCCATCACTTTTCCGTTTGGTCTTGTCACTTTTTACTTTTGGCTTATCCTTTTCTCTCTTGTCTTTTTCAGATACTGATTTGAAAGTGATAGATTCTGCATCCATTGGTTCATCCCTAACAGGTGTAGCATCGTCTCTACTTGGGAGAACAAACAATGTATCTGTCTTAGCGTCATCAACACCTGATGACTCCCTGGATTTCCTGGAGGTCTCTAACAGCTCGGGGTTCAGGAAGCTCTCACTCTCTTCCCCCTTTCTTCGTTTTCTGTGTTTCTTATGCTTGTTTCCTTTATTGTCTCCTGGAATGTTCTCACTCTCCTTTGATTTTGTATTATCTTTTTGATTGTGACTATCTCTTGTTGAAAGCTTTTCTGGATAGCTGCCACCTAGATTTCTATTTCTATGACTTTGTCCAGCAGGATAGTCGTCTCTGCGCCCTCTTGTGAAGGGTGAATTTCTGATATTAAGAGGTAAAAGTCTCTCTGGAGAGAAGTCCTCTCTGTTAGCTGAGGGTCTAGGCTGTGTCCCCACAGCATACCCTTTGTAGTACTTCTCATACCACTCTCGGTATTTCCTCTCCCATTCTCGGTAGCGTTCTTTCTCAAATGGGTCTCTAAAGTCGACACTCCGCCCATAATAGGCTTTAATGTCATAAGGGGGTGGAACTTCTCTGTATCTATTAAAATACTCACGTTCTGTTTCTCCTTGAGGTACATTACGCTTAGTAGGAGACTGTCCCCTAAATGCTTGAGGAGATCTTGACCTTGAATGATAACGTCTATATGGAGGTGACCTTGACCTAGATCGGTGATATCCATGAGATCTGGACCGTGAACGATAATTGCGGCTCTTGCCTCTGCCTCTCCTGGGGTATGGGGGTGATCGTGAATAGGAGCGAGAGTGTGAGCGGCTGAAGGATCGAGAATAAGAGCGTGACCGTGTCGAGCCAGATCTTGACTTTGAGTAAGTGTATGAACTTCTTGAATACGATGAACCACTATAGGGAGATTTAGACCTAAAAACAAAAACACAGTTGATGGTTGAGAAATATATACAAAATAAAAACAGATAGATTCTAACAGTTTTATCTTTCTTTGCATCAAGTTTCAACTTAGATGATTAAAGAGGCACAGTGACCTCTACTGGAATGGAATAAAGTACATAAACCACTTGTTACAAAACAAAAGGCAAGTATTGACAATCAGTGGAGTGCATTAATGTACCAAGAGTTTTATGAGCTTATTAACATTAAACAAATGCCAATTAAATTTAAATTTCCTGTCTGATTATTTAAGCTAGGAGTCTATTTTTATCTTACACTAGCCAACAGTCTAGCTTTAAAAGGAACCACATTTTAAATTTAAGTCTAAAAAACAAAAAACTTCCAGGGAACTTCTGTAATTCAGTTTTTTTCTATCAATACAACAATGTGTACTCTACCACTGCTTTTTAATCACACAGGTTAATGTTCCAGCAAGAAGCTGTAGCTTTATGGCAAAGGCCCTCAGAATGCTCTCTGGCTAGTTCCCTATGTCTTTCCTTCCATAAACATTCCCCATTTATTTCATATTATAAATAACTTCAAGGGACAAGGACAATTTAGTCCCCACAAATGCTAGTTCTACACAATAGAATTTACACTGAGACATTATTTTAATGGACATATTGGGGAATAAGCTACATCTTCTCCATTCTATAAAACTAGACCGAATCAGAAAAATCTCATAAGTGCAGTGTTATTTATATCCATAGGTAATCCCTGGATATTCAAAGTCCCATTTGTAATTCTGTTGTGAAGGCTTGCAAAACACTAACCTGGAAAATGAGCGCCTACGCTCCTTTTGAATCTTTTTGTATTCCATCAATTCCTTAGCAAAATCATTTGTAAACTCATCTAGCTTGGACTTTTTCTTTTCCCTAGTAAAATAAAGTTAAAGAGTGAAAGTTAACAAAAACCATTTAAGAAAACTAACAAGACAAATGTAATTAGATCATGAATGAAATGAATGAAATTGCCATTAGTTCTCTACTTTAAAACTATAAATAACTAGGTATCCCTGACGAAGTTGCTCGTATGGCTTTGGTTTAAATTTTAGGTGAACTTTCTTTACTAACTGGAAACACTGGAAAATGTTTCCAAAATACCTATTTAATGTTGTATCAGAAAATGAAAAAGTGTATGACAACTTCAAATGAAAATACTCACTCTTCCTTTAGTCGTCGTTGCTCTCTATAGAATTCTTCCCTGGACAAAGGTGGTGCTTGCGTTGTAGGGATGGTATTTGAATGAGCAGTCTGAACTCCTGATGATACCCAAGGTGTTGATATATTGGCAGGAGCTGGTGGAAACCCTGGAGGAGGGACACTATATCCTGCAGGTGGGGGTTGGCCAGGAGGAAACTGAGGAGAAAACTGTGGGGGAGGTACACCTGGAGGAAGAGGAAGTGTATGGGGAGGCGGCGGATACAAAGGAGGTGGTGGAACAGGTACAAAGACGGGAGTTGCTGGTAGTGATGGGCCTTGAGTCCTCTGGGATCTTTCGCTGTGGTGTCGCCCGCGGTTTATACTTCTGGAGAAATAAATTCCAAGGTATTATACCTTTAAATTAAATTCATCTGAGACAAATGAGGTTGTCTTTTTCTGTTCTTATTTTCCAAAGTATAAAAAAATGGAATAGAATCAACTACTCAAATCAAGATGTATTTGTATACATGAACTCTACAGGCCAAGTATGGTGATGTAGGTCTACAGTCCCAACTACTCAGGAGGCTGGACAATCACTTTTGACACCAGCTTGAGTAACAGCAAAAACTTGCTCAGAACAAAAATCTCTCAACTAACTGTATTTCAAAATCGTGGATCCTCTGCAAGAGCATCATATGCTCTTAGCCACTAAACCTCTCCAGCTCCAAGATCTACTTTTTAAGGTCACTTAGCAACAAACAGGAAACATATTTTGAAGGAAGTGACAGGTTAACACGGCTGTGATCTAGGTCTCTCCCAAATGCCTTTCTAGACCCAAAATTCACATTAAAAACCACTGTAACTTCCTTTTGGAGGAAGTGGGTGAAGACCAAACAAAACAGAATCATATGAATTCCAGTACTTGTAATCAAAACTGAAAATGTCAATGTTTTCCCTTATAAACTGAAGTAACAGTGCTAAAGTTTCTGAACTGTCTCAAAGAATCTGTGTGTGCTTTTGTTAAGCTAATGGTTTTTTATACAATAAGCAAATGGTATGTGACAGCAACAGCAGGCATTTAGGGTTAAATGTGCTCAGAACCATGAATTGGTACACATCAACTTCTTTTAATGCAATCTAGTCACAAAGGCATCTAACTGTCATAAGATTAGCAATTCTGAATGGAGCACTAGAAGATCAGTAATAGCCTTAACAAATCTGGAAGTCTTTGAACCTTGATTTAAATAATCACCACCATAGTAAAACTTATGGCTTCCTGGGAGTAAGAACCCCAACAAATCTCCTGGACTTTTCTTTTGGAAAAGAAGGTTGGGACAGAAAGAAACACAATACTTTTTCCCATCTGGGAGCTGAACTGGCTAACTTTCCTTCATAAGCTGTATCTTGCCATGTACTGATACAGACCAAGTAATCATTGGAAACAATACAAAGAACAGAGCCCGATGGGCCAAAGAAATGGCTCAGTGAGTGGGTAAGAGAGCTTGCACAAGTGCACAGAACTGAGCCCAACCAAACTCCCAACACCCACCTAAAAAGTAATGTGTGGCCATGCATGCCTATATGTAACCCCAGTGTTGGGAGGGGTAACAGGGGACTGCTGGGGCTTGCTGCCTAGTGGTCTAGCTCCGGTTTCGGTGAGTTATCTTTTCTCAAAAGAATAAGACAGAGAATAGTAGAGCAGGGTACCTGACACCCTCCATGGGCTTCTGTAAGCATGCATGTTCACATACATACCAAAGATGGAGACTTAAATTTTTGTCATTGTGCTAATTCGTCTGTCCTATATTCTGCTTTTCCATACTACCTTCCTGCCCTTCCTCCACAGACAGGTCTTGGTATGTCATTCAGGCTGGCCTCCAACTCACAATCTGCCTGCCTCAGCCTCCCAAATGCTGGGATTACATGTGTGCACTACACTTAGCAATAAACAGTTTTTGTAAACATAACTTCAAATGAGATTTTATACTGCATCTGCTGGGGATTGAACCTAGGACTTAACATAGGCTAGGCAGAAATTAATCACTGAACTATATAGCCCCTAGTTCCTAGATTACTTAAGGACAACTGCTAAAGACTTAAATATCTCCTTCCTCATCACTTCTGTGTTTTACTTCTTTACCCAGTGTGCCATGGAATTATTTTCCAACAGTTTCAGCATGCTTACCTATAACAATTTCTTTCCCCTCTTCTAATTTGCTGTGGTGGAGAAACCAGGTACCCAAGCTTGTTGGAACTGTGCAAGATGAAGAAAGAGAAAAACAGAATTGAGTATTTCTAAGTTTAATATATAACCTATCAGTGCATATACTTGAAAGAATTTTAACTTTTGAAAATGTTTTCATAATCTTGAATTCTTAAAATTGTTCTAAAGATCTAAGCTAAAAAATATTCTATATTTTCATTAGCACTCTACAGACTTAATGTTTAGAAAAGGGACCTTTAATTTGCAAGGCTCTATGTAGGTATTTTACATGCTTTTGAGTGCTACAAACAAAAAAAAAGGTGGCTGAGGAGAAACCTACACGCTCACAGTCCTATACTCAGTAAACAGATGCCAACTCAGGTATGTCTGTCTCTAAATTTCACGTTCTTCTACTGATATATTCTGCTAATCTCTCTTCAGTCTATTTTCTCTAACATGCATGTTTGCATGCCTGGTGGCTTTAGAAGTTTCAGAAGAGGGCACTGATCCCCTGGAGCTGAGTTACAGATGGCTGTGGGGTATTGGGAATTGAATTCAGGTCCTCTGTCCCTCCAGCCCAAATCTACTAATTTTTAATGCCATAAAGCATCTTACAGACATTAATATTCTTTGTGTGTCAGGGCAGAAAATCATACAATCCTGTAGATTTCAATAACTATTAACAAGCCAGAAAAAAAATGAGGAACTCTTGTGGTAGACATTAATCTTGCAATGTGTTTACTTACTAAACTGTATTTTGCCCATCCAAATAAGATGAGTTCAACCATTTAGGAAAATAAAAATATAGAAAACTCACACATAGGATCAACGCACTAATCTAAGGTCCTATCAAGATCCGTATGTTCTTAGGAAGAAATGGACTTATCAATCTGTATTTTACTATTTTGGAAAAGAATTACAAGGTGACCTTGAAATGAGTTTTAACTTTATGAGCACACTTACTGTGGTTTTTTTTTTTTTTTTAGATTTATGACAATTTGAAAAATTTGTAGACAGACCAGGTAGCTTGAAAATAGTAAAGAATTGAAAAGGGTGTTATGAATACATTAAATATTGCTAAAAGTCCATTTTATTGTTTTTTTTCTTAAGCCACAAAGCATCTAACCTCATAAAGTTAAAATTTATTAAACCTATGTAGGCTATATACAGCATTATTCAGCCAAGAAAAGTCAAAGATGCAATACTAGATCAAAACTGGTTAAAATTAATCATTGTATACACGGTGCCTCTGGAATTCTACTCTCTAAGCATTTATCTAAAGCACTGGGAGGTACTAATGATCTCCATGTGTGGTTTACTTTTGCTAAATTGGGTATCATACATTTTCCACCACATATAGTACATATAAGGAGTCAATCAACTATGGTACTGGGGGAAGGCCAGTCAAGAGACTGACTATGAGTAAAGCTTTGGAGAATTAAATGTAATGGGCTGGGGGCAAAGCTCCAGGGCAGAATACTTCCCTAGCATGCTAAATCCCTGGGTTCAATTCCCAGTAACTCACAGACACAAACACACACACAGACAGACACAAACATAGTTATGTGTATATTTTCAATTGTATGGATGTCAGTGTCTCTAGCCCCCAAGTTTTTCAAGTGTCAAATACATTTGTTCATTCAGATAATAATTGGAGATGCAAATTTGAATTGTGACGTTTAAAAGTATGTTAATCTGGCATATTTAAAGGAGTTTATAATAACCATTCACCAAGCTTCTGTCTAATTTGTAGTCTCTACTTTTTAGGTCAAAGGCAAGTATCTGAAGGTTATTCTGAATATGTACTTACTGTTCCCAACCTGGTCGACCACCACCTGGACGAGCAGCATTTATTCTTACTGGACCTTATAAATAAAAAAGAATGAATGTTAGATTCACTGTTAATAATTTCCTAAAGGGAAAAGGGTCCAAATCAAAATAATGTTACTTACCAGTTGTGGGGATCAACTGTCCATGTAATAATGACTGTCCCAACAAAGATGGAGTCCCAAGGACAGGCACTTGGTAACCCTTTGAGAAGCACACATACACACACAAACAAAACAAAAAATAGGAATAGTTTTTAAGTTTTACAAGTCAAAGCAAAAATAAAACAAAACAAAACAACAAAAATCTGTAAAAAACTAGATTCTAAAGCCAGTAAAATCTACCTTTTCTTCCATAAGAGCAGTAATTGCAATTGAGGAGGCCCCCTTAGAATGTTCTGATGCCAGGGCGGCAGCTGGTAATAATTTATTATCAGAATCCCTAGAAAACAATATAACATAACAAAACATCACCAGGGTGGACGATAATGAGTAAAATGATAACAATCACTAATATTGCTTATATATGTATCCTGCATTAAAATGAGTTCATGACAACTTCTGAGATGAGTGAAAGGATAGGCTGTAAAAAGCTCTTTATACATTACATAAATGCCTGGGCCAGTTAGATGCTTTAGTAGTATAGACACTTGCATGCAGGCCTAACTGGGATTTGGTCCACAGAGAACCAAGTCCTTACAGCTGTGTTCTATCTTTACATACATGCTGAGGCAGCCACATGCCTGCATGCCCACACATACATATATACTATTAAAAAAAAAAAGGAATTGCCTGAAGACATTTTACATATGATACATATGCTAGAAAATAAGTGCAAAAATTTAAGACTTCAAAATAAGAAAGTCAAGGGCCAGGTGGTAATGGCACATGCCTGTAATCTCAGCACTTGGAACGCAGAAGCAGGCAGATCTCAGTGAGTGCTCTACCAGCCTGATCTCAGTGAGTTCTATGCCAGCCTGGTCTACAAAGTGAGTTCCAGGACAGCCAGGACTGCTACAGAGAAACCCTGTCTCGAAAAACAAAAAAAGGAAAGCCAAAGAGGGCATTTTACAGTAGAACAATAGTCTAAGAGAACTCTCTGTATTCCCTTCTTTCCTTTATTGATTAAATAAAGGTAGAACTAGAACAGTGGGATACCTTATATATGGAAAGACTTCACCCTTAAGATTTTTCTTCAGTATGTATGAAAACAGGATCTGCCTCCTGTGTTTTAATAAAACTTGTCTGATTTTTAAGAGAATGCATGTGTTGGTGGACCACAAAGCCCTAGGTTGCTTTTAGTAGGTCACATGTCATTACAACTTATTCTTTTTCTTGTTTTTTGTCTTTTTAGACAGGGTTCCTTTATGAAGCCTTGGCTATTTGGGAACTAACTCTGTAGGCCAAGCTGGCCTCAAATTCAGAGATCCACATGCCTTTGCCTCCTGAGTGCTGGAACTGAAGGCATGGGCAACCACTGCCAGGCTGCAATTTAGGTATTTCAATAAGCACAGGGGTCCATTAAAGAAGTTATTACTTTAGGGGGTGGAGAGATGGCTCAGTGGTGAAGAGCACCAGCTGTTCTTTTAGAGACCCAGGTTTGATTCCCAGCACCCATATAACATACAATTATCTATAACTACATTCTAGGGGATCAAACACCCCCTTTGCCACTGCAGAAACAGACATACATGCTGGCAAAATACCAATACACATAAAATGAAACCAAAAATTTATAAAAGGCAAATCGCTGTGAATTTAGAGGCCAGCCATGTGTCTACATAGTGAGACCTTATCTCAAAAATAATAACTGTATCAAGAAAAAAACTGCACCACTGACCTCATTTGTCTTCAATGATAAGATATAGACTTACCGGAAAGGGCCATCTGACTTTTCTGAATGGACTGATATAGACACTGTTGCAGTTATATCAGGAACTGGAGCTGGGGCAGAAGACGGATTTCCAGGCACAGAAGGAGCCAAGGAAGATGGATTTGAAGTTAATGAAGATATAGAGGGAGATGGGTGAGCTGAGGAAGACGTCACTGGAATCATCAAAGGATCCTGCTGTCTTGATATTGGAGATCTCATCAGAGGCTGTAGGTTCCGCTGAATGAGTGGTCGTGGTGGTGGTACTGGGGGTGCAGGTGGAACTAACTGTTTTCGTAGTCTTTTTGTATAGCCAGTTTCATTTTTGAAATTATTAACAGCCTATAGAACCAAACATAAAAATGAAGAATATGTATTATATCAATCATTTAAATCAGTTCAATCAGTGAAAATGCTAATGATACTTTTATATAAAAAAAGATACAAACCGTTACCTGTCGTAAAAACTTGTTGGCAATCAAGGCATCAGGAGAAACATCGTTTTGATTACATGTTGGACATGTATGGTCATCTGACTCCAGGAGTGCTGTCCTAATACCTATGTATGAGAAGATACTAAGCATGAGGTGGCATGGTAGAAGCTTGGTGTTCACATAATAAATTAAAGACAGCCTCTACCTCCTAGGGCTACGTTAAGAACTCTTGTCTCAAATACAAAAAAACAAAATAAAAAGAAGGAAAGCAACTTAGTAGTAGCCAGAAGAGAGGGTCTGATCCCTTGGAATTAGAGTTACAGATGGTTTTGAGTTGCCACCTGGATGCTGGCAACTGAACCCAGGGTCCACTGAAGAGCAGGCAGTGTTTTTAACAGCCACCTCTCCATTCCCCAATACCTTCTTTGGAGATAAGGTCTCACTGTGTAATCCAGGCTGGCCTTGAACTCAGAGTTACCCACCTGCCTCTACCTAAGTGTTTGAGTTAAAAGCATGTGCCACCATGCCTGGACCTCAAACAAATGTTTAAACAGACAGAAAATGCATTATCAAATACTCATCCTTATTTAGCTAGCAATGAAAATACTGTACAAAAAATAGAACTAAGTCCAGAAAAGAGTGCCAAACATTTTACATGCTTTTAGAATCTTTGAAATGGCTTAACAAGAGTTGGGCATTAAAAAACAAAACAAAGTAAACAAACAAACAAACAAACAAAAAACCTAAATGAAGTGGAGAAATGGTTCAATGGTTAAGAACACTTGCTACTCTTACAGAGGACTGGGGTTGTTTCCAGCACCTACACAGCAGCTCACAGCTAACTTTGTGATAATTTCAGTTCCAGGGTGATCAGTACCCTCTTCTGGCCTCCATGGTCACTGGATGCACACGCACACGCACACGCACACGCACACACGCACGCACGCAAAATAGTCATACACACACAAGTGAAACCCGTGGGTCTTGTTTAAAAGTAATGATGAAAGGCCAGGGAGGATATTAAATTCAAAGCCAGCTTAAGCTCAAAAAATTAGTAAATGAACAAAGGTCCAAAAGACCATTATTAAAAACAACCAACCATCCACCTAAACAACTACACTTCGTAATTTACCAAGCAAATACAAATACTTACATTCATCACAGTAACTGTTTCCACAGCAGGGAATGACAACAGCATCATTCATAATATCCTTGCAGATGAGGCACAGGAGCTCGTCTGGGATAGGATCATCTTCTTCTGAAGATGATGACCGTTCCTCTGGTAAGAAGGGTGGCTTCTCTTTCTTCCCAATTGCATATGCCTCTCTGTAAATGACAGTTTTAGAAGGCAGAGGAGTAGTCATGCTCTATGCTCAGTATACTATATCATACGTATATGTAACTTCACAACAATGACACCAAGTTTAGACAAACATGTCTTCCAATGAACGAGGGCAGTTATGCCTATCCTCAACAGATACAAATCAGAGCTCCAAATAAGTAAACAAAAGTAAAGAAAACACTTTAAAAGCAACTAAAAGGATTTTGAGAGGTAAAGATGTTAAGATACCAGAATGTCTTATGTAAATGTCAGACACAGAATTTGAACTTGTGAATACCCTAAATCACAATTTTCCTTTAACCAGGTGTTTCCTCAAATAAATAAAATGAATAACAAAAGTCTCCTCCCACATTCCAGCATTCTGTCACACCCATGTAGACACCAACTAAATGCCACAGGATGGGACTGTGTTATCAAACAGACTAGGTAACCAATAATCTACCTGTAACTACATTAAAAGATTAATCTACTTGTCCATTAAACATGAGTTAATGATCAGAATGCATTACACAAATATGAAAGAACACATTAATATACATTCTGGTTTTTTGTAGAAATGAATTTTTCAGGAATGGTAGTTAAATACATCTAAAAACACACAAAAAGTTATTCTCAGACTTGCCTCTACTGTTCCACAAGTTCCCACTTCTCTATACTCAGGCAAAGTTGTAAACCATAGTAATTCTTAAGAGAAAACCTCTGTTTCATTTAGGAACAGGAAGTGCTCATCTCAATGCTGAAATGAAATAGTCTCAGCTGGATGGAGGAGGGTACCTTAGGTGTGTTATTTGTGTTGCAGCTGCTCCATAGACATCACCACGATTCCACAAATAAGTATCAATTTGCTTATGCCCCATTGTTCCCAATTTGTGAAAGAGGAGTCTCCCACTGCCCAAGAGAAAAGAAAAAAGGGAAAAAACAAAAAAGGGGGAAGGGAAGAGAACAGGATAGAAAAAGAAACAGAAGAAGAGTCTGAGTTGCTTATCAGTGGTGTTAGTGGAGAGGGTGAATGTTTTATTTAAAATAATAGGGCTCCCATCTCTCCCCAGTATGGGCTGTGCACCTGACACAAATGAGCATTTCTCCCCCAGGACTCAAAAGCAATGAATTATTAGTTAAGGCTCACAGATGACATTAACTTTTTCAACACAGATTTCTATTAAGAACTTTTACATAATACAGATGAAGCAGTCTGCTCTTAAATTGACTGCAAAAAAAAATCAAATTCCAATTTAAAATTGTTTCATAGCATTTATGAATGTCTCTGGATTAGCTACAGACTGCGTAAGATGAATCACAAAAACTCAGGATGGTGGCTGATGAAAGTAGAGGAGTGAAGAAGCAGAGCATGTTAGCAAGGCTGGAGTAAACCATCTGTATACTAAAGTGCATATCTCTAAATGGACATCCTTTCAGTACCAACTCCACCTGCTCACCACACTACTACTTCAGCATTTGTGCAGGAAGCTGGGGAGACTCATCTGTCCCTGAGAACATGTACACCTGGCCTCAAAACTGGTGTTAGTCAAAGGATGTTCTAAGCTCTCAACTTTGTAATCTTTTGGAAGGCCAGCTTAAAAATGCAGAATCAGGGTCTTACCAGTTTCTAAATAAAAACTGGACATTCAGGGCAGAGAATCTGAAACCACAGCCCCGAGGAACACTTACAACATACCTATGTGTGTTTATACTGTAGGATAGTAAAAGAAGTAGCTAAATACACTATTAACATCAAATCTATGGCAGACTAAGCTGAATCAGACCACTAGACTTTGTTCCTTTGTTAAAAACTAGCTCATAAGAGGCCAACAAAATGGTTTAGCAGGTGAACTGCTTGCCAGGCTTCCACAAAAAGTTGAAGGAGAGAAGTAATTCCACAAAGTTGTACTGACCTACACACACACACACACACACACACACACACACACCTGCTAATAAAGAAAAAAACTAGCTTAAAAGATAAAATCTGAAAGTATATTAAAAATAAGCACCAAAGCCACGTAACAGCAATAGCAGGAAGCTTGAGGCAGGATGAGCACACATTTGAGACCAGCTTGGACTACAAGGTCTTGCCTCAAAAAACAAAACCCCAAACCCAACAAAATAACAACAAAAAACCCAAGACCACTAAACATTTTACGGAACTGGCTGAACTGAACTAATAATGGTTTGTGAAACAAGACCTCCTTTAGGCTGAAGATGTGACATATCTAAATCTAGCCAAGTACCCTTGTTCATTTATGCCAGGCATTTACATCTGCCTCGGTATCTTGTTGCACTTTTATTCTTAAATGTTTCTCAAAATGGAAATAGCATGTGTAAGATAATGTGGGAGCAAGTATGTGAATGAGGAAGAAAGGAATGACAGAAAGAAAACATTAGAAGGCTACAAGGGAAGTGGCACTCACCAATGACAAAAATCCCCAAATTCATTTAAAATTTGCATAAATGGAGCAGACTGCAGCCTCTCAGATTTAACACAGAAATGTAACAAGTGGAAATGAACAACTCTGGAATGGAAACTTCCCAAGGAATCCAAATAGCCAAGTTACAAGCCCAAGACTGAAATACTATACCCTGGGACTACCTGGTCCCCACAGGTCACACCTAAACTGCATACTTACGCATCTATAGTTGGTATTGCATATTTTCCAGTGTTCGTAAGCATTGCACCTTTCATGTTAGGATCTTTCACTTCCATCATAAAACTTCTAGGAATTCCAGTGCTCTTTTTGATTCTAGGGCCAGATTCAAAGTTCTTATCCTGTTTGGAAGAAGGGAGAAGAGAGGAAGACAAAAGAGACTTCTTTAGTAATGCCTGGGCACCTCACACAATGCTTGTAACGGACTACTTGTGATGCTTCACACACAGGAACTCATTTCATTCTCAGATTTGCTATGTGAACTAAGTACTAATTACTACTTCAGAGAAAACAAGACTTAGACACAAGCAACATGCTCTAACAAAACAGCCAAGACTTGGGGCCTGACAACCTAGACTCCAAAAGTGGTGCCATTTTACCAGAGATTTTTACCACAACAAATATGGTTAAGAAATTATTCTAAGAGAAACTAGATGTATCAGTTTCTACATGAACTTACCCCGTTTGTTGGGCAATTCTTAATATAATGACCAGGCTTGCCACAACGAAAGCAGGTATAAGATGGAGGTGGTGGACCTAGAGGTTTCTTCATGTAACTGAAAAGAAAAAAGAGTTAATATGTACACAGAGACTTAAAAACAATGCTTCTAATTGTGGGGGCAAACACCCCAAAGTTCCTATTAGCATACAAATATCTATGAACTTACTTGATTGGGTCGTATTCATGGCCAGATTGCGACATCATTGCTTTAATTTTATCTTCCTCAGAAGCATTGGCTTCAGCCAGATTGGCAGTCTGTTTAACGGGTAATTATTTGACACACACATTAGAAACATTAAGACCACACAGCAAAGACAACACACTCATCCTACACAGAGCAACATCTAAATGAGCTGTGCTTTATACATGTATAACTGGAGAAAGCACTGGGAATTCTTACAGCACCCTGTCTAGGGGAGCTTGGCAGGTTGAGGAAGTCTTTCTGGGAACACTCAGACCTTAGACCTTGTCTGTACCTTACATTGACATCTAAACACTCAGGGCCGGGTCAGATTAAAAGAGGAACACTTGATGTTGTCAAATCTTTAAAACATTTCAAGTGTCCCAGCATTGAGATAATTTACATTTAGAACTTGGAAGGCAGGGGTGGGATAAATGACAGCACTGTAGACACTACAAGTCAGAAGGCACTCTTTGGCTAGCAGTGTCAGTTTCTAATTAGTTGAAAGGTATGCTTTTAAAATTTAAACTCCAGATAAATTTTATGAAAGTAATAAATCTAAGAGTCTAGATATAAACAGGGTCTAAGGGAGTGATTTTTCTAATATCCTGGATCTTCAAGCAAGCATATACCACTCACATTGTTACTCTTTTACAATCTTTACATTCATCCACAAAACAAGCAACCAGTTTTAACACTTTATTGTAATTTTATATACAAAGAATGCTTAACATTAACAGAGCTTGGAACAACAGTAACATTTACAGAATGATTACAGATGTTTAACAACTAATTTGTTTGAACCCAAACATTATTTTACAAACAGATTAAAAAAATATGCCCAAACACCTCCAAAACTTCCCCAATTCCTCCCAGCCAAGTAACAATGGTAGAAATAGACCAGAACTCAGATGTGGTCCTTACAGTACAAAGAATAAACAGTATGTACTATAAGCTGTCAAAGATGTGAATTCTATGCTAACTACTTTGCATTAGAAAATGACAAAATAGGATGGTTCATCCACTTTGCTCAGGATCATTAATTTTAGTGTTTTGTTTTCTTAGGACTAGAGCTTAAGTAGCAATTAATCTGTTAACAGGACATCTTACGAGGATACATCCTAGGAAAAGGACACAGCCCACAACAAAGCCAAGGACAAAATAGGGACAGCACTAAGGGATAACCCTTTTCATTTTCATTTCTGTTAGCTGTTAAATTAGACTTTACATTTCTGATAGCAGGGAAAAAGTCTTTTGGGAAACTGATAGCTGGCTTCTGAGCCCTCAAGGCTACCTGTTCTATTCTAAAGACACAATCTGCAATCTAAAATACTGTCTTAAAAAAACAAAAATCCATCACTAGTGCTTTCCCAAACATAATATACATATTGTTGAGAATAAATGCAAGCAACCTTGTCAAACAACATGGTACACACAATGATTTCAGGAGGTAACAATTTGGCCCTCTGCCAAAAACATACACACTCATATTCCTGCAAACAGCTTTACAAGTATACACTTACATAATTCAAGTAGTCTGTGTTCAAACAAATTAGGCTGTTTAAAATTATTCTAATTTGGACAGACTACAAGTCTAAAGCATAAGGAAACAACTGCACCACATTTTAAATATTGATCATGGTGGGATCAATTCAAAATTTCAAGAATTAACCACACAATTGTCCATGTAAAGGAAATCTTCTGTTTTGGCTATTTTAAAGAAAGACGTCCACATAACTCACAGCCAAAACCAGGGAATTCCTCCGGAATTGTGCTACTTTCCAGTGTCTAATTAAACAAAATTGTGTGAGGGGAAAAAAAACCAGTTAAGTGTAGCTTCCTGTGTTTCTTCAGTCTTGAAGATGAACATTATGCGGGGGGTCGCTGACCAAGTTACACCCCTATCTTCTCAGGACGGCAACTATTCTTTACAGGGCAGTAATAGTATGTACAATGCATTCACAAAATACATCTTCCCCCACCCACCTTAAAACAATACTGTTTCACATTTTTAAAATGTTAGACTTATATTGTCAATAGTAATATATATATATATGTATATATACCTTTGTAAGCTGGGCCAGAGAAATAGATGCAGAAGAGTCATCAATCTGTTCACAAAAAATTAAACATACATTCAAGTTCCACGCTGAAAACATCTGAAAGTGATTATTTAGCCCCTAAAGCCACTTAATATTAAATATTGGGCATTTTCTTACTTTTCTAAAAAAACGTTATATTTTGTTTGAATTCTGAAAATATGCTCAAGCTATTTTATCTTTTGTTTACAGGTAGAAAGGCTATGATGTATGGGAGGACTTACTGCAGTGAAATAAATCAAAGGGCAAGAAATTCCTCTACTGAAGATTGGTGACTCAATACTACAATGAGAGTCCCATGTCTCTCATTAGTCTCTAAATTTGATAACGCTCACAATAATGTACACTACAAGAGAGAACTAAAAGGAAAAAAGAAAAAGAAAAAGAAAAAAACCTAATTCCCCCAATGCCATTAAACAACACTGTAAAAACAAGCAGCTCTTTAGGCGTCACATAATTGCTGTAAATGTTAACAGCTCCCAGGCAATTCCTAGTGTTTTCCTTTTGAACATCAACCACTGAGTATATGTTCCTATCCAAAGAATAATAATAGCTCCTCTTGTCAAGAAACCACAGGTTTCCTGCTAAGCCAATGTCACTCACTCATAAACAAAACAAAACAAAACAAAAAAGGGAAAGGAAAGGAAAAAAAGAAAAACAGAAAAGATAATCTGGGAAAGAGTCAAAGAGCTGTCATACACAGTGATAGATTTTAGTCCTTGGAGAAAAGTCAATTTAACCAAACAGGCAGAGGATATATTAAGGACATTAAGAGTTTTAAAAACATATTATATGAATGTTAAACTTTTTAAAGTTTTTTCACTTGATCCCATTAAATGATTTAATTTTTATAATGATGCTTATTTGCATGCACACAAAGACATTTTTAGTAATCAACTTCTCAATGAGAGTTCCCTAAGCTCCTTAGATTCTACTCAAAGTTACAAGCTTCTTGTATGATACTGGTCTGATTCCTTTGGGATGGATAGGCTCCAAGTAGGATAACTGGCTCAAAGAAAATATCTTCAAATATCCTTCTAAAAGTATTGAAAGCACAAAAATTGAAATGCAACAAGCTTCAATATAAAATTGCCACTATGGAAAAAATTCAATAATACAAAAACTACATTTGCTAAATTTAAGATACACTTTGGTTACACATGGAGGTACCTGCCTATGATGCTGAGGCAGGAGGACCACAAGTTTCAAAGCTGGGCTACAGAGTGGGTTTGAGGTTAGCATGACCTCTGTGCAAGACTCTGTTTCATAAAATAAATCTCACAAATATCTTAAGTCGATGGGCAGTGGTGGTGCACACCTTTAATCCAGCACTCGGGAGGCAGAGGCAGGTGGATCTCTGTGAGTTCGAGACCAGCCTGGTCTAGAAGAGCTAGTTCCAAGACAGGCTCCAAGGCCACAGAGAAACCCTGTCTCGAAAAACAAAACCAAAAAAAACCTTAAGTTTAGTCTGATGGGTACCATTCCGGGGATGTTTAGACAAATGGTTCTTTGTTCCACATTTAAAGACAGCAGAGTTTGTCGTGTGCTAAGCCCACGTTTCTAATGCATAACCACTAATGCATAAGTGAGAGCTTTTTTGCTTAGCTCTAAGGAATTTTTTTTTTTACTTAGGGACTAATCTCAAGAAGCAGGAAAAAATTATAAATACTTTTATCCAACAGAAAGTCTAAACCACTCATGTTTATTTTTAAAAGGGCTACTAACTGTCACTTTGTTTTATCATGGACTTTTTGAGTTCAAAGTGGTTTCCCACAAATTACATTTTAATTATGTTTTTTCACCCACTAAATAATCTCTATACTATCTAAAAATCTTACAACCTAAGGTCAAATATACCAAAAAAATTTAGAAAGGCACCCAATTTTGCACATAGCAGGGCATTAAGAGACAAGTAAAAAATGTTCACAAAGAATGGCTGAAAAATGATTAGTCAATAGTGACTTCTCAGTAAAATACTATTAAATCTGCCACACATTTAAAAATGATGTGTACTATAGACATCACTAAAATTAGACCTCCTTTGTAATGGGTAGGGCCTTGCTTCTGGGAGCAAGTACCTGAAAACTTTATAGGCCAATTACATTTGAATGAAACTAAAAGAACCCTACAATGTAATCCCAATGTTTAGCTAGCAAGAACATCTAGCTTTGGAGTACCAGACCAACATGGACAGGTAACTAAAAGGCTTAGGGGAATAAACAGTCATCTTTGATCAGACTTGGCTTAAATTAGCAAAAATGCACTGGGTCTGTGGTGGTCCACACTTGTTATCCCAGCACTTGAGAGGCTGAGGAAGGAGGACTGCCATGAGTTCAAGGCCGCCCTGAGCCACACAGCAAGTACCAGACCAGCTAGAGTTGTTTCACAGCAAGACCTCTGATGCCTTCAAAAAACAAAAACAAAAACAAAATGAAACAAAACAAAAACCAAGCTGTGCATGATGGCATAGTATAAGCCTGCAGTCCCCAGCACATGGGAGGTGAGGCAAAACTCAAGCACTCAGGGGCAGCCTCCCATATAGTGGGTAGTGTGAGTTATGAGATCCTGTCTCAAAATATAAAACCAAAATGTATACAGAATACTTTTCCTAATTAGAATTTTAAAATTTTCCCCGGGTCTCTATTTTGCTTGTTAATGTGTATAGCCAAACCATCCTTATTCCTAAGTTACGAATACTAATTAGTCAATGAACTTGTTTCCATGGTCTTAAATGTCAACAAAGCATCCAAGCAAATAAGATATAGAGACAACAGATTATGTTATGTCTCCATCTCACTTAATTTTACCTAAAAATTAAAACTGTTTAAAGCACTAAGAGGAAGAGAAATCTGAATAAGCTTATAATAAATTTCTTATAAATGTAATACAGACATGCCAGGGAACACACAAGGCTAAAAGAATGTTAACTTTATTTATGAACATGTGATTTGTGTTTATACACATGCTAATAAACAAAAAGGAAATAATTGTTTTCAAGAAATAAAACTTCATCTGAATTAATTTAAATACTATATAAAAATAGATTATACAAATGTGTTACATTTACTACTACAGTCACCGGGACAGTTTTTCTAATTTGTGCTAGCATTTGGATACATAAAAATCAGTTTTAAACCAATCACCAGCAAAACAGAAACTTGGACAGTTTTACAGCATTATGCTTTAAAAACCAAAAAGCCCAAAAACAACAAAAAAAACCCCCAAAAAACAAACAAACAAAAAACCCCCAACCCCCCCATATATCCATATGGGGAAACCCCCCCCAATACTGACTTTTTGTCTTTAAATCACTGTATTTAGACAAGAACTAAAGGCCATACACTTTAAAGAACAAGTTCAAAGTTGATATATTCTACTTATCATGTTTGAGATCCAATGATCCAGGGTTAGTGAAATGCCTCATACACAAATATCAGTAGTATTTAAAAAGAATAAAATGAAACAGCAAGCAATACCCCGATTTCTAAACGAAAACTTCAAATACTGTGTTTTGGTGTACAAGTATTGAGCCTGAGCAGTAAAATGATTAAAGAACCATCAAGTTACAGAATCCAATTAAGATAGCCCTGTGTTAACAAGCACCTGTCCCACAATTTAGCTTTTACATCAAAGCTCAAAGCCAAAAATAGTGTCACACTACAGGTTAAACTGTAATTACAAAAAGATATGCTGGGCATTGGTGGCACACACCTTAATCCCAGCACTTGGGAGGCAGAGGCAGGTGGATCTCTGTGAGTTTGAGGCCAGCCTAGTCTCCAGAGCGAGTGCCAGGATAGGCTCCAAAAGCTACACAGAGAAACCCTGTCTCGAAAAACAAAAAACAAAAAAACAAAACAAAACAAAAAAAAAAACAAAAGAAAAAAATGTTAGCCCAGTTAAAGGGAGTTGCTTTTGATAAGATACAGCTTTCAATAATCTATAACTAATGCAGCATTTTAGCTACTTATGAGAAAGGCAAACATTCCAATTTGAACAGACTAGCTTGTGAATGAACTGCATAAAACCATTAAAATCACTTTGTGTTTCTGCACTCTTGGTGGTGGAGATGCAATTTCACTCTGTACTGTATAGTACAAGGGTACACAAAGGACAGGAGCTCACAGGTGCCAAATAAAGCAAGACTGACTAATAAAGTTGCATTACAAGTCTCTCAAAAGCTCTTTTCTAGGATGTGTTTGAACTTGGAGAAAGAAGCAAACAATAATGTAAGTTCTGCATGTTGCTAATCCATTTTTGAAAGCCACCAATCAGGCAGGGAAAAAGCCCTAATAAACTAAGTGAAACAACGTGAAAATGGCAAAATATACACTCCAAACAATTTTTTTATTGCAAGAAACAAAAAGCACAAAACAGCCTGTACATACATACAAAATACTAACTATAGACAGACAGATGTAGAACATGTTGTCATGTTCTTCAGTGTTAAGCCTACACCATCTAAAAAGGATCATACATTACTGTACACCACAGTGTCATACAGGGAGAAAGCTATCATATTTAATATGAAACAGTGTAAAGGGCACCAATTGCCCATTTTTTCTACAGAGTAACTACAAATTATGCCACATATATCCATATTCAACTGAACTGTCACCAAAATACAATTTATTTACAGTGTGTGCTATGGTCAGTTGGGTATTCTAAATGATTTACTTCACTGAAACATTATATAGGTAAAAACAATTGTGTAGAAAAAGGGTGATTGTGTTTTTACATACTGCTTTTGTAGTTCCCATCACTGGTTCAGTTCGACTTCTAAAAATAAAACAAACAGAAACTAACATTAGCCATTTATGAATTGTGTGTGTGTGTGTGTATTTTTTTAGTCTCAGTTAGTATAGGCCAGCCTTGAACTCACTATACAGTCAAAGTCAGATCTTTTTGCCTCTTCTTCCCCATGTGCTGGAATAATAGGTGTACATCAATCAATGACTGCTAATGACTGCTAATAAATCTTAATATATATCTCTAATCTCAAGACTTTAGGAATTCAATTTTCTTTTGATTCAAAGCTTTAATACAATCAATTTCTCATATGAGTAAGCAACTTTGGATAATATCTGCCATTACCAAATGGTTTAAGACACAATCTCAGTTTTTTAAAAAAGTCCCATATTGAGACATCCTGAGATTTTTATAGTGTTTCTGAAAGGCACTATATAAACTTTGTGGTTTACTTATAAATGGACCGAACACCTTCCTTTTGGGTAAATCTAGATATAAATTTCTACATATCCAATTTCTTAAGCAAACTACTGCTGGTAACATTTATGATGGATCTTTATCTGTTGTGCTAAAAAATTAGCTTTCAAATCCAGATAGACATGTTCATGATTATAATTTTAAAAATATTTTAAAGCCAAGCATAGTGGTACACATCTTTAATTCCAGCACTCAGGAGTCAGAGGCAGGCAGATATATGAGTTTCAGGTCAGCCTGGTCTTCACAGGGAGTTCCAGAACAGCCAGGGCTATATAATGTCTCAAAAACCAAACAAGCATTTCAAAACAATAACCAAATTATTAAACAAAATTTAAGATCTCTGGAAGATACAACATAACCTGAAAATAATTTAAAATCCATTTTATGCTTATGTATAATTAATTGATCAAACTGTTGCTAGAACAACACATATTTTTTAGATAGACTGGAAAGGGGACCAGAACTGAGGTCCTAAGCACAGGCTTTTAAATGCCTCAAGTTTACTGTACTAGACAGCACCTAAAACAAATTTTTAAGTTCATATGTGAGTTTGAACTACTGACAAAAATAGCTTGAACCTTCTAGCATTTTCGAAAACCGGGAAGCATTTTATGAGACAAACAAAAATCCTACATATAAATGAATAAGCCATTTTGTATGAAGCAATTTAGGATGTCCATGAACTTCAAATATCCTTTTCTCAAGAACTTCTAAATATCTGATACTTGTTTTTACTTGTTACTTTTTTTTGGGGGGGTGGGGGGGAGACACAGCCTCTTTATATAGCTATACAGTCCTGGGTGTCCTGGTACTTGCTATATAGACCAGATTAGTCTATGTAGATCCACTCCACTTGCTTCTTCTCCTGAGTGCTGGGATTAAAGGCATGTGCCACCACACCTTGCTTGATATATGCCTCTAAAAAGCACAGGTTAAGTGTAATTTCATGCTAAAACATAGAAAATAACTCTACCCTACTCTGCTTTCAATATCAAACTTCTCAAATGATCATGCCTAGTGAAAACCTGTAATTTCAGCTTGGGGTGGGGGTGGGAGGGCTGGCTAAGGCAGCAGGGCATCAAGTTCAAGGCCATTAGGTCTACAGAGTCAGTTTCACCACCTGAACAACTTAACAGGATCCTTTCTTGAATACTAAAAGGAGGAAGAGGTCTATGGATGTGGATCAGTGGGAGAGTGTTTGTTTAACATGAGCAAAGGACTAGGTTTAATCCTCAGCACTGTTAGGGATATACTTTGTCTCTTTAATAGAAGCTCTAGAGGATTCTTGATTGCCATCATTTTAATAACCAGTATACATCCTATGTCAAGAACTATTTAATTCCTAATACACCTCTACAAATTAGAGGGACAGTTATTCCTAGGTATTTATGGGGGACTGGATGTAGGATCCTTACTCTCACCCACTGTAGATACCAAAAGGATGCTCAAATCATTACAGAAAACAGCATGCACTGTGCAATATTCTACACCTTAAATCATCTCCAGATTAGTTAAGAAAATGTGATATATAAGAAATTATGATTCTGTTACTCTGCACTTGTTGCAGATACAGAATAGGTGGCTAAAAGTTCTGAGAAGTGTGCCAGTTGCTGTAGAGAAATCCTGAAATAGAGACAATAGTTACCCAAATTGAGGCAGTAAATGAAGTCAAATGAGCCCACTCCTGTTTCTATGATGGCCTTTGAACTAAAGCTAGTTATTGATAAAAAGCTTATGTTGGCACTACTTAATATTCATGATGCTGCCATGGGTGGGATGGGGGGGGGTAGAAAAAAAGGCAACCAAAAAACTCCTATTACAGTTTTCATGATTAGCATAAAATTTTAATGTTAGTAAAATGTTTTGAAACCTTAAAAAAAGATCCATTTTGATGAATGAGCTTTTATAAATACTCACATAACATATGTCTTGCTTGTGGACTTAACACCTCCAATAGGAATTCTTCTGACAATTACAGATGAATTTTTAGGAATTAGCGCATTATCATCAGTATATTCTGTAAACAAAGACAGTCAAATTTCTATTTAGGGATTTGACTAAGTACTCAGGAATGAGAAAACTTCAACCAAGCATTAGTTTTATGAGAAGTGAGCTTACAGTACAAGAACACCAAAATCTGTGTTCTTTGCATTTAGGTTACTAGTATTGTTAGGAGAAATATCCCAGTCCTAAGGGGCTCCTCCAAAGGATACAATATCAGGTACTTGGCTCTCAGACCTCCACTTTGTGAAACTCAGCCTAAGACTAAGGTGCTTCCCAGCTCATTTAACCAAGAAATGCTTAACATGCAAACTACGGGTTATTTAAAATAACAGTGTACTTCCCTAGTTCCTAAGCAAGAGCTAAGTATTATAATCCCTATAGCTCATTACTATAAAAGACAGGCTAAACATGAATTTATGATCTATCATTTTTTAAAATAAAGAATGGAGAGTGGGTATTATTTTAGGTAGAATGTTGTTAAAAACAAAGTCCCTCTGAAGAACTTGTGTTTGCAAATGAAATGCCAGCCAGCCACAGCCACATACACACTCTAAATGAATAATATTTACTCATAGCAATGTGAGGAAAAACAAATGACAAGATGATTGCAATGTTGGAAGAATATTAAAGAATTACATAAATTAAGGTAGGAAAAGTACAAACCATATATTGATTTATACTTTGCTTCCATGTAAAACAGGGAAATCACTGGTGTATTTTATGTGAAATGATGACAATTTACGTCATAAAAGACTTGCTCTGGCATCTGCATGGGTGACAAACTGAACAGAAACAGGGTGAGTCATGCTAAGGCTGCTTCGTGGTCCAGTGATAGCCAACATAAGATAGTCAAAATGCTGTGAAGGCTGTTCATGGACTGAGTGTTGAGAAATTGGGGAAAGCAGAACCAGACATGATGAATTCCTAGGTTCCTAGCTTTAGCAAATGGATGTCACTTAAGTAGACTGAGAGGAGGAGTGAGTAATATTTTTCTAGTCTATAATTACCATAGTTCTCTAAGAATGAAATTAAGTGGGCCTTAAGTGTAGTAAGAGTTGTTAGGGAAGGAATGAGTAAAATTATCAAGGAAAAAAAACACACATACACAATTTAAGAGATTCAAAAATCTCCCTCAACCTCACAAAAGACCAGGGTTTCTCTGTGTAACAGTCCTAGCTATCCTGAAACTCGATTTATAGACCAGGGCTGGTCTTGAACTTAGAGATCCACCTGCCTCTGCCTCCTGAGAGCTGGGATTAAAGGTGTGCAGCAGCAGCAGTAGCAGCAGCACCACCACCACCAACCTCCTCCTCTTAATGTCAATTGCCTCACTTAAGGCACCTAACACAAAATGGCTAACCTTATTTCAGATTTTTTAATGCGTATCAACTTTATTTTTGGTCATCAAGCATTTAGGATTCCTTTTCTACAGTCAATTGCTCAACCAAGAGTTCTTTAGTATGTTTTCAGTTGTTGACTATGTATGTCTCACAGGCATCTGATCAAGAGTGATGCAATTTCCTAAATGTAGACATGTAAGGCTATCATTGTCTTTGACAGTCTCCAAATTCCAAGCAAGATGAGCAAGTAAAATCAGAAGCAGGAAATTGGTTGATTTTTAATAAATTTAACAATTCTAGAACCCAAACTTAAGTGTCAAACACTTGGCTGTTCCTTTACATTTAACAACCCTTAAGTGTATTCACAAAACCTTTAAAAAAACAACTTATTAGTTGGGTGGGGTGGTGACAAGAAGTTTACAATTCCAGCACTCAGGAGGCTGAGGCAGGAGGATTGCCACTGAGTTCAAATTAATCTTGCATACAACAAGAGCTGGTTAAATAAACCAGACAACTGAATTTGATCTACACAGTACTGTATTATAGTACTAAAGTCAGGTGCTCCAGTACCCTTAAATACAGGGTTCTAGCTGTCCAGTTATAAGTATTTGCATTTATGACGGTTTCCTAAGACCAAGAGCCTGACACCTAAATTCTTAACAAGCAGTTCTTTAGATTCAAAAGGCTCAGGGAATGGAACACTTGACTCAGCTCTCTGAGGAAAAAAAAAAAAAAAAAAAAAAAAAAGGCTTACCAGTGTAAATTTTGTCTAAAAACAGGAAAGTTATGGATGGAATGAAAAACGAGATGAATGTGAGGAATGGATAGCCAGAAAGAGGCTAAAAAATGAACAAAAAAATCCCCCTCATATTCATCTTTCAAATCAACCAAATGCATTCAGTATGAAGGTTATTAGGAAAATGGGAGGATCAATCAGTATACAAACAACCTATAAAAACAAAGTGTTCTCCAAAGATCCTTGGAATTTATTGTAAAATAACAGTCTAGAAACAAGCAGGATTTTAAGTACAGAATAAAACTTCGACATAAGCATTTTAGTTTTACCAGGGTTTAGTTCTGGCAGATTTCCAGAACTAAAGGAATGTTGTACAGAAACACTGACGGGATCAGTAATTTAAACTGACTAAAAATCATCCACTTTTAGTCTTTTCTTCTAGGGTCTAGAAATATAGGCACTCTCCTAAGAAACTAAGTATCATAAGCATTTATTTTGCAACCTTTAATTTACTAGATGTCTCTAAACAAAGTAGAAATCTTTTTTTAAAAAAAAAAAAAAACAATTTCTTTCTTTTTTTGTTAAAGATTTATTATGTATACATCGTGTTCCTCCTCATGTATCCCTGCAGGCCAGAAGAGGGCACCAGATCTCATTATGGATGGCTGTGAGCCACCATGTGGGTTCTGGGAATTGAACTCAGGACACCTCTGGAGGAGCAGCCAGTGTTCTTAACCTCTGAGCCATCTCTCCAGCACCACCAAGTAGAATTCTTATTCAACTCCTTTGTGAAACTGGGTTTGCCCTATCAACATGCCTGGTGCCTTTGGCTTGAGGAGGCTTCAGATCTCAGAACCGAAGTTCCGAGTTTTGAGTTCCCATGTGAGTGCTGGGAACAGAAGTGGGGTCCTCTGCAAGGACAGTAAGCACTCGTGACAGCTGAGCCATCTCTCCAGCTCCTTAAGTTTCTGTACCACTATTAAATCCCTCTCCTGAATCTGATTGAGTATATAACACAAAGAAAGCTCCCACAACTCTTTTTCTTAACCAACCTAACGTCAAACTTTCTCCAGTTAAGAGCATACTGTGGGGCAAAGAACTTTCCTGGATTTCAGTTTTTGGATAATATGTTCTAAACTAGAAAAAAAATAATACAAAGTCACAAAATGTCAATTTGTGGACAAGAATTCTTAAGTCACAAATTACTCCAGTCTAAAAGTTGCCTTTAACTGTTGGTTGGTTACAAGATGGATAAAGCCTAGTTTCAAATGATTCAATCATACAGTATTATACTAAAAATGAAACTTATATAGTAGATAATTAGAAATTAGTAGCTAGTATACCCTAATTTCATCTTTTTCTCTCATTTATAAAGATGTGTAAATATAAATAGCAACATAGCCAAAAATTCTTAAAAAGCAGCTGTGCGGTGGTGGGGCACGCCTTTAATCCCAGCACTCGGGAGGCAGAGGAGACAGATTTCTGTGAGTTCAAGACCAGCCTGATCTACAAGAGCTAGTTCCAGGACAGCCTCCAAAGCCACAGAGAAACCCTGTCTTGGAAATCCCACCCCTACGCCCCAAATTCTTAAAAAACTGTTTTGTAAAGTAGACTTCAATACTAAGGGCTTGTTTTGGTGAACTTCTTAGCTGTTTATTACCACGAACAACATTTCCCCTTCCAAAGTAGAGAGAAATTACAGAAAAATACAATTACCAAAAGGGTATTTACTTTAAGTAAGGAAGTAGACAATATTCTTTTGGCATTATAACTATGCATATGTCTGCATTACAAATGAAAAACTAGTCTTCCACATGACAACATTTGGTCAACCTACTCCAAAAACTTCAACTAAAAAACCCATGCCACACTGACCCAATTTAGCTTGATGGAACATGCCTTTCATCCCAGCACTCAGGAGGCAGAAGCAAGTTGATCTCTGTGAGCCAGACAGAGGCTAGCCTGATCTACGTAGAAGTTCAGGCCAATAAGGGCTACACAGTAAGTCCATGTCACAAACAAAACCACCCCCTTTAGACATTCAGTGAATGTCAGAAGTCTACTAAAAGCCACCCACCAGCAATTCTATTCTGAGAAAAAGAAACCAAATATGTTCAGAGTCAGAAAAGATAATCCCACCATTCAAGTCCCAATAGTATTTTTGCAAAGGTGGTGTCGTACTCCTTTAATTCCAGCACTCAGGAGGCAGAGGCAAGAAGATCTCTGAGTTCAAGGTGGTAAACACCTTTGATCACAGCATTAGGGGGGCACAGAGAGGCAGATCTGAGTTTGAGGCCAGCCTGGTCAACAGAGTGAGTTCCAGGACAGCCCAGGCTACACAGAGAAACCCTGTTTCAAAAAGAAATAAAAAGGCAAGTCCTAATATTCTTTTTTAAATGAATAAACTCAAGGATTGTAACCAGTGGCTTACTCACACATAGTAGCACTCAACTATTTTTCAGAAACACACACACCACACCCCACCCACCCACCCACCCAACCCAGCAGGGCCTCGCACTTCTGAAGCTTTCCAGAATTGCCCAAGAGTTAATATGATGAACCTACTGCTGGGTGTGGTCTATCACCTGCATTCCCCACACTTGGGAAGTTGGGGGGGGGGTTGGGGTTAAAAGCTAGTCTGCGCTACAGAATTCAACTTTTAAGTATCAATAATTCTGAATTTACACCAGATTGGTCACACTGGAACATTTTATACTCCAAAACAATTCCAACATTGATTAAATCCTCAAAAATATCCCTTTTCACAAGCAACCCCAAATAAGTAAAAGGGGCACATGCAATTTACTGTTAACTTCGAATCGATGCTAGATTAGCAAACAAGTTATATATACTGCTGCTTTAACAAATGGGAACCCTTACACAAATTAAGAGAACGCCACAAGGCAAAACAAACAAACAAACAAACAAAAAAACACCCACATAACCCCTTTCTCTTTCCAATCCCTCCCCACTGTTAAAATTAGGGGGGAGACACATTTGAGAAGAACCAGACTAACACGTTTTTGGATTAGCCTGTTACAGATGATGCCAGTATTTGGAAGGCAAACAGGCCAGTTAAACTCCAAGGTCGGGTGCTGCAATCCTTGGCTATCAATGAAATGCTGTGTATTACAACGAACAGGAATGGAGGTAAGGCCTCCCCACTACGACCCAATACATATCTGTGGCCCATGTGCCTCTTACCTTCTTTCGTCTGCGCGTTGGTGATCTGCAGATCGCTATCGGCAGCTTTCAGCTTTTCTCTCCCCATAATCTGCTTCTTTAAGTCACAGAGGGAGATATGAAGCCCATCAAAGGTGACGGTGTCGTAGTTGAGTTTAGAGGAAAATTTATAGTGCACACAGGACATTGTGGCAAAGGATTCCTAAGGTTCAGCGAGGAGACGTGGACACTCTCAATATATGTATATTTATAAACTTAAGAGCAAAATATGTACACACACAAAACACTCAAAAGACAACGAAGGACCCTAAGGCCTCAAATTAAATACCCCCCAACCACAAGCGGGGGTTCGTGAGAACAATAATCCGGAACCCCCCCGTACTCAGAATCGCTTCATGTGGGAGGAGCAGGACAGGAAAAGGGGCAATCGAGGATCCGCCAACCGGCACAATGTCACCCGGCTGGGTCCCCCTCGCTCATGCTAAGGGCCGGCAGGAGACAGGGCAGGCGGTGCAGTCAGTAGCGGTCAGTCCACACGTTAGAGTCCGAATGACCCCGCGGGGTCAGGGGTCCATAGCGGCCGCACCTCCCGGCTGGTCTCTCTCCGTGGATGGGGGTGACCCAGGCCCCGGGAGAAGGCTGCGGGGAGAGGGCCTAGGCCGGAGTCCACGAGCGGCCTGTCGCCTCCTCCCGGCTTCCGGACGACCGGCGTCGGCGTCCCCAGGCCCAGGCCCAGGCCCCCACCGCACACAAACCCTGGCGCCTGCTCCCCGGAGGCCACGAGCGGCCCGCGGCCTAGGCCGAGATCGCGCGATCGGCGGAGGAGAGGCCTTCCAGCGGCCGCCCGGTTCGGCTCCGCCTCCCCCCCGCCGCCGCCTGACACAAAGCCGGTGCGGGGCCCAGCTAGGCCGCGAGGCCCTTCCTCACCACCCTGGGCCCCGGCCGGCGGCTTCGTGGGCCCCGGGGACACTGCTGAGGCTGCCCGACTCTTCCTCTTGCTGTTCCTCGCGCTGCTCCCGCTCCTGTCGCCTCTGAGCCCACGACCGTGTCAGGAAGCCCGGAAACGGTCGGGCGGCGGCGAGGGCCTCGCTGGATTGCCTCTTTTCTCTTTTTGTTCTGCCCCCCAGGCCGCTCTCCGGCCCGCACCCAGGGCCGGCGAAACCTCCGCGCCAGAAACTATGGCGGACGCGGCCTGGCTTCGGGAGAGCGCCCCCACTCCGGGGTCTCTTAAGCAGGGACAGCACGGGCGGCGCACGCGAGGCGGGGCTTGGGCGTGCGCCGATAGGCGGGCCAGGGGCGGGGCCGTTGCGTCACAAAGCGCACCGGCCCGCCCACGTGACCTCGCGCTTTGTGACTCGGAGCGTGGAACTTGAAGCATCGCGGAGAACGGGAGGAACTATGAGCGTCGGGAGGGAGGGGGAGACGGACTGTCCTACTGAGCAAGCCCGGAAGGGGCGCTCACGTAGCCACGGCTCAAACTGCTGCAAACTGCTGAGGGGCATACGGAGGGGTGAGTCGGTAATCCCACCCACCAGGAGTCTTGTTTCTGTGATGGCTGCTGTGCCAGCGCTTGCCAACCCCCCTCCCAACAGACTGCATACCCTGAACTCCTCAAACGTGTCTGGGGAGAATATAGACCTTCATCACCAACAGCGTCTTAAGGGATGTGTCCAGCTCTTACCTTGTTCTAGGCTCCGCGCTGACTGCTGACGATTGCAGCTCTGCGGCCCGATTTATCTGGGTCTGAAGTTAGCCCCGTTAGCCCCGGGGCTTTGATGTAACTCTTGTCTTAAAGACCCTGTCAGAGAATAAAGGATTTGCTGGGTCGCCGTGGATTAAATCCATGAATACATTTCCGTATTTAAGACCACGCCTGCTTCAACAGAGGTGGCTGACTAAATGTCATATTAACAACTGCAAAAATTATCTCTAATTTATTTGCCTACAGTCCACAGCGGTGTATTTTTCGAGTTTTCAAAGAAGGGAGTGCTTGCTCCATTGCAAAGTCCTAATCCCGTTTTTAATTACACGCGCCAGGAACTTGGTCAAAAAGTCCCTTAGGAGGGTTGGCGTTCTTATTTCTCTTGTGGCATGAGGACATAGTGCATCTATAAATTCATAAATAATAAAATTACTCTAAAACAGTAACAATTACTGTCATTTACAGTGTTTGATGCCCAGCTTCTCTGACTTTTACAGGCCAGGCTCAGAGAAGTTGGGTAACAGAACAAAATCCAAAAGGCGGCAGAATTTCCAGAAATTTCCTGAATGCCAATACCCGAATTCTGCTGAAATTTGGTTTAAATTAATCACCTTGTCAGAGAAGCTTTCCTAAGGCCATCTTATTTTGTTAAGATAGTCACCAGTTTTGGTCTCAGCTTATTGTGTTTATCAGTTTAGATTTCAGTCATCAGTTTATTTTCTTCTTAGCAGTTGTCAGTAGCTGACAAGTTATATACCTGTTTGTTCTTTTAGGTTTTTTATTATTACCAATTTTTTTTTTTTTTACTTGTTTGTTCTGGTCTCACTGTAGTCCAGACTGGCCTTGAACTCACAGCCTTCTGTGTCAGTCTCTGGAGTGCCAAGGTTTATTTTTTTGTTCATTGGCCTCCGGAGTGCTGGGATTAAAGGCGTGCGCCACCAACGCCCGGCTTCAATTAAGATTGGATTTTGTCAGGCAGGGGTGGCACACACCTTTAATTCAGGACTGGAACTCACTCTGTAGACCACACCTGCCTCTGCCTCCCAGTGCTGGCATGTGCCACCACCACCCAACAAGAAAATGGATTTTACCCCGATTTTTGGATTTTTGCCACATTCCCTAGTCTTGAAAGAATATCTGGGCACTGTTCGTACTGATTGTACTGTACGCATTCAGTGAATAGACTTTTAACTAGTTAGATACATTGATATTTTATGTGCATTGGTGTTTTACCATAGGTGTCGGGTCCCCTGAAACAGGAGTTACAGACAGTTGTAAGCTGCCATATGGGTCCTGGGACTTGGACTGGGGTTTTCTGGAGAGCAGTCAGTGTTCTTAACCACTGAGGCATCTCTCCAGCCCCTCATTTTGATATTATCTATAGATCTATCCTGGCAATAAGATGTTAGGTAACCATCAGGGATAACTCCAGAGACAGAAATACAGCTTAAATAAGACATTTATAGATTTATCTTCATAAGTAGTAAGCTTCTCCCTCCATTACCTTTCTTTGATAATTCAAAGTTTCTTGTTATATGGTCAACTTCAGGGTGGCTTTTTCTTTAAAAGAAAAAAAAAACTGGGTGAATGTCGGGTATTGTAGTACCCATGCACTTGGGAGGCAGAGGCAGGCAGTTCTTTGTGAATTCCAGTCGCCTTGTCTACCTACTGCCTTCTAGGCCAACTAGAGCTACATAGTGGGACCCTATCTCAAAAAAAAAAAAAAAAAAGAATGAAAGAAAGAAAGAAAGAGAAATTCGGGCCAGAGAGGAAGAGCCTGTGTTTCATCTTTGGTAAGGGGAAGGGAGTTAAGTGTGTATGGTTGTGGAAACAATTACAACTCTTGAAAGAAAAAAACGACTACTTAGTTTGGGGCTTCCTGTGTAATTCCATTGGTAGACTGCTTGTCTAGTATGCAAAAACCCTGGGTTGATTCCCATCCAACACCTAACAAATTGGGCATGGTACCAAATATGGGTAAATCCCACTGGGGATGTTGATTGCAAGATTAGAAGTTTAAGGGCATTGTATTAGTCAGGGTTCTCTAGAGTAGCAGAACTTACAGAATGAATCTCTCATTCTCTCTCTCTCTCTCTCTCTCTCTCTCTCTCTCTCTATATATATATAATATATATATATATATATATATTAGAAGTGGATCTTGCTCCATTTTGAATTTTAGTTAATTCCAGAGGTAATCAAGATGACAATCAAGAACAGGCCATCCTCTGTTACCCTTAGCTATATAGCAAATTTGAGTCCAGCCTGAGCTACATGAGACTCTCCCTCAAAAGAGAAAAGGAAAGAAAGTTTGGTGTACTGAAAGCTAATGTCATAAATTGACACTATATTGAAGCAGGATAGCTAGCTTTAGTAAAGAAATAGAGGAAGCCGAGCATTGGTGGTGCACGCCTTTAATCCCAGCACTCTTGGGAGGCAGAGGCAGGCGGATCTCTGTGAGTTCAAGGCCAGCCTGGTCTCCAGAGCGAGTGCCAGGACAGCCTCCAAAGCTACACAGAGAAACCCTTTCTCAAAAACCAAAAAAAAAAAAAAAAAAGAGGGGACATGGGAAGAGAATAGTCTCATTTTCCTGAACAATTCTGTCACCTGGTGGCTGACATCCAGGAGTTTCAACCAGGACATGGCTGGATTTTTCATCTTTTCTTTTCTTTCTTTCTTTCTTCTCTTTTTTTTTTTTTTTTGAGACAGGGTTTCTTTGTGTAGTCTTGGCTGTTCTAGAATTAACTCTGTAGACCAGGCTGGCCTTGAACTCACAGAGATCTGCTTGCATTTGCTTCTCAAGTGCTGGGATTAAAGGCATGGGATACAACTTCCTGACCAGCTTTTTTTTTTTTTTTTTTTTTTTTTTTTTTTTTTTTCAGACAGGGTCTCTCTGTAGCCCTGGCTGTCCTGGATCTCACTATGCAAACCTGGCTGGCTTCAAATTCATAGAGATCCTTTGCCTCTGCCTCTCAACTGCTGGGATTAAAGGTGTGAGCCACTACACCTCGCACTGGCTTCTTAGATTAGAAACAAAACGCAAATAAGTATCAAAAGATGGCATTTTATTGGGTACTGCACATGCATCAGGAGACAGAGGCTAAGGTTAAGTTTGAGGCTACCTAGGGCTATGTAGTGAAACTCTGTCTCCAAAAAACAAGCAAAATATAGCCAAGAGGTTTTTTGGTTTTGTTTTGTTTTGTTTTGTTTTTTTGTTTTAATCTGAAGCCAGCCTGGCTACAGTTAACAATAACAACTAAAACAAAATAAATACACTAGCAACAACAAAAACCCCAAATAAAAGAAAAACTAATAATAAAAATACATGAAAGATGATAATTTTTTAAATTATATGCACATGCACACACAAATGCATGTATAGTGACCTTTTGTTTGCCACTTGTGAGCATGTGCTGGCATTGGCCAGAAGAGGGCTTTGGATCCCTGGAACTGGAGTTACAGTTTTGAGTTACCTTGTTGGTGCTAGGAACCCAGCTCTGATCCCCCAAAAGAGCTGCTAGTGATCTTAACTGCTGAGATATCTTTCCAGCCCCTATATGACACGCTATGAAATAATCATTTTATAAATCCCGAAGGTATGCAAAATTGAACACTACATTACTTATCCAGGGTTCACATTTAATACAACTTTAAAAAACACTTCAGGATAAACCTGGGGTTGGTAGCACTTGCCTTTAATCCCAGCACTTGGGAGGCAGAGTCAGGCAGATCTCTGTGAATTGGAGACCAGCCTGGTCTACAAAAGCTAGTTCCAGGACAGCCTCCAAAGCCACAAAGAAACCCTGTCGGGGGGGGGGGGGGGGGGGGGCACTTCGGGGATAGCAATTAACCTTTGAGCTTCAATGACCTGAGGGAGCCTTCAGGAGCTGTGTTACACCAAAGGCTCTGCTCTTGGCCAGGTGAGTAGGGTCACAAGTGTTTATTACTTAACTGAAAATCAAGAATAGACAATAAGCTCACAGGAAGCCATGTAGGGAACAAGGATGACAAAATACCATTAGGAGACAAAGGTCAGCTTCCCTTAAGCAGTGAGGGTGTGGCCCAAATTGGTGGATCTTGAGCAAGTAACATAGCTCACATGACCCCTCTACTGAACACACAAATAACTGTCTGTTTGGGCTGAGAGAACATGAATGGACTCCTTACTGCCTCGACCCATGATTTATTCAAAAATGACCCATGTCAATAGAGATCACCTCACTTTCTAGCCTGTTCCCTCCATACACCACATAAAAGCCCACCCAGCAGGATAGATGTTGGTATTTCTTTCTTGGAGAAACATCTACCCTCAGAGGTTCTTTTTCACTTTTTAAAATTATTTTTTGTTTTTGGTTTTTTGAGACAGGGTTTCTCTGTGTAACAGCTCTGGCTGTCCTGGAAGTCTCTCTGTACACCAGGCTGGCCTTGAACTCAAAAAGATCCACCTGCCTCGGCCTCCCAAGTGTGTGCCACCACTGCCCTGCATTTCCTTGTCAGTGCTTCTTATTCTTGGATGTGAGACAGGGAGTACTTGGAAGCCCACGGCTTTGGGTAGCTTTGGTGGGTGTTGAGTTTTTGGGATCCTATTGGTGAGTTAAGCCCACTTAAAGAACTCATATCAGTGATGTCAGAAACATGACTTAGCCATTTATTTGACAGCATGTTTCCTTCTCTCCTTCCTCAACTGCCAACAAAGACTCCCACAAGCATTAAGACAAAAATGTAGTTCTTTCCAAAGGAGGAAGAATTAAATCTTGTTAAGATTAGATTAGTCTAATTTAGTCTAGACAAATTAATCTAGTTAGACTTTTTTTTTTTTTTAAGTCAGGGTATTGTGTATCATGTAGAACCATCTTCTGCTTCTCAAATGCTGGGGTGACAGGCATTTGCCACCATGACAAAAATTCATTTTTGCTTACATTTAAAAAATGTGATTTTTTTTTTCCGAGACAGGGTTTCTCTGTGTAGCTTTGGAGCCTATCCTGGCACTCACTCTGGAGACCAGGCTGGCCTCAAACTCACAGAGATCCACCTGCCTCTGCCTCCCTAGTGCTGGGATTAAAGGCGTATACCACCAACGCCCAGCCAAAAATGTGATTCTTTAAAGTTCTCTCTCTTTCTCTCCCTCTCTCTCTCTCTCTCTCTCTCTCTCCCTCCCTCTCTCCCTATCTCCCTCTCTCCCTCTCTCCCTCCCCCCCTCTTTCTTTCTCTTTCTCTCTCTCTCCCCTCCTCCCCTACCTCCTTTCCCCCTCTCTCTCTCTCTCCCTCCCTTCCTCCTCCCCCTCTCTCTCCTTCCCTCCTTCTCTCTCTCTCTCTCTCTCTCTCTCTCTCTCTCTCTCTCTCTCTCTCTCTGTGTGTGTGTGTGTGCGTTCTCAGGCCCTCTGAAGAGGGCCTCAGTTTGGAGTTACAGGCAGTTAGTAGTTGTGTCCTCTTCAAGAGCAGCATGTGCTCTTAACTGCTGAGCCATCTCTCCAGACCCAAAATATGGTTCTTGTTTTAAATAATAAAGATCCTTCCCCCACCCAGCTTCTATAGAGAGAAGTGCTTAGATTAGTTACAAGTGAGACACCCTTTAGTAACTCAGGCCATTTGCCTTGGGAGAAGCTAGGAGATCTAAGAGCAGCTTGCAGAACTAAGGAAATCCCATTACTTTTATAGACTGTATTATTTTTCTTTCATACTCGTGTGGTGTGCATGTGTGTAAACATGTTTTCATGTGTGTAGGCACATGAGTGGGTGCCTTGCATGGATTTGAATGCATGTGGAGACCTGAGGTTAGTGTCAGGAATCACGATGCATAGTTCTTCCACCTTATTTATTAAAGTAGACTCTTTCAATCAAACCTAGAGCTGTTAGCTAATGAGGCTGGTCTTCCTAGCCAGTTTGCTCCAGGAGCCCTTGTCTGTGTTTGCTGAGGTTGGGATTATAGGTGAGTGTGGTGTCTGGCACTTATGTTGATCCTGGGCATCCAAGCTACAGCCCTCATACTTGTGGGCTTTAACCACTGAGTCATTTCCATGACTCTGTTTTTAAAGACTTTTCAGGGAAGGGGGTTTCTGAGTTCAGCAGTTTAATGAAAGTACTAAATAGGATTGAAGATTATAACTCTGGAAAGTAACCCTAGTATCCATCCTACCTTGGAGCTGTGACATAGTAGGAGTTAAGAGTTGTTACAGAGGACAGTGGTGTGGCTGATCCCCTCTGCTGAGGCTGCATCTATGAGCTAACAGTTTGATTTTCTGGGAACACTAAAACCAATTAATTAAAAAAAAAGATTCTTATTTGCTCATATTGAAATCAGATAGAGGACAAGGCCATGAGTACCTCTGGGGGCCTGGAGCATGAGCATGCCATTAGCAGCTTCCCGTTAGCCAGTGTGGGAAGAAAAAGTCAGGCAATTTTTGATTCTTTTTCAACAGGGTGTCATGTAGCTCAGGCTGAACACAAGCTTATAGTGCAGCTGAAGACAATCTTGAATTTCTGATCCTCCTGAGGTTTAGGGCCTTTGTTACCACACTAGTATGTGGGATAATGAGGATCAAACCCTGGAGGATCCTACCAACTGCACTGCATTCCCCCTGAGAAGTCATAGAACATTACAGGCTTGGGTCTTAATCCCAGCTGTTGCTGTGTGACCTTGGGAAAGTCACTTGTCTGCTGTGGCTTTAGGCTTCCATGGCCTTGCCTCATGAACTCTGTGATGGTATTTAGAAGGGCTTTGAGTTTGGCTTAAATCTCTGCTGTTACCAAACCTACATTTTCTGTACATTCTAAGAACAGAATTTTATTTTATTTTATTTTATTTTTGTTTTTCGAGACAGGGTTTCTCTGTGGCTTTGGAGGCTGTCCTGGAATCAAACTCACAGAGATCCGCCTGCTTCTGCCTCCTGAGTGCTGGGATTAAAGGCGTGCCTTTAATCCACCACCGCCCATCGAGACCAGAATTTTAATTGTGTGTCTATTTATGCAAATATGTACAAATGTTCTAGGAGGCCAGAGGCATCAGACCCTCTGGAGCTGGAGTTACAGGGGTTGTGAGCTGGTTGGTATGGGTGTTGGGAACTGAACTTGGGTCCTCTGCAAGAGCATGTAAACTGGACCACTGTCAACAGCCTGAGGGGTTTCTTCCCTCTTAGGGTCCTCCACTCAAGTAAACTTGGTTCCTTGACTACACTGCAGAAAAGAATCCAGAGCAAGTTGGGCGTGGATGGTGCATGCCTCCAGTCACAGCACTCGGGAGACAGAGGCAGGCAAATCTCTGAGTTCTTTGAAACCACCCAGGTCTACAGATCAACTTCCAGGACAGCCAGGGCTAACAGAGAAGTCCCATCTAGGAAAAACAACAACAAAACAAACAAAAAACAAAAAGAAAGAAAAAGAAAAAAGAATCCACCACAAGTCAGAGTAAGGCCAAGCTAGTGGTGAGTTTATTAAGTAGAGATTTTACACAGGGCATGCCTCAAAGTGAAGCATGGGCATCTATTGCTTAGTTTTGACTTTTAAAACATTTTACTTTGTGTGCCTGTATATTCATTCGTGCCACAGTGTGTGTTCTCAAGCGCGCTCATGCATACCCTCACACACTGGGGAATCAAACTCAGGCTATCAGTCTTCTCAAGAGAAATGCCACAGGAAGTGACTTTACAATGGCTACATAAATGATTCTGTGGTTTTCTATGTAGCATTGCTCAAAGGCTTTACTTATAACAAGGTTTAAAGATTAACATTTGATACTTATGTAACATGTAAAGAAAGAAAAAAGAAAAAGCATAGCCTAGTTTTTTTCTCTTAAAGGATTTCCTTTGGTAAATGAAACAGTAAAGTGGTTGGTTTATGAAGTACACTGTTTAGATTTAGGGGTGGGAGAGGACTGTTAATACAGTTAAACTCAAGGCCACCAACACCTTGGCCCTGAACCAACACAAGTTGCCTTACCAGCCTTGTTTGTGATGTCTTTAGGTGGCAGATTGCTATCTTTATAGGCCATTTTGGTTTTATCAGTCATCTGAAGCTTCTTGACACTGCCAGCAGGAACACAGGCTGGATCCTATGTTAAGGGGCATCTTTCCCTCCCATCTCTCCTTAACCTACTCCCCTTTCTATCCTGCCTCAGGGAGCTAGGAAGAGAGAAATGAGGAAATGGTGTTCAATTTCATTTTTGCAAAATGAAAACTTTCTAGCCATCTATCGTATAACACTGTGAATATACTTCATAGTATGGAACTGCACTTTTTTCCCCCCTAATTTTATGAGATAGGGTCTCACTGTATAGGCCTGCCTGACCTGGAACTGATTATGTAGACCAGGCTGGGCTCGAACTCAGAGATTTGCCCGCCCCTGCCACCTGGGTGCTGGGATTAAAGGTGTGTGCCACCACATCTGGCTGAGCTGTACACTTTAAATGGTTAAGTTGACAAATTGTGTAATATATAAAAATGATAGCAAAATAATATTCAAAAACAATGACCTTTTTAGAAAGGTGACAAACAGGCTGGGGAGATGGCCCAGTCAATAAAGTGCTCATCTTACAAGTATGAGGGCCCAAGTTTGATCCCAGCACCCATGTAGGATAAAATCTAGGCACATACCTAAATCCCCGTGCTGGGGAGTGAAAAGATAGAAACAGGTAGATCCCTGGAATTCATTGGTCAGTTTAATAAATGGTGTTCAGGTTCATTGAGAGATAGTATCTTGAAGACTAATGCAGAGAGTAAGACACCCAACATCAATCTTTGTCTTCATACACATGTGTGAATGAAACTGAGGACGTGACTGCTCCAAGGTCTGGTTGAAGAGAAGGTTTTTATTGCAGATATGAGGGAGAGTTCAGCCATAGAGACCTGGGAGAGTCCAGAGCAGAGAAAGAAGGTAGCAGATTGAACACGGCCAGCAGAATAGACCAAGGGGGTGAGGGGTGTGTGAGTGGAGCTGAAAAGAGAAGAGAGGGAGCAGGAGAGGGGACCTGGAGCCCAGAGTGGAGGACCAAGGGAGGATCAAGAGAGCATGTGACCAAATGGCAGAGTTACATAGGAATCAGAATCTAGGGGAAGGGAAGTGAAGCTACCTTGGCTGGAGAGGTTAAGTGTGGGGGTCGGGGGTGAGAAGAGCAGAGAGGAGCCCACAGGTCCTGAGTGAGCCTGGCAGCCAGATATGCTTTGGTATGCTAATAGGCACCACAGTTAACCATTTGTCCTGGGTTTCTGACAATGTGCACACATGTACATGGGATCACAATAATACAATCTTACAACACACACACACACACACACACACACAATTCCTAGTGATTTATTGCAAAACAATGTAAATATATTTGCTATTACTGAACTGTACACTTTACATGATTAAAACAACAAATTATAATGATTAAAATGATAGTAAAACGTTTATATTTTTTTTCACATTTTATTTATTTATTTTTGTGTGTGACTGAATTTCACTACTCACATCTGGTAGTCAGATGTCAACTTTTGGGAGTCAGTTCTCCAGTGATTCCAGGGATTGGAGTCAGGTCACCTGGCTTGGAGGCAAGCTCCTTGACTCAAGGAGCCATCTTGCTGGCTCCTAATAAAACAATGTTTAAAAAAGACAAGTCAAGCTAGGTGGTGGTGGCATATGCTTTTAATCCCAGCACTTGCGGAGGCAGAGGCCAGCCTGATCTACAAAGCTGTACACACACACACACACACACACACACACACACACACAAAAAAACCCAACCAAACAAAAACAAACAAATAAAAAACAAAACAACCCGTCCCCCAAAAAGACAAGCCAAGCAAGTCAAGAGTCCCTCCCCGAAAACAAGTCCGTACCCTATTGAAAGAGTTGTCAAAACAGGTCACTGAATGATGGGGTGCACAAGAACCCTGTAATATTTGGGTCATTCAAGTGGCCATCAGTGGAAGATATCTTTCTGATGCAGCTGTAACCTAGATAAACATCAGGGAAGCTAGGGGTGCTGGCCAGGCCTTTTCTCCTCACCACGCCTATGCTAAATACTTTCCTCGAATTTGCTCCTTAAATCGTCAAGCCTGTGAGTCAGTCCCAGTGTTACCCCCATTATATAAACGAGGCAGTGGAGTTTAGAGAGGTGAGGTCACAGGCTTGATGTCACACAGCACGGAGTGTGCCTGGCTGGGAAGAATAGCCTCTGAACCATGGACTACACTCTACTGGTTTCCACAGGAAGCTGAGCCCTGAGAAGGGACACTCCATCCCTAAGAAGAGAAGAGCCAACAGCAAGCCTGGCCATAAGCTGAGGGAGCACCCCCTGCTTGTTTTTACTGTATTGTTTTGTTTTTTATCTTGTCTCTGCTTTTAGATGAACTTCCCAGAGGGCACTGACCTTGTGTGTGCCATCTGTCTGCCCTGAGGCACCTGGCAAGAGTTGTATAATTGTTGATAATTGTTTGTGAAGCCCTGAAATAACTCTTGATAAGTGGTTCTGCCTGGCTTCTCCAGCAGCCGGGAGCTTGGTAGATGAAAGCAAAGCTGTGGCCATGTGTGTCCCTCCTTGTTCCCTAGCCTCCCTCAAGGCCTGGCAGGTGGGAAGCTTCATTTACAGAGACTGCAGCTTAGGCTGTGGGTGTGGTGTGAGGCGCCTCATGATATCCACCTTTACATACATCCTACTCTCATCTCTGTGTCTGTTCAGGGCTGCAGGTCCATGCTCAATGCCTCTGGGGCCCACTCTCCCCAACTGCAGTTTTGCATTCATGACCCAGCCAACTGCAGAGTGAAAAAACTTGGAGAAAAATTGTGTCTGTAGGGAACGTGTATGAACTTTTCTTCCATCATCATTTCCTAGGGAATACGGCATAACAAATGTTTATAGAGCCCTTGTCTTGGCTGAAAGAATCTGAGTTGTCCCGAATTCATTTACAGAATATGAGTGAGAGCTGGGCATTCTGCTCAGTGGTCGTTGAGTGCTTGCCTAGAATGCAGGCTGATCCCCAAAGTGCAGGAGTGAAACAAACTAGTGTGTGTGTGTGTGTGTGTGTGTGTGTGTGTGTGTGTGTGTGTGTGTGTGTGTGTGTGTGTATGGTATGTGTACCCTGTGCAGGTGCCCTCACAGGCCAGAACAAGGAGTCAGGCTCCCTGGGGCTGTTGTTACAGGTGGTGGTGAGCTGTGGATGTGTGTTATGGAGACCAAACTGTGGTCCTCTGAAAGAGCAGCAAGTGTCTATAACCATCTCTTCGGCCCAAGAAATAGAATAAAAAGAACTAGATGGTGTTTGAGCCATACCTGGTGGTGAATGCCTGTAATCCTAGCTACTTGTGAAGTTGAGAGGCAGGAGGACATGTCAAGAGCAGCTAGGGCAACTTAGTGGGGACCTTGTCTCAAAATAAAAGTGAAAAGAGGACTGGGTGGTGCTGCTTAGTGGTACAATGCTTGACTAGAGAATAGGTGGTGCACATTGGCTATCCGTAACCAAGGACCCCTTGTATATGTATAGGTCTGAGTATGGTGAGGGGAAACAATCCCCAGTATTGAGGCATGAGTGTATCTCATTTATACCCATGAAGTTGCTGGGACAGAGATGTCACTCTTTGTTTCACCGAGGAGGAACACAGAGCCTCAACAAAAAAGCAGAGAATGGACATCCATTCATTGTGGCCATATGAGGAAGAAGAACAGAAGGGTCCAGCGATCATCCACAAGTCTAGTTTTACTGACATTAGGTTTAGGTTTAAATAAAAAGCAAGAGGCATTCCACTGTAAACCGTGCTGGTGGAAGTGTGGTCCTGCCTGTCACTGACCCTTCATCCCTGCTTTGGCTCTGGTCTATCCTACAAGGTGGTCTGACAGGTTGAAAGAACTGTAGGAAATTTCCTGGGAGGCAAGTTCCTCCTTTGGCAGGCACCAAGGCTTTATTTAGCCTTTTCCTTTCCCAGGGATAGGATACTTGGGGAAATTTTTAAGACTTCAGAGTCCATTGTTTAAGAGGCTGAGAGCCAAGGTGGGCACAAGTATCTCTTTGGAATATTTCCCCTTCTGTCCCAGCTGGTTACTGCACCATGGGTTCCCAAGACATTCAGGTTGTCAGTGAGTTGTAAGGACATTCAGGAAGCTTCAAGAACTCACAGGTGCCAAGGACCGTGTCAAATTGCAAGGTGTGGCTATTTAGAAGGCTGAAGTGAGGTGACATAAACACCATGGCTCATAGCATCTTTGGCAGTACCACATGACCTGGGTTAGGGCTTCAGACAGCTAGGAGGGTGACATTAAGGGCAGCTGTGGCTTCCTGTAGCTTCCACAGCCTGTTCCACCTGTCATTCAGGCTGGTGACATAGACCTGTCAGGACTGGGTCATAGGCAACCCTAACAAGCTTAGCCTGACACTTGGTTTTGGGCCCAGAGGGGTTAGAAAGAGCAATCTTCCCCCATGAGTCAGGAAGAGGTTGACTAAGAGGAAAGGGAAGGAAAGCTAGTGTTTCAGAATGGACTCTATGCCAAGGTGTGATGCTTTTCCCAAACAGAGGTGGGAGACTCACAGGGAGCCTGTCTTCTTCACAAGTTGTTCACGGGATTCTAATACACAGCCAGAATAAAAATCCATCCCATTTCTGGGCACACACCTGAATCCCCACACTTGATAGTGGAGGAAGGAAGAGAACAGGTTTGAGACCAACTGTGCTCCATAGCAAGACTGTCTCAAAGACCTCAAGACTAAACAGACAAGACCACACAAAATAACCACAATACAGATCAATGCATGCCATAACCTGTCTTTCCACATACTCCTCGAGGGCAACTGAGCAAACCACGTGAACTCACCGCCTTTCTGTCAAATGGAATGGGGAACCATGGGCCTTATTCATGGGACTCACATGTTGTGTTGATGAGGGTCACCACAGTGCCACTTCACTGAACTTTAGGACACCTTGAAAGCAAGTGTCATTGTCATTCATATTTATATGTGAGATCTGAGATGAGGCAATGCCCAAGGCCACAGTAAAAGTATTTCATTTGTCAATACATACACACACACACACACACAAAAGACCAAATAACACCCTCTATCTCCAAATGCTCAGAGGGTCTTTGTCCAGAGGCCCATGTTATCAATTGCTTAGAAACAATAATATAAAAATAGTATTATTAATAATATAAATAATACTAGACAGGGGAGATGTAGCTCAATCATATTCTGTTGCTGAGTAAGCCTCCATGGCATGGACTTAGCTTGGTTTGTTTAATCATCACCTGGAGACATTTGGATTTCTTCTTGATCTGTCACTCACAACTAACAAGGCTAAAAGATTTATGTGCAAAGAAAATTTGTGTGCATTTTGGGTGTGTGCATATGTATGTGTGCACATGCCAAGGAAACCATGTGGGAGTCAGAGGATAAATGTATGGAGTTAGTTCTCTCTGTTATGTGGGTTCCAGGGACTGAACACAGGTTCTCAGGTTTATGAAGTAAGCACTCTTTTTTTATTTTATTTATTTATTATGTATATAACATTCTGCTTCCATGAATATCTGCACACCAGAAGAGGGCACCAGGTCTCATAACGGATGGTTGTGAGCCACCATGTGGTTGCTGGGAATTGAACTCAGGACCTCTGGAAGAGCAGTCAGTGCTCTTAACCTCTGAGCCATCTCTCCAGCCCCGAAGTAAGCACTCTTACCCAATGAGCCATCTCACTGGCCTGAGACAGGGTCTTTTATTGAACACAGGCCTCACTAGTTTGACTATACTGGCTTGTTGTGCAAGCCACTGGGTTGCTCCTGTCTCAGCCACCCCAGCATTGGGATTCTAGGCATAGTCCCAGCTCTTTACATGGGTGCTGGGAATCCAAACTCAGGTCTTCTTGCTAAAGCACAAAAGGAACTTTGTCTGCTGAGCCATCTCCCCAGCCTCCCCATGCAGGTTTCCTTAGGAATTTAAGGACTCATTTCTCTTTGGTGCATGCCTTTAATCCCAGCACTCGGGAGGCAGAGGCAGGCAGATCTCCATGAGTTTGAGGCCAGCCTGGCCTATAGAGCAAGTGCCAGGATAGGCTCCAAAGCTACACAGAGAAACCCTGTCTTGAAAAACCAAACCAAAACAAAACAAAAACTAAACCAAAACAAAAGTGTTTACTTTTTTTCCTCTTGAAAAAATTGGAGAAAGAGTATGTGTGTGGGGGATGGGGGGCACTAATGTATGTGTGCGGCCGTCCTCACGAGCAATATGGGTAGGTGGAAAACCTGAAATTTTAAAGCAAGCTGTGTTTCTTACCCCAGGCTCTCTCCACTTCCCTTTAGGATGGGTAACCTGGTAACAGATCTCCTGACATCTTTCTTTTTGATTTTAAGTAACCTTTACAAGTGGGTGCTGTTGATGCCCCCTAGTGGATACTTTTGAGATTGCTCCCATCCGTCTTGGATCTCCTGGGTTTCTCTGTCCTTTCCTGCTGAAAAGCATTTCCTTGGCTCTGTCCCTTCCCTGAGTTAAACCTGTAACCCACATTCAACCCAGAAGAATTAACTCTTTAGTACAAGGTTACAAATCCCAGTTAGGGTTAGAGTTGACTTAACAGTTTCCTTCCTGAAAAGATGCCACCCATCCTCATCCCCGTAAGTGAAAATGGGCATTTGTGAATCCTGGCTGTCTGGAACTTGCTCTGTAGACCAAGCTGGCCTTGAATTCACAGATCCATCTACTTCTCAAGTGCTGGGATTAAAGGTGTGTGACACCATACCCAGCTTTGACCCCTGAATCTTTAAAACAAAAAACAAAACACCAAACTCTTTTAGCCAGGCAAGGGTGGCTCACGTCTTTAATCCCAGCACTTGGGAGGCAGAGGCAGGCAGATCTAATAGAGTACCAGGACATCCAGGACTACATAGAGAAACCTGGCCTCAAAAAACAAACAAAACTAAACAACCCTCACCTCCAAAAACCCTGTGTGTGTGTGTGTGTGTGTGTGTGTGTGTGTGTGTGTGTGTGTGTATCTGCCTGCCTGCCTGCCTGCCTGCCTGCCTATCTATCTATCTATCTATCTATCTATCTATCTAATCTATCTATCTATGCTTTGTGACAGTGTCTCTGTGTAGTTTGTAGCTTTGGCTTTCCTGGAACGCATTATATAGAGCAGGCTAGTCAAGAAACTATAAGGTTCTGCCCATTTCTGCCTCCCACGTACTGGGTTTAAAGGCATATACTACCATGCCCAGCCATTAAACTTGATATATAGACTGGGTTAGTATGGAACTCACAGATTCTCTTGGATCTGACCCCTGAGTGATGGGATTAAATTGTCATCACACCTAGCCTTGCTAACCCCTGCCTCTTGATGAACTCCATGGAGTTGTGGAAATGAGGCCTCCTGGGGAGTTTGCAGTGGCTTATTTTATTTTGCTCTTTACTTAAAATACACCTCTTTAGTTAGGGCAAGTTGTGCACAGCTGTAATCCCAGAACAACCGATTTAGAGGCAGGAGGATTACAGGTTAGGGGCCAGCCTGTTCTACATAGTGAGTTTCAGGCCAGACAGGGCTATACAGTGAGATCCTATTTTTAAAAATAAACAAACAAACAAACAAAAAAAACAAAATTAGAAACATTAAACAGTGTCATGTGGCTAATGGTTCTCATATTGGACATCACAGAAATTCAGCCATCATATTGCTTGGAGTAATGAAACTTTATACTCAACCTGAGACCCCACCTCCTCAGGTGGTAGCTGATATGGGTAACAAGAAAATCAACTATGCCAATGACTCTTTGTTTGGTCCTGTGTAACCCTCTGAGAAATCACCAAACCACCTTCTATGGTGGCTGTGCCATGGTGGCTGTACCAGATTACAGTCCCATCAGTGATTTACCAGGATTTTAAGTTCTCTGTATCCTTGTCAACTTGACAGCACTTGTTACTCTCTATTCTGGTTTGTTTTATGGTAGGCATCTAAATATGGGCATGGTATGCACTGCTATCTCACTGTGGATTTGCAATGTTTAAAATTACATTTATTCATTATTTGTGTGTGTGTGTGTGTGTGTGTGTGTGTGTGTGTGTGTGTGTGTGTGTGTGTGTAGGCATACATGTGCCTGGGCACATGTGTGGAGATCATGGCACAAACTTGTGGGAATTAGTTTTCTCCTTCCACTGGTGAGTTCCACCTGCCTCTGCTTCCCTAGTGCTGGGATTAAAGACAGTTTGATATGAAAAGGTTCTTAATCTGGACAAAGTCTGATTTACCTCCTTCTGTTGTTCTAGTTATCATCTCTAAGCATCAATGAACATGTCTGGAGAGATGGCCTAGCAGGTAAAGGCACTTGATGCTAAGTTGGAACCCACTTAGTCAAAAGAGACAACAGATGCCACCAAATAATTTTTTGACCTTCACATGCATGGGCATGTGCATGAACACACACACACACACACACACACACACACACACACACACACACACACACACAGAATCAATGCACAGACCCTGAGGCCATGAAATTTTACCCCTGTGCTTTATCCTAAGAGTTCCATAGTTTTAGCTCTTTATAAGCTTGATAATTTTGGATTAATTTTTGTGATGCATAAAACAGGCCTCCGACGGGCGTTGGTGACTCATGCCTTTAATCCCAGCACTCAGGAGGCAGAGGCAGGTGGATCTCTGTGAGTTCGAGGCCAGCCTGGTCTCCAGAGCAAGTGCCAGTGAAGGGACCAGCTTCCCATTTTGGCAGCCATAACAGCTTGTCTGACCTTATCTTAGTCACTAAGGTCAGATGCCTGCCCCCGTTGGCAGCCATAACAGCTGAACATGTGCTTGTCTGACCTTGTCCTAGTCATTAGAAAGTCAGATGCCTGCCTCGTGGCAAGGAACCAATCAGAAGTTAGCTGGTGGTGTTATGCTTTATGGCTCTGGGTGTGCTTTACGGACAAGCACACAGCAATGAAGCGCAGAGCATAGCAACCACCCTGGGAGGGCCTATGGGCCATAGCAACCAATTGGCCAATCAACACAGGGCAAGCCTTCCAAGCCTGGAGGCACACCAATCCTGAGCCTGTGCATACCCCTAGATACTCCCCTTATGCTGCCCAACAAGATCTCTATGCAGCTGGTTCAAGCTGTCTTTGCTAGCCATCCGCCATGGCAGATGGGTGAAAGACCCGAGCTAACATGGGGTTAGCTCCTTAAACAATAAAGCCTCATGCAGTTTGCATCAAACTTTCGAATCCACCTGGTGATTGGGGTGACTGTGGTCCTGGGCTGAGACCCTGGAGGCCTGAGCTTTCAGGGGGTCTTACACCAGGATAGGCTCCAAAGCTACACAGAGAAACTCTGTCTCCAAAAACCAAAAATAAATAAATAAATAAATAGATAGATAGATAAATAAATAAATAAAAAACAAAAAAATAAATAAATAAAACAGGCCTCCAACTTCACTCATTAGTGTGTGGATATTGAATTGTCCCAGCTTCAATGAGGATGCTTCTAATTTTTCCCTCTTAGAGTATTCTTGGTACACTTGTGAAAATCACTTTCCCAAGGAGCTAGAGAGATGGCTCATCAGGTAAGAGCACTGAATACTCTTCCAGAGGACACACCCACATGGCAGATGACTACCACATATAACTCCAATCCTAGGGAATATGACGCCCTCTTCTGGTCTCCATTGGCACGTTGTTTATGTGGTACATAAACATACATGCAGGGAAAAATCCATACACATAAAATAAAAATAAATAAATCTGAAAACAAGATTTTGTTTTTGGAGACAGGATTTCTCTGTGAAACGTTGGAGCCTGTCCTGGAACTCACAAGACCAGCCTGGCCTTGAACTCACAGACATCCACCTGCCCCTCCCTCCCAAGTGCTGGGATTAAAGGCGTGTGCCACCACCGTGTGGTTTGAAAACAACATTTAAAAAAATTTAAGTTAGAAACAAGCTTCTTTTACTTGTCAGTCTCAGTTCCCTCTCCTTGCTCTCCTCTCCTGCCCCCCACTGACCCAACCCCTTGCTGCTCCCCAGGGAGGGTGAGGCCTTCCATGGGGGGAATCTTTAAAGTCTGTCATAGCATTTGGAGCAGGGCCTAGACCCTCCCCAGTGTGTCTAGGCTGAGAGAGTATCCCTTTATGTAGAGTGGGCTCCCAAAGTCCATTAGTGTACTAGGGATAAATACGGATCTACTACCAGAGGCCCCATATATTTCCCAGACCTCCAAACTGACCTCCTCCTTCAGGGGGTCTGGAACAGTTCTATGCTGGTTTCCCAGTTGTCAGTTTGGGGTCCATGAGAAACCCCTTGTTCAGGTCAGCTGTTTCTGTGGCTTTCTCCAACCTGGTCTTGACCTCTGTGCTCATCACTCCTCCCTCTCTGCTACTGGATTCCCGAGTTCAGCTCAGTGTTTAGCCATGGGTGTCTGCTTCTGCTTCCATCAGCTACTGGATTAAGGCTCTAGGATGGCGTATAAGGTAGTCATCAATTTCATTATCAGAGAAGGGCATTTAAGGTAGCCTCTCCACTATTGCTTAGATTCTTAGTTGGAGTCAACCTTGTGGATCTCTGGACCTTTCCCTAGTGCCAGAATTCTCTTTAAACCTATAATGGCTCCCTCTATGGTGGCATCTCTTTTCTTACTCTCCTCTATTCTTCCCCTGACACAATCTTCCTGCTCCCTCATGTCCTCCTCTCCCCTCCTCTTCTCTCCTTCTCTTTCTTCTAACTCCCCCCCCCACCCAGTGCTCCCAATTAGCTTAGGAAATCTTGTCCCTTTCCCCTTCATTTTAAAAAAGAAAGTATGTCACCAAGATGTCTGGGTTAATTTCTAGACTTCAAATTGGTTTACTTACTTACTTTTTTTGTGGGTTTTGAGGCAGGATTTCTCTGTAGCTTTGGCCTGGAACTCACTCTGTAGACCAGGCTGGCTTCAAACTCAGAGATTTGCCTGTCTTTGCCTTCCCAGTGCTGGGATTAAAAGCATGCTCCACCACTGGCCTTGTAGTCTTTGAATTCTGGCCCATGTTTTATCTGTCTTTATATCAGTGCCCCTCGAGTAAAATTTAAAACTAAAAACTGTGAGTCCTTAAACTCAACTCTTCCTTTCTTCCTTTTTTTTCCTTTTAACATAGTCTCATGTAGAGCAGGCTGGCTCATACTCACTATGTAGATGAAGATCACTTGAGTTTTTGACCCTTCTACCTCCAACTCCTGAGTGCTGGGATTACTGGTTTGAGCCACCATGTTCTCTTTGAAGGTTTTCTTTTCTTTTTCCCATTTATTTATTTATTACGTATACAGTGTTCTGCCTGCATGCACGTTTGCAAGCCAGAAGAGGGCACCAGATCTCATTACAGATGGTCGTGAGCCACCATGTGCTTGAGTTCAGGACTGCTGGAAGGGCAACCAGTGCTCTTAACCTCTGAGCCATCTTTCCAGCCCTGAGGTTTTCTTTTTTTAAAATGTTTGGTTACTGGGGGCTCTTCTTATTGCATGTGAGTTTTAGAATCAACTTTTCCACATTTGTTAAAAAAGGTGTTGAAGGGTTGGGGTGATGGTTCAGTAGGTATACTGCTGCTTTGCAAGCATGAAGACCAGAGTTGGGATCCCCAGCAGCCACATCAATACTGGACAGGTATGATGGTCAGTTGGTAATTCCAGCACTAGGGAGGCAGAGACAGGGGAGTCTCCAGAGCCAGCTGGCTGGCCAGACTAACTGTATCATCAAGGTCTGGGGACAAGTGAGAGACTTTGCCTGGACACTGGGAATTTTTACAGCTAGTATATCAAGTCAGTTGCTTTTGGTAGCCCTGTCATGTTAATACTTTTAACTTTCTAGTTTCACTAATGTCGGCCTTATTTAATTTATTTCACTAACATGTTATATTTTTTAGTGGCTGATTCTTATACCTCCTGGGTTAAATTTGCTCCAAAGCATTTTATTTAATTTGGTGCTATTATAAATTGAATTGTTTTCTTAATTGAGTTTTCAGGTTGCCCATTGTTAGTACATGGAGACACAGCTGACTGTTTCTGTGTGTCATGTTGCTATCCCGCTGAATTTATTAGCGCTAATAGTTTTTGTGGTGTGGGAATTCTTAGGATTTCCCAGAGCTAGTTCACAATGTCTACAAATAATGATAATTTTACACTTTTGCCTTCAGTGTTGATGCTTTCTAGTTCTTATATTGCTAGAACTTGAGGTGCTATGGTGAATAGCAATGGCAGATGCTGGAGTGCATATCCTATTTCTTTTACTGCTATCATCCTGCCAGGTGTGGTTTTATGAAGGTTGGTTGTCAGGTTTATGAAGTTACCTTTTGTTTGGTTTCCTGAGTGCCGTTTGTAAGAGGGAGTTCAAACTTCTCAAATGGTTTGTCTGCATCAATCAGCATGAGTGTGTGGAGTTTTCCTCTGTTAACATGTCCAAGTGCTTTGTCTGTACCAATCAGGAGTGTATGTGATGGTATATTAGATTTTAGTATTTGCATTTTAAGGAGGACAGAAATCAGACCCACCATTTCCACTGGAATTTCCCTGCTGAGAACTGAATTGCTCGCTGTAGTTAAGTTTAGAAATTCCACAGCCCTGATCAAATGGGACACCAGGATTCCTGCAAGACAGTGTTGCTTTCTTATGTGGCAAAGTAGTGTAAGGACATTGGCAGCTGCTGGCGGTGGGCTGGAGCCACGGTGGTTCTGGAAACATCCCACACAACAGTACTCTGCCTCTTTCCCATGGCAGAGAAGTAATTCGAGATAAGACTATATGTCTCTATCTTTGGTTTTAGCTGCTGATAGAACAAAATTGAAGATATCTTTTCAACGAATTTCGTTTGTATTTTTTTTTTTTTCGAGACAGGGTTTCCCTGTGGCTTTGGAGGCTGTCCTAGAACTAGCTCTTGTAGACCAGGCTGGTCTCGAACTCACAGAGATCCACCTGCCTCTGCCTCCCAAGTGCTGGGATTAAAGGTGCGCCACCACCGCCCGGTATCTTTTCAACGAATTTCATTGTTATCATCATCATCAGTATGTGGGGGGGCATACATGCGTCCTCCTCATTTTGTGTGTGTGTGTGTGTGTGTGTGTGAGAGAGAGAGAGAGAGAGAGAGAGAGAGAGAGAGAGAGAGAGAGAGAGAGAGAGAGAGGAGAGAGAGAGAGAGAGAGAGAGAGAGAGAGAGAGAGTCACACATATAGCACATGTGTAGAAGGAAGTCTAAGAACCGATTTTTGGAGTCAGCCCTCTCTTTTCATCATTACATGGATTCTGGGGATTGAACATAGGTCACCAGGCTTCTGTAGCAAATGCCTTTACCCACTGAGTCATCAGCCCCTGAAAGGATCAATTTTGAACAGACAGTGGCCCTCAGCAATATCCTACCCAGAATGGAGATGTTACTAGTGAAGTTCCCCTAGAAATAGACACTGCAATGGAGATGCAATGACAAGTAGTTTATGTGGCAACTGGTCCAAAGAAACACTAGTAGGAAACTAGAGATATGCACCAGGAAGGGAAGGAAGCCAATTCTGAAGGTTTGTAGAGCAGGTTAGTGTTGGCATAACTGGGTTCCAAACCCCACAGAAAAACAACCTTGGGAAAAAGTATAGAATATGCCCCTCAGAGTTATCTTATATACATCTATATCTCTAGAAGGAGGTACTGACCCAATGGCTACTTTAATCAATAGACTGATTGATTGGTTTAAATTTTATTTGATTATTACTACAGAGAGAGAGGGGGAGAGAGAGAGAGGGAGAGAGAGAGAGGGAGGGAGGGAGAGAGAGAGAGAGAGAGAGAGAGAGAGAGAGAGAGAGAGAGAATGAATTTCTTGTAGAAGTATTGGGATTCCAGATGTGAGCCACTGCATCTAGTTTTTTGTGAGTCCCAGGGACTGAATTCAGGTTCATGTGTGAGCATGTTCTATAAAATACTTTTACCTACTTAACTATCTCACCAGTTAACTACTCTGTGTGGTAGTTTGAATGTATTTGCCTCCTCCTCCCATAAGCTTATAGGGAGTGGCACTATTAGGAGGTGTGACGTTGGAGCTAGTGTGGTCTTGTTGGAGGAGGCTGTATGACAACAGGCTTTTAATCCAGACCTTGAGGCTGGAAAGAACACCTTTAATCTGGGCCACACCTTCTTTTGGAAGTATCTCACTATGGGTGCCGGCTTTGAGGTTTCCCATACTCAGGATACCCTCCAGCGAGCCAGTTGACTTCCTGTTACCTGCAAGATGTAGGACATTTGGCTATTTCTCCAGCACCAAGCCTGCCTGCCTTCCTGCCTGCTGCCATGATCCCCATAATGACTACTGAACTGTAAGTAAACCACCACAATTAAATGTTTTCTTTATAAGAGTTGCCATAATCTCTGGGAAAGCTGGCCTTGTCTCTTGCTGGACACTACAGCAGGAGAGCTGGCCCCTGCACGATGTAGAACTGGCCCCCATCCCTCACCACAGACCAGGGTGAACCGACCCTGAGGGCATGCATGTAGGGGAGCTGATTCTACCCCTTCTCCAGAGGTGGGTGTTCCCAGGGGCTTGGACTGACCATCTTGGTTATCTACCACCCAGGCCCACAGCAGGGGTTCTTGGGTTGACCCACCCTAACACCTACCCCATCTAGGACCTGCTAGAGCTTGTGAAGGGACTGGGCCTGTGGATCTCCAAGACTCGTGGCAGCCACAGGATATTCCAGAGGAGTTCCAGTGAGGATCCAGTGGAGATGGTGTACCAGAAACAAGAAGCCTTGAACCAGACCAGTGACTCATTGCAAAGATAGTTTTCCAGTAAGATTGACAGGACAAAGAGGTATGCTATATGGCACACTGAAGCCTCCATTGCCACCAGGACCAATGAAGAGGTGTTAGAGAGGCAGGAAAGAAGGTGAAGCAAAGAGATTTTTCCGTTGTGGTTTTTGTTTTTGTTTTTGTTTTTATTTTATTTTATTTTATTTTTGCTTGTTTTGGTTTGTTTCCTTTTGTGGGGAGTGGTGAGGCAGGGATGAGGGGAGGATGGGGGGAACAGGGAGGTGAGCAGAATTGGGGTACATGATGTGAAACGCCCAAAGAGTCAATAAAGAAGATACATAATCTCCTGAGAAATGATAAAAAAAAAAAAGAGTTGCCATGGTGTCTCCTGACAGCAATAAAAACCCAAACTAAGACACTCTACTAAAAATGTTTCTAAAAAATTAATCATTTAAGTTAGTGTAGTATAAGCCAAGGGTTTCAATAGACATTTTCATATATATGTGTCATTGTACTTCACTGTCTCTCCCTGCCCCCATCCTACATAACTGGTTCCTTTTCTTCCTCTAGACAGCCTCTACTATTCTGTTGCCATCTTCTCTCTATTTCCCACCTCCCTTAGGACTTCTTCCTCTCTACTATCACACAGGCATGCGCACCCGCGCGCGCGCGCGCGTGCGCGCGCGTGCACACATACACACACACACTTAGACACTTAAATTAGGCTCTGCCTATGCGAGACAATGTGGCATTTGTCTTTCTGAGTTTGGTTTATTTCAATTAACATAATGGTTTTCATCAAGAGTGGTGACAGCAGTCTGTAACCTCAGGACTCTGGAGGTCAAGGTCATCCACAGCTACACAGGGAGTTCAATGCTGGCTTGGGGTACATGAGATCCTGTCTTTAAAAATTGGGGGGTGGGTGGGTGGGTGGGACAGGTTTCTAGTTGTGTTTTCCTGAAAATGACATGATTTCATTTTTCTTCACAGAGAATGTTCCATGATATTTCCTTTTCTGTTCACCTGGGTCTCCAGGGCTGCTTGGTTACCTGGACAGTGCAGCAACAGCGTGGAAGTGCAAGCATCTCTGTGCCACTTGACTTGGAGTGACCAGTGCGGTGGCTGGGTCATGTGGAAGCTCTCCATTTAGTTTTGAAGAACTTCCATGCTGATGTCCATAGTGGCTGCACAAGTTTGCATTCATTGTCTAACCATTTCTTTTCCTCCAATTCTCTCCAGTAGTTGTTGTCCTTTTTATTTTTATTTTGTTGTTGTTTGTTTTGAGACATCTATAACCTGGGATGGACTGGCATTTACTATGTAGGTCCGGCTGACCTTGAACTCATATTCTTCTTGCCTCAGCCCTTCAAGTCCTGTGATCATAGCATGGATGCAACAATACCCATCACCTGTTTCCTCAATGCGGTCTATTCTGAAGGGAGTGAGATACATGCTTTATGTACCAACCCCACATCTGATGGGTATCTGTAGAGAGATGCCCTCCTGGCCATTTTCTAGGCTGATGATTGTTGTTATCTTTGCTGTACAGAAGAGTCTTAAGTCTGTGCTACTGTGTACTTGACCCTGTGACTCCCATCAGCCCTTGCTAAAGGCACTCCCGGCCTCCTTTGCAGGTGTACTGGATAGGCTCCAGTGGTCAGAGACAGACCTCGGGAAGGAGGCACACTGCTTGCAGATGAAAGCCACTGTGAGAGAGTGTGCTTTTGAGCTTCATGTGAGCCTTTCAAGGTGTCTTTTCACTGGTGCTTCCAGACGGTGACCCATTGTTTCAATTTCTTTTTTAGAAAAAACAAAACAAAACCCCTCCCAACTTTCCAAAAGAAGGTTAATGGGATAAGGCACATCTCCACTGCTTCAGGTCAAAGCTTTATCTTCACTATTCAACTCTCTTCAGCTTTGACCAGAAATTGTTTTTCTCATACAATTCTTTTTTTGCTGAGATACATTCTATACACCTTAGGGTGCCTCCCTACCTTTCCTTTTTGCAGTACTCGGGGTTGGTCCTGGGCCTCACATGTGCCACTGAACCTCTTTCACTTATTGAAAGTGTATGCAGAGTTCCTACCCTACTACCCACTCCTGCAACCACCAATTTACTCTCTCTGTCTATCCTCTTAGTGTTGAGGATTGAACCCAGGGCGTTTCACATGTTACATGAATACTGTACCACTGAGTGGTAGTTATTCTTTGTGGATTTTTCTATTTTGACAGTTCATATACCCAGAATCATAGGACGTGTGGCCTTTTCCATCTGATGCCTTACATCCAGCTGAGGGTTTCCTTGACTCGTCTGTGTCATGGCATATACTGCTACTCCATTCTGTTTTATAGTAGAATTATCCTATAGAATCACAATACCATTTTATTAACCCTTAAAGATGGATATTGGGGTTGCTTTACTTTTTTTGTTATCATGAACAACAGACATTTGGTTGCTGTGAGCATTTAGGTGCGGTGTGTGTGTGTGTGTGTGTGTGTGTGTGTGTGTGTGTGTGTGTAGATAGTTGCATGCACTTTTCCTGGGTGTATAGCTAGGAGCAGAGGTTCTGGTTTCTATGGTAACTCCATGTTTGATATTTTAAGAAGCTGTCAAACTTTTCCACAAAGAGGCTGCTCCAGTCCACACCCCTCCAGTAACACAGGAAGGTTCTGGTCCAGTTTCTCCACATGCTCACCAACACTTGTCCTTCTTTCTGATCATGCCCTCCTGCTGGGAATGAAGTGGTAAGTCATTGTGGCTTTGATTAGCATGTCCCTAATGACTGGCAATGATGAGCATCTCTTCCTGTGCTTGCTTGCTCATTTTTGCTTGCGTGGTGCTTTAACCCAGATTTCATGCCCGAGGAATCTGAGCTTCTGTGTGATGCTTGAAGCAGGCTGGGTTGTTGTGGCTGCCTATTCATGGGTGAAACTAACCCAGCACACTGAGTTTCCTTGTATATCCTCTGTGTTAGAGACACCCTCCACTCTGTCTTCATTATGTAGCAGAAATTCTGGGTCTTTTTGATAATGACAACCAATTAGTTCTACTAGGATAGTAGCACCACCTTTTGTTGCTAGGCTACTGACACACAGAGCTTCGGATGGCCAGGCTTCAGCTTAGTGTCACCTAGTAGAAGCAAGCATCTCTCCCAAGGGAATCAGCAGGATTTAAGGTTCCAGGGAGAGGTGATATAGATTCCCTAAGTGTGTTGTTGGGAGTGGTGGTGGAGGCACCATTGCTAACTGTTGGAGCTTAGATCCTTGTGTTTTATTAGGGATACAGAACCACGTTCAGGCTGTTGGCTCAGAGTGTATATCACATCTTAATGGACAGCACTTTAATTTGCAAGGCATCATTCCTAGACTGGAGTCTTGGTAGCATCTTGAATGGACCATTTTCATTTCCTATTACATATTGCATAGGTATTGTTACAGTGTGAATATGAAGCAGCTCTTCAAAAGCTTACGTACTGGAGACTTGGCTACCAGCGAATGGGCTTTGGGAAGTGAGTGAATCTTAAGGTCCTGAATTAGTTAACGTTAGTCCCTTGATGAATGTGTATCGTGGTGGCATTACAGGGAAGTGGTGAGAGATAGGAGGTCATAGAAGGCATCCTTGGAAAGATGTATCTGGTCCCATGTCCCTTTGTGTCTGTCTGTCATCCTCTCTGTTTCCCATCTGTAATGAGGTGAGTCACTTCTGCCATGTGCTTCCATTGCTGTGATGTTCTGCCTTACCAGGGAACCAGAATCAATGGCATCAAGGACCTTAGACCAAAATTTCTAAGACAAAGACCCCAAATCAACCCTTCCTCCTTTATGTTGATTCTGTCAGGCATTTTGTCAGTGATGAGGCATCTTCTTGTGTGACATGAGTGTCATATTCACAGTCATTTCTTTCTTTAGGATAAGAAAAAAAAAGTCAGAGGCCAGGAGTAGTGGTACATGCCTTTAATCACAGCATTGTAGAGGTAGAGATAAAGGCAAGTGGAGCCCTGTGAGTTCAAAGCCAGCCTGGTCTATCAAGCAGTTTCTAGTGCCATACAGCCAGGGACACAGAGTCACATCCTGTCTCAAAACAAACACATAAACAAACAAGCAACCCCCCCACCAAAACAACAGCATCGTAAATAATGTTCGATTGCTGTGAAGAGATACCATAATTATGACAATTCTTATAAATAAAGCATTTAATTGGGGCTTTCTTACAGTTTCAGAGGTTTAGTCCATTACCAGTATGGTGGGAAGCATGGAGGAATGCAGACAGGCATAGTTCTGAAGAGGTAGTTGAGACTTCTACAACCAGACCCACAGCATCAGGAAGAGAGAGACACTGGTCCTGCTCTGAGCTTCTGGCACCTCAAAGTTCTTGGTGTTCTCTTTTGCGTGGATCTGTGGAAAAATTAGTGTCCGTCCAATATGAACTTCAGGCTAGCAGTAGAAGGGTGAATCAGCTTCTGGTGAATTGACTGTTGCTTCTTGAAAACAAAACAACCCCCCCCACACACTTTTTATTGTTACAAAACTTACACCTCTTAGCAAGTCAATTTCCACATACCAAAATCTGTTATCTGGAGTTGGCTGAAGGAAACATTTACCTAAGCAATTCCCAGCCATGAGACCTCTTAGTTTTCTAAGTCCTCACAACTAAGTTTTGCAAAGGCTCTGAATCCTTCAGGAAGAACTCAGATAAGAAGCAAACACTTCAAACAAAAGGCAACAGTCACAAAAGGTAGTATCATATAAGGCAGTTCAAAGTCTAGGTGCTAACACTCGGAGTTCAGGCCAGATGCAGTACTCTGTGAGACTGCCGCTGCACTCATCGTCTGAGGGTTTTTTATTGCTGTGAAGAGACACCATGACCATGGCAACAGTTTCAGAGGTTCAGGCCATTACCATCATGATGTGGACCGTGGTCTCCTGGAGGCAGACATAGTGCTAAAGTAGCTGAAAGTCCTCCATGTTGGTCAGTAGGCAACAGGAAGTCCATTGAAACACTGGGCAGCATCCTAAGCATAGGAAACCTTAAAGCCCACCCCCACAGTGACACACTTCCTCCAACAAAGCCATATCCACTCCAACAAAGCCACACCTCCTAACAGTGCCACTCCCTATGAGATTATGGGGGCCAATTACATTCAAACTCCCACACCCAGTGACACACTTCCTCCAATATGGCCACACCTACTCCAACAAGATCACATCTCTTCTCTCACTCCCTAATGACCAAGTATTCAAATATATGAGCTAGTGGGGGCCATTTCTACTTAAACTACCACAAACAGGTACCAAGAATCCCATAAGTCTTCAGAGAGTAGTGCTATAGTAGAGACAGAAGAGGGAAACAAACTCACTTAGATTTTTGTGATTCTCAGTAGGGGAGAATCATTTTCAGTAAGAAGCCTCCTACAGGGCACACATGGCTCAATGCAATCACACTGCACCACATTTGTGTACCTTCAGGACGTCATATGTTAAGGATTCAGTGTTAGTATACGATACAGTACACTAAAGGCTCAGCAACGGCAGTAGCTACGCCAGTCTTGGCAGGGTTGTTAGGCCCTTACTAAGTCTATTTCTGCTACCAATTAGTATCTTTAAAGACCAGCTGTTTCAGCACAGTGACAGCTGAGTTCACAGCTGCTGACCTCCGTCTTTGTGTGTGTGGCGTTTATGCGAGGCACGAAGAAGCACATGATGCTTTTCCTGCAAATCTGTCCATCAACATCTCTGATGCTCCACTTTTGTTCCTTCCTGGTCTTGATCAACCACGGAAGCCGAGTACTGCCTAGAAGTCTTGGTATATCTGTAACTCAAACTTCTGGGGCTTCCCAAAGATTGCACAGTGCTGTTTACCACTTCAAACATCTTTATGGCAGGAGACCTGCCAAGTTATATATAGAGCCCACATTTTCTGGACCCCTGGTTCTGAAGCTGGAACCTACCCAATGCTGTATTTTTCGCTGGGCCTAATTCAAAACTAATAGCAACTGTGCTAACTGGTCTTAATGTCAACTTGACATGCAAACTAGAGATATCTGAGAGAAGGGAACATTAATTAAGAAAATGCCTTCATAATATTTGGCTGTAAGGCACTTTCTTTCTTTCTTTCTTTCTTTCTTTCTTTCTTTCTTTCTTTCTTAGACATATTAACCAGCTTATTATAGGCCTGGCAGAGTAAAGAGACTAAGAGAGAAGAGGAACAGGGTTAATGGCTGACCGCCATGGCTGGTCTCCATAGAGAGGCAGAGAGAGCATAAGAGAAGAGACAGAGAGATGAGAAGAAGAAGAAGAAGAAGAAGAAGAAGAAGAAGAAGAAGAAGAAGAAGAAGAGAGAGAGAGAGAGAGAGAGAGAGAGAAAGTGGTGTAAGGCACTTTCTTAATTAGTTATTGATTGGGGAGGGCCCAGATTGAAAGACCTCAGAAGAGGTACTTTCGTAGAAGGAGACCCGCACCCAGGAATCAGCGAAACCACGAACTTTGGATGCAAAAAGCAAGAGGCTTTATTGATGGCGCACGTACCGGGGGCTTAGCTTTTGTTAGGCCAAGCCCCGAGCCAAGGGAGAGGGGTCCTTATATAGCTAAAAGTACAGTGCAGAAGCGAAAAGCATAGTTACAGGGATTCTATTGGACAATTTAATGAGGTACAGAGTTATTTTAGGTCAGTATATTCTCAAGGTCTGTACCTGGTACAACAGACCCAATTCCCCCCTCCGCGTCCAGATGGCTGACCTTGGGACGGAGGTTCCCCATCGGGCGGGGGCGCGGGGGCGGGGGGCGCCCTCTCCCAGCTCGGCCCCAGCCCCGGGGCGCGGCGCCAGGCGGGCGGGCCTGGGTGGTGGCCCCGCCTGGGTGAACCGGCTTGGGAGGGAGCCAGCCGCCAGGCGTGTGGGTGCGTGCATACAGGAGTGTCACCGAGAGAGGACCAGCCAGGGGGCGGGGTCTTTCACAGACCATTGTGGCTGGTTCCATCCCTGGGTTGGTGGTCCTGGGCTTTATAAGAAATCAGGCTGGGCAAACCATGAGGAACAAGCCAGTAAATAGCATTCCTCCTTTGCATCAACTCCTGCCTCCAGGATCCTGCCCTGCTTGAGTTCCTGTCCTGACTTTCTTCAATGAATAGCAATACGGAGGTATAAGCCAAATAAACCCTTTCCTCTCCAACTTGCCTTTTAGTCATGGTGTTTTATTGCAGCAATAATAAACAATTAAAATAGCAACTAAGCAAGGAGCAACAGCCTGGATGGTGTATGCCTAGAGTCCCAGCACTTATGGGCAGCTAAGGCAAGGAGATTTAGAGTTTGAGGCTATGGGGCTATATAGTAAGACCTGGTGTGTGTGTGTGTGTGTGTGTGTGTGTGTGTGTGTGTGTGTGTGTGTGTGTGAGAGAGAGAGAGAGAGAGAGAGAGAGTAGTAGGAGAAGGATGAGGAGGAAGAAGAAGAAAGAGGAGGAGAAGAAAAGACAGCAGCATTCCCAAAGAAGCTGTGAACTGCTTCTAAAACTCCAAAGGAACCTACTAAGTGCTGTTGTCTTTAGTTGCAGGAGATGAACATGCAGTATTCTGTATTCCTTCCCTTGTTTTGGAGCACGTGTATCTAACCACTAGGCTAGAAGGAAAGCGTTATCAATGTGTCAGGGGCTGGGTCTTTGTGTCTTTGTATTGTTTATCTTCTACTCCAAAGTACGCAGAATGTCAGTGGTTTCCCACTTCCTTCTCAAGTCTGATGGTCGTGGGTGTCATGGGTAGAGTGAATCTGAGTGACATCCTGTTGGACGTTCAGAAGACCAAGTAGTTTTGAGACCTTGGGACCAGACTGACATAGAGCAGAGGAGTTAACACAGCAAGACGGTGAATGCATGTAACCACCATCTGTGTCTATTTAATGGTATGCTTGGATCTCCATTTCTGATGGAGATTGGGGAGGAACTCTGCTGCCAGATTAGCAGCTGCATCCTTAGTTCAGAGGCTTCATGGATGGGTTCTGAGACTTCCAAAGAGCAAAAGGTAGCCATGGAATGTTTGCTTGGGGGAGTGATGTAGTTTACTTTGTATTGCAAAGAGTGACTGGGGATAGATTAGAGAGGACAGCAGGGCATTCAATAAGATGTCATATTTTGTATCCATTCTGTATTTGGAGTTGTTGACCTGGTGGACCTCATTTATGGTTCAAGGAAACAGGAGCTGACATTGGATTGAAATATCTGTATGACAAAATTCATGGACTGCTGTAGTAAGTGGCCCCTAAATCTCAGAGCTACATACAATAAAAATCTTACATCATAACACAATGCAGGCAGGCAGAGGCCTTGCTATAAAATGAATTGTCCCTCTCCAGTAATGCATATGTTGAAGTTCTGATGATGGAGTTAGTGGTGTTATAAGTGTTCCCCACTCTTTTTTTCTAGCCACAGGAATACCTGCCAGAGAAGAAGGCCCTTAGTCAGGTGTGGTGGGACATTCCTTTAATTTTAGATATCTGCGAGTTCAAGGCCAGCCTGGTCTACATAATGAGTTTCAGGACAACCATGGCCGTATAGTGAGACCCTGTTTTAAAAAAGAGGGTGTGGAATCCTCACCAGAAACTAATTTCAGTTAGTTTGATCTTCGACTTCTAACCCCCAGACTATGAGAAAATAAATATCTGTTATTAAATACCACTCTTTGGTATTTTATTACAGTAGCCTGAGCATACCAATATAGGTCCTGCCCTGAGTCTCTGTTCTCCTTTCTCTTAGTCAGTGGTTAGATGCAGGAAGAGAATAGAAGATTGCACAGAGGAAGTTATGCTGAGCCAGACAGCCCTGGAAATGGTGTCTCATTTACCCTCAGTTCTACTGGCAAGACCTAGTAACATGACAACTCTCAAATTGCAAGGGATGCTGGGAAATGTAGTCTAGCTATGTACTCATGAAGAAGAGGAAGTAAAAGGTAAGAGCTCTTACCATAGCTGGAGCCAGGGAACAAAAGACAGCAGTACTCTGGGCGTTGGTGGCGCACACCTTTAATCCCAGCACTCGGGAGCCAGAGGCAGGAGGATCTGTGTGAGTTCGAGGCCAGCCTGGTCTACAGAGCGAGTGCCAGGATAGGCTCCAAAGCTACACAGAGAAACTCTGTCTCAAAAAAACAAAAAAGCAAAAACAAAAACAAAAGACAGCAGTACTAAACATACCTGGTGTTGATGACTGTTCTTGATTGTCAGCTTCACTACAACAATTTTTTTTTAATTAAATCATTTGAGGTTGAAAGATCCACCTTTAATCCAGGTTACACCTTTTGCTAGCAGCCTATATGAAGGACATGGAAGAAGGAAGCTCTCTCTTTTTGCCTGCTTGCACTTACTCTTCCTAGCAAGTCCATTTCTTCACTGGCATTAGAGCCTACTTCTTTGGGATTCTGAGGTGTACAGAAGACCATCTGAGATGTACAGCCTCGTAGACAGAACAACTACTGGATTCTTGGACTTTCTGTTGGTAGACAGCCATTGTTGGACTAGCTGGACCATAGTCTGTAAGCCACTCTAATAAATAGTTTCTCTCTCTCTCTCTCTCTCTCTCTCTCTCTCTCTCTCTCTCCTCTCTCTGTTTTATTTCTCCAGAGAACTCTAACTAATACATCTGGTAATGTCCTAGGAACTTTCTAGAATCAAGTTACATTGTGATAGAAGAGATAATTTGAATTTACAATTGGTCTAAGTGGCCGTGAACCAACATTCCTATCAAATATTCTCTGTAAGTCCACCCAGGAAAGAAGGGCAGGTCAATTGGGAACCTTGGAAGTGACATTTGGAGATCCAGACAGGCATGTAGGTGGCTGGATAAGTTCTCAATGGGTATTATGGGTCAACTACCTATGTTGAGCTCAAGGATGGGGCTCTTACCTCTGAGATACAGAGAAGACATACTATACTCGGAAGAAATCAGAAGCCTGGAGTTTAGGCAAAAAAGTGGCCTTTTCAATTTTTTTTTTAAAATAATTTTAAATTTTTATTTAAAATATAGTTACATTCTTTTCTCCTTTCTCTTTCTTCCTTCAAACACTGTCCATGCCCCTCCCTGCAACTTCTCCTATCTCTCCTCCTTATTCCCTCTCAAATTAATGGTTTGTTTATTACTATCATTGTTACACAGTGTAGTAGTTTGAACGTAATTGGCCCCCATAAGCTCATAAGGAGTGGCATTATAAGGAAGTGTGGCCTTGTTGGAGGAAGTGAGTCACTGTGGGGGTGGACTTCAAAGTCTCCTATGCTCAAGCTAAACCCAGTGTGTACACAGACTCTTTCTGCTGCCTGTGGATAAAGATGTAGAACTCTCAGCTCCTTCTCCAGTACTATGTCCCATTATGATGATAATGGACTAAACCTCTGAAACTGTAAGCCACCTCAGTTAATGTTTCCCTTTATAAGAGCTGCCATGGCCATGGTGTCTCCTCAATAGAAACCCTAATTAAGACACACAGACCTATAAATACATAAATATATGCATGCAATCTTCTGAGTTCATTTGGAGTTGCTTGTATGTGTATCTCAGTGCTGACAACTTGGTACTGGATAACCAGTTAGGGGGCTCATCCTTCAGAAAGACTAATTCTCCCCTCCACACCAGTCATTAGTTTCTTGTACTTCTTGGTCTAGGGGTAGAGTTCCTGGAAAGCTTCCCCTTCCTCATCAGCATGTTTCTTAGCATTGTTATTGTTTGAGTCCTGTTTTAGGCAGCCATGTTGTTGCAGTATTATGGGTGTAGTGTTATTTCTAGGAGACATAATCTCACAGGAAACTTCCTGGTCCTCTGGATCTTACAGTCTTTCTATCCCCTCTACCTGAGCTTTAAGTGCAGGAGCTAGGCATACCACAACCAGTTGTTCCCTGTGTTTTGACCACTTATGGTTTTCTGTGATGGTCTCCATCTGCTGCAAAGAGAAACTTCGATAAGGGGTGAGAACTTCACTGGTCTGTAGTATAAGGATAGGTAGCCACAGCTGGTAGGACTGTTCATTGCTTCCCCCCTCTGGCAGCTTGCACAGAACCTCCTGGTGTGATGAAAGCTGGTCTTTAGGGAGGGGTCTTTCAGGCCAGCTCCAGCTCCAATCTTCTGGGTCCTGTGGCAGAAGTGCACAGTGTCTTTAATAGTAGGGACTAGGCTCCACCCACCTTCAGCTGTCCTAGTGGAGGAAAGTGCTTTGGTGAATAGTTACTCCTTCCCAACTCCCACCTCATATAGTCAGCATGAGGGGTGTTGAACACAGCTCCCTGCTTCCAGGGTTAGTCACTATAATTCAGGTGTCGACACACTGAGCCAATAAGAATCAGGCCAGGATTATTTGATGGAGTTAAATGAAAGCCTCTTTCTAGTGCAGCTGTCTTAGCACAATGCTTTCCATATCATGAAACAACCCATTAGATAATTCAGCAATTTTAATCCACACTAGAAAACACAACACAATATAGAGCAGAAACAATCATAGATATTATAAATAGGGTTAAATTTTACTGGGGAAATATATACATATCTACATCTCTAGTGTAAAATGATGACTCAAATATATAATGGTACCATAAAATTATCCCACTTAAAGATGCTGTAGTCATTTTTAGTTTGTATAAGTACATTCTATGATATAACACGAAAAATAAAAGACCCAAAGACAGATATTGGGATCTTCAAGTTGAAGATCAGAGAATCAAAGCAGCCAGTAGATTTTACCTTTACTCAGGTAAAATGGCAATCCTGTCTCCACCAATCCTCAGAGGCAAAAGCTCTCAGTTCCTGTCTCCTCCTCCTTATATTCATTTCTCTGTGCAACCATATCACTCTTGTCTCCACCTCTCTAGTGCTGGGATTAAAGGCATGTGAACCCAAGTGCTAGGATCAAAGTCTTGAGCTTTGTTACTCTTCACTCTTGTGTTGCTCACGATGGCCTTGAACTCAGAGAGATCCATCTGCCTATCTCCTGGGATTAAAGGTGTGTGCCACCACTGCCTAGCTTCTATAGCTAACTAGTGTGGCTGGCTTTGCAAACTGATCTCCAGTGGCTTTATTAGATCATAAACAATATATCACCACCCTATGATGCTCACATAACACTAAAGTCACCTGAAAAGGCATTACTGAGGGCATATTTGATTCCAGAGTCAGTATCTTTGGAGTGTGTTGTCTCTGTGTGTATGTGAATGTTTATGCATATGCAATGTATGTGCATATGTGTGTGTGGGTGCTCACACCTGTGCATATACAAGGAGGCCATAGGAGGACATCAGGTGGCCTCCCTTAGCACTCTCTTTTATTCCTTTGAGACAGCATCTCTCATTGAATCTTGAGCTAGGCCAGCAGCCAGCAAACCCCAGTGATCTTGCTTCCTCTCCCCACAGGCCTGGGGATACAGGCAGGGGTGTGGCCACACCTAGCTTTTCTTGTGGGTACAGGGAGTTATAAAGAAGACAGGCAAGGATTCTTTACTCGTGCTTCAGCCCCTGAGCAGAAGGGATCTAACACTCACCAAAGACATACCAGTCTTCATGGTGAGCAGATGAAGGAGCAAGCTCTTTGTTGATTTGATGAGGAGGGCTAATTTGGTAACCTGGAAACTGGTTACTTGCATAGCATAAAAACATGTTGTATTTTTATTGTGTAAAAAATACCATGGCTTTGAGGTTTTTATGGTACTAGTTGGCTGATTTGACCTAGGAGCTGCTGGCTTCATTTGCCATTGGTGCCTTCATCTTGCAATGAACATCTTTGGCTATAATCTAGTCTGGGCTTTGTGATAGGGCTGAAGGGCGTCTGGTTCTTGAGCTGTTGGAAAAAGCACAAGAGTGGGATAGAAGAAACACAGATAAGCTCCAACAGGCAGATCAAGTTTATGCTGTACTATGGCCTTGGACAACTCATGTTTTAAAATGTTTAATACACTGGGCACATGGATCAGTTGTCAAAGCACTTGTATAGCATGCATGAAGCCATGGGTTCCATTCCCATCACTATATAAACCAGGTGTCGGTGGTGCATGCCTGTAATAAACCCAGTGGTTGGGAGGGGAAGGCAGGAAGATCAGTGTGTGTGTGTGTGTGTGTGTGTGTGTGTGTGTGTGTGTGTGTGTAGGAGACTTACTGAAATGACTTTATAGGCTCCAGTCTAGCTAATCCATCAATGGCTAGCTGTGAACAGAAAGTCCAAGAATCCAGCAGTTGCTTGGTCCACAAGGCTGGATGTCTGAGCTGATCGTCTGCATATGCTAGAATCCTGAAGAAGCAGGCTCCAATGCCAGTGAAGGAATGCATGCGCTGGCAGGGTGAGGGCAAGCAGGCAAATAGCAAAAGCTTCTTTCTTCTATGTCCTTATAAGGACTTCCAGCAGGTATAGCCACTTTGGAAATCAGTATGGCAGTTCCTCAGGAAAATGGGAATCAGTCTACCTCAAGATCCAGCAATTCCACTCATGGGCATATACCCAAAGGATGCACATTCATACAACAAGGACATTTGTTCAACCATGTTCATAGCAGCATTGTTTGTAATAGCCAGAACCTGGAAGCAACCTAGATGCCCCTCAACTGAAGAATGGATGGAGAAAATGTGGTACATTTACACAATGGAGTACTACTCAGCGGGAAAAAAAAATCAAAAACATTGGAATCTTGAAATTCACAGGCAAATGCATAGAACTAGAAGAAACCATCCTGAGTGAGGTAACCCAGTCACAAAAAGACAAACATGGTATGTACTCACTCATACATGGATTTTAGACATAGAGTAAAGGATTACCAGCCTACAATCCACACCGCCAGAGAAGCTAGGAAACAAGGAGGACCCTAAGAGAGACATACATGGTCCCCCAGAAAAAGGGAAAGGGACAAGATCTCCTGAGCAAATTGAGAGCACAGGGGAAGGGGAGAGGGAGTTAGGAGAAAGAGAAGGGGAGAAGAGGACATGAGGGAGCAGGAAGATTGCGTCAGGGGAAGAATAGAGGAGACCATACCATAGAAGAGATACCATAATAGAGGAGCCATAATAGGTTTAAAGAGAAATCTGGTACTAGGGAAATGTCCAGAGATCTACAAGGACGACCCCAACTAAGAGTCTAAGCAATAGTGGAGAGGATACCTTAAATGCCCTTCCCCTATACTGAGATTGATGACTACCTTATATGCCATCCTAGAGCCTTCATCCAGTAGCTGATGAAAGCAGAAGCAGAGACCCATAGCTAAGCACTGAGCTGAACTCCTAGAATCCAGTTGCAGAGAGGGAGGAGTGATAAGCAAAGGGGTCAAGACCAGGCTGGGAAAACCCACAGAAACAGCTAAACTGAACAAGGGGGAGCTCATGGACCCCCAGACTGACAGTTGGGAAACCAGCATAGCACCAAACCAGGCCCCTGAATGTGGGTGTCAGTTAGGAGACCTGGACAATCTATGGGACCTCCGGTAGTGGATCAGTATTTATCCCTAGTGTATGAATGGACTTTGGGAGCCCATTCCCCATAGAGGGATACTCTCTCAGCCTAGAAACACAGGGGAGGGCCTAGGTCCTGTCCCAAATGATGTGACAGACTTTATGATCCCTCATGGAAGGCATCACACTCCCTGGGGAGCAGAAGGGGGATGAATGGGGGTCGGTGGGGAGCATGGAAGGATGGGAGGGAGAGGGAACTGGGATTGTTAATTTAAAGTAGGATTGTTTCTAATTTAAATAAAAATAATAAAATATTACCCCCCCCCAAAGACTTCCAGCAGAAGGTATGGCTCATATTAAAGGTATGTCTTCCCACATCAAGATTCAGATTAAAGGTGCATGTCTTCCTGCCTTAAGATCCAGATCAAGGTGTGTGTCTTTCTACTTCAAGACACAAATTAAAGGTGTGTGTCTTCCTAACTCAGAGGTCCAGACTAGAAGTGGATTCACCACGTCAAACCAAGCAGAAAAATCTCTCACAGGTGTGCCCTCCATTTCTTGCTTGTAGTTTATTTCAGATATAGTCAAGTTGACAACCAAGAATAACCACCACACGTTCCTTTATGTATCCATTTTTAAGTTCTTTATTGATGTGATCAAGCACCTACAAAGGGAATTCTATGACCTAGCAGCCATCAGCTTTTAATTTTTATATTGAGACTAAGTCCAGGCTAATTTATCTAGACTGACCTTGAACTCACTTTGGGGCCCGGGAAGACCTTAAGTTTGCAATCCTTCTGCCTCAGCTTCCTGAAGATATGATCACATGAAATTCAGTAACTGGAAGTGCGGTCTATGCCACCAGGCCAGGCCTCAGAGGCCATGCTGTTAACTACTATCCTGAGGCCCTCACCCCTGGCATCTAGGTCTGGAGCTTTCTCTGTAAAGTTCAGGTGTCTCTTTAGCTACCGTTGTTGATGGAGAGTTCCGTTTCTGAGGCAAGGCTATGGGTGCAAACAGTTCATTTGGGAAGTGGCCCTGGAAGGCCCTAGAAGAGTAGAACACCAGAGCCCAATTTAGTTTACAAGAGGAAGTGAGACAAGGGGAGGGGGAGGGGCAGTGCTTTACCCTGTAGATGACTGCTGTGAGTCACTGATCTCATCCCACTGGGAGATCTGGGGACCTTTTGGAAGCCTCTGTCTCCTCACAACCTGAAGAGTGAGGGGTGAGTGTGGTTTTTCACTCCCATCCATATTGCCAGTGGCTGCCCCCAGGGCCTTAACTCCACTTTAGTCTAAGGGAAAGTGTCCCATTCAAAAGATAAAGCCATTTCCATCCATTCTCCTTGTAACTGATTCTTATTGTTTCCTCCAATAATCTCACAATGACCAGTCTACCAGTTGTCTGTGGCAATGAATGACAAAGTCAAGTTGGAGTACTTGCATCAAATCTTTTGGCTTTTTTGTTCGTCAGCCCCAACCACCACGGTAGGAGCCATCCCACTGTTACACCTGCTAGCTCAACCTTGCAACAGTCAGGACTCCAAATGCAACAGTAGCAGATGTTCAACAGAAACTAGCTTAAAGACCAAAATTAGGCTGCTCACAGCCTTGAATGACTGTATTTGAACTATGCACGCTGGGGTCTAGCAGTTAAAAAATAGGTCTCTAGAAATTTGCAGCCGGTAGAGTATTTATCTAGCATGTGCGAAGCCTAGATTCAATCCTTATCACCACATGAAGTAGGTAGGGTGGCACACACCTGTAATCAGTCTTGGCATCTACGAGGTGGAGGCAGGAGGGTCAGAAGTGAAAGGTCATCATCGGTGCTCTAGTTTCATTTCTGCTGATACTTTCAGGTCACGGTCCATCACTGAAGGAAATCAGGACAGAAACTCAAGCAGAAACCATTTCTTACACAACCCAGGCCCACCTGCCCATAGATTTTGCTGCCTACATTAGCAACTAGTCGAGACTATCTCCCAAAGACAAGGCCACAGGCCACTGATCAAGGTAATTCTTCAGTTGAAGTTCTCTCCTCCCAGATGTATTGTGGAATATTCCTTTACACTGTGTGAAGGTGTGTCACTGTGATTGGTTTAATAAAAAGCTAAATGACCAGTAGCTAGGCAGAAGGTATAGGCAGGACTTCTGGACGGAGAGAGCTCTGGGAAGAAGAAAGGTGGATTCACCAGCCAGATGTGGAATAACCAGGATGGGCAGAATGGAGAAGAGGTTAACAAGCAGGTGGAAGAACATAGATTTATAAGTATGGGTTAGTTTAAGTTCTAAGAGCTAGTCAGAAGCAAGCCTAAACTATAGGCCAAGCTTTCATAGTTAATAAGTCTCTGTGTCATTTTTTTGTGAACTTGTAACCCAAAAAGTCTGTTTACACAGATGACTCTTCTTGTAGTTTCAGAACTTAGCAGGCTGAGGCAGAAGGATGATGAGATTGAGGCCATACTTAGCTACATATGGGCAAACATTTGTCTTTATAAGAAAAAAGTAAAGAAATGCAATTTACTTTGTGATTCTGTATGCTTTCATAGATATTGATTAGTAATTAGTATAGAACTAATAGAATAATATATAGTCATGTATCAGTTAATGGCAGGCATATGAGATAGGTAAGGAGTACCATAAGAAGATAAAGGGCAAAGAAATCTAGGCCCTTCCTCTGTTACCAGCCAAGAGTGTGCTGTGTATATTTTCTGCCTCCACCCTTAATCTCAAGGATTTGTCATTAAACACCAGAGTTGACCATAAGGCCAAAATGTTTTCAGAGCAGAAATCCTTTGTGACTAAACACTAGTGGGGCTCAAGGTGATCACATAGTTGACTTCTATTCAATCCCAGATCCCTCAGTACTCATGTGTAAAATGTACCAGCAAGACAATGCCTCATGGGGCAAAAACACTTGCCGTGTGGGCCTGACAATATGAGTTCCATCCCCAGTTCAAGGAAGCAGGAGACATCCAATTCATGAAAGTTGTTCTCTGAATCCTACATGTACACCATGGCATGTGTATCTACCCAGGCATCACACAGTGCTCACTTGTGCATTTGCTTGTGCACACAAATAAAATAAATCTTTTAAATAGTTGTTATTGGGTTTGTTTACTCCTTTAAAAATTTTTCATTTGATGATAATGAAGATGCTCATGTATTTGTACTGTGTGTGTGTGTGTGAGTGAGTGTGTGTGAGTGTGTGAGAGTGTGTGAGTGTGTGCGCGAGTGTGTGCGAGTGTGTGAGTGCATGTGTGTGTGAGTGTGTGTGAGTGTGTGTGTGTGTGTGTGTGTGTGTGTGTGTGTGTGTGTGTGTGTGTGTGTGTGCTGTATATGTTCAGATACCTGTGGGATCCTTTGGAGTTAGAGTTACAGATGCTGTGATCCTCCTGATGTGAGAACTGGGAACAAAACTCAGGTCCTTTAGAAAAGCAGCAAGTGTTCTTAACTGGTGAGCCATCTCTCCTGCCCCGATGGCAAAATTTAAAGAAGGAAAAATCTCTTACCATAAAATACCTTGGTAAGACCTCAGGATCAGTCTGCAGAGCACTACAGCAGGCCCTTCTGTTTATTGTGTATGTTTTATTATTTTTTGCATGCACAAGGAGGAGCATAAATGTAGGCAATCTGTTTTGTTTGTCTGAATTTATTTGTGTGTGTGTGTGTGTGTGTGTGTGTGTGTGTGTGTGTGTGTGTGTATGTTTGCTTGTATGTACATATGTGAACCGCATTCATGCCTAGCGCCTGTGGAGATTAAAAGCATGTTGGACCCCTGGAACTATAGTTACAGATGGTTGTGAGCCACCACATGGCTGCTGGGAACTAACCTCAAGTCCTCTGAAAGAGCAGCACATGCTCTTAGCCACTAGCCATCCCTCTAGGGCCAGCCGTCCCTTTGGAATGGATCTGGTTATCAAGCAGAAAAGCCTCTAGCTCTACTGGCTCCTAGCTAACTTGACTCCAGCTCATGAATTTGAGAGTCCTACAGCTGAGTGAGATAGTTCCCAAAACCTCAATACATCAATATCCCTCTTTATAACATGAGAGAGAAAGATAGAGATTTATTTAATAAATTATGACTTTTGACTAATATAGATTTCAAAGACAATTTGCTGAAGTTATAAAGAGACTATCCTGCATGCCAGGACACTAGAGGGAAAGATAGAAGAGGGTACACAGAAAAGCACACTTTGAATAAAGTAAAATATAAAGATTAAGGTTGAGCATGGTGGTGCATGCCCATAATCCTAGCCCTGTGTGAGGGAGGTGGAGGCAGGAGAATCAGGAGTTCCTGTTGCAAAACAAACAAACAAACAAACTGAGAGAACAGGGTGAACAAACAAAAAGAACAGAACCAGGATCCCAGGGAGACCTGAAAGGGGTACACAATTACCCTTTTCCACTCTTTCCGGCCAACAGATTTGGGAGATATTTAACCTTAATATCACTCAATTTAGCCTGTAGCCAGTCTGAAAGAATGCAGGATGAACCTAAGATAGGAAGAAATAACAAGGAACTTGATTTCTTTTATGGTCGTCAGTGTGTGCACCTTTAGCTTTGTGGCCAGGAAGGAACAGCACCATTGAATACCATCCATTTATCTTTTAGTGTTGTTAGCTTTGGCCAGAGAACACTAGCTAACTGCATTTACCGTCTTATGCTTGCCTTTTATCTTTGTGGCCAGTTTAAAGCCTCTGCCATTGATTCATCTTTAGCCTTGTAGAAGTTATGGCCAGCTTGGGGATCGTCATCGATCATTGAGAGGCCAGTGCTGGGTCATTTTAAATCTAACTGTGGAAAGTCAGTGCTTGGAAATGAGTTACAGGGAGCTTGGAGTTCTTCCACTGTAGCACTTGGAGCCTCCCAACTAAAATGTCCTCCACAGGCTGCCATGTTTGAACATTTGGTTCCCACTTGGTGGCACTGTTCATCCTGGTGGGGGACTATGTGTGGAGAGTGGATGGAGCCCTCAGTGAATGAGGACAGCCATTAGTCAGAGTACAGCTGTTGACAGTGTGTGAAGAAAGTACTGGCCACAGCACCCTCCTCCTGGAAAACAGCAACCTGTCATCTGCTCTACAGAACCCCACCCACCAAGCTTAACTAGCCCTCCTCCTGGTTCTGCTGCATATAATAAATGGGCGGAGTTTCTGGGCTGCTGGTGCATCTCCAACAGAGTGCACTGAAGGCAAGGAAATAATGAGTTCAGTAGACCCAAGATAAATGATAAATGGGTGTTTTATTGGGGAACAACTTACACAGATAATAATAAAGAACTGCTACAGCCTTCTTGCTCCAGAGGATGCAGCCTCTGCCCTTCTTATTGGAAATGGGACCCAAGAGACAGAGTTTTCGAGAAAACAAGAGTCCTTGCCTCACACTTCCCTCTTTCCAGTTCCATCTGCACCTGAAGCCACGCCCAAAGGGGTGTGGTCACTAACACAAATTCACTGGCAAGGCTAGATGCCACTATAGTGCATAGCCCAGCCCAACCCAGCATTTCTGTGCACATGTCTGTCATTTCTTCATTGCCCCATTGGCCCCGTCATGTTGATCCCAAAGCCATGCAAGTCTCAGCAGTTATGGAAACCTTATGAGGTGGACTGAGCTGCAGGAAGTGGGTCACTTGAGGCTATAGGCTAACCCTGCTTCTGGCCTTGAGGTAACAGGCTAGCCCTGCTTCTGGATGACCTCTGTCGGCTGACTCACCCAGATGTGAGTAAGAAGTATTTGCTACAGGGCAAGTAGCCCATGCCCCCGAGCCAACTTAAAGCTTCCCCCTCATAAGTTGCTCTGTTAGGCATGTTACTGCAGTAACTGACACACCCACCTACTCTAACACGCTCAGCAGAGTTTGTCTGTAGGCAATTGCCTTCAGGGTAGGGCCTTGGGGCATAAAGTATGTAGCTCATTAAGGGACCTACCTATTTTCTCAACTCAACTTTGAGTGTGTTGTGTTTCTTTTCACCTTTTAGCATTCACTGGCCTTTAAAAACGTTGTAAAACAGGATCCCTCCTTCTCTGTTTTACAAGACAGGGTTTCTTAGTGTAGACCTGCTGTCCCGGAACTCACTCTGTCAAACTCACAGAGATCTGCCTGCCTCTGCCTCTGCCTCTGCCTCCTGAGTGCTGGGATTAAAGTCATACACCACAACCACCTGGCCTTCTCTTTTTAAAAATGACTTATTTTCATTCCAATTTTATGTGCACGGATATTTTTCTGTGTGTTATGTCTGTGAACCAAGTATATGCAGTGTCTGAGAAGGCCAGAAGAGGGCATCAGACCCCCTGGAGTTACTAACCACTGTTAGCCACCATGTGAGTGCTGGGAATAGAAACTGGGTCCTCTGGAAGTGCTTTTAATAGTTGAGCAATCTCTCTAGTCCCCAGAATTTTCTCTTTAGTGCAGGAGGGATCTTGCTACATGGTCCTTCCTCACTTGGTCCAAACTCAGTAGGCACCAACTGTCTGCTTTGTAAAGGGACTTACTGATGGTACTATTTGTAAAGAGTGCTGTCTACTTGTTATTGATCACCCATTGTGCCATTTGTCTCAGAAAACAGCAACATACTGACATTCATGTGTCTTAAATGGTGCCTGGGAGCAGATGGCAGTCCTTTCATGCCTTCTTCCTGACCAGCATTCTACCAGTGGGGCTAAATGCCAACAATCCCATCCTAAGTTGAGAATGCATTTAATGTATTCAGTTGCTGAACAGCATAACTCAGCATCTCACTATACTGTCAATCACTGGTCATTATCCTCAGAAGCATGGAGCTGATGGGAGCTACAGTTTGCTGCTTCTGCCCAGTGTCAGGATGGAGCATCACCCTGCATATTTTGTTATCCTGGGGAAAAATGAAAATCCAAAATCTCAAATATGATTTCTAATGAGTGTGTATCAGTTTGGCACCATCCATCCTGATGTCCAGAAATCCGAAGTTGATTTGTAAGTTAAACACCACCTGCACCTAGGTCAGTGCTGGGTGGATGTGGTCTTAGCCATCTGGGAAGCTCTGTGGTGGGGTACAGGGAATAAAGCCTTAGTCTCCCAGGTTTTGCCGAATTTTAGAGCAGATGGGAAGACTGGCCATGCTCAAACAAGCTGGTATTTCTTGTGTCCATAACAAAAGACCATTGGATTGGGCAGTGGTGGCGCACACCTTTAATCCCAGCACTCGGGAGGCAAGAGGCAGGAGGATCTCTGTGAGTTCGAGACCGGCCTGGTCTACAAGGGCTAGTTCCAGGACAGGCTCCAAAGCTACACAGAGAAACCCTGTCTCAGGAAAAAGAAAGAAAGAAGGAAAGAAAGGAAGAAAGAAAGAAAAGGAAAGACAATTGGAATGGGAATTCCAAAGGAGGTAGAAATTCATATACTAACTCAATGATGTCTTAGTGCCTTGAGACTGCCTGATAGACACACATTGAATGTGTGGTCAAATGCACGGCACCGGGCCCTTGAGCTACACTTTCCAATTTTGAAAAAAAAACGAATATTATAACATGTATGTGTTGTTCCAGGTATACTTATGGAAGCCTTTATAAACTTGGCCATCTGTCTGAAGGCAGCCGTTGTGCTGTGTGGAAATCTAAAGTCAAGCAGGCTTGGGCTAAGACCCCAACTCTAACACTTACTTACAACTTATGTGGACCATGGTGCTTAGCACCTCTGTGGGGTTAGCAGCACCCAGTTCCTAGTGAACTCAAAAATCTCCCACTGCTTAAACAGTTTCTTTTTGTGTACTCTTGAGCGGCTGTTCGTTCCCTTGCTGTTTTTCGTTTGACCACTAGAGGTCAGGATAACCCCAAAGTTCAACTCAACGCTAACCAGTTCTCTTGTCTCTCATTTCCTTTCCAAAGCAACCAGGCAAAGATCACTTACTTTACAAATCCACCCAGGTCGTCACACCCACTGCCCAGGATACTTCTTCCCCCATTCAGATTTTATCCCTTGGCTAGGAAGATAGAGATCTGCCTGAGGGTGAATACATTGTTGAGCTACTTCATTGAAAATCAGCACAACCTAATTGTTACTCTTGTTTCTTTCTCTGCACAGGAAGCAAGAGCAGTTTCTGATAACTGTATTTGGGAATTTTTAAAAGAATTGTACCACATTAGCTGAAGTTCTACTTGTAATTTCCTTAGAGTAGTTGTTCATTCTTCACTTAATTTCGCAGAGGAGAAGCTGAAGTGGAAACACAGCACCGATGATCTAACAAAACCCACCTGCTCTTAGCCTGGAACTGAGGACTTACACTTAGGATCTGGGAGATGCTAAATAAAGGCTCTGAGTCCTCCACAGGAACTGAGATTTTGGTCTTTAGGATGAGTTTCCCCCTTTTTCGGAGACAGGATTTCCAGACTTTAGCCCAGACCGATCTAGAATTTGTTATAAAGACCCAGGTTGACCTAGAACTCATGGTTCTCCTGCCTCAGTGCTGGGATTACAGGTGTGAACCATAATGGACAGCTTGGGATGACTCTTTGTGGTTTATTGGATCAATGAGAGCATGCTGTCTCTCCTCTGTGACTTTTTGAGGTGTGGGGGTTGCACAGACCCAATTCAAACCCCTGTGTTGCTGTTTGCACAGTCCTGCAGCCTGCTACATGCACATTTTGCCCAGCCTTAATTTCTTCCTTTTAAAAATCTCCTCATGGGCTATTCTGCAACATCTATCGCCTCTGGAATGTGAGTCCTTCAGGGGATTCTTTCTGGGTTACTATTCTGTTTCTGCTGTTTGGAGCAGTTCTGGATTACAGTACCTTCTTGCATGCTGAGCCAGCACTCTGCCAATTGAGTTAGAGCCCCAGATCCATGCTTGTAAAGCTCCCCCATCCCAAACACATATGTGCACACCCCGGCATAACCAGGAAAATATGCTTTCCCCTGTTTGGGTTCAGCCTATCTTTGGCTCTCTTTTCCCTTATCTGATAAATGAGACTGGAGGTAGATTGGTGTTCAAGGTATCTTTCCTCTCTCCTAATGGAGACATGGTTTTTCATGCCATCCCTCTGACTTGGGCCCAGAATGCCCACAAAAATCCACAGATGTAAAGTGCTCACATCTGCCATCACAACATCCTTGTCCATCTTCAACCTGGGTTCCAGAGAGGCACGTAGAAAATGAACTCAAAAACTGAGAGTCACATTGGGAAGATGGAGGGAGGCAGAGTCCCTCAAACATCTTCTTGCTCCCAGGATAATTGCTATATTGTTTACAGGAGGCTTAGCTCACATCCTTGGGGAGATTCGAGAGACCAGCTTGATCCATCACTAGGGCCAGTCTCTCTCTGAACTGGTGGTGTGGGCTAGCAGTACTTCCTGACCTCTCTGGACTCAGATTTACAATCCAAACCCTCAGCACTTTCAAAGTAAATGCAAGACAGTGTGGGTGTGAGAGATAGAAGCAGAAGTCCATTGTTAGATCGTTTCTGCACCACGAGAGAAACTGAGCTGAGTTGGTTGGACTAACACTATCTTGACCAGATGGGGGCGCTCCCTTTCCGTGTCCTTGATGGTGGAGAGCCAGGCGTGAATCTAGATCCCAAAGGTAGGCCTAACAGCAGCTTCCTCTCCAAGTGAGCTGGTCTTCACAGGCCATAGCTTCTCCCAGCTTTAATTCTGTCTTCAGCTGATTTTGATCCAGCAAAGGAGGAAAAATCTCCTGCCCACAAGAACACAGGAGAACACAAGTAGGTTCTCCAGAGAGGTGATTGGAGACACAGAGTAAAAGCAGAAATGGAAGCCAACTGGTGTTGAGTAAGAATGTGTCCTATCTTCAAGGCTGGTGCCCTGCTGTGAAGTCTTTACTTTGATCCTGAGGCTAGGAGCTGTGGGGGCCTCAGGAATCTGGTGCAAACTGACATCTTGCTGGCCAAGGGTACTGTATTAATTTACAACTAAGACATAGACGTGTGCTGTTTTGAGCTAGGCATGATGACATATCCCTATAATCTCAACACTCAGGAGTCTGAGGCAGGAGGATTATGAGGTTTGAGGCCAGTTTGAGCTAACATGGAGAGGCCCTTTCTCAAAAACAAAACAAACAAAACAAAACAGAAAATCCAAATTCAAAAAAACAAACAAGCAAAAAACAAACAAACAAAAAAACCCCCCAAGAACCCCAAAACTAAGGAAAGAAAAGACTAGAAGGAAGGAAAGGAGGGAGAGATGGAGGGAGGAGAGAGAGAAGAGAAGAAAAGAGAAGGGGAGGGGAGGGAAGGGGAAGGGGGGAGGGCTTGTCCTCTTTAGTTGCCAGGCTGGAGATCTGCAGTCTAGGTTCTTTCTGAGGCTCTGAGAGGAACCTGTCTTGCACCCTTTCTTGCCTTCTGGTGACTTCCAGTGTTCTTTGACATTCCTGACCTCTGACTTCATCTTCATCCTGCATCTCTAGTTTCAGATTTCCCTGTTTAATAAGGACAGTGGTCATACTGGAGTAGACGCCTAATGACCCCACTTTGTGTTAATTACCTCCATAAAGTTTCTGTCTCCAAATAAGGTCATATTCTAAGGCAAGGGGTAAGAACTTACGGACTTCACTCTGTGGCTTTGGCTAGGGTATAAAATTGAATCCACACCAGGCAGTTTCCCAAGACACAGCCATGAGCCACTAGCAGCTAATCGTGCTGGCTTTGGAAGGGGGTACTGGGTATGAGACAAGCCTCATTTACTACACAGTGACTTTCCAAGGGTGGTTGCTATAAGGGAGGTGGGGTGGGGGGTTGTTCACGTAGGCACAGAGCTGAAAAGTACCATGACAGGCTGAAAAGAACAAGCCTCAGAACCAGGGAGATTGATGATGCAGCCCTCAATCAAACATGGAAGTCCTGAAAAGTCCCTGAGCAAGGATAGAACACTGGGCCAGGCAGTGGTGGTGCACACCTTTAATCCCAGCACTCTGAGGGGGCGGGCAAAGGTGGGGGATTTCTGTGAGTCTGAGGCCAGCCTGGTTTACTGAGTGAGTTTCAGGACAGCCAGGGCTGTTACACAGAGAAAGGCAAAAAATAAATAAAATAAAATAAAATAAAATAAAATACTGATGAACAGAAACAGCATGAGGTAGGGTGAGGACAGCAGAGACTCACCCTGCTGTGGATGCTATTCTGTCTCCTCCTATCCTTAGGCTGATTGAAGGGTGCCAGCTCACTTGCAGGCTGGGCTTTCCTATATGACAATCTTCTCTGGAAACACCTTCACAAACACACCTGGAAGTAATACTTTATTAGATTGTTAAGCGTCTGTCAATCTAGTCAAGTGACCTGTAGCGTTAACTACCCGATGACTTTTTGTATTTAGACTCTAAATACAAAAACATGCATTAAAACCCAGATATATGAAACTGGTGGACCATGTCCACATATCTCAGCACTTGGGAGGTGGAGTTAGGAGGATTAGAAGTTCAAGGTCAAACTTGACCACTTAGTAAGTTTGAGGACAGTTTTTGAAACAGGAAACCCTGTCTCAAACTCAAAATAATGACAAAACAAACAAACAAACAAACAAGTTGAACATAAAATTCCATTGTCTCTGCCAGTTTTTAAAGCCTTCAGACTTGAGCTACTTAGAGGAGCATTGCTGATATCAGGGAGGAAGGATTATTACACAGGGCTCCTCATGGCCCTAGAGCAGAGTGCCCATGTGGTTCCACTCCCACTGGGAATGCAAGACATCCATTGAGAGCGTTCTCTGTTCTGGCTGCTTGAAAGGTGAAGGTATATCAGACAGGCTTAAGTGATGGTTAGAGTGCACACACTGGACGTCGATTCTCTTCATTATCAGCAGACAACAGCTACTGCTGTCCTGACTGGGCCCATTCTGTGTTCTCTCAGCCTTGGCACTCCTCAGGCTCATTTAGGTATGGCAGCAAACACCTCACATTTGCTAGAGTCATTGCTCAGATATCATACATAAATTCATTTTCATGGAAGTCTGTGAGTGAGTTCTGTCTCATCAGCCCCATTTTATAGAGAAAAATGAGGTTACTAAAGTCCAAGTCATTGGTCCAATGTCACATGGCTGATAGGAAGAACTTGAATATATGTTATTTGGTTCCAGGCTGGACTATAAATTTCCAACAAATGGGACCTTCTAAGGGGTCCAGTGGGTGGGACACTGGTCCTCAGTCCATCTGTGTTCTCTGTCAGCATCCCTTCTTGACACCACAGAGCACAAACATTGTGGTGGATTTCTTGGATTATGAGTTTTCTTTGGGTTTGGTCTTAAAAAATTAAGGATTTGGTTCTTTCATTCATCTTCGATGGTTCTATGATAACCACTTTCTCCCCTAGGCAAATGGAGGGTGACTCATGTTTAGTTGCCTGGGGGATAGAATTGGGGAGTAAGGGAAGGTGGCAGAGTAACTAGCTTGATCCCACTTATGGGTGCACCTAAAATAGTCAAATCCATAGAACCGAAGAGTGGAGTGGTGGTTGCTAGGGACTGTGGAAAGAAGGAGATAGGGAGCTATTAATCAACAGATATATATTACATTCAGATTCGATGAATATGCTTTGGTGATCACCATGCAGCCCAGTGACTACAGTCAACAATAATGTTCACTTAAAAACTTCACAAGGAAAGCCAAGCATGGTGGCATAATGACACAGAGACAGATATTGGGGTTCAAGCTGAAGACCAGGGAAGCAAAGCAGTTGGATACTAGCTCTCACCTCTAACTCAGTCTAAAAGGGCTGATCTATGCATGAGCTCTTCACCAAGTCTCAAACTGCTACCTCTCCTCACTGTGGTTGGAGAAAATGCCTTTTAGTGACTAGTAAAGTATTGGGATTAAAGGTGTGTGATATGTTACTCTTTTAGACTGATTCAATCTCATGTATCGCTGGGTGGCCAAGAACTCAGAGAGCTCTGTCTACCTCTTAATCTTGAGTTCTAGGATTAAAGGTGTGTACCAGCACCTTCTGACTGCTGGGATTAAAGGTGTGTGCCTGGGGTCTATTGCTTGTGGCTGACGTTGTTTTCTGAATCCTCAGACGAGCTTTAATAAATCATAAATAATATATCACCACAGCATAGCCCTGTAATCCCAGCACTTGGGAGGTAGAAACAAGAAGATCATGACTTTAAGGTCATCCTCAACTATACTAGGAGTTCAAGGTCATCTTGGACTGATACCTTGCTTCTGTAAACCAAACCCAAACCAGCCAACCAACCCACCAGCCAGTCAGCCAGCCAACCAACCAACTAGCCAACCAGCCAGCTAACAAGCCAGCCAGCCAACTAACCAATCAGCCAGGCAGTCAGTTAGGCAGTCAGCCAGCCAGCCCATAAAAACAGCAGCAACAACAAAATCCCGAGACCAATGCCCCACAAACTTGATGGGAGGGTAAGTCTTATGATAAGTACTGTTGTCACAATTAAAAATAAACAAGATGGACTATATCACATCTTCTTTAATGTCTTCTGTTTCTCATTTCCTGTGAACTTTAATTCTTGAGGATGGTAGTTAGAATCCCATAGACAGTTCAGGTCTGTCCTTCTCTCCCCCTAGGGCAGCACTGGCCAGAGAAGTACAACGTCAAGTCAGGTGTGATGAGACATCTGTAATCAGTACTTGGGAGATGGAGGCGGAGGAGTCTGAGGTCAGGTCAGCCTGGATTATGTACTCAGATCTGTCTCAAATAAAAAGAAAGGACAAAGACTCTTGTACAATTGAAAATGTTTTGCTAGTCACATCAAAAAAATTTTTTTTTTTTTTTTGTTTTTCCAGACAGGGTTTCTCTGTGTAGCTTTGGAGCCTATCCTGGCACTTGCTCTGGAGACCAGGCTGGCCTCGAACTCACAGAGATCCTCCTGCCTCTGCCTCCCGAGTGCTGGGATTAAAGGCTTGCGCCACCAACGCCCGGCCCACATCAAAAATTTAATAAACCAATAACACCAAAATTTTTTATAGCTGGGTGGTGGTGGTGGCATGCGCCTTTGATCCCAGCACTGGGAGGCAGAGGCCGGCAGATTTCTGAGTTTGAGGCCAGTCTTGTCTACATAATGAGTTCTAGAACAGACAAGGCTACACAGAGAAACCCTGTTGCAAAAACCAAGAAAAGAAAAAAAAATGAGATAGGACATTTTTAGTTCCAGGGTGGCCTCAAGATCTCTATATAGCCAAGGATGCCCTTTGACTTGTACTCCTGTCTCTATCACGTGATCACTGGGATTAGTGGTGTGTGCCTTCATACCAAATTTATTCAGTGTTTGGGCCTGAACACAGGGATTTGTGCATGCTAGGCAAGCATTCTATCAACTGAACCATATTTCTAACTTTAATATCCTTACTTTAATAATGTTTTATTTAATCCAATATGTCTAAACTATTATTGAACATTTCATCAATATGAAAATTATTTTAAAATACTATTTGAGAATACTGGTGTGTGTTTTATGCCCATTTTAGAATACTCATCTTCCAAGTGCTCCATGGCCACACACAGTGAGTAGTTGTTATACTGGACACTGCATTGCTAAATCCCTGGTCCTTGATATTCTGTGGGGATGCCACCGTAGTCACTCACATCAGAAGTCTTCTTGATCTGAGCTTCCAAGATCAAGACTGTGTTTAGCTCCAACTTAATCCTTTCTGAAGAAATGAGCTTTGTTTTCCTTTAATGCAGAATCTGTTGCTGGCATACTGTTGTGGATTCCTTCTGGAGGGAAGCTGTTGAACGAATCCTGACTCATATTCACCTAACACACGGGAGAGCTGGATGACATGTATTTACATAACAATTATGTTTTGAACACATCACAAGTCCAAGAGCCTGTCCAAACACCACTCAACACTCTGGGATTATGGGAACGAATTCTTGGTGTTTATATTCAAAAGCCCAAATCAGCACATCAAATTCCCTGCCCTCAGAACTTCAGTCCACAGTTCAGGTATGGACAGATCTGTGCATCACCAAGACAGACCACCTGGCGGCTTAGGGGTTTGCTTATCTTTTGGCTTTAGAGGTTCAAATCCAAGATGGTCCTCTTGGTTTGGTCTTGATGATGCCAATGAATGGAAATTCATGCAAGAGCAAGCAGTTCCATCCCACACCAGGGAGCAAAGAGAAGTGAGTGGGGCCATACTCAGACTTCTATGACAACCCCCTTGAACGAAGTAGCAAGGAGAATTACCTTCTGTGGGGGTACCCTCTAAGACTTTCCATTAGGTCTCATCTCTCAAAGGGCCCATCACCCTGTGGCACCTATGGAGCAAGTCTTCAATTATAATGTGCCCTTAGAGGGCACTCAAACTTTATCCAAACCACAACATACAGAGAGCGACAAGAATGATAGGGAGTGAAAGTGAGGGCTGAGGGTGGTGAGCAAAGTCCTCAGGACAGGGGGTGACACTGATCAAACAGGAGAAGGAACTAAAGAATTTATGTGGGGTGATAGTGTATGGGACAAAGGAGGACTCTGGAGTCAGGCTACCTGGGTTCATAGCCTTGCTCCAGAATCTCTAGTTTCCATCCACAAGGGGAATGGGGCATGGTTTATCATCTCACTCTAAGCAACTCAAGCACCTGCTGATAGTTGTGAGATGGTAGGTTTGCACATTGCATGTAATGCATATGGGCAGTGCAGGGTTCCACAAAGAAAATAAATAGTTTAGACACATCTCATGGTTGTCACAGGCCTTGATGTAGAGAGAAGCCCAAATAGAGATAAAGTATTCTTGAGTTGAGTGTTTGGGGAAGCTACAGTAGAGTTGAGGCACAGGTAGAGAAGGGACTTTGTAGATCTTCAGAGGGCCGAGTCTTCAGATGAGTGTTGATCAGCATGTGCATGTGAGGGAACTATTGGGGGACAAGAAGGGCCACCAAGAAGGACTAGGTGGAGTTATAGAGGGTCGGGATTGCATGTGTTCTCAGAGCCAGGAAGGAAAGACCTCTGTGTGGTTAATCTTGACTGTCAACTTAATTGTGTTAAGGAATGCTTAGGAGGGTCATAGAGCCCACCTCAGGATGTATCCACGAGAGTGTTCCTAGTGACAGCTCTCTTACCTAATGAGAGCTTCATACCTCAGTGATTCATAATACCATTTTCATGGGAGATGCTAACAAGCAGGAGGCAGAGGCTAGTGGAGGAAGGAAGCAGGCAACTGCAGGTGTACTCTTGGAACTATAATTTTTGTGTGTGGCTCCTTTCTGTGTTTTTTATCTGCTTCCTGCAACTCTGTTCTGGGCTTCTCTTCTCTGTCACATTTTCCCCACCATGATGGATTAAACCTGAAACCATGAACAAGACACATCCGGCCCCCAAGTCATTTATGTCAGGTATTGCACTGTAGCAGCACAAAACTAACTAGTGAACGGCCTATCAGTACAGGGAATGCCGAGCAGAATCCTGAAAATGACTTTGCTTCCATAGTGGGCAGATTAGCCCTAGGTTAAAGGTTGCTCTGGACATGCCCCACAGTCTTGAAAATAAGCCTCCACAACTCAGATTGCTCCAAGTAACTTAACTGCAGGACGACCCAAAGTTAGAAAACAATTGAAGGAATGTAATCGACTTAGTACTCAATGATGAAACATTGAGAGCTTGGCAACATCAATGCAAGGAAGGGGAGGATAACAGACCACAAAGGAGACCACTCAGTCAACAGAAGCAAACCCAGAACTGTCACAGATGAGACAATAGTAGTCAAAGACATCGAACCAGTTGTGAGAAATACACTTCGTGGGCTCAAGGAGGCAAGGGAAGTACAGGCATGCTCGTGAGAATCCTGAGGGATGTAGATAAGGCTGGAGGGAAGATGGAAGAGTACAGTGGGTCAACAAAGAGCAGGTTAGACAGTGAGAAAAACAGGGGTGAACTTCAAGACACAGGTAATGAAGAGAATCCCCCCAAAGACTTAAAAAAGGAACCGAGATCAACACCAATATGAGTGCACTAATGTTGTACAATGGGAGTCCCTGAAGAAGAGGTGAGAAAAGGTGATGGCAGAAAATGAATTCGAAGAAAAAGCATGAGTGAATATTCCAATTATGATAAAAACCAAGAACTCACAGAAAAAAAGACTTCAAGGAAAGTCAACAAATCTTGGTCCAGCAATTGCTGTGTAACTGCGGGTGAGTTACAATATCCGTTTGAACCAGTTTTCCTCTGTCATGAAGGTATCTAACATACTGAGGATTTTTTTTTCTGTGCCAGATACTATCCCAAGAGCTACACACAAGAAAGCTCCATGGGTGCTGTTATTCCTGTGCCCATGTCACAGATGTGGACACAGGAGACTGTCTGATGCCTAACTGCATGAAGTTTGCATAGCTCAGAAGCCTGGTGGTCCCAGCACTTAAATCAGAGCCCAAACTCTTAGCCATATTCTCTTCTTTTTCTCTGAACTCTGTAAAATGGGGGAGATGAGAGCATTTGCCCCATGGGCTTTCAATAAGGACTTCATGAGAGAACCCATGTGGACGTGTTTACTTAGCACTGTGTTCATTCATTTCATAAAGAAGAAATGAAAACTTGTCAAGTTTGTGCAGAATTTCTGCTGTGGGGGAGATGCAGAAGGTTGATGAGAAGTGTACTACCACCATTTACCAAACATGCGACAGAGGGACAGAAGGACAGGAGTAGTCCTTTAGGTGCTTGTGTCCCTATAAGAGACTCATTGTCTCTTCCAGCACCTCCAGTCATCTCTCGTCTGGGAAGGAAATGAGAAAGTGAACAGAGTTGTAGTGATTTCCTTCTTCCTGTCCCACCCAGTGTGCACTGGTGAGGTTGGGGGAAGGCAGCCAGGGGCTGACTTGAAGCCTTCTGGGCCTTTGTCTTTGAGTTATTCAAATGACAAGTTTTCTGTTTTATTCAAAGATACTGTCAGCTCTCAAACAACAACAACAACACAAACACAGGCTTGCAGAGTCAAAGATTCAGTGTGATCTGGCTTCTAATGTGTTCTGTATTGAATTCTGGGAGATTGAATCTGCTCTGTGTTAGCTCAGTGTGAGCTCTGGTCAACTATGCCATGTGGGGCATTCCCTATCTAGAATAGAAGTACCCTTGGGACCAAGTGTCAGAGAAAGCTAAGCACACAGTTTAGCAGGGCAGCAGATGCCACTCCTACATTATTATATGTGTTTTATATTAGCATAGGCGGAATGATCTTTTATGTAACTATGTGTTCGCACACATTTTTTTTTTTTTGTCAAAGCTAGGCCAACATCAGTGTTACACTGATTCTGTAACAGTTCTGTTTATCATATCTTAGTACAAAAATAATACAGGTTTCCTGTGAAGCATTTGGAACTCTGGATAAAGAACTAGAAGAAATAGCAAGTTATTAGTAATCCCCATAGCCACTTTAAATTCTGATGAATATTTTCCCAGTGTTTTTAAAATGTCTATCTGATGAGAATAGGGTCACACTTTTAGAAATTGGTTTGTCGTGGACGTCTCTCTAAACCATTGCTTATTCTACCATATCATAAGTTTTTGTGTGTTTCCATAATAAACATACATTCAATGCAAATTTGAATTACACAGTTTGAAATAGCAGGATATAAAATATTAATTAAATCTTGTTTTATGGTTTACATTTGAAATAATGTGACTCCTGCTTTGCACTTTTTCCCCAGCAGGAAATTTAATCTTGTATAATGTAGGGTTCGCCTTGAGCAAGGTCTTCAGCAATTCAGTGTCTTACATAAACCATGCCTGCCCTCTGTGGTCATTTGCTTAGACAGACCCCTGTTGATGGTCATATAATACTACAAGGAGGTTTTCTGAAGGTAAATAAATCCTTAGACTCCTTCCTGATGAGCAAACTGCTAGATGTGTAAAATTGCTGGGCCATTTTTTTTTTACATCTGTCTGTCTATCTATCTACTATCTACCTACCTACCTACCTACCTACCTATCATCTATCTAGCCTGTGTGTGTGTGTGTGTGTGTGTGTGTGTGTGTGTGTGTGTGTGTGTGTGTGAATGTGTGCTACAAGTGTCTGGATGTCAGTAGAGGCCCAGAAGAGGTTGTTGGGTCCCTTGGGGCATGCGATGGCTAGTTTTATGTCAACTTGACACAAGTGAGGGTCATCTGGGAAGAAAGAATCTTAGTCAAGAAAATGCCTCCGTAGGATTGGTCTGTAGGGAAGTCTGTAGGACATTTTCTTGCTTGATGACTGTTGTGGGAGGGCCCAACTCAAGGTAGGTGGTACCACCCCGGGCGGGTGGTCCTGGATGGTGTAAGAAAGCAGGCTGAGCAAGCCACGAGGAGCAAGCCAGTTAGCAGCATCCTCCATGGCCTCTGCATCAGCTCCTGCCCCAAGGTTTCTGCTCTGTTTGAGCTCTTGTCCCGACTTCCCTCAGTGATGGAGTGTAATGAGGAAGTATATGCTGAAATAAACCATTTCCTTCCCAAGTGGCTTTTGGTCATGGTGTTTTATCACAGCAACTGGAGCCCTAACTAAGACATATCTGGAATTACAGTTGGTTTGAATCACCAGATGTGGGTGCTGGGACCCAGACTCAGGCCCCTTGCAAGACCAGTACACATGCTTAACCACTATCTCTCTGGCCCTATTTTTATGTATTTGTTATTTATTTATTTATTTATTTATTTGTGTGTATATATATGTCTGTGTTTGTGTGTGTATACTATGTATGTGCAGGAACCCTTGGAGGCCAGAAGAGGCATCAGACACCCTGACGTTGGAGTTACAGGTGATGGGAAGCCTTCTGATGTGGGTGCTAGGAACCAAACTCAGGTCCCCTGGAAGAGCAACAAGCATTTTACTCACTTAGCCATCTTGACAGCCCTGAGTCAATGTTTTTGATGCACATAATCAAACTCCTGTCCTGAAAGATGATGTTAACATTAATTTAACATGTTTTGTGGTTCTTACTGTGTGGTGTACAGTACTGTAGGAATGTGGCATCTCACATGTTTTATTGGTACAGATGAGGTTGAGTTAGCTTTCAGATGTGTCCAGATTTCACAGCAGTGGGAGGTGGGCCTGGCTTCTGAGTCCTTGCTCCTAAGTACTACACTCTGCTGTTCCCATATCAATTGGAGCATCTGAGTGGCAGCTATTTCCTGTTTGCTTTCCCTCAATAGTTTAAATTTCTTTTTCTTAAAGGGATCACAACTTTAGTATTTACTCAAAGGAAGTCAATTACCAACAGGTGATTTCTGAGAACACTTTGACTATGAGAAATAGAATGAAAGACCCCTGTCCCTTAGCCCTTTCTTTCTCAAGTTTGTCTCCTCTTCCTCCTGTTGGCGGCTTCCCCGATCCCCACCCCCGGCGGCCTTTCCCCGCCACCCGCCGCACGCCCGGCCCGAGAACAAGCACCGGGTGGGCCGGCCCGAGAATGAGCACCAGGTGGGCCAGCCCGAGAACGAGCACCGGGTGGGCCGGCACGAGGGCGAGCACCAGGTGGGTCGGCACGAGAACAAACACCTGGTGAAGCCCTGCCCCTGAGCCCCTGCCCGAAGAGAAACACTCCGTCCCAAGGTCTCCGGCCCCAAGGTCAGCCATCAGGAAGGGGGGGGGAATTGAGTCTGCTGTACCAGACACCAGACACCAGACCTTGAGAATATGCTGATCTGGAATGGCTCTGTGCCTCATTTGAACCATCCAATAGAATCCCTGCTCCTAGCTTGCGCCTTTTTCCCTATATAAGGACCCCTTTCCCTTGGCTCGGGGCGCTTAGCCACACAGAAGCTAAGTCGCCCCGGGTACCCGCGTCTCCAATAAAGCCTCTTGTTTTTGCATCCAAGTTCGTGGCCTCGCTGATTCCTGGGTGTGGGTCTCCCTCTACGAAAGTACCTCTTCGGGGGGTCTTTCAAGAAAAGAAGTTCTGGGGGTTGCTGAGATGGCTCATTTGGTAAGGAAACCTGTTGTCAAGCCTGACAACTTGAGTTCAATACCCAGAACCCAACAAGTTGTCCTTTGACATGTACACGAAACTGTGGCATGTGCACACACACACACACAGACACTCACACACATAGATGCACATACAGACACATATACAGACAAAAAACCCCACACAGTCACACAGGCACAGGCACACGAAGACATATAAACACAAACACACTAAGATACACACAGACAGGCACACACAGTTGAACACAGAGACACAGACAGATGGACAGACAGACAGACATACACACAGATACTAGAATGCAATGAAAAAGTTTTAAAGAGAAAATAAGTTCTAATCATTGTCTGCCAGTGTGTAACTAGTCCGTCTGATTGTGTTTTTTCTTCCTTTTTTTACATTTATTTATTACATATATGCATGTGTGTGCACATGTGTGCCATATACGTGAAAGTCTAACGAAACTTGTGGGAGTCAGTTCCCTCTTTTTGTCTTGAGGATCCCAAGGAGTAAACTCAGGTCCTCAGACTTGGCAGCAAACGTTTTTACCTGCTGAGCCATCTTGCCAGTTCATGGTTACTTTTTCAAGAAACTTCAATGTTATGGTTTGTATGCATGTGTTCCCTATCCCAAATTCACATGTTGAAACTTTCTAATGTGGTGGTATTTGGAGACAGAATCCTTGGGATGTGATTGGGTCAAAAGGTTGGATCCCTTATAATAAAAGTAATCCTTTTTAAAAAGAGACATGAATGAGTTCTCACTTTCTCACTCACAACCCAAGAAAACCTGGTCTATTGAAAGACCCCCCGAAGAGGTACTTTCGTAGAAGGAGACCCGCACCCAGGAATCAGCGAGACCACGAGCTTGGATGCAAAACCGCAAGAGGCTTTATTGGAGATACGGGTACCCGGGAAAAAGGCGCAAGCTAGGAGCAGGGATTCTATTGGATAATTCTAATGAGGCATTGTACAGAGCTATTCCCATTGGTCAATGTATATGAGGCGCTATACAGGGTTATTCAAATGAGGCAAAGTACAGAGTTATTCAAATGAGGTGAAACATAGAGTCTTTCAAATGAGGCGAAATACAGAATCATTTCTATTGGATGGTTCAAATGAGACACAGAGCCATTCCAGATCAGCATATTCTCAAGGTCTGGTGTCTGGTACAACAGACTCAATTCCCCCTCCCTCTGCGTCCAGATGGCTGACCTTGGGGGCGGAGACCTTGGGACGGAGTGTTTCTCATCGGGCGGGGGCTCAGGGGCAGGGCTCCAGGCCGGCTCACTTGGTGTTTGTTCTCGTGCCGGCCCACCTGGTGCTTGCCCTCGTGCCGGCCCACCTGGTGCTCGTTCTCGGGCTGGGCGTGCGGCGGGTGGCGGGGGAAGTGGAAGCCGCCGGGGGTGGGGATCGGGGAAGCCGCCGACAGGAGGAAGAGGAGACAAACTTGAGAAAGAAAGGGCTAAGGGGCAGGGGTCTTTCACTATGAAACAGACAGAGAGAGAGAGAGAGAGAGAGAGAGAGAGAGAGAGAGAGAGAGGAGAGAGAAAGGAAGAGAGAGAGGAGAGAGAAAGGGAGAGAGAGAGAGGAGAGAAAGGAAGAGAGAGAGAGAGAGAGGGGAGAGAGAGAGAGAGAGAGAGAGAGAGAGAGAGAGAGAGAGAGAGAGCACCTTCTCTGCACTTTGGATCTGTTTGCACCTAGTCCTTGGACTTCCAAGCCTCCAGAACAGAAGAAACAAGTATGTGTTGATTCAGTCACCATCTTAACATTTAGTCACCATGATAATACGGCATATTGATATAACTCTCTGTGCTTACTGAGACATCTATCAAAATATACTTTTCAAAAACTCCTCCCAAAGCCAGGTGTTGGTGGCACACACCCTTAATCCCAGCACTCAGGAGGCAGAGGCAGGTGGATCTCTGTGAGTCTGAGACCAGACTGATCTACAAGAGTTAAAGAGTTAGTTCCAGGACAGCTTCCAAAGCCACAGAGAAAACCTGTCTCAAAAAACCAAAAAAAAAAAAAAAAAAAAAAGCTCTTTCCAGGCAGGAGAATTATTTTGACTTACAGCTCCAGAAGGATAAGAATCCTTCTGTCTTTATGTAACAAGTGTTTCTGGGGTGCACTGGTTCTCCACAAGGCCCTTCTCATAGAACCAGAAACTCAGGAAATTCTTTCAAGCTGTGTGGTGCATGGTCTCTGCTGTATGAAGCAGACGCCTGCTCCATACTCAAAGGTCTCTGCATCAGGCTTTAGTCCCTGACCCAAGTTGCCTTAGACATTCATTGTAGTAAGCTTCAAACAGAGATGGAAAGATAAACAAAGAGGCATATAATTCTGTAGTTGTCTTCTCCTCCTCTTCTTGCAGACAGCTTGGTTTAGTTACTCTCTCTGTGCTTGTCTGTGGAGATGCCCAATTCTTCTCCATGATCTGTAGACCCCTATCTTATGGTAAAAATGTTAACCTGTTATAACAAAAATAGCAACTATACACGGTCTAAAGAATAAAGCAGTTTATTCTTTCTCATGTACCATTTTGAGTAGCTGGGATCACTGGGTCAAATCTCCAGTCCATATAGTCTTTCAGGATCCAGGTTCCTTCTGCCATATTGCTTTGCCATATGTAAGGACATTAACATCATCTACAATGGTTAAGGGGAGAAACACTGAAAACTCATGCCCATTGCATGGATTTAGGCACACATCATTTCATTTGGATTTCACTGGCCAGAATTTAATCACAGCAACACCTAGCTGCAAGGGAGTCTGTGAAATGCAGTCCCCCATATAGACAGGAAGAATAGAATGGATTCTGGTGAGAGGTGCTAGTTCCTTCCAGTAGGTCCTCTAAGCAGAGAACAAATGAGAATCTGCACATAGTTGAGTAATCATGTTCTTTATCTCTCCATCCTTCCTGCATTATTGTGGGGAGTGAGTTAAGAGGAAAGTATCTTAGTTCTCAGGCCTGGGGATGCAGCTCAGTGAGAGTGGATTTGCCTAGTATGATGAGGCCCTGTGTTTAATTCTCAGCACTGAAAAACCAAACCAAATGAACAAACAACAATGACAGCAAAAAAAAAAAAAAGTAAATAGACACCTGCAATTTATTGAGACTGAGAATTGCAGCTATTAGTTTTGCTTTACCATCAAGTTAGCTCAGTTAAAGTTAGAGCAAAATATAAAGAATTTAGAGACAAAAAAAATTCCTGAGTTGGAATTCCAGCACCACCATTTGCATATCTTTGGTGTGACTTTGGTCACATATCCTAAACCAGTGGTTTTCAAACTTCCTAATTCCGAAACCATTTAATACACCTCATGTTGTGGTGACCCTCAACCATAAAATTATTTTCATAACTGTAAAATTGCTACTGTTATAGCAGTATATAAATAATCATAATATAAATATTTGTGTTTTCCGATGGTCTTAGGTGACTCCTGTGAAAGGGTCATTCAACCCCAAAGGGGTTGAGACCCGAAGGTTGAGAACCACTGACCTAAACTCTCTGAGCTGGCTTGTTCTGAGGATGTGGTGATTTGAATGGGGAGTGTCCCCAGTTGGTTCAGATACTTGAACACTTGGTCTTCAGTAGGTGCTACTGTCTGGGAGGTTAGTGAAGCCTTTTTGAAGGAAGTGCACTACTGGGAAGTCTTTAGAGTTTATATCCTTGCCCCACTTCAGTTCAGTCTGTGTTTTTTGATGTGATATCTCAGTTTCCAGTTCCTGTTGCCACTGCCACTTGCTGCCACATTCTCCTGCCATGATGGATTCTTATCCTTCTGGAGCTGTAAGTCAAAATAATTCTCTTTTTCATCAGTCACTTTTGGTCATGGTCTTTTATCACAACAGAAACATAAATAGTGCAGAGGGTTATATAAACGGACAGAGTGTTTAACAGCCAGGGATTTGGTGTCCATGAAAATTGGTTTACACATCTAGTTTCTGTGATTCTAAACACTTCTCTTAATTTGCTAAGTACCAAGTTTCCTGTGGAATGGAGTAACACTCTGCCTTTCACTGGGTTGTAGGCACGACTCAAGTGTCTAGGTTGGCATTGTTTTCTAGAGCAAGAAATTGGGTGGCTAATCCTCATCCAGGCTCAGACAATATGTGACCATCTCATCTCACTATCTCCGCCTCTATCTACCATGACTCAAGAAGATTGCAATATGTTTAGCGGAAGAGTGACGCTGCAAGCACATGAATCTCATATATATTGGTAGGAACATGTCCTTGAATTGTGGCTTGGGGTATCTGATTAACTGCTTCATTTAAAACAACTGAGACCCACTCATAGAACTAGGGATGGGGTCACTCCCAAACAAGAAGGCAGTCACTGGGGGAAGGGATGCTCCTCCAAAGGGAAACTGGATTGTAATTACCAGAAAGGCAGCCCAAACAACAGATGTCCATGATGGAGACTGTTTGAAGGATGAGTTAATTGGACCTAATTATGGCCCAATTTTTATTTGTTTTTTCAAAAATGATGAGCTGATTCTTTCTAATGATAGATGAAGTAATTATGGTCTTTTGTAGTTTTTTTTTCCATTTCTCTCTCTGTTGACCCTTAGACTTACCTTTTACTGCTTTGCTTGTACTAATGAGTGCTTCTTCCATGACATCTTTGGTGACTTTATGACCCACAGGTTCATGTTGTGGGTACAAACAGTACCTGAGGTGACCTGCCTCTCCCCAGCAGCTGCATTGAAGATGTGTCCCATTGGAAGTCATGTATTTTTCAATTGTCAATATTAGTCTTTGAAAAAGCAGTGTTTTTATACACATACACACACACACCCCTCAGCTTCTTATTTGTAAAACATTTCAAAGAAATAGGTACTCCTTAATTTCCTTTCAACATGAAATTGCTGCCAAGACTGCAAAGCACTGACAGTGCATGTTGAATAATCTTAGAATGATAGTACCTAAAGTTGGGGCTTTAGAAGGTGATGAGGCTATGCGGGTGGAGCCCTTAGATGGGGGTTACTACCTGTTAAGACATGTCTTTATTAAGGATGGTCGTACATGAAACAGAAAGTGTGCCCTCATCAGACATAGACTCAGACAGTGCCTTGATCTTGGACCTCTCAACCTCAGAGCTACAAGGATAATTTGCTGTTGTTTGTATTCATCCAGATTATGGGATCTTTGTTATAGTAACCTGAATGTAGTAAGACAGAGAGGCCACATTATTCAGTACAACAACGGCCAAAATTAATGATGAAGTACTCTGTAGACACTGCCCAATGCTTTAATGAAAAAATATTTTATTTCATTAAACCTAAACATTCATAGGCTGTGTGAATCATTATCATTCCCTTCTAGAGAAAACTGAAGATTAAAAATGTCATTTGACTTGTTCAGGGTCACAGAGCAGGCGGCTACTGGGAACTGGAGCCCAGATGGATGAGATTCAGGACTTAGCATTAAAAAAAAAAAAAAGAATGCATTATTAGGAGCTGGGGAGATTTCTCAGTGGTTACAAATACTTGATAATTCCTCCAGAGCACTGGGGTTTATTCCATTTTCTTTCTTTCTTTTTTTTTCCCAACACATGGTCTCTCTATGTAGCCCTGGCTTTCCTGAAACTCACTACGTAAACCAGACTAATCTTGAACCACAGAGATCTGCTCACTTCTGCCGTCCAAGTGCTGGGACTAAAGATGTGTGCTGCATTCCTGATTTATATAATGCATTTTGATCACATTCACCCCATTCACATCTTATCTAACCTCCTCTGGAAACTTTCTTCTTCCCAGAATGTCCACCTTCTATTTTCCTGTCTTTTAAAAAATCCACTGAGTTGAATTAGGCTTCCTTGCATGTTGTGAGTGTGGAGTTCATTATATATATTTTTTTTATTGAGAATACAAAATAATGGATTTCTTTATGACATTTTCATTCATATATATTATTGTACTCTGCTCATTTGCCCCACCATCATCTTCCTTTGTTCACTTCCCCTGTCTTTCCCTTTCTGGTCTCTCTCTCTCTCTCTCTCCCTCTCTCTCTCTCTCTCCCTCTCTCTCTCTCTCTCTCTCTGGCACGCGGTTCTGCATTAAATGCATTTTGAATTTATGGTTTCTCAGGACACAATCCCACCATAACTGAGGAGCATAAGCTGGCTAGTTCAAGCTGGCCATCGGCAGGGATTGGTTTAGGCAAGGGCATCTCCCTGATTTAAATTCACCTGATAAACATCTATTACTTATAGTGCAAAGCATCCTAAATGAGGCAGAGAAGAAGTAACTATTCAGCTTTGCAGCATTTGCTTCATATTCTTATCCATAGGAAACGACGTGGTGTGAGGTCATTAATGTTGAAAAGGATTTGGGATTACTTCCTTCCTGTAAGCGGTTCCCAGACCATTGGACCCCCTAGGTTTGACAGCAGCATCTGTGTGGTGGTTTGAATAGTTATGCCCCCTATAGATTCATGTGTTTGAATGCTTGGCGATAGGAAGTGGCATTATTAGGAGGTGTGACCTTATTGGAGTAGGTGTGGCCTGGTTGGAGGAAGTGAGTCACTGTGGTGGCGGGCTTTGTGGTCTCCTATGCTCAAGCTACACACAATGGAGGACTCAGCTTTCTTCTTCTGACTGTGGATCAAGATGTAGAACTCTCAACTTCTCTAGCACCATGTCTGCCCAAACACTCCCATGCTTCCCACCATGATGATAATGGACTAAACCTCTGAACTGTAAGCCAGCCCCAGTTAGATATTTTCCTTTATAAGAGTTGCTGTGGTCATGGTGTCTCATCACAGCAACAGAACACAGATTAAGGCACTTTACCTTGCTGGGCGGTGGTGGCACATACCTTTAGTCCCAGCACTCGGGAGGCAGATCTCTGTGAGTTCGAGACCAGGTTGAGCTAGTTCCAGGATAGCCTCCAAAGCCACAGAGAAACCCTGTCTTGAAAAAAAAAAAAAAAAAAAACCAAAAAACTACTTATCTGCCTTCAGTGTCCTTTCTAAGAGGCTTTGGCTTTAGTCAGAGTTGTGCTTCACGGGCTCCTGTGTTAGTCACTTAGTTTCCAGATGGTGATGCTGTCTCAGGAGGTTGTAGAACCTTTGAGACAGGCAGCCTGCCTGAATGAAATGGATGAGTAGGGCAGGCGCTGAAGTGTTGTAGCCCAGGCCTGTTTCTTGTTCCATTCTCTCTGATCTGATCTGCAATGCACCACACCCTCCTGCATCACGAAAGTAGCTGATCCATCTGCGATCTCTCTTCATGGACGACTGGAGCCTCTAAAACCTCAAGCCAAGGCAAACTGCTTTGCCTTTTTACATTGTCCCTGTGGCCTTGGCAATGACAAATGTAACTACCACTGGAGAGGAGTTGACAACACCTTTGTTAATTCTTCTTGAATATGAACAAAGGAATTTTTTTTTCCTTTTGAAAATGAATTTTCAATGGGCTAGCCGAAGGCTCAGCAGGTAGAGGCAGTTGTTGTCAGGGCTGATGACTTGAGTTAGGTCCTTGAGCCCCACATAGTACAAGGAGAGAACAGATTTCCGTGGGTCTCTGTCCTCTGACCTCCACACTCTCACTGTGAGATGTGCATATCTGCACCCCAACACACATAGGAAATAAGTGGAAAAACTGATTTAAAAAGAAACATGTTCATGCCGGGCGTTGGTGGCGCACGCCTTTAATCCCAGCACTCGGGAGGCAGAGGCAAGCGGATCTCTGTGAGTTCGAGGCCAGCCTGGTCTCCAGAGTGAGTGCCAGGATAGGCTCCAAAGCTACACAGAGAAACCCTGCCTTGAAAAACCAAAAAAAAAAAAAAAAAAAAAAAGAAAAGAAAAATAAACATGTTCTTAAAATGTAAAAAGAACACTCTTCTCAAGTCACCTCGAAATTGAAACATCACAGTCAAACACCACACTCACAGCCAGGCTTTAACTGGGATCACTTTTGCCTTTTCCTATGCAAGAGATGATGTCTTAGAATGTAAAAAGATTTCAAGAAGGGCATTTTAACTGCTGAGATGACCAGAAATACAGGCTCACTCTGACTAGAGCTGGGTAATTTGGCTGTCTTTTCAATATTCAGAGTTCTCTCTGACTCTACAAAATTGCATCCACTTTGGTGAGCTTGTTTTTTTTTTTCATCCCAATCAAATTACGTTTCTTGGAGTTCACCCCATACGTGCCTACTTACTTCGTGGAAATTATTTCAGCTAATTTACTAGCTGTGGGGAAGACAGAGAGGAGAGAGGAGGTGGGAAAGACAGAGGCCAGGAGAGAAAGAAGAAAGGGCATATGGAGAGAGAGAGAGAGAGAGAGAGAGAGAGAGAGAGAGAGAGAGCATTGTGATGGGATAAATTGTATTCTTTCTAAATTCATATGTTGGTATTCTAACCCTCGTCCCTCAGGAAATGGCTGTATTTGAAGACAGAGCTCTTTGTGAAGCAACAACTGTAAAACTAGACTGGGCCTTGGTATAGTCTGACTATTTTTATTTTGAGACAGAGTTTCTCTGTGTAACAAGCCCTGGCTGTCCTAGAACTCACTCTGTAGACCAGGCTGGCCTTGAACTCACAGCGATCCACCTGACTCTGCCTCCCAAATACTGGAATTAAAGGTGTGCACCACCATGCCTGACTCTGGCTGGCACCTTTATAAGGAGAGATTAGAACACAGGGAGACACCAGGGATGGCCCTTAGAAGAGGGATCTCATGAGGACACCGAGGAAAGGCATCATCTGCAAGCCATGGGGAGAGGTCTCAGGAGAAACTCTGCCTGCTGGCATCTTGGCCTTGGCCTTGTAGCCTTTGTGACTGTGAGAAAATCTGTATTTTTCTTGTTTAAACCAGCCAGCCTGTAATATTTTGCTGTGGAAGCCTGTAACAGTTAAGTTTCTCATTGTTGTGATGTGATACCTGACAAAAAGCCACTTAAGGAAGGGAGGGATTATTCTGGCTCACAGTTTAAGAAAGGACATAAGCTATCATGGAGGGGGAGCTGTGGCAGCAGGAGTGGGAGGCAGCTGGTCACATTGCATCTGCAATCAGGAAGCAAAGCAAGAGACGGATGCTGGTGCTCAGCTCACTTTCCCTCCTACGAGGCACTGCTGCCCACAGAGCCAGTCGTCCTCCTTGGTTAAATCTTCCTGGAAACACCTTCCTAGACAAACCTTGAAGGATGTTTCCATGGTGATTCTTTTTTTATTATTTACTTACGTATTTATTTATTTATTATATATACAACATTCTGCTTCCATGTATATCTGCACACCAGAAGAGGGCACCAGATCTCATTACGGATGGTTGTGAGCCACCATGTGGTTGCTGGGAATTGAACTCAGGACCTCTGGAAGAGCAGTTGGTGCTCTTAACCTCTGAGCCATCTCTCCAGCCCCCTTCCATGGTGATTCTAAATCATGTCAAGTTGACAATCAAGATAAACCATGACAGAGCCCTAGCAAACAAATATGATAACTGATTCTTTGAATATTCTTTATCCCCTCCAAAACTCAAGTTGGACTTCAATGGCCACTGTGAAGTACTACGATAGGAGAACAGAAACTTAAGTCTGGTGTTTATAGGTGGGACCTTTGGGAAGTGATTAGAGTAAGTAAGCCATTAGGGTGGTTTCTGTTATTGAACACTGGTGGCTGTATAAGAACATAAAATATAAACTACATGCGTACACACACACACACACACACACACACACACACACACACACACACACACACACACACACACTGTCAGTTTCTGCCACACTAGGATGGAACACATCCATCTCCTTGAGTTTTGGCACTTTCGGGCTTCAAAACAGAAGAAAGAGAAAGAGAAAAAGAGGGTCCCGTGTGTGAAGTTTTATGAATCAGGGTAAGAAGTGTTGAACACTGCTTCCACTCACACACTACTGTTAGAACTTGGTCACGTAGTGCTCCTACCCAGAAAGGGGCTTGGAAGTGCCACCCTGTGCTGAGATAATGTGCACAGACTGGTAGAACAGAGAAACGCTTAGTGAACAACGCACGTTACACAGAACTGTCCTGGGGAACTCGTACTAGGTAGAAACTGGAGTATCTGTGCTTTAATAAAATTTTGCTATATTGTGGGTTGATTCCAGCAACAGATGTAAAAGTGACACAAATTATTGATTTTTTTGACAATTTCATATATGTATGCATTGATCTTATTCACCCTAAGTGCCCCTCCAACTCTCCCTTTTAGCTACCAAATGCCCCCTACTACCTTCTCCTTTCTTCTTCTTTTGGGGTGGTTGGTGGTGGTGGTAATAACTGGCTGCGTTCAATTAGTGCTGGCCGTTGGAATGTTGACCAATACTGTTGGCTTGTACAGGTGAGCATAACAGCAATAAAATCATAAGCGTGATGGCCACACCACTGCCAGACGACAGTTTTTCATAGCACTCTTCCCATTCTCTAGCGCTTATGTTCTAATACCTCCTCCCCCCAGATGTTCCCTGGCCCTTGAGGGGGTTGGTAGAGATATCCAGTTTTGGGCTGAATACTCAATAATCACTTCTCAGAACTTTGACCAATTATGGCTAAGGTTGAGAACAACATTAATCTATGGGCACAAATGCATATTTAGTAGGCAATTTGACAACATGTTTATTTAATAAAACAACAATAGTAGGTTCCCTGCTAGGGCCTGTGAGTCTTGTGAGTTTTACTAGGTTTACAGTACCAGGCATGAATTTACTCCTATGGAGCAGACCTCAAATCCAATCAGAAACCAGTTGGTTATCCTCATGACCTTTGTATTACTTACTGCATTAGTAGGCACATCTACTGGAAGGTCAGTATTGTAGCATTGAGGTTTCACTGCCTGGTAATATCATTGGTAACTTTTCCTCCCCTGTGGTCTGTGTAGCACCTTCCAGGCTATGAAATCTAGCTAGCAGAGAGGGAATTTTCAGGTCAGTTCCAGCTTGATTTTTCTGTGTCCTGTAACCAAAGTGTGTTGTGTCTTTAATAACAATCTTAACAACCAGTTATGGTGGGCAATCAAGAACAATAGCAGTAACCTGTGTTTCTTTGGGGGCCTCTGGGACATCCCTAATCAATAAGTTATAGAGAAGTATCTCGCACTTGGCATTGAGATTTTGATTTAATAATGTATGTCTTCTTGGGGGAAGCATTTTTCACTAAGGCAGCAAACCTGTGTTCAAACTCTTAAAAACATACTACATTTTAAATTAGATTATGTGGTGGTTTGAATGAAACCATAGTCTCATAGGGAGCTCATAGGGAGCTCATAGGCTGTTAGGAGGTGTGGTCTTGTTGGACTGGGTGTGGCCTTGTTAGAGGAAGTGTGTCACTAGGGATGGGCGTTGAGGTTTCAAAAGCTCAAGCCAAACCCAGTGTGACTCTATCTTCCTGTTACCTGAGAAACCAGATGTAGAACTCTAAGTTACTTCTCCAGCATCATGTCTGCCTGCATGCTGCCATACTACTCGTCATAATGGTAATGGACCAAATCTCTGAACTACAAGCTAGCCCTAAGTAAATGCTTTCCTTCTGGTGGTCATGGTGTCTCTTCATAACAATAGAATCCTTAGGGTTTCTAAGACACCCCAGAAGTTCCTGTACTTAAATACTTGGTCTCCAGTTAGTAAAATTGTCTGGGAAGGATTAGGAAATATGACCTTATTGGAGGAGACATGTCACTGGGGGTGAGCTTTGAGGTTTCAAAAGCCCATGCCAGGCCTAGTCTCTCTTTCTCTCTGCCTGCTGATTGTGGGTCAAGATGTAAAACTCTCAGCTACTTCCCCAGCACCATGTCTGCCTGCATGCTGCTATGCTCTTCACCATAATGATAATGAACCAAACCCTCTGATACTATAAGAAAGCCCCCAATTGTTTTCTTCTGTAAGTTTCTGTTGGTCATGGAGTCTCTTCAGAGCACTAGAACATAACTAAGGCAGCTTATAAAGTAGTGCATTTATATAAGGTTTTATTATATATCTTTAGTTTTGGTTAACTCATCCCTAACCCTCTCCTCTCAATGGGAGTGATTTTAATGGATGTTTCTTGAGTTACTGATTTTTTAAAATTTATGCCCGTGAGTGCTGTCTTCCTGTATATCTGCAAGGCAGAGGAGGGCATCAGGTCCCATTATGGATGGTTGTGAGCCACAATGTGGTTGCTAGGAATTGAACTCAGGACCCCTGGAAGAGCAAACAGTTCTCTTAACCACTGAGCCATCTCTCCAGCCCCAAGTTATTAAGTTTTATTAGCTTTCATTATTGAGGTCCAGTTGTTTCAGGTGTGTCAGTTAATGTTTTGTCATCATAATACAAACCAGGATCATGCGGGAAGAGGGGACTTTAATTGAGAAAATGCCTCTGTCAGATTGGCCTATAGACAAGTCTGTGTTGATATTTTTTAAAATTAGTGATTGATGTGGGAAGGTCATGACTACCCCTTGGCTGGTTTCTGGGTCATAGAAGAAAGCAGGCTGAGCAACCCATGAGGAGAAGCCAGTAAGCAGTGCTCCTCTATGGCCTCTGTATCAGCTCCTGCCTTCAAGTTGCCGCTCTGACTGAGTTCCCGCCTTGGCTTCCCTCAGTGATGGACTGTGATTGAGACATGTCAACCAAATAAACACTGCTCTCACCAAACTTCTTTTGGTCATGGTCTTTAGTGCAGTAATAGAAAGCAAGCTAAGACAATAGCCTCTTCTATTTCTATGTCAGTTGGTCAAATAGACCCAGAGAAATTTTAGATAGCTTGTTTTAGGTCTGGTATTAAAAGCTGGGAGAGCTCAGATCTCCTGAGTACTGTGCCTAGATTTTTTACAACGGGATTATTGGTGTGAATTAATGAGAATAGGAAAGTGCTTTGCTTGGAGGAGAATCAGGGCTGTTCTGTCAACCCCAGCTAGAAATTTTATTAGCTACTTAATGAGAAAATTTAACATAAAGAACTGTTAAGCAGAAACTAGGTGTGGTGGTGCATGTCTGTAAATCCTAGTGCTCAGAAGGTCAAGGTTATCTCAACTGCACAGTGAGTTCGATGGCAACCTGGGATATACAAGACTCCATTTCATAAAAAACAACATGATTACCAGTCTGTCTTAGGGTTTCTATCACTTCGAAGAGACACCATGACCATGGCAACTCTTATAAATGAAACATTTAATTGGGACGGCTTGACAATTTCAGAGATTTAGTCCATTATCATCATGGCCGGACATGGCAGAGTGCAGGCAGACAGACATGGTGTTGGAGAAGGAGCTGAGGGTCCTACATCTTGATCCTCAGGCAGCAGAAGAGTCTGTCCACACTGGGCATAACTTGAGCACAGGAGACCTCAAAACCCACCCCCACAGTGACTCACTTCCTCCAACAAGGCCACACCTACTCCAATACCTACTCTCGTACCAAGTAACTAAAATTGCATGAAGACAGTACTGATTTGTCAGAGAGGAAGTAATTGAAGGGAATATCAATGCTCCAACTTCTGGGGGAAATAATAAGAGGATAGAATTAACACACGGAGACAGATACTCTGGGCACTGATGCTTAGATTTGTATGCAAGGGCTGGGAAGAAGAAAAATGCACCAAGGCTCTCTTCTTGGTACAGTTTCCAACTGCAAGCTGGGAGCAGCTGGTATCATGGGAGGGGAATACCAGGAGATAGGCAACATCACTAGGGGATGCTCAAAAGAGAAAGAGCCTTGTCTTGGGGTTTTTATTGTTGTGAAGAGACACCATGACCATGGAAACTCTTACAAAGAAAATACTTAGTTGAGGTGCTGGCTTACAGTTTCAGAGGTATGTGATTGTGAGCATGGCAGTATGCAGGCAGGTGTGGTGCTGGCTACATCTTGACCAGAAGGCAGCAGGAAATCGACTGACTGTCACACTGAGTGAAGCTTGAGAGAAAGACTTCCAAGTTGGCCCACACTCCCAACAGAAAGTGTGCCCTCCTGTAAAACAAATAATAACAACCCAGAGACAGATATTGGGGTTCAAGCTGAAGATCAGAGAAGCAAAGCAGCCAAGCTACCAGAGAGCTCTTATTTCTACCAAGACTGGGGAAGGGATCTTGTCCTCAATGAGGTTGGAGATTAGTTGCCCAAGACCGAATACTGGAGACCCTGCTCCTGTCTTATATACCTCCCTAGTGCTGGGATTAAAGGTGTGAGCTCTGTTTCTCTTTTAGACTGATTCACTCCATGTAGCCCTGGGTGGCCTTGAACTCACAGAGATCAATCTGCCTCTGTTTCCTGAGTCTTGGGATTAAAGGTGTGTACGACCACTGCCCAGCTTCTATGGCTAAGTAGTGTGGACTGGCTTTGCATTTTGATCCCCAGGCAAGCTTTATTAAATCATAAACAATATATCACCACACCCTCCAGCCTCAAGGTCTGGATTAAAGGAGTGTGTCATCAAGCCTCCTCCAACAAGGCCACATCTCCTGATAGTGCCACTTCCTATGAGTTTATGGGGGCCAAATGCAAACCTGCTCCTTCAGCAGTCCCAGTCACCCTCTAATGCACTCAGTGAGCAGAACCTAACAGGAAGCAGCTAGAAAAGCAGAGGTGTGCTTTTCCAGTTGCTGGCTCCTGGATCACAAGCCAAACTTCAGCATTGAGTTTGAAACTGAGCGATAACACCTTACCAACTGGCACAAGGCCAGCTTGGCCAGAATCTCATCTCACTTCCCTGGGCAATAAGAATTCTGCTGAGATGAAGGGAAGTGACCTTGAGCTCATGGACAATGGGCATGTGAATAGTCCTAGGGAAAATGAACCATCCTCCAGGGCCTCTTCAAGGCTCATACAAGGGCTCCGGGAATAGCAGCATTGGCAGCTACAAGGTGGGTGGTAACAAAAGGAGGATTATGACAGTAAGAGGTGAGAAGACATTGGCATTGGTTTCCTTCTTGTCACTCAGTCCAGAACTCACAACTGTGGAGGAGAGTGGGAAAACAAGAAGAGGATGTGGGGGGTGGCACAAAATATAAGCCTCCCAGTTAAATCTGAGTGACATGGAATAATTTCTTAGGAGAGTGTGTCCCAGTGTGTGTGTGTGTGTGTGTGTGTGTGTGTGTGTGTGTGTGTGTATGACAGAGAGAGAGAGAGAGAGAGAGAGAGAGAGAGAGAGAGAGAGAGAGAGTTTTATGTTATTTTGGTAGCTTGTGATCAGAAATAAGACTTCAGTTCTTGTACATGAAGGGCCATAAGAACAATACAATGTAAGCCTGGAGTTAGCTGAATATTACATTACAGTTTTAGTGCTAAATCTGTGAGCGACACTGATTATAACCTTGAAAATTTGGATATGGCTGGAGATTTTGGGCAATTAACACTCAGTCCTTATTATGGTGCCCAGTGTGTACAATTAAATACCAATTCAGATGATGAAAATTCATTGATGTCATAAATACTTATTGAGCACTTACTTTGTACAGATCCTGTGCTAGATTGACAATCCTGAATGAGATGCAGGCCTTGAAGGGAACAGCCCACTGTCTTTGAAGCGCATATATTCCAGAATGGAGAATGAGGCAGTCATTGGAATTAGCAATCTGTGTGGCTAGTCACTTGACAGGGATGAACCCCTGTTCTAAGAGGTGTTCAGATGGATTCTATACCTGAGGGAGATTTCACAGACAAGGTGGGATGTCATTTAGATATTAAAGGATTACCAGGATTTAAGGACTCCTAAGGGCAGAAACTATTCATTACTCATCAGAACAGCCGTTCTGGAGGAGGAACTGCATCATTCTTCCTGCTTCTTGGAAACAAAGCTGGTCTTACTGGACAAGATATTAAGACTTAATACAAAGATATGCTTAAGAATGTGTGGCATGAGAATCAGAATAAACAGAGTCAGTGATCAGAAAACAGAGCCTGGAAACAGACATCCTGAGGGTGACTCAGCAGAACCTTAGGAAAGGACAGTGTCCTTATAGGCAGTGCTGGGACAGTTGGGTACCAGGACAGAGAAGAAGTAAAATTAGACCCTTACATCATACCTATACAAAATCTACTCCAAGAGGATTATGGACCTAATTTTTAGAAGGCAAAATAATAAAGCTTTTAGGAGATAATGTGAAAAAAATGTTTTCCTGACCTCAGGAGAAAATTCTTAAAGTAAGATACAAATCACAAGCTATGGATTTGGCTCTGTTCAGATAAGAACTTCTCTTTATTAAAAGGCATTAGTAGGGGCTGGGGATACAGCTCAGTGGTAGAGTACTTGCCTGCTTCTCATAAGGCCCGGAGTTTAGTCCCTAGCACCAAAAGAAAACAAAAAGACATCGTTAAAAAGGTGAAAAGATGAGCCACATGGTGGGAAAAGATAGTTGCAATGCAGAATAAAAGAAGATATCTTATCTAGAATATGCAAAGTACCTCTATAAGCCAAGTGTCCCAGTACACAGAGAGCATTACACTGGGGAGGCTGAGGCAGGAGGAGTACACTCTTGAAGCCAACCTAGGATGCATAGAGAAAACTTGACTGAATAATAAAAACAAAAGAACAGTAAATCACTAGGAAAAATATAATTCAACAGAAAAAATAAGCAAAATACTTATAGATCTCATGGCCAATACAAATACAACCATGTTCAACATATGAGCAATCAAATCTAAGTAAACCAAGGCTGCAGGGAATATGATAGGCAGCTTTTCAGGACGGGGTTCCCAGGCCCTGGTGTTTATCATCTCCCATGTGGTATCAGAGCTAGTTTGTGTGATCAACAGAAAATGACAGACATGATGACATGTTGCTCCTGACATGTTTAGTTTATGAAAGGTGCAGCAAATTCCATGTAGGCTGCCCCAACCCCACCCCAGGTTAGTTACATTGGGAAACCTGTTGATGTATCGTAAGCAGTCCCCTGAGGAATACTATGATCCAATCAATGGAGTCTCCTAGCCAGCAGCTGCATCAGTGTGCTGGGAGCAGTTCTTCCAAATGATGGTGGCTCTGAACAACATCTTGACCTCAGACCCTTGAGAGATTCTGAGACAGAACCATCTAACTAAGCCGTCCCTGGATTCTTCACCCAAGAACAGGTGTGAGATGATGCCTATTATCTTATGAGTTCTGAAGACCATCTGTTATTCTGCAGTGATAGCCAACAGATAGTGAGAGAGTACCAAACATGATGCTCAGTGTTGGTATAGATGCAGAACCCTGGGAACGCTAGCATCCTGCAGCACACATGGAGAGTGACAGAATTGCTTTGCAAAACCAGGCGTCTGCACATATAATTTTAGAGCTTTGTCTGTTACTTGACTTGGCATTTCCACTCCTAGGCACATACATACATTACAGAAGTGCACCATCTTGTGTACTGGGAGTCATGTACAATATTGATGGAGTCAATGTCGGTGATAGCCTCACATTGCAAATCATTCACATGGCCATTCATAATTATTTCTGCATGTATTTACAGGCTTCAGAGCTATGCAGCCATAGGCTACATGGAAATAAACAGGCCTAATCATCTTTCAGTGTAGCTCATCTAGGACACAGCCTGGTCTACAAGAGCTAGTTCCAGGACAGCCTCCAAAGCCATAGGGAAACCCTGTCTCAAAAAATAACAACAACAACAAAAAAAAAAAAAGAAAGAAAGAAAGAAAGGAAGGAAGAAAGAAAGAATGAGAAGCCACAAGCAAGAACAAACCTCAAAGCAAGATGCTGGGCACTCCCTCCCATTCATGTAAAAGTTCATGTATATGGAATTCAGCATTATAGAAAATGCATAGATTGTTCTGGGGCATTTGATGTGGTGAAACTATAAGACCAAACAAGCAATTGATTCTTAAAAGGGTGGGATTGTGGTCACTCCTGGAGGTGGGTATCATTGGGAAGGGACTCTTGGGGTGCTGATGATCAGATTTAAAAAAAAAAATGTTTAAAGGTTTTGAGACAGGATCTCACCATGTAGCCTTGGCTGGCCTAGAACTCACTATGTAGACCAGGCTGTGCTCAAATTCATAGAGATCCATTTGCCTCTGTCTCAGGTGTGCTGGGGTTAAAGGCATGCATCACCATGACAGCTAGGAATCCTGTTTTCTGACCTGGCTGGACTCTCCTAAGTGATGTGCAGATATTTCCTGGGAATTGAAATATTCCTTCCCAAAGGGAGAGGTCCAGGAAGCTGATTAAATGGAGGGGTTCAGGAGGCCTAGAAAGTCACAGGAGTCACAAGGCCTCTGTTCAAATTATATGACCAGCGTGCAATTGCTGTGGAGGGAAGACTCCTTTGTGAAACAGCCTGTACACCAGGTAGGGAGATCCAGGGATGCAGGAATCACCCATGCTGGATGGGCAGAGAGATCCAGGGATGCAGGTGCTATGAGAAATCACCCATGCTGGATGGGCAGAAAGATCCAGGGATGCAGGTGCTATGAGAAATCACCCATGCTGGATGGGCAGAGAGACCCAGGGATGCAGGTGTTATGAGAAATCACCCATGCTGGATGGGCAGAGAGATCCAGGGATGCAGGTGTTAGGAGAAATCACTCATGCTGGGTTGTGCTTTTCAGTGATGCAGCTGCCTTTGAGTTACCCATGGTCCTTTAAGTAACCTTTCACCCATGGAGTGATGGGGACGGGCAGCCTTTGGTTGGAACCAGAAGCCACCTGGTATTAACTCATCTAGCTTGTTGCCATGTCGGAACAGCTTATTTTCCCTTGTTACCAGCTTCCCCAGTGTTCACCCGGATGACAACCTCAGCATCTTATAAAATATAATTACATTTGCCTTGAAGTCAGTTTTCCTTTGAGTGGGGAAGTCAGGTCCTATTCAGGGTGTTATCTCATCTGACTTGCTTCGAAGGCTCTCGTTCACTGCTAAACCGCAGCACCTTACCCGGCTTTTTAAATGCCCACCCGTTCCCTTACTTTAAGGCAGATGCTCATTCTCAGCTTCTTGCAGCCCATTCTGTGCCCCCCTCTTTATCCTTTTTTTTTCCCCTCAGCACTGCGGCAAGCTTGCCACACACCCCAGTGCAGATAACTGTCTGTTTACCCCTTTGTTTCTGGGCTCTAAGTCACTTCCTATCATCAGGAAACATTCCTTCCATCCTCTAGTGACTCATCTTTATCTTCCTTTCCTGGAGAACCTTATCAATAGCATTTTGAGCAGCTATGTAAATTAAATCTGTTCCTCTCATCCCCACTCTTTATTTACTGTTTCACCACTAACTTCCTCTTGGAGTAAGCGCTTCACTTTTCCCCTGGCAAGTAAATGAAAAATAATTTGCTCATTTGAAGATGCTCTCCTGTTAAAGCCAGTGCAACTACAAGGTTCTGTTTGTGTTGGACAGACTGTTTTATGTCTGGTAATCATTCCTGGCATCCCTTTTTACTTGAAAAAAAGAAAAAGCCCAGGTTTGGCTGATGAGTTCATGGTTATCTTGCTAAACTCCTATGCAGTCCAGATGAATGACAGTTGCACGATTTGTTGTGGACTGTCGTCCCACAGAGCCACACACCAGCTATGTGGGTCTGATGCTCACAACCATCATCTCCCAAATCTGACCTCCAGGTCACACATGCTGGTCTCCCACAGAGTCTCAGGCCACCCCCCAGATCTGATGGACAAGTAAGTGCCTGGTATCAGGACTCTGAAGTGATCAGCATACACTTTATGGTTTGAAAAGTTGTGCCCTAAACCCATTGGTTGCTTTTATGAATGAAATGAAAGCCTGCTAGTCTTTCCATAGCATTAAAAGTAAGTAATCCAAAAGCAGATGAAGCAGTCAGTGTAGTGTCTGCGGAACCAGAGGGCCTGAGCCTGGAACCCCAGCACCCATGTGAAACCTGGGCATGGTGGCAATGCCTGTAATCCCAGTGCTGGGGATGGGAGATGGGTGAACTCTTGGGGCTCACTGGCTGCCAGTCTAGCCCAATCAGAAGCTCCTGGTTCATTGAGAGACTCTGTCTCAAGAAAATACAGTGGAGGGTGATTAAGGAAGACACACCCGTCACCGACCTCTGGCTTTCATATGAACATGTACACACACACACACACACACACACACACACACACACACACACACACACACACACACCCCAGAGTTAAAAAAATTGAAGGTTGGGAATAGAGTTTCTGCTTAGCCTGTGTAGGATCCTGGGTTTCTAACCAAGTACCAAAGTGAATGAATGAATGCATGAATGTGTAAATACAGCACTCAATGCATTTTTATAACAAACCACAGGAGCAACAGATAAATATACCAAACAATATATTTACATGTAGGCTAACTTTCTTTATTTAAAAAGTGAATAAATGTGCTAATGAGCATGGTAAAACCTCAGTTAGTTGTTACTAATAAAAAACACACCTCTTTTTTAAAATTAAATTTTAAATTTAAGTTAAAAACAATCTTATTTTGCATACCAATCCCAGATCCCTCTCCCTCCTGTTTTCCCACTCCCCCCACCATCTCCCCATCCCACCCCCAGTCCCTCCTCAGAGAGGGTGAGGCCTCCTATGGGGAAATCATCAGAGTCTTTCACATCATTTGAGTCAGGACCGAGCACTCTCCCCCCATATTTAAGCTGAGAGAGTATCCCTCCATAGCGAATGGGCTCCAAAAAGCCAGTTCATGCACTCGGGATACATACTGGTTCCATTGCTGGTGGTCCTGTAGACTACCCAATCCACACACCTCTTTAGAACAGTCCAAAGGCTGACATGGTCTAGGGAAAAACCTAAATTGTTCTGTTTATGATTATTATAGAGCTGTTGACTAAATATTTTGACTTGAGCAAATGCTCCATGTCCGTGTTTTGCATTAAAAATGTCCACACAAATGAAAATGGAAAGAAAAAAAGCCTTGTCATTATTAGTTTCTGTTTCCTGTTCCCATTCTCTGTCATTTGCTAAAGCTTGCTTTTACCCTCTTGGAGGAAAATAGTATTGAATTCATATTTCCAATAACAACCCTCCACTGCCAAAGGTATTTCTTTTGGCCCATGAGGAAAATGTTCTTGCTAAATTAGAGCTTAGTTCCTATGGCAATGTGAATTGGATACCTGTCTCGTGGCACTGTGGTTTGAATATCTGCTACATGGACTATGGCTTTTGTTTTGTTTGAGATAGTGTTTCTTGGTGTAGCTCTGGATGTCCTGGAATTCACTTTGTAGACCAGGCTGGCCTTGCACTGACAGAGATCCACTTGCCTCTGCCTCCTGAGTGCTGGGACTAAAGATATGAGCCATCACCACCTGGTTGACACTGTGGCTGGGATGAGTGTCCCATGAACTGTGGATTGGATGAATGTCCCATGGCACTGTGATTGGGATGAGTGTCCATGGCACTGTGGATTGCATGAATATCCCATGGCACTGTAGTTGAGATGAGTGTCTCTTTCACTATGTGTCTAAGGGTTTGATGCCTAGACCATGGTACTTTTGAAAGGTGAGGCCTACCAGAAGGAAGTTAGATCATTAGGAACATAACCATGAAGTGGATTCTGGGACCCTCATCTCTTCTTTCTCTCTGCCTCTCGGCTGTCATGAAATGAGTGGCCTTCATCCAGTACATCCGATATTCAATGGAAACCTCTAGAACAGTAAGCCAAATAAATCTTTTCTCTTTATAGCATGCTTACCTTGGGTATTTTGTTATACTAACATAAAGCTAAATGTCAGGCAACATCTAAGTACATTTTTGACTAGAGGGAAATGTGTTTGACATCTAATATAGAGGCCAGGCCAGGGAAGATATTATACAGCCTACAATAGACAGGGCAGTTTCCCTCCCACATCTGGGGCCAATGTCAATAGTTCTAAGGTTGAGAGGGGAGGGATACTCTCTCAGCATCTGGAGAGGGGAGATGTACCTTAATCCCTTAAAGGGATTAAGGCATGGGGGAGCATGAGCAGGTTGGAAACTTCAGCCTGAGGTCTTCAGCCTGAAGTAAGAAGCTAGAAGTCTCCAAGTTTCAGAAGGGATTGTCACACTAAGGACACCTTGGGCAGCAAGAAGCCCCAAGAGGATACTTTCTGAAAAAAATTAAAGTAATATGTGCTCTCAACTAGACAAGAAAGACTTATTTAAAAAGTCTGTTATTGGGATGGTATTTCATCTCTTTTCTTTTTTATTTACTAGCCTATCTTTCTTAAATATTGTATAATGTGTATGTATTTGTCACAAATGCTACTATTATACAGAAATGTTGTTAATTTTAATTTATTTGAGAAGCAATAATCATAAAAATGAAACTATAAAAGAACTTTGAGAAAATGTGTATGATTATTTCATCAGATCCAGGGGAAAGAGAAAGAAAACCTCATGAGCACAGCAGCAAGTCCCCCAAACAAAGGGGGCTGCCCTGGGTTGTGGTACAAAGTCAAATTGGTGTTTAGAAAAATTACAAGGAATCAAGAAGAGCTCAGTTGAGCATAAAATAATAGAAAATTTCATAAAGGAAGGGATGGATTTTACTGCATTATTCTTCAATTGCCTAAGGATTTTGTGCTAAATAAAACGAGAAGGCAAAGTGCTCTGTAGAAAAACAAAGCCACCAAAACTCTTGGTATCAAAGGTCACCTTGAGCAGGGCGTTGGTGGCGCACACCTTTAATCCCAGCACTCAGGAGGCAGAGGCAGGCGGATCTCCATGAGTTTGAGGCCAGCCTGGTCTCCAGAGCGAGTGCCAGGATAGGTACACAGAGAAACCCTGTCTCAAACAAAACAAACCAAAACCAAAAACAAAAACAAAAACAAAAAGGCCACCCTGAAACCAGGCATAGTGGTGTCAGTGGTGACCACATCTCCCAGGGCTTTAGGGCCGATTCAGGCTAGCCAGAGCTACAAGTGAGACCTATTTCAAAAATATAAAACAAAACAGGCTGTGATGTGGATCAGCAGAAATGTGTGTGTGTGTGTGTGTGTGTGTGTGTGTGTGTATGTGTGTGTGTGTGTGTGTGTGTGTGTGTGTGTGTCTATGTGAGTTCAATCCACAGAGACAGGAGAGAACTGACTTCCCCCAAAGTGTCCTCCTATCTCCACACACATGCCATGGTGTACTACACACATCCTTCCTTCCCAACTCTCCCTCCCTCCCTCCCTCCCTCCCTCCCTCCCTCCCTCCTTCCCTCCTTCCCTCCCTCTCTCTCTCTCTCTCTGTGCCCTTGTCTGAAAAGTTTTCCTGAGGCTAAATTGAAGAGCTTTGGATTAATTCTGTTGTCAGAGGAAATTTCAAAACATCATAGTATAGACTCTGTTGTATGGTTACTAGTGTTCACTCTTATGAAGATTTATAATGAAAAGGAGCGAACCGAGTAAGTAAAAATACAAAATGCACAGGCAGAGGAGAAAGGGGGCACCAGGAAGAGGAAAGGAGCCAAATCCTATGTTCAAGGAGATAAACAGATTAAGGGGAGTGGTGACCTCAGGTCAAGACCCTGCCCAGTTAAGCTTCAACCTGTGAAAAGAGATTAAAGAAAAACTCAGAGCCAGACAGTGGTGGTGCATGCTTTTAAACCCAGCAGTGTGGAGGCAGAGGCAGGCTGATTTCTGAGTTTGAGGCTAGCCTGGTCTACAGAACAAGTTCCAGGACAGCCAAGTTTAGGCAGTGAAGGAAACCATTAAAAACAGAAAAGCAGGTGAAGATGTAATTGAACAAGGGGGCCATGTTCCAACCCCAGCAAGCAACCAACTGGCAGCTTCAGCCACATGGTTCTGGCTTTAGAGTTAAGGACAGAAGAAAGGGGTTATGGAATCTCCCTCCTTGACTAAAGAAAGCTATTGATGCCAAGTGTGTATGAATGCTATCCTTGCATGGAAGCATAGAGAGGCCATTATGTAAAGCTGTGACGGTGAAGCCTGGATTGCCGTGGAGACCCAAAGATGTTGGAGATGCCAGAGCTGTAGGATGCCTGCCAAGGAGAGCTGCTAACAGGGAGTGAAACCAGCCCAAGGAAGAGGAGTGTGTTGTAGTCAACAAAGCTGAAAGGAGTTGAAGATGTGAAAAGTGCTTTGACATCAGACATGGAGATGCAGAGTTTGGAGTTTGTCCAGCTGGTTTTTGGTCTTACTTTGGTCCAGTATTTTCTCAGTATGCTCCTTTCCCTACCCTTTGGAGCAGTAATGTATATGCTGTGCTGTTGTTTGTTGGAAGTATGTGATCTGCTTTTTTGTTTTGATTTTACAGGGGATTACAATTAAGAGGTTGCATGAATCTCAGAAGACACTTTGAATTTTGGACTTTTAAACAGGGTTGAGACTGCTACAGATTAAGCAGACTTTCGAAGTTGGGGGGAGATTTTGAGGTCTTATGTGCTAAAGCTATGCCCAGTATGGTTCACAGTCTACATCAAATCAAGATGTAGAACTTTTAGCTCCTTCTCCAGCACTATGTCTGCCTACATGCTGCCATGTTTCCCACATGATGATAATGGACTAAACCTCTGAACTGCAAGCAAGCCCCAATTATATGTTTTTGTTTATAAGGGTTGCCATGGTTATGGTGTCTCTTCACAGCAGTAAAAACTCTAAGACATTGGGTGACTCACAATTACCTGTAACCCCAATTCAGGGTATTTGAAGCCTCATGCCTGCTTGGGCACCTTGCATTCATGTGTACCCATTCCACAATACACATAATTAAAAATAAAACTATTCTTTTTTTTTTTTTTTTGGTTTTTCAAGACAGGGTTTCTCTGTAGCTTTGGGCTGTCCTGGAACTTGCTCTGTAGATCAGGCTGGCCTCCAACTCACAGAAATCCACCTGCCTCTGCCTCCCGAGTGCTGGGACTAAAGGCATACGCCACCACTGCCTGGCAAAACTAGTCTTAAAAATTAAAAAATGAAGTAAAAATTACTTTAAAATACATGTGGCACAGTTATATTATTGATAAGTTACATTTTTGGATGAATATTTGGAAACAAGGGAGAAATACTCTTGTTATACCACTAAAGAAATAAGACACAAATATTTTTATTTTATTTATTTATTTTTAAAAAATACTTATTTATTTATTATGTATACAGTATTCTGTCTGTAGGTATCCCTGCAGACCAGAAGAGGGCACCAGATCTCATTATAGATGGTTGTGAGCCATCATGTGGTTGCTGGAATTGAACTCGGGACCTCTGGAAGAACAGCCAGTGCTCTTAACCTCTGAGCCATCTCTCCAGCCCATATTTTTATTTTTAAGAGATTTACTTTATTTATGTGTATCTGTGTGAGTGCTTTCAACTAATGAGCCATATCTCTAGCTTCCAAAATATGTTGTTTTGTCTGATCTCAAACATCTTATGAGTAATTGTGAATATGTGTGTGTGAGATCTACCATCATATGAGTAATTGTGAGTGTGATAGTGTGTGAGATCTACCGTCATATGAGTGACTGTGAGTGTGTGTGAGATCTTTCATATGAGTGATTGTGTGTGTGTGTGTGATCTCTCATCATATGAGTGATTGTGAGTGTGTGTGTGAGATCTATCGTCATATGCACTCCCCCATACCCGCTCCTCTTTCCCTCTTGTGGGTCTCCTTCTACTTCCCAAAGAGTCCCCCTTCCACTTACTTTCATGTCTTTTAAAAAATATTAGTTTACATATATGAGAAAAAACATGATATTTGTCTTTCTGAGTTTGGCTTATTTTGTTTAAAATGATGATCTCTAGTTCCATCTATTTCCCTGTCATGCGCCCATGACATTAAACAGCTCCCAAATCATGGCATGGAGACTCATTATTAGTTATGACTGCTTGTCGTTAGCTCTTATTTTAATCTGCTTATCTATGTTTTCCTCAGGGCTTTTTACCTTTCTTTCTGTGTGTCCTACTTTCCTGCTTCTTGTGTCTGTCTGTCTGTCTGGCAGCTGCCTGGCTTCTGGCTCTGGGCGTGTCCCTGTCTTTCTCCCTCATTCTCTTCTTCTGATTCCTCCTCCTACTTATTCTCTCTGCCCCCACCCCATGCCCCACCAATCCCTCCTCTGCCTAGCTATTGACCTTTCAGCATTTTATTAAACCTAACCGATCAGGTGCCTTAGGCAGGCAAGGTGAAACAGCAACACATATTTACATAACTAAAGAAATGCAGCTTAAACAAACGTAACACATCTTTACATCATTAACAAAGGCAGCAGAAACAAATGTAACACACCTTTACTCGGTTAAAGTGATATTTCACAGCATAAACAAATGCAACACATCTTTACATAGGTACATGTTCCACAACAGTTTTCTTTATGCCATGTGGATGGGCCTCTAGGCTGCTTCCCTAACTTTGCTGTTGTGAGCTATGAAGCGATCAACATGGGTGTGCAGGTGTCTCTGTGCTGTGCTGACTCAGGTTCCTTTGGGTGCATACCTAGGGTGGTGTAGCTGGGTTGTTTGCAAGTTGTATTTTTAGCTTTCCGAGGAACCTCCACAGTGATTTCCATAGTGGCTGCGCCAGTTTACAGTCCCACCAGCATTAAATAAATCTTGCTCCCCATCCCTGCAAGCATTTATTGTCGCTTGTTTTCTTGATGACAGTCATTCCGACATGAGGATGAGATGGAATCTCAATGTGGTTTTGATTTGCATTTTCCTGATGGCTAAGGAAGCTGAACATAGTCTCCATAAGTTATTGGGCCCGAGTCTCTTTGTAAAAGCAGCCCATCTTGTAAATGTCTGCAAACTGAAGTGTTTGCACATTAGCTAGAGTGAGCAATGGACAGGTGGTGGTGGCAGGAAGCTTCTGCAGTGGCATTGATGGTGGAGAATGGACAGGCATCACATGGGCACTGAACAGTGTGTCAACAGCACAACATTGGCAGCAACAAAAAGAGAGGGGGGAATGGTGAGGACTATAGCTATTGCAGGGCAACACCCAGGCCGCACTGGGAAAAAATCCTACGTCAGTGGTTTTCAACCTTCCTAATGCTGTGACCCTTTAATATAGTTCTCCATGTCATGGTGACCCCAACCATATAATTGTTTATGTTGTTACTTCTTAACTATAATTTTGCTGCTACTGTTATGAATCCTAATGTAAATATCTGATATTCAGGATATCTGATATTTGACTCCCAAAGTGGTTGTAACCCACAGGTTGAGAATGGCTGTTCTAAACTGTGAGACACTCTTCTCATCCTGAGAACTCTTGGAAACACGCAGGAAGGAAACATCTTTTCATTTGATGCCTGGTACCAGCCATCCAGTGGATGACGGAAAATCTAGGGGCTGATTATATTATAAAGACTCCATCTGCAGCCTTGAATATGAATGCAGTGGCTAACCTCTGGACTAGTTTGAAGTTTTCTGTTCATTCTTGTCAATAAGTCACTGGCTGGATGGTATCTGTTGGTGACCCTCTGATGTTCTTTCTGGTTTTGGGGATACCACAGAGACAAGAGAGAGAGAGAGAGAGAGAGAGAGAGAGAGAGAGAGAGAGAGAGAGAGAGAGAGAGAGAGAGAGAGACAGAGACAGAGACAGAGACAGAGACAGAAAGAAATAAAAGAAGTCTCTTGTGTTTAAGTGTTCTCCTGACTCTGACTCTGAGGGAGTTGGAGCCTTCCTTTTATTTAGTGCTGATGTGTGTTTGAGTGAAATCTAAACTTCTGTCCCAGCTGAAGGAGTTCAGCAGATCCTCAAGACTGTTCTGCTCCTGTAGATGGAAGTTTTTATCCTGCCTGGTCCTGCAGCCATTTAGTCCCAAATAAATACACAGAGGCTTATATTAATTATAAACTGTTTGATTCTTATTGGCTATCTGTTTCTTAATTATTAGCCCATTTCTACTAATCTATGTATCTCCAAGTGGTCCTGGCTTACCAGTGATGCCTGGGTCTCTTGCTTCCCAGGCAGCTACATAGTGTCTCCATGACTCCACCTACTACCTTTCTCTATCCCTGTTTGGATTTCCTGCCCAGTTAAATCCTGCCTGTCCATTGGCTGAAACAGTTTTATTCATCAACCAATAAGAGAAACTTATATTCACAGCATACAAAAGGACATCCCCCATCATATTCTTCAACAACCTTTGAAGGCATGCAACAGAGAAATGTCCCTAGGAGAAAACAAACAAAATATCAAAATATGTGATCCACAAAATCAGTCTTATAGAAAGAAAGATTACAGAGCTTGACAAGATGGCTCAGCCGGTAAAGGCACCTGTCACCAAGCTTGAGTTTGGTCGTTTCTTGAGACCCATACAGTAGAAGAAGAGAACCGATTTCTGCAAATTGTTCTCTGACATCCTCATGTGTGTCATGGTACAACACATACCCCCCACACACTCACACACATATACACACTCTCTCACACACACACTCACTCACTTATTCTCTCTTTCTCTCTCACACACACTCATACACACACACACACTCTCTCTCTCTCATACACACACATATATACTCACACACTCTCACTCACACACTTATACACCACACACTCACCCATTCACATACACACACACTCTCTCTGTCTCTGTCTGTCTCTGTCTCTGTCTCTGTCTCTCTCTCTCTCTCTCTCTCTCTCTCTCTCTCTCTCTCTCACACACACACACACACACACCTGGAGAGAGGATCTTGAATTAAGCGCAGCTTCTTCCACATACCTGTGGTGTGATATTTGGTCGGATCATGTTGTGCTCCTCTGCAAAAACAAAACAAAACAAAACTACAACTAAAACAAAAACGCTTTCTGGGTTTTCCTTCATGCTCCTTATGTGTGTTTAAGCTTCATAATCCTCCCCCACTATGTGTGTGAAAGAGGGAACTTGCCTAGGGTTGGAGCTTAGGTCTTCCTTGCTCTAGTGAGGGTGTCTAGCTGTCCTGAGGGTAGGATTTCAGAGTTCCACAAAACCCATTAAGCTGCAAAAGACAGTGTCAGGTCTCTTGGCTTGGGACCCTTCATCTCAGTCACAGTAAAATAGGTCTTGAGTGTGTTTTGTGGACTGAAAGAGCTGCCACAATACCCTGTATTCTGATCTGGCTCTGCCAAGGTCAATGGGGGCAGAAGTTGGAGCACAGGGCTGTAGGGTGGAGGGAGAAAGGTCCCAGGGTACTTTCAAAACAAGAGTGGGGAACTTTTTCAGCGTGGAAGTCAGACAGAAATTGTTCTCCTATGTAGCACAGTGGCTTCCAGCAGCTGCCTTCCTGTTTTAAACTTTGGCCTTTGTTCCCTCTTCTCCCCCTCCCTTTCTCAGGGTTCCATCTTTAGCAGTTCACTTTGTGTTTTTTTTTATGCTTTGAATGTATGATTGTTATAACTTCTTTGCATTGATTTTCATTCTTTTCTTTCAAATTGCATCTATTTTTGTCTTTTTTATCTCAGCCTTGTTTTATGGGAATTTCAACAAAAGAATCATTTCATCTTAAGTGTCTAGTCTTTTAATTCTCTCTCCTCATCATATCTTAGCATTTTTATTATCCACATTAAACTTTTAATAGACTTATGTAAATGCAGATGTGCACAAGATGAAAAAGACCTCTTGAAACCAGAGTCTTAGGGGTAACTGCTGCAAACAGCTGTGTGTCCACACAGCTCTTACTCTCCCATAAACGGATACATCACCTGATACATCACATTCACATTTATAAAATGAGTTCATGAGTTTGCCTGTTCTTGTTCTCATTAAAATCTTGTTTTCTTTTCTTTTTGTGTGTGTGTGTTTTTTTCCCTGTAAGTAACATGGACTGACATGGGCTGGTGAAAATGCTTCAGCAGGCAAAGGTGCTTGAGTTAAAGCCCCAGGTTTCACATAGATGAAGGAAATAACTGACTTCCCCATGTTGTCCTCTGATCTTTACTTGTGCATGATCACATGTATTCACACACACACACACACACACACACACACACACACACACACACACACTAAAAATCACCACTCTAATTGATCATGATATGAAGATAGAACCCAGTGCCTCAGACATGCTAGGTGAAGGCTTGATCAGTGAGCTCATTCCTGGGGCTTCATTACTGACTCCAATTTTTATAGTTGGATTATTTGTGCAGAATCATGATGGGTTGCCTTGATGGTTGACATACTTTTTCTGTGTGGTTTCTCTTTATTTCCTCCTTGCCCTCGAATCTGATCTCCTTTGGGCTATCAGAATCAAGCACCTGTCCTAAAAAAGAACATTCCAGGAGAGCTTCTGAGGTTCTAGGTGGAGGCCATGGTCTATATAACTAAGGCTTAGCTGCTTAGCCACATTCTCTGCTGTTAGGGAGGTGGTGGGGCAGGGTGAAGTCTCCCTGGCCTGGAGCAGACACAAAGGGTAGAAAAACAATGTGGAAATGAGATACAGTGTGGGCCTCTGAGATGGGAAAGAGATGAGAAGGACCATGCTGTAGGCCAAATGTCTGTGTCTCCTGTTATGGTGGGACTCTGAAGTGTCCCCCTTAGGTTTATAGAGTGAGTGCTTTTCTTTCTAAGCTGGTGACAGATATGCTGTGGATTGTTTAGAATGTGGGGACTGGCTGGCAGAAGTGGGTCACTGGCAGTGTGTCTTAGCATATTATACTTTCCCTGGTTTCTGCCTTGCTCTCTGCCATCTGTCCTTCTGTGATATGAACAACTTTTCCAATGAGTTCTTGCTGCCATGACCTGAGCTGCCCTGCCATGCATCTCTATCCATCTTCTGGGTGATGCTGGTGCCTCCCTTGTCCACAGCATGCATCCCTGATCTAGTGTGAGTTTCCTTAAACAAATACCCACAGAGCTAAATGACTCAGGCCCCAGAGTAAGTCAGTAGAAGAGATGAACCCAAGGTCTGCTTTTCCTGTTACGGAACTCTGCACCCACATCCTTAGACCAATCCCATGGATAGCACTAGAGTCTAGAGGAATGCCAGGTTCTAACTAGTTCACCATGACTGCCAGCTTAATAGTATCAAGAGATGCCTAAGGGGATCAGAAGACACAGCTCTGTTGGACCCTTAGGGTGTTTCCAGAGAGGCTTGAAACATAGGAGAGCAGCTGAGTGGGGAAGATCTGGCGCAAATGTAGGCACCATCTATAGCCTGGAGTTCTGGGTGAAACAAAGGAAGAGGAAGAAGCCAGAGCAGGCGAATTCCATTCTTCCTGAGTGTCCATTGGTGCTATCATGGCCTGTGGACATCATACTCTAGCTTTTTTTTTGGCTTTCCACTATGAATTCATGCCAGTGACTCTGCAGAGATCTTCCAGGCCTTCTGGTTCTGACTGGGGCTGCATCATCAGTCCCCTGGTTCTGGGGCATCCAGCCTCTTAGATCAAGTAGCTGCTGGATTCTTGTCAGGATCCATGTATAGAGTGTTATTGTCAGGTTGCCCAGGCTAGAACCATGTAAGACAAGCCAGTAATTCCTCACATGCATGCTATTGTTCTATTCCTTTAGAGAATACTTAGTTGCTTAAACTATATATAAATCCTTATCGGGTAATTGAAGGTGGGGGTCATGAAGCCTTTAGCATCCATAAATGGTTTCTGTATACTCAATGACCAAAAAGTTAATCAATTCCAATCAACCAAACTTGTAATGAATCCTGGTGTTCATGGCAGCGCTCGCCTGAGTTGCAGCATGACCTTAGTGTCTCTTCTGAAAACAGGAGCATCTGTCAAACCTCACAGGGTCAATGAATGCTGCTGGAATCACCTCCACTCAGATTTGAGACTATTGTATTTATGAGTTGTGGTGCTTTTACTGCACATGCAAAGCTTTCAGCTCTTATAGAAACATAACGATCTAATTATGGAAAACGGGCTTTTAATACATTCCCACCACCGGCATACAAGTATCAAATCCATATATCTCTGGAGTACATTGTGTTAGAATGTTTGATTTTAGAAATTCCTGTTTGCATTGTTAACTTACATCTCATAAACAAAACAAAACAAAACCAATTCAATGAATTGGCTGGAGGTTAGGACAGAATTAATTCCTTCCTTACCTCCTTCTTTCCTTCCTTCCTTCCTTCCTACCTTCCTTCCTTCCTTCCTTCCTTCCTTCCTTCCTTCCTTCCTTCCTTTCATTTTTTTTGAGACAGAGTTTCTTTATATAGCTCTGGTTTTCCTGGAACTTGCTTTATAGACCAGGCTGGCCTAGAACTCAGGGATCTGCCTACCTCTGCCTCCTGAGTGCTGGCATTAAAGGCATGTGCCTCCACTCCCAGCTAGGACAGAATTTGTAACGCTTCCTTGATAACATACTTTTGCTATTGATTGTATGCATTTATGGACAGAAGGGCTTACGGAACAGATGATTACAAAATCAGGGCTCAGTAATCCCCAAACCTGGGGAAGACGCTTGTCCTGAGATATCAAACGTTCAGCAAAATTGTAATTCTTTCTATAAAAAAGTAAGCAATGTTTTCTTTTAAAAATCTATTTATTTATTTATTTATTTATTTATTTATTTATTTATTTATTATGTATACAGTGTTCTGCCTGCCTGTATCTCTGCAGCCCAGAAGAGGGCACCAGATCTCATTACAGATGGTTGTGAACCACCATGTGGTTGCTGGGAATTAAATTTAGGATCTTTGGAACAGTAGCCAGTGCTCTTAACCTCTGAGCCATCTCACCAGCCCGCAATATTTTTAAATAAATGGTAAAATTATATGCATACCAAATAATTTTCCTTTTTTGAGGCAGGGTCTCATGTAGTTCAGCCTGGTCTCCAACTAGTTGTGTACCCAAGGACGACCTTGAATTCTTTTATTGATTTTTTTGTAAGTGTGGGTGTTGTGTGTGCACGTTGTGTATGGGTGCATGCCCACTTGCTTACACAGGCTAGAGGATGATGTCAGGTGTTCTGTTTATCATAACTTTGAGACAGGGTCCTTCAGTGACCCTGGAGCTGGGCAGGCAGTCAGCAAGGTCTTCCTGTCTCTACCTCCCTACCCACAGTGCTAGTTACAGGCAGCTGCAGCATTTCTGGCTTTTCACCTGGGTTCTGGGGATTCAAACTCAGGTCCTCACGTTCACAACAAGCACTGTTACACACAGACATTTCTTTAGCTCATGACCATGAACTCTTAAATTTTCAAAATTACATTTAATTATTCATTTGTATGTGTAGGTGTGGGCATGCTGTGGTGATCATGTGGAGGTCATAGGACAACTTATACCTTGTTCTGCCACAGTGTGGGCCCCAGGACTTGTCAGGCCATTGAGTTCGGCAACAAGTACCTTTACCTGCTGATCCTGCTTGCTGGCTTTTGGTCCTCCTGTATTCACCTCCCAAGTGCTAAGATTACAGGTATGCTATACATTTACCCTTGTAGAATTATTTTAAAATAAATTTCTTCATAGGTGATTATCAGTAAACATTTCACCTGTATAACCATTTTATGTATTTGTCTACTGGAAGTAGGTTTTTTGGGGGTATGGGAGGGTTGGTTTTTCAAGGTGGGGTTTCTCTGTTTAACCCTAGCTATCCTGGGACTCTCTCTGTAGACCAGGCAGGCCTTGAACTCAGATCCACCCACCCCTGCCTCCTGAGTGCTGGCATTAAAGGGCATATGCCACCACTGCCCAGTGGCGGCAGCAGTGGACATAGTTTTTAAAGTTTCTAGGTGTAAAGGGGCTACAAATGGAAAGTAGTTAAGAAGCCCTAATGTTGCAGGTGTTTCTTTGTCCTGGCTAATCCTGCTGCCGCCCTTCTCAGCCCTAAATGAACATGCAAAGACTATGAATTATGAAACTAGTGGCCAATGACTAGGGCTTCTTATTGCCTAGTTCTGTCTTATTAACCTATTTCTATTAATCTAAGTATTTCCACGTGGTCTTGGATTACTGGAGAAGGGTCCGGACCTCTAAATCCTTTGGGGGCTCACATGGTGACTCTTCTGGTGGGCTCTCTCTGCCTACCTTTCCCAGAATTCTCCTTGTCCTAGTCCCGCTTATCTCCCTGCCTCTATGGGCCACAGTGTTTTATTCATCAACCAATAAGAGAAACGTATACATAGAAGCACTTCCCCCCATCATCCTCATCTAGAGAACCCCTCTGAATAGACCAGGTCTGAGTCCTGAGCCAGTTGGGGATCTGAGTGTGGGTTTGAGTCAGCTGTCAGAACCACATGTCCTTAAAGTTCCCGCTATTAACTTTGAACTGTGGTTTATTAGATGATTTGGGCTTTTCCCACTGTGTACCAATCTCCATCACTAGTAGAGTCTCCCACAGTCTAATTCAAAACTGCTAGCATGTATGAGGAGTTAAGAGCTTAGCCTGTGTTGTCTCAGTCCCACAAGACTTCCAGGCACTGCAGTGTACTCAACTCCATAAGCCACAGGGCTTAAGGTTGTCTTGTTGCTGTTTTAATGAAAGTTTCATTATGCAGGCATGATCAATTAAATTATTAGCCATTGGTGACTAACTTAATATCCAGCGTCTCCCCTTCCTGGAGGGGCTAAAAGTTCCTGCAACCAGTCTCCATCTTGAAGCTATCTAGGGACCCTCTAAACGACTCCACATTAATTAGCATAATTTAGTATGTTTAGAAGGGGCTTATGCATAGTAAATGGAAATTCAACCTAGGGAATTTTAAGGGTTTAGGAGCTCTAGTGATGGGAACTGAGGATGAAGGCTACATTTGTATTATGTCATAGTCTTTCAATTGAAAACAAATAGAAGGGCAATTGATTGCATGGAACCTAAAACAATGTGTTCTGTAGACCAAAACTTCCTGGGGAGCAGGCAATGAGCTACTTAGATAAAAACCATGGACTCTGAGGTAATTCCAGGTTCAAAAGCCCATCTTTTATGTGAACCTGGGAAAGTTCTGTAGCCTCAGCTATAAACAGAGGGCATTCTCAGTACTGACCCCATATGGCCATTGTAAAGATTTAGAGAGATGATGCCCACAGATAAAGTCACAAGCTCAGCATCTATCATGTTGCAAGGGTTCACAAAACACTCCTTTTCTTTCCTGGGTTGTGAGGAGAGTCGGCATATTCCTGACTCAAGCCTCAATCAGCTGACTGCGTCTGATAGAGCTCACCCTTCATGGTGGGGTACCAACTTCATCTTTAAAGCTTTACAGCATAGGCTCAAAGATTCAGTGTGGAAAACTCTTTTGGTTGGGTGTGTGGCTCTAGGACTCATTTCTGGAGTGGTCTTGAAACTTTCAGGATTATTCATTATCCTTCTCCTCTTTCTCTCACTTGCCTTCTTTTTCTCTTTCTCTTCTCATTTTATTCATCTTTCTTTTTCTCCCCTCTCTTCCTCTCCATTCTCTTTCTCTTTCTTCTTCCAGAGTCTTGCTATGCAGCCCAAGCTGACTTTGAACTTCTGGGCTCAACTGATTCTCCTACCTCAAACTCCTGAGTTTCTGGATGCATGCTATCAGTGTCTTTATGTCCCCAAAGTTGACAGTCATGGGGAGGACGATTGGGAGAAAGGGGTTCTTTGGGAATAGGTTTCTTTTCCCCCATTAGTTGTGTTTAGCTTTAAGCCAATGAGGTATGTGAAGTAGCCATGGACACCAGAAGCACACAAGCATACAGAGGTTGGCTTGCTGGTTCTAGGTCTGGGAAGGATCTGCCTGTTAGACTCAAATTTGCAGATTTCACCTACCACGTCCCAATCCTGGGGGCACTCCTCTCATTAGGGTGTACATCACTTGGTTCTAATCCTGCTTCAGCAAATGCAGAAGTTTTGTAGATACTGAAGAAATTTGGGAAATGTTATCTCTAAACATGCTACTTTGGACTTCAAACCAGGGCTACTTCAGAAAAGGGCTTTCTGTGACATCTGAAAGAAAGTAAGAGTCCCATCACCCCTTTACTGTATTCCACTTAGTGACAACCATCTGATTCCCACTGATTACTGTCTCTGAGGAGCAAGGGGTGGGGTGGGGCCCAGGGAGTCACAAGGACCTTCTGAAGGGATGTTCTCGTTTAGTTTGGAAGAGTGGGTGAGACTAAAAATACCACCTTTGTGACATATTTACTCTGCTCTTGTTAATGCCCCAGAGAGATTGCCAAGAGTCACTACCACCAAACCTGTGATTAAACCATAATAACCACTTTCATGTTTATAAATTTTGTCCTTGATATCAGAGAGGAGTATTTTTAGGCTAGAACTTGGAGCTAACAAATCCCAAGGCAGGCGTGTGTGTATTTAAGCAAGTATCTCTCCTTTAGGCTTCCTTCATCTCACAAGGCAACAGGGCAGGGGGGATCAAACTGATAGATGCCAACTACCATGCCTCAGTCCAAGGGGAGCTTCCCTTGGGTACACATCCTTTGATGCTGATCCCATATCAACACACGTGGAAGTTCCATGGATAGTGGTGGAGTTCAGGAGTTTCACCCCAAAATGTGCCACTGAAGGTGCTTTGAAGGAGCAGTGTGTGCCAAGGGAGGCTTCCTAGTACTTCTTTATGTGCTTAAGGAAACTCAGTTGCCATGAATTTCCTCTGCAGGAAGCTCATCAGCCAGGAAGCACAAAACCCACCCCAGGAGATGAGACTGGAGTTTGTCACCAGCCCAGTGACTGGAGTTAAATGAGCTGTATAGGTATAATACCTTGAACAATTTTAGAAATGTATGTACAGTATGTTTTAACAAAATCTCAAATTTGTGTCAATATACAAAATTTGTATGCAATATACGAAAATCTGATCCAATGTAAAATATTTAAAGCCAGTAGTTGCTTTTGAAAAGCAGATTCAATAATCTACCTTTTAACTTATCATATCTATATCCTCTCTGTTTCCTTTTCAGAGTAGATTCAATAGCCTATCCTGTTATCCTTTCGTATTTGTATCCCCCTTCTTTCTTTTCAAAACAAGAACCCTGAATCTAATCTCCTTTGTTAAACTTTTTTCCTGACCATTATCAATAACAATTTGTAACCAATTCTCCTAAGCAATGACAAATATCCATAACCCAGTGGAAGACCAAAAACCACCCACCACACCTCTTGGGAATGTGGGTGTCATGTTCTTAAAGTTACTTCCTGCTGTCTGGGGGCAACAGCATCTTTAGAGGATCCTGAGAAAAAAATTGGGTTAATTGCCAAGTCCTGGGAGAGGTAGCTATATCATTTGTTGTCCACTCTTTGCATAATGGAAAAGTGCAGGGCTTGTCTCAAGTCCTGGCTAGAGTAGTCTGTGAGACTGGATTGTCTCAGATAGCCACCTTGAAATTTTCCTGAGTAGTTTGTAGTCCAAAGCTGATCTTTTTGGTGTTTTTCAGCTTAGTGGACCCAAATGTTTCTTTAAGGGTCCACTGCCTTTCAACACTGTTATATTGGAGACTCAGTGTCAACATGAGGTTGGGAGGGGCCAAACCACATCCAAACCAAAGCAATGGGACTGCATCTTCATTTATTACCCACGAACAGGGCAAAGAATCCCTCCTCCCATGAGAGAAAAGGGCACAATGGACTATAAATATTAGTTACAGGTCTGTACTTGTTATTCCCCTTAAGCCCCATTGTCCCTGTTCCTTGTAGATCTTTTGTTCTTTCGGCGCCCATGAAGCCATCCTTCAACAGTGCAGTACCTTAGTGACTTACTCTCTCCCATTTCACATGCCCAAGTCTGTTGCTTCTCCCTGTCTCAGATCACAATCATTTATTTCTCTTGAAGTTTTGACATCTATCTTTCTAACATATTTATCAAGCCAAACTCGATTTACATCCCCAGTCACCTCTGCTGTATCTATACTTAGAGAAAAGTCACACAGCTTGGAAATGGGTGGCTTGTGGACCTGTGGTGGCAGATGATGGGCCCAGAGGGCTACTCTTTAATCCCTCTGTTTATCTGCATCAACCATTCATTCCTTCTCCTGTAACCTAGACTAAAATCCAATATGCCCAAAGCCAAATGTGCCAAATGTGAATTTTCCAGTTATAAGAACTAATTTCTTCCTTGTTTTCTTCCTCTTTGTTGTGATTTACTTTATTTTGTTTGAATTAGGTTTCTTCCATTCCAAATAAAAAATTTCTGGTGTGTGTGTGTGGTGCATGTATATATATATTCATGTAGCTGTATGCATGCATGTTCATATATATGTTTGCACATGTGTGTAGAGGCCAGAAGTTGATGTCACATATCTTTTTTACTGCTTTCTACTATATTTGTTGATGGGGTCTTTCCCATGAATCTGCACTTAGTAATTTGGCTACCTAGCTTGGCTGGCCAGTGAACTTGCCCTATCTCCCTAGAGCTGAGATTACATATGGATGCTACTATGTCCAGCTTCTTACTTTTTATTTGGCTACTGGGATCCAAATTTGGGTCCTCGTGTCCTTACAGCAGGCACTTTACCTAGTGAGCTATCTACCTAGCCTGAAAACAAAAGACTCTTAAAGTACTTTATTTATTTGTTTATTTTTATTTTATGTATATTGGCGTTTTGCCTGCAAATTTGTCTGTGTGAGGGTGTTGGATATCTGCAACTGGAGTTACAGACATTTGTGAGCTGTCATGTGGGTCCTGGGAATTGAATTTGGTTCCTTTGAAAGAGCAGCCAGGGCTCTTAACTGCTAAGCCATCTCTCCAGTCCCTTCCCTTTTGTGTGTGCGTTTTTTAAGACAGGGTTTCCCTGTGTAGTCCTGGTTGTCCTGAAACTTGCTCTGTAGACCAGGCTGGCCTCAAACTCACAGAGATCCACCCGCCTCTGCCTCCCAAGGGCTGGGATTAAAGACCTGCAATACTACTACCCGGTTTAACAAAAGACTCTTAACAAAAGGAATTAATGAACCTAAGCGTTGAGAAAGTGCTAAGCTGCTAAGCATAAGAGAAAGGAAAAAGAAAAAGCCTATTTTTAAACAGTAGGTTGTTATGTATTTAAGTGTTTTGCCTGCATGATCATCACATTTTTGCAGTGTTCACAGGAGCCAGGTAAGGGTATCAGATCCCATGAAACTGGAGTTAACAGACTATTGTGAGTGTCACATGGGGGCTGGGAATTGAACCTGGATCCTTTGGAAGAATGGCCAGTGCTCTTAACCTCTGTCTCGTCCCCAAAGGAAGAGTTTCTTCATTCAACTCCTCTAGTCCTAAGACACAGAAGACAAGCCCAGGAGGCTGGGGAGAATAGGTAGGTCTTCAGGGAAAGTTCTGGAAGGCAGCTGAGGAGAGTGGTTCTGTCCTCTCCCTGCCTTTGCTCCCATTCTTCCTTAGGAAAGCAGAACTGCAACGGTTTGAAATGGACAATCAGAAGCTGCTAACAGCTGCAGCTCCAGAACTTCAGTTCTTGGCAAAAGAAGACTGACACAAAAGTATTTCTTTGTGGAAAATTATGCATTCATTGGACTCATTTGAAACAAAATATGATTTGCATCTTAACTTCCTGTAAGAAGCTCAGCTCCGCTGCTGGTTTCATAATGTCTGGTTTTGTTGGACCAGATTGGTGGGGCACATGCTTTCCCAAACAGTTGAAATTCAAGCCCAGGTTTTTCTTATTTTAAATAGCAACAGCTGCTAAGCATGATAATTATCGTAGTTCATCAAAATAAACTCACTAAGTTGCTTCTGAATATTCCCTGGGGCCTCTCTCCTGGGGCTGGGGCCTCCTTAGGGCTGTCCAAGAAGGTGCAAAACTTGGATCTGTCAAATGCAGGTCATAAAGCTGCTACGTCCTAGAGGGGGTTGGATGGACCATCCTAGGATACAGAGAAAAACATCACTTGTAGGAGGGAGATCCAATGAGAGAGATGCTTGCCTCTCAATAGTGTTGCTTTCTCTTTGAGCTGTGAGAGCAATTCAAGATGCTTTGGGTTGTCAGGATGCAGGGAGGGATGGAGGGAAACACGGAGTAGCAACTAAGTGCCGTACTGAGAGAGTCATGTAACCAATGCAGTGTATGTGTGCATAAGCATACATGCAGAAGTCAAAGAACAGTTTCTGGGGTTGGTTTTCTTCTGCCATGTGGGTCTTGGGGGTCAAACTCATGTCCTCAGGCTTGGCAGCAAGTTGTCTTAGGGTTTGTATGGCTGTGATAAAAATATCATTGACCAAAATCAACTGGGGGAGGAAAGAATTTATTTCATTGTATATTTCCAGGTAATAGTTCATCACTGAGGAAAGTCAGGGAGGAACTGAGGGAGGGCAGGAACCTAGAGGCAGAAGCTGATGCAGAGGCCATGGAGGAGTGCTGCTTACTGGCTTGCTCCTCAGGGCTTGCTCAATTTGTTTTCCTATATACCCCAAGATCACATGCCCAGGGTTGCCACTTGCCACAATGGACTGGGCTCTCCCAATCAAGCTTCAATAAAGAAAATGAGTTACAAACTTGTGGACAGGCCAATCCTGTGGCAGCATTCTTCTCAGATGACCCTACTTCAGGTCAAGTTGGAGGAAAAACTAGGCAATACATTGAATATAAGCATCAAGCAGACAGTGAGGGTGCATCCATCTCTCTTTGCACTTGGCTATGGGTATGAGGAGACCAGCTGTCTCAGGCTCCTGTCATCATGGTTTCTCTTCAGTGATGGGACTGTGAACTGGAACAAACACTTGCCTCCCTAAGTTGCTTTTGTTAGGCTCACAGCAACAAAATGAGACTGGAGGAAGATATGTGCCACCATGCTGGCATGAGGCTACAGTTCTGTTCTTTTAGCTCTTTGGTTTGTGTCGATTGCCTTCCATGTCCTGAAAGGGTCCTGATCCAGCACGATACTTCCTTCTCTTGTTTTGGCCTTGTGTCATTCCTCCAGCCCAATTGCATCCTCTTCCAAACTATCTGATTTTCTGTTACCTGAATATATCTCTCCTTCTAGTTCCTGCTGGCACATTTTCCTTCCAATCCTCTTTGGTCAGACTCATCATTCAGGCCTCCAAAAAGACACCTGTGACCATGCAGACTTGCACTTGTCCTTTCTTACTTTCCTGTGCATCATATTGTCATTTCAGGCCAACTCGGATTTGTCTCTTTGTTCTTTGTCAGCCTCTTGAAAGATGAGCTCCATGATTGCTGAGCCTGTCTGGGTGTTCTCCTCCATATCTTCCCAGGGCTTGGTACCCAGCAGATGTCCACTAGAGATCTGCTGACCAAAGGAACCAGTTCATAGGAGACCACCTGATAAATATTGGTTGATTGAATGAAGGATCTCATTTGCTACATAGCATCATTTTGTAGATGCCTTCCCAGGCATCTAGGTTACATAGAGTGGCAGAGGCTTGTAAGCTCTCTGTGACTGGAGGAAGAGTGGGTAGTTGGAGGAGGAGAACCCAGACGTCCTTTTTTCAGACTGTGAGTTTTGGGGGACTTTGCCATTACTCTAATTGGCAAGAATATGCAATTAGGTTTAATTGTGGGCTTCAAAAACGACTATTTTAAAACCACATCTGGGGTAGCCTTTGGTAGAATCTGGTCTTTTGACTTTCAAAGGGGGTGATGGGAAGGTAGTTCTGCTGATTTGAAGACCAAGGGAGACCTTGTTACTTTGGGGTGACATGCTCTTGGCATGCCCAAAAGAGCTGGGGGTGGGAATGAAGCAGGACTTAGAATCTCAGGGACTTCCCTGTTATTGACTCATCCCAGTTGTCCAATGTGTCTCTGAGCTCTACACTCTGCACAGAAACCAGAATCAGCATGACTCATACAGCAATGGCCTCCATAGCCACCAGCTAACATAGTAGGGCTGGAAAGGAACACCAGTTTTGTCCTCCTTTGCACAGTAGGTCTGGGAGCCTTTGTCAGCATTGAAAACCAATTCATCTTAGCTTTTCATCTGGATTTTGAAATAACAATGGTAAGTGATATATATTAATTTGCTATGCTACTGTACATAGTTCCATGGGTTGATGGCTTAAACAGCAGAGATTCACTTTTCTGCAGTTTTGGAGGCTGAAGATCAAGATGGCAACCATTTGGCTTTCCCCGAGGCCTCTCTCCTTAGCTTGTAGAGGGCCTGACTCTTGCTGGACCCTCACATAGCCTCTCCTTCATGTGAGTTTCCATGGTATTGTGGTGTCCCCACATCTTCCCAGGAAGGCAATAGTTAGGATGTGTCAGGGCACCACAGTGGTCCCATTTTCATTTTGTTATTGATTTGAAGACATCTCTGGAAAAATTTTAAACAATATATTTATTTATTTTGTGTACATCTGTTTATGAAGGGGGGCACAGGAGATACATGCTATGTCACACGTGGTGAAGTAAAAAAACAGTTTGTAGGAGCCAATTTTCTTTTTCTATAACGTGAGTTTCAAGAAGGAAACTCCAGTTGTCAGGCTTGACAGCAAGCACCTTTATACAATGAGCCATCTTGTTGGCCCAGAGGCGTTATCTTTAAATACCATGACATTCTTGTTTGTTTGTTTGTTTGTTTTTCGAGACAGGGGTTCTCTGTGCGGCTTTGAAGCCTGTCCTGGCACTCACTCTGTAGACCAAACTGGCCTTGAACTCACAGAGCTCCACCTGCCTCTGCCTACCGAGTGCTGGGATTAAAGGTGTGTGCCGCTACCAGCTGGCCAGGACAGTCTAAGGCAGTGGTTCTCAACCTTCCTAATGCCTTGACCCTTTAATCCAGTTCCTCATATTGTGGTGAGCCCCAACTATAAAATTATTTTTGTTGCTACTTCATGACTGTAATTTTGCTTCTGTTACGAATTGCGATGTAAACATCTGTGTTTTCCAATGGTATTAGATGACTCCTGTGAAAGGGTTGTTCCCCCCAGAGGTTGAGAACCATTACCCTAAGGTCTTTATTTGGACTTCAACATAAAACTTTGGAGGAAACATGGTTCAGCCAGTAACAGGGGACATTTATTGAGTGCTTGTGCATGTTAAAGACCTCATGCAAATTATTTTATAAACATCACTTCACACAACTTCCCTGAGGAGTTAATATTATAATAATAACCCACTCAATAAAATCAAATAACTATAACAGAAAAGTCAAGGAAATTTCTAGAGTTGACACAGCAAGCGGTGCCCAAGCTCCGAATCCAAGCTGGGTTTCTCGGATTTTGAGTTTGTTCTCATCAACCCATGCTGAGTTGCTGAGGTTACAATTTTGACGTCTCAGTCCCTGCCTTCTGAACATACACTGCTCTTGGACGCCACCTATTTTTAATGTCTCATCTCTTTTCTCATAACTTTTATCTCTTTATTCTCAAATAAATAAAGAGATTCCAGGAGATCTTCCTCCAGTTCCTCCTTGAGCTCACTTCCTTGTTTCTTCCTCCTGTAACCAGCCTGCTCTTTGCGGCTTCTCTTTGCATTAAACATTAAAGATCAGTTCTTCTCTCTTGAAGGTCACTTCCTATTCTTGGCATTTCTTCTTTGTGGTAGTCTCTTCTGGCTTTCATAGCACACACCTCCCCCCCCCCCAAGTAAGTGGATATTGGCTAGGCTCTGCAGAAATAAACAAAAAGATGGTGTCTCTAGACCTTCAGGGAAGAAGGGATGATGGCCCCTTATGGAATGACCTTGAATGGAACTCAGATATGAGCCCAAACCAGTAGCTTCTTGGGGGAACTTCATGTATACCTGCCAGGGGAATGTGGGGAAGTCAGAGGACAACCTGTGGGAGTTGAGTTGGTTCTCTTTTTACCATGTGGGTCTTGGGGGTTGAACTCCCATCCTTGGGCTTGGCAGCAAGCACCCTTACTCACTGAGCTGTCTTACCAGTACCCTATTAAAATTACTAAAATGGTATTCTAGTTTGCTTTCTGTTGCTGTGATAAACACCACAGCCGTAAGTGGGAGCAAAGGGTTTATGTGGCTAACATTTCAATGTCAAACCCATCTTTGAGGGAAGTCAGAGCACAAACTCAAGCAGAGACTGTGAAAGAACACTGCTTTCCCGGCTTATTTACTGGCTCATGATCAGCTAAACAACTTCTCCTCATCCTCTTTCTCCTTCTCCTTATAATAATAATAAATTTAAAAATGTTTTGAGTTCATAATATAATTACATCACTTCCTCCCTTTTCTTCCCTTTAAACCCTCCTCAATATCTAGCCCCCTGCTCACTTAAAAATTCATGGCCTCTTTTTCTTCAGTTGTTGTTACACACACACACACACACACACACACACACACACACACACACACATTCCTAAATACATAAATATAACCTGCTAAGTCCATACAATGTTAGTGTATGTATGTTTTCAGGGCTGGCCATTTGGTATTAGATAATCGGTTAACGTGTGCTCTTCCCTCTTCCCATTTCTTATGCCTGTAGTATTTTGTCTAGGACTAGGACCTCATGACCTTTCCCCATTCCACGGTAGCATGTCTATTGGAATCTTCCTTGTTCAGGTTACATTTAGGCAGCTATGTTGGAAAGACTTCATGAGTGTAACAGCTAACTTTCTTATTTACTTTTTTAGATTTGCTTATTTTATGGTGTGAATATTTTGCTCACATATATTATCTGAGCACCATATGGATGCCTAGTGTCCAAGGAAGTCAGAAAAAGGCATCAGATCCCCTTGAACTGGACTTATGGATAGTTGTGAGCCACTATGTAGGTGCTAGGACTTGAACCCAAGTCCTTTGCAAGAAAAAATGCTCATAACCACTGAGCCATCTCTCCAGCCCAGTTAACTTTCTTATATGGGCCAGACCCATATTGGACTAACTAGACCTTCCTACATTATCAATCAAGATTGTCCCATTTGATGGAAGCAGTTCCTCAGTTGAGGATCCCTCTTCCTAGATTTGTCAAGTGGACAACCAAGATCAGGTAAGTGTGTTATTTTCTCATTTTTTAAGATGGTGAATTTTATGTTTTATGTATTTTACTATAATAAAAAAAGTTGAAACAAAATTCCTTCTAATAGAAGAGTTTGGCGGCCTGGGGAAGCAGGAGTGCAGAAACTGCCCTGATGTGTTCATTGTTTCAAAGGGACTCAGAAGGAAGCAGATGCTGAGGGGGCCTCAGCTTGGTATCTCCCTGTCCGAGTAAAGCCCAGCTCAGTCAAGGAAGAAAAGCGTTACCTCAGACTAAGCTCATTTCACAGGAGGAAAGGCAGAAGTCTGTCAGCACACTTGGACAGACTTTCGTCACGCACAATTGTCTTTTATTTCAGTCCCATTAAATACTCCTAAGAGATTCACTCATCTTCCATGCTTCTGTGTCCAAACTTTGTCCTGGCATGTCTTTCCAAGCTCGTTGGATTCCCCAAAACATAATTTGCTCTCTCTCAAATGGTTGCCTGGATTCAACTTTCCTCCTCTCAGAAGAGACTAGCCTTAAGCTCTATCTGACCTTTTCTCTGAGACTCAAACTTTGTGTATGATTCTCACACTGTGATTTTTTTTCCCTGTTCTGTTCTCTGTCAGTGCTAAGCAACATATACAGCCTGCCTCCTGTTTAATGTCTAGTTGGTTCATTCCAGGAGGTTTTCTGCAGGTGAAGGACGAAAGGCTTTTCCTTGCTCCTACTGGGATAAGAAAGAAATTAAGCATCATGCCAAGATTTAAGCCTCAGGACAAGAATTTGAGGCTCTGAATGACCTCGAACTTGAAGCAACAGTATGTTATCAAAGGCATTCCCCTTCCTCAAGACTCTCGCCTGTCTGTTCTGCAGGAGTGCAGGGCTGTCATATGTGGACCTTTTTTGGTCTTCTCTGAAGTCCAGAACAGTAAAAAGGACAAGACTTTGCTTTTTTTTCATGCTGAGGAAGAAGACAGTGGAGCTGATGAAGGTCTTAGAGCTAAGTGCTGCGGCTGCCATTAGTTTCCTTCTGGCTTGCTCCTGTGTCTTTCCTCTCAACCCAATTCCCACAGGCATTTTTATACCTCTGACTTCCCCACCCCTGTGTGTTTGCTTAGATTCTTTATAGATATTTTGTTCCTGCCGCTGGGTAAACATCTGAATCTCCCAAACCACCTGGACAAATCTGCCCAACTCATGTACTCCTCTGAGTGGGGCTATTTCTGGTTAAATGGAGGTGGGCGTTTTTCATGGTAGAATGAAGGTTGGTGGATTGTCCTTTGTTGTTGGTGAGGGGTTCAAATCATTTTTTGAATACTCAATGAGACAGGCTCAAAGAGAACCCCAAAGATCGTAGACGTGGGGGGATGATTTTCCAGCCCCATCGTCCCAGGGCAGCCCACACAACCTTCAGACTTCTGTCAAATTGTTCCTGCTCGTCCTGGAGTTTCCCCTTCAGCCCTTTTCTCTGCTTGCCAAAAGAAGACATCTTTTTGGTTGACATTTTACAACTCACCTGTTCTGATGAAGATGTCCCTTGTTCTCACAATTAATTTTTTTCTCATCTGCATTTGGTTAGCATTGTGTACACATCTTTTATTCATGTACTCAATGAATATTTATTTACTGGTTACTGCATGCTGGCCTGTTGTCAGGCAATAGAGATAAAGTGACATTTATAAGATGTTGATGTTCCTGCTGCTTAACTCCCTATAGTACAGACAGACTAAAGTGTCTCTCTTACTAGGTTGTGAACCCTGTGGTCACAGTAGTTGTTTTGGTCACCTCATTTCTATTCTTCCTCTTTGCCTTTTTTCCCCCTATGTGACTATGCTTGTTGGATTTTATCAACTTGACACAAACCTAGACTTATGTGGGAGGAAACAAACTCAATTGAGTAATTGCCCTCATCAGATTGGCCCGTTGGCAAGTTTCTTGGATTTTTTTTTTTTGATTAATGGTCAACGTGGAAGTTCACAGACTACTGGGGGTGGTGCCACCTATAGCAGGTGTTCTGGGTTGTAATAAGGAAGCAAGCAGAACAAGTCATGGGGAGCAAGCTAGTAAGCATTACTCCTCTATGAATTTTGCTTCAGTTCCTGCCTCCAGGTTCCTGTCTTGAGTTCCTGCCCTCACTTCCCTCAGTTATGTGTGACCTAAGAGAGTTGTTAGCTGAAATAAACTCTCTCTCTCTCTCTCTCTCTCTCTCTCTCTCTCTCTCTCTCTCTCCCTCCCTCCCTCCCTCCCTCCCTCCCTCCCTCCCTGTCCCTCTCTCTTCCAAGACAGGGTTTCTCTATGTAGCTCTGGCTGTCCTGCAATTTTCTCTGTAGACCATCTTGGCCTCAAACTCAGAGATCTGCCTGCCTTTACCTCCTGAGTGCTGGGATTGAAGGTGTATGCTACCACTACCCAGCTTACTTTTGGTTATTGTATTTATTCCTACAATAGAAGTCAGCTAAAGCATTGGTGGTACTGAGGATCCAACCTAATTCCTCATGCATATTAAGCAAGCATTCTACCACTGAGCTACATTACAGTCCCAGCCCCTATTCTTCATTTTAGCAAACTCGATATGGCACTTGTATGTATTGTATTAACCTGCTCAAGGCAGACATCATACCTTATCAACTCTGTACTAGCACACAGCACATGGTCCATAATACCTCATACCTTTCACATGGTGGACACTCAATCCATCTTTGTTGAACACATATCACGTGAAATAACTTTAAAGAAGCCAGACTAATGATATTAATCACAAAGATATTTGAATAGATAAGATCTCATTTTTCTTGTTTTTCCTAACCTGCATCTCCAAAATATTGAAATATACAAACAGGCTCTTAACCAACAAAATGGTAACCACTTGAGTTGACAATGTAGGCAATGATGATAGTAGACCGCAAATGAAGCCAGTAATAGGTTTTCTGCCCCCTAATAATAAGTTTCTCTGCTGACACAGTAAGCCAGATCAACCTGAACTGAAAAACTATAGCAACAGTTGTTATTCTTTTGTTTAAAAAGAAGAAAAGAGAAGTACTGCGAGACAGACATATTGACTATAAGTTTATTATAAGGCGCGACAGAATGGGTAGACTAAGAAGAGGAACAGGGTAATGGCTGACCGCCATGGCCGGTCACCATAGAGAGACAGAGCGGGGAACAAAGAGACAGGGGAGCACACACACACACACACACACAGAGAGAGAGAGAGAGACAGGGGGAGAGAGAGAGAGACAGACAGAGAGCGAGCGTAAAGGTGCAGGGGCCTATCTTTTAAAGGGGTCCTCTGCACCTGCGTGCAGACTTCTTTCCCATGGAACCTTGGGCTGACCAGGGTATTGCCTGAGTGGATTCCACCAGGTAACAGGGGCAGGCCAGCGTAATGCCTGAACCTTTCAACAGTTATATTGAGCAAAGCAACTCCTGGATGGATTCTCCAGTCCCAGAGATTTAGGCCAGATAAATTACAAGTCCAAACTCAAGTAGAGAGATTTTGTAGGTTGTAGGGGAGGGGTGATGTGGTGTCCAGCACAAGCTGGGTTTGTGCCCAAGTCTGGTCAAAAGCTGAGCATTAGGCAGGGACTTGGGCAGAACTGAGCTTTTTGCTGCCTTTTGTTTGTTCAGGAGACTCTCTGAGTGGGCGGGATTTGGAAAGGGGGGGGGGCGGAGGAGGAATGGGGCTTCCCAGGCTGTGCAGGGGTGAGCTTGAGGCTCCAACTGAGCAGCCAGATCTTGTTATTAGTCATAAAGAAATGAAGCTGGTTTCTTTACCCTTTGAGTCTGAGGAGGTTTGAGCCTTGTACTTTTCAGCATTACATGCTCTCGAAAAACCCTGAGAGAAACCACTTGAAGAAAAAGCACACTTTGGCTCATAGTTTCAGAGGTTTTCCACTCATGATCACTTGGCTTGTTACTTTGAGCCCTCAGTGAGGGGAAATACCATAAATATCATAGAGGGGAGTGTGTGGAGAAGGAGTGGTGCCCCCTACTTCCTCCACTAAGGCTGTATACCTCCTAGTAGTCCACTCAACTGTTAGCTCTCCAGTGGATTAGTCCACTGCAGGTGTTAGTTAGCATTCTCACGTTCCAATCAGTTCTCAGTAGTACCACCAGTTGGGGACCAAGCCTTCAGCACACTAGCCTCTGGAAATATTTTACATCCAAACTGTAACAGGCCTCAAGAGACACTTCCCTGCCCCTACCCTGTCTCCTTCTCCTTTTCAACCAGCCACCAAGTGAATATGACTGAATCAGACTGTTGCAAGATGAGAGACACACAGACTTAACCATTGGCCCAGATGACAGGGAAGTAGCTCCCCAAAGAGACTGTCCTGAGGACTTGACCGATAACTGCTAAGATCAACAGAATTGCATGCCCAACTGATCCCAGCCTAAATCATTATTGTGTGAATTGTGAGCTACACATCAATGACGGCTATAAACTATTATATTTGGGTGGTTGTTTTGTCTCATAGCAAAAGCAAACTGATACATGAAATCCCAGGGATTAGCAACAGCAAGCAGCCAGTGTTGTCCAGGGCCTCAGAGACAAAAAAAAGTAGCACACACCTGGGTCCTGGTATAATTAACCAGAGCCTCCCAAAGAACAGGAACAAGAGCAGGCACCCTGTGGAGCCCCAAGGAGAGGGGGGAGGGGCTGTTGAGTGAAGCAAGGACAGGGGAAAGACCTTGGCTTCTATCTTCAGGGGAGCTAAACTGGCAACTGACTGGACAAGAGCCTGGGGTACAGCATCCTGGAGACAGTGTCTCTGCATTATGGAGCAGAACAGGGGAAGGGCTAGGAGTAAATCCAAGTGTAAACAGGCCTGGCACTACAACTATTCATAGATGGGAGTAGTGATGGAATGTGTGTCATCAGGTGTCTTCCCCTTCACTCTACCTATCCCTTCAGACAAGTCACTCACTGAATGTAGAACTAGACTGGCAACCAGCAAGCTGCAGGGATCACTTGGCCTTGTCTTCGAGCACTCAGTTGTGCTGGTTTGAATAAAAATGGCTCCCTATAGGCTTATAAGGAGTGGCACTATTAGGAGGTGTGACCTTGTGGGAGGAAGTGTGTCATGGGGGTGGGGGTGGGAGTGGTGGTGGGTTTTAGAGTTTCAGAAGCCCAAAAGAGGCCCGGTGTCAATCTCTCTTCCTGTTGATCCACATCCAGATATAGAACTCTCAGTTACCTCCCTAACACCATGTCTGCCTGCATGCCACCATGCTTCTGCCATGGCAATAAGGAACTAAACCTCTGAAAGTAGGCCAGCCCCAATTAAATGTTTCTTTCCTAAGAGTTGCCATGGTCGTGGTGTCTCTTCACAGCAATAGAACTTGACTAAGTCATTGGTGCAGACTGTATTCAGCTTTTTATGTTGGTCTAGGGAATCTGAACTCAGGTCCTCATGCTTGCAAAGTAAGCACTCTTACCCAGCCTCTTCTGATAGAACTTTCAAAACAGCAAACTATTTTCCCATATTTGTGCTTTATTCCCTATTTGGAAATTTGGCCCAAACTAAAAATGAATTCTGGCTATTGGAAAACTGATTGCAAGTGTTTCAACTTCTTAGAAAACTTTCAATTAAGTTGTATTAATCTATTTACAAAATATCTCATCTGCCTTGGCCCATTGAAACACAAATAAAATAGCCTGGATAATGCTGTGGTTGATTCAAACAACATGGGAGACCTGAATCATCATTTTAGTTTTGATTAATCCAGTAAGGATTAAAATCTTCCTGAATTCTAACTAAGCTCAAAGAAGGGGGACACCACAGACATGCACTTAGGAATACAGACAATAACAGAGTGATTCACGTGTCAGTGAGGTATGAAGAGATGGGGATGGGTCTTAGGTCTTAAGGATAACTAGGAGTTTATGGGGGGTGGGGACAGATAGAAAAGGTACAACTTTCAGGAGGAGAGTGCAGAAGTTCAGAGGTCAAACGTAAGATGCTGTTTTAAGAAATCAAGGACTATTGAAGTGTGGTGTGGCCGAAGCACTGATTATAGAAGGGATGTGGAGACACAGGGTTGTAGACGTGGGAGTGGCTAGGCAAGAGAGGCTCCCAATGGCATGTTGAAAGTCAACTTGGAGATGCTGACTTTTAAAAATTACTAGATTTTTAAAAATAAAGTCATATGAGTTTATTTTTAAAATTTCAGGATGATATAAAGGGGTAAACAATCATGATTTCTGCTCTCTCCTATCTTGAGGGTATCTAGGTCTAATAACTATGCTTTCTTTCTCTCTCTGTCTCTCTGTCTCTCTCTGTCTCTCTGTCTCTCTGTCTCTCTCTCTGTCTCTCTCTCTCTCTCTCTCTCTCTCTCTCTCTCTCTCTCTCTCTCTCCCTCCCTCCCTCCCTCCATTCTGGAGACTGAAACCAGAGTACTGCATTAAGGGCCCACTTCTGTTACATAGGTTGGTTGGTTTGCTCTTTTGATCTGGCTCAAACTGCAAAAATAGCACAATAAACACATTACTTCTCAATTTGGGCTCTCTCCTTGATGTTATCTCTTGAGATGAATCAGATTGACCTTGTTTATTCACTCATTCTCTCTGGATGGATATTTAGGTTTTCTGTGTTTAGCAATGATCAAAATACTGCAACATGACATTTTAGGGGTTATTCTGGATATATTGGAGCTTTTATTACAGTAACATAGATGTATTAAGGTAGGGTTTCTGAATCATTAATATTGTAGTCAGTATAAACCCAGCACTCAAGAGGTTGAGGCAACAGGATTATGAGTTCAAGGTCAACCAGAGCTGCATGAGGAAGCCTTGTCTCAAACTCCTCTCTGCCATGGTGTTTGTACTTTAAATTTTCACAGATATTTCCAGAATCCTTTTCTAGCAGGTGTGGCAATCGCTACTTCTTGACACCCATAGTCAGAGCTGAACATTTTCATCCTTGTAAATTTAGTAAAAAATCATTGGTGGAAAAGGTTGAGAATCTTATTCTATGTTTATTGACAATTCACAAGATTCTATTCCTTTTTCTACTCCGCCACAGCACACTCTAACCCTTGGCACATGGCAGAAGAACTCCTACTACTAGAACTTCTACTCAATTTCCTTTTTCATATTGGCTAATAAAATATTAGTGTTAATCTTCAAACATATGTTTTGTAAAAGTTTCTTTCCTTAACAAAGACTGTGCCTTGTGTAGCCTGGCTGGCCTGGGACCTGCTATGCAGCTGAGGATGACCTTGAACTTCAGATTTCTCTGCCTCCATTTCCTAAATTCTGGGATTACAAGTGTGCACTAACATTTCTGAAGTGTGCTCTCCTACAAGGTTCCTCACCTTGTATAATACACACATTATTAGAACCTCTTTTTACCATTTTGTGTGTGTATGTATATGCATATGGGGTTGTATTGAAAGGACCAGCTCTCCATTTCAGCAGCCATAACAGCTGAACACATGCTTGTCTGACCTTGCCTTGGTCACTAGGAGGTTAGGTGCTTGCCTCGTGGCAAGGAACCAATCAGAAGTTAGCTGGTGGTGCTATGCTTTATGGATCTGGGTGTGCTTTAAGGACAAGTACACAGCAATGACTCGAAGAGCATAGCAACCACCCTGGGAGGGCCTATGGGCCATAACAACCAGTTGACCAATCAACACAGGGCAAACTCTCCAAGCCTGGAGGCACACCAATCCTGAGCCTGTGTGTACCCCTAGACACTCCCCTTATGCTGCCCTATAAGATCTCTATGCAGATGCTTTGAGCTGTCTTTCTAGCCATCCGCCATGGTAGGTGGATGAAAGACCCGAGCTAACATAGGGTTACCTCGTTAAACAACTATAATAAAGCCTCGTGCAATTTGCATCAAGCTTTCAACTCTGCCTGGTGATTGGGGTGACCTCGGTTCTGGACCGAGATCCTGGAGGCCTGAGCTCCTGGGGTTCTTACTTTTGGGGGCTCATCCTGGATTTACAACCACCCCTCACCTGAGTGGATTTGATCTTGGAAGTAAGATCGATCAAGCTTGCAACTTATATGTTTAATGTTATATCCATGTTTGATAATGTATCTTGTTATGTCTCTTGCTGTTTTGATTTGAATCTTGTGCCTGCACAGGACTTGTAATTGGTAATTTGGACCACAGTGACCCTGTGAAATCAGGACAGAAATCAGTGTCCTGATTCCTGATTTCGTCCTGGTTCCTGCCCTGGACGAAAGTCCGAGGGTTGTTTGTAATTTTGGTTTGGGGCGCCATTTGGTTTGTCCTGTCCGTTGTGTCTGTCCTTCTGTTTTTTCTGTTTGTGTCTGTCTCCGCTTTCCCCACGGGTTAACAACTAACCACCCCCTTTCATAGAGTCATGTGGCACCACACTAGTTAACTTTCTTCTTCAGTCTTTCTGTACCGTTTCTGTAAAGCCTGGAGGGTTGGAACAGGCTGGGTGACTGGGCAGTTGAGCAGGTTTGTTATCTGTGTTATCTTATCTGTTGCAATCCACACCCTGCCTGCATGCTTTTTGGTGCTGTGTCAGTTTTGTGTATTCAGGTCTGCTGTTTCTGTTAATTTTGTAAATGTAAAGGTCCTATATTAGGGTCACTAGTAACATCTGTAAGTAGGCCTACAAGAATTGTTTAGGGCAGAGGTTTGGGCAGCAGCCTTCTGAAATCTGTAGGAGGGAACTTGGTGGGCCAAGTTGCCTGCTCCATCTGTAAGGGAGCAAGGGGGCCCAAAATCGCCCAATCTGTAGGACAGGGACTTGCTGGGAGAAAGTTACCTGCTTCATCTGTAAGGGGACCAGGTGGGTCACCAATCTGTAGGGGAGACTTGGTTTTGGCCAAGTTGATCTCCATGGGGCTAGTCATCTGAAATTCTGAATAGGACCCTAGTCTGTGTTACTCTGCTGTCTGCCCAAGTTTCACATTTGTGCTGTGTGTTTGTTAAGTATCTCTTTCTGTCCCTACTGCCCACACATGTGGCATGCCTGGGTCAGGGGTCTTTTCTTGCTGCCCTGAGCACGTGGTGCGGGACAGGAGTTCTTCTGCCATGTGCCAAGGGTTAGAGTGTGCTGCGGCGGAGTCTCCTGCTACTCTGAACTCCAACTACTGCTGCAGCCCTCACAGCTGAGCCTGGCCGATGTAGGTGAGTCTGTTTTTCCATCCTGACCTGCCCATCTGTGAGGCATGTGAAATGGGGCTGTCTCTGCTTCAACTGCCATCCTGCCATGGGTCCTGGCTTGCGGCGGGGGTTTCCCTGCCCTGAGCACATGGCTTGCAAGGCCACTATCTGCCTGGCTGCCCGGCATTCTCTGTGCTCCACACACATGGTATGCAGGGAAACTTCTGGGGTCTTCTTCCTACCCCTGCATTGGCAGAGGGTCTGGGATTACCAGCAGCACCCCCCCACCGCCACTCCAGGTCTCTGCCCTGAGCACATGGAGCTGGGGCGGGTGAACCATCTGGCCTGTTCTGGACGTTCTAAAGAAATGGTCTTTAAGTCATTAAAAACTATAAAAAGGACTTTGATAAGAATTTTTATGTTGACTGAAAAATGAGAGAAAATATAGGAGACTAAAGTAATAAAGAAGAAAAGGGAAAGAGAAATTTGTCTAAGAATGTCTAAGAAAATCAGAGGAATGAACCAAAGGTATATAGAAAATTATAGAGGGTTAAAGCAAGTCGTAGAAGGTCAGAGGAAAGATTATTAAATGTCAGAGAAAAATGTAAACTGTTTGTTATGGTTTCTCATGTCTACAAATAATAAATTTTAAAAATTGGTAATATAAGTTAAAATTTTACCCATATTAAGTTAATTCTGATTTAAAAGTTCTGTTTATTTCTCAAGCAATTTATGTATGCTTGTTTTAAAATGTTCTGTTTCCTGGCATAACCTAAGTTCTGTTACAAGCATAGAGCTAAAACAAATGTGCAGGTTACCACCATTTTGTAGCCAGCCACATGTCACAAAATTACTGGTGAGCTTCAGCCATTTTGCTGAAGTTGAAAAAGAGATACTTGAACCTCCATCTTGACTAAAGATAACTGCATGGAAATTAGAGGTACCATCTTAGAAACAAGTTTTTCAGTTAAGATTTAAAATGTTAATGCTTCTATATATTATAGAAAGACATGAAGGGATTTTAAATTTCTTTTTAAAACCTGTTTTTTAAATGTTTATGTTCTCTAAAATGTTTTCATTAATGTTTGTACTTAAAGAGCTTCAATTTAGAATCTTTTTTTTTAAGCAAAGCCTGACAATGTAAAGTTCTTGTTTTATAAAAGCTGCTAATCTATTATAAGATGCTACAGTTTATGTTTTCAGAAGTTAAGTTTAGGACGTTGGTGGCACACGCCTTTAATACTAGCACTCAGGAGGCAGAGGTAGGCTGATCTTTGTGAGTTCAAGGCCAACCTGGTCGACAGAGCGAATTCCAGGACAGGCTCCAAAACCACAGAGAAACCTTGTCTCAGAAAGAAGTTAAGTTAAAGCAAGCAGCTAAAATGTGTACATGTAGTTACTGTATAAGGAATATAAGGTAACTCTATGCAGTTTTAAATTCAGCTGTGCTAAGTTTCAAATATTTTAATAAGTTAAAACCAGTTACAGTCAGACTGAAAATTAATTACAGAAATAAGACCTTACCTAGCCACCTGTGTGCTTAATGTGTGCTTAAGGCAAGTAACTAAAACTGATAAGTAGACCTCTAATGCTTCAGAGACCTACACAATATGGCATTTAAAATGTTGTTTTATAAGTTTATAATATCAGACAGACTGCCAGATCCTGACAGTGACCCAAAGTCTCCAAAGAAGATTATGAGGCACCCCAGTTCCTGCACCTGGACCAGTGAGCGAGATGCTCAGATGTGATACCTGCTGCCTGCCAGGACCTGGCCAAGACTGTGGACGAAGCTGCTGGACACTGGAAAATTTGTTGTACCCCTTTGCCTAGACAAAACAAGGTCAGTCTTTTCCATGTCCCTCTTCCACAGAGAGAGAGAGAAAAAAAAAAAACTCACCTTATAGGCCTGGTGAAGATTGCTATTTTTTTTTTTTTTTTTTTTGAGACATCTGCCTCCAATGCTAATGGAGAGACTTGGGTATGGCTAACTGTATATGGACTGGCTTCTACCTGGCTTCAGTTGCTTTTTAATAGATTCAGAAACTATAAAATTTACCCTTCTCAGATCTCTGAAAGTATTAATGGTTGTCAGCTTGACAGTATCAGGCAGTCAGATCCACTATAGACTATAGTCAGCTTGGTAGCTGATAAAGTAGTGACTACCTATTGTTCAGTTACAAGTTCAAGGTTTTTAGGTTTGTTCTGGTTGCCATGTAAACTTAAAGGGATTTTCATCAGGCTAAAGGCACCTCTGTCCAATCCATACCTGGCTCTCTGGACAGAAGAAAAATGTACATGCTTCTAGCTCAAATCTGTAGTTTTTTCTAGGACCCAAAATTATAAATATATTTCTGCTGTTTGAACAGATAATCTGCTTTTTCTGCACTGTGGCTTCAGTAAATAAGTTTTAACTTCTGTTCCTAGTTTAAACATGTCTTAAACAGGTTTCTGCTTCTGGCAGACACATCTGAGTATATCAGTTGCTGACTACAGGCTGTTCCTAAGTAGACTGAGAGCCTTGGACTTGCTGTGGATGTGAACCAGTCCAGCTGATGTGGACACCCCCCGTCTCTGCAGCAGAGTCTGCTAACCAGAAGCTCCTGATGGATTCCCCATTGCCTAAATTCCCTTTTTTTGCTTTTGACTAGCATTTCAACCTTCTTGGGTTCCTAACTTCATCCCGAAGTCAGCAGGAAGTAGAATGGGAAGAATACATCACCCATTTTCCCTGGTTGAAATGCTAAGTCAGAAGGAACTCCCTTGCATGGGATGCCAATATCTCTCACTCCCTGATGGGGATGCTAGAGAGACAGCAATTCCATGATTGGAATTTCAAAAAAAATGGGGGAATGAAGGGACCAGCTCCCCATTTCGGTGGCCATAACAGCTGAACACTTGCTTGTCTGTCCTTGCCTTGGTCACTAGGAGGTTAGGTGCCTGCCTAGTGGCAAGGAACCAATCAGAAGTTAGCTGGTGGTTCTATGCTTTATGATCTGGGTGTGCTTTACAGACAAGTGCACAGCAATGACTCACAGAGCATAGCAACCACCGTGGGAAGGCCTATGGGCCATAACAACCAGTTGACCAATCAACACAGGGCAAACTCTCCAAGCCTGGAGGCACACCAATCCTGAGCCTGTGTGTACCCCTAGACACTCCCCTTATGCTGCCCTATAAGATCTCTATGCAGACGCTTTGAGCTGTCTTTCTAGCCATCCGCCATGGTGGGTGGATGAAAGACCCAAGCTAATATGGGGTTAGCTTGTAAAACAGCTATAATAAAGCCTCGTGCAGTTTGCATCAAGCTTTCAACTCTGCCTGGTGATTGGGGTGACCTCGGTTCTGGACTGAGATCCTGGGGGCCTGAGCTCCCAGGGGTCTTACATTATGTTTGTGTGTGGGTACACACATCTCTGTGCACATGCATGGAGGACAGAAGTTGGTCACTTTCCACCCAGTATATTAAGATAGGGTCTTTCATCGGTTGGCTCCTTTGTCAATTGGCTAAAGTGGCTGGCCACTGATCCCTTGGGATCCTCCTGTCTGTATCTCCACCTCCCATTACAGGTATGTGTCATCATGTCTGGATTTTACATGGGTGCTAGGGATCCCAACTCAGGTCCTCATCCTGACACACAAACATATTACCTGCTGGCCATCTCCTAGCACCCCTTCTTTCTCGTTTTGGGGAGTGGTGGTAGTGCTGTGTTTTGCTAAGCAATTCTCTACTACAAGCTAGATCCCCAGGTCCTACTTTGTCATTTCATGTGGTCTCTGGTACTGTCTTTATAACAAAAACAAAAGAACCCCCAAATTTATTACCTCACGTGTCCAGGCTCTGGAAGACAGAGAAAAAGGTATGACAGGGCAAGGCAATGCAGAGGTTCCTCCATTTTGTATTCTTGACATGTTTAACTAGAATTTGATCTCCTTGATGGAGAATTCTGTGAAAAATTACCTAACTGTATTCTAGAATCCAAAGTCAAGATGCTCCAGCTAACTCATCTTAGATTCTGTTAAACTTGCTGTGCAGAACTCCCTCCAGCTAACTGCTTAGCTCAGCTGCTGTCTAATTGCTTGTATACTAGAAGTCCCCCTACAGCTGTGGAGTGAGATGCCAGGATGTGATTTCTGCCTTCAAACACCCTGTACTCTGAATATACAGTGCTATACTTAGGACCCAAATACTTGAGTGTAGTCCTAGTCATCTGGAATACAGACTTTCAGTTGGCAATGAACTGTGTCTGAGTGGTTATTCCTATAATATTTTGGAGGCCCCAGCGAGATTCCCAGGGACTGGACCCAGACACATAGGGGCTCAGGACCTCTAAGAGAGAGGAAGAGTGCACTGGCTGGAGAGGACTCTTAGGTGGTACATACTCTGAGATGTTCTAGGGCCCCAAGAAAATTCTCTCTGACTGATCACTGCTAAGGGTTCCTGAGGCATCCTGATGTTACCACCCAAAAGAAAAACAAAAGGAAGATTGAAAGTCATTTGGTCTGAAAACCTCCAGAACTAAGTTCAGTCTGTAAGAGGCACCATCTGGTTATGACACAAGTGGGGAAGTTGGTTGTGACTCTAGAACTTGTGTCTGGTATCTGTGTGAGATATAACCGTACTCCCCTGGTCTGTTCAGATATATGAACGTGACTACTCCTGTTGGTCTTTACTATGTGTCTTTCTTCATGTCTGTGCTCCCCTATGTGTCTCTATGTTTCTGCTGGTCGGAGAAACAGATCTAAAGTGGAAAGGGGGGTGAGATGTTTTGAGACCACAGGCACAGCTGCCACCATGACAGTGATTTCCCACAGGCTCATAAGCCACACCAGGCTGCCCACATGCTGCTGTGGTGTCCCCCTTTTGGTGGAAACTGTGTCTCCCTCCAGGTTTTAGACCTGTGCCCTCTTGATGGGGACCGGAATCCTTTTGGCCCAACCAGGCCACTCAGAGAAACCCAAAACTTCTTCCTGTTCTCTCAGCCCTGTTGAAAAGGGAAGGAAATTATTCCTGTAGCTGCATGATTCCCCCACTTGCTCTAAGGGGAAGGAGTAAGTAATTCACCAGTCCCACTGGTAGAAGAGTGAAAGTTCAACTCCTTCCCTGTTCATTGTTTATTTCCCCCCTCCTTTATACTAGTTACTTGTAAAATTGGAAGAACCCGAAACCCTTCATTTTTGGAGAAGCCACAGGTCCTTATCAGTTTGTTTGAAACTGCTTTAAGGTAAGAGGGTATGGGATGCTTTTTATCCTACCAAACATTATTGGGAAGATTAAGAGCAATAGCCAGAAAACCTACCAGCTAACTTAAGGTAACTCATGTTACTCAAGAACCTGACGAATTGCCTGCTGGGTTTCTGGAAAGGAGATATAATGGGAATTTACTGTCATAGTTCCAGATACACTCCCCAAACAGCAAGCCACTAATATTGTCTTTGTTATGAAGTCAGCTCCAGGCATAAAGAAAAAGCCCCAGAAATTAGAGGCATTTGAAAGGATGAACAAGTATCAACTTCTGAAAATTGCTCAGAAAGTTTATTAACAGCCAAGATTCAGCTAAAGACAGAGAAAGAAAGTCTCCCATGTGGTGATCACTGCCCTTGGGGAAACCGACAAGAGAGGAAATGGGAGAAATTAACCAGGAGAAGGGGTTCAGGGACTCATCTGTATCATTTGATGGGGCCCTTAGTGCAGATCTGTTGGAGTTTAGACAAAAATATCCACAAAGCACCCTGTTTCAGTGTGCAAATAGCCTCGTCATAGCTCTGACCACTGATGAGGAATGTAGACAGCTAACAGAAAGTGTTTCTTACGTGATCCTCCAAGCCCTGGGGTACTGAGTCTTAGCCAAGAAGACTCGAGCTGTGTGTCCCTCAGGCCATATATCTAGGCTACAATCTACAGGAAGGAAATCAACCACTTTCCCATGACTGTATTTCAGCCATCCTGCAAATTCCCGCTCTCACAACAAACCTGGGGATGGTTGGATGCTGCTAGCTGTGGATACTGGGATTTTCTGATATGTCAAGTCCCTCTATGACAGCACTGGGGGGCTATGTAGTCTTTGGAATAGACTGAGACTGAGTAGAGTGTTGTGTGTGGGAATCAAGATTTGCTAGACCCAGTACAGCTCAAAAGGTTTATTAACACTTACACAAGAGGTGGGTCACTGCTGCCACAGGTTCCAGCTCCAAGTGTCCTCCCAGGCTGTCTTCCATGACCCGGCCAGCAGCAAGACAGCCTGCTACCTCTCTGCCCAACCTAAATCCTCCTCTCCTGTAGCAACTGTGACCTTGTGGTCAGTGCCACAGGTACATAGTTAGGTCTCTGGATACAGTAGAGGGTCTTTATGGCTTTGAAAAAAGTCCTGGTGTCTGCCCTGTCCCTGTCTCTCTGAAACATTACTAAATCATTCCATTTCTACATGGATGATGAGGCCAGAGGCATTGCTTAGGGGGGTCCTCATGGAAACCCCGAAACCATGGAAATACCAGTCACATATCTTCTCAAGAGACTTGACCCAGTGGCTGCAGGATGGTTGGCATGTATAAGGCCTATTGCTGCCACCACCGTCAGTTTTTTTTTTTAATCATACTTTTTGAATCAAGGTCTCTCACTGAGCCTGGAGCCCATTAATTGGATTGATTGGCTAGTCTGACTGACCAGTGAGTTCCAGGGATCCATCTGTCTCTGACTCCCCAGGATTGGAATTACAGGGGTAGCGGAAATCCAAACTTAGATCCATGCTTGTTTGGCAGGCACTTTATTGATTGAACCATTTCCCAGCTCTTCAATTATTTTATCTTCCTCCTCCTGCTCCTTCTTTTTTGGTGTTAGGAATCTGAATCTTGCAAATATTGAGCACTAATATTTTCTTGAGTATTCTTTCTCTTTCTTTCTTTCTTTCTTTTCTTTCTTTTCTTTTCTTTTGAGGCAAAATTTTGCTATGTAGCCCAGACTGGCCTCAAATATATAACACCCCCAGATGTGTTTCCCAGTGTTGTTATTACAGACACACATTATCAAGCCTTGCTTTCATTTGAAAATGAAAAGCCTTAAGTGGCTCAGCTCAAGAACAGAGGAGCAGATTTGCCCTTCCTCTGCCTTTTTGTTCTGTGCAAACCCTCAAAGCTTTGGGAGGATGCTGCCCACATTGGTGAGGGTGGATCTTCCTTACTCAGTCTACTGATTCAAATGCTAATTTATTCCGGAAACACCCTCACAGACACACCCAGACAGGATTACACAAGGCAGGAATACTAGGAAACGGGAAACAAGACTCCTTGAGAAGGTGCTTGTCACACCAGGAAATGCAGACCAAATGAGGTCCGTACACACTACCATGGGAAATGTCCATGATCCATACATTTGCTAAGTAAAAACAGAAAGAGACAAAACCATGGATGGCATCATTTATGTCAAAGGGTGAAAAACATATGTAAGACCTAAACTTAAAAAAAAAAAAGAAGATATTCATAGAAAATATCTGGAATGTGCCCAAAGATTATCACCATTAAATCTTGAATTTTTGATTACCTGTTTTGTTAATGTTTTAAAAAAGATAATGCATTCATGTTTCATGCAATTAATAATATTTTTCAAAGAATAAATAAAGTAGACTATTGTAGGTGCTGGAGGGAGATGATGGTGGTAAGGGAGACAGCACTAGGGGAGATGGAAAACAATGGGATGGAGGGAGTGGTGTGTAGGAGGTAAAAGCTAAGAGGCTCACAGCATGCAGAAAGGAAGGCATCTGGAATGACTTTAAGGTTTTTAGTTTAGGTGACTGGGTTTCAGTTTCTTAATTAGAGGGCACAGATTTTTGGAAGTGGGGGAGGGTGAGGTAATGCTCCAAACTTTCAACAACCTCCTTTATGCTTAAGGCAAGGCATATGGAGGAGAGATGTGATGCTTCATCTTCATTAACAAAGTGACTGATTTTAGAATCACCATGGTAACACACCTCTGAGTATATCTATGACGATGCTTCCAGGGAGGTTTAACTGAGGATGGAAGACCCACCTTGAAGATGGGAAGCACCATTTCATGAACTGTGGGCTTGCACTGAATAAAAAGGAAAAAACAAGTTGAGCTTCAGCATTCATTCTGCTCTGCTTCCTGGCTATGGGAACAATGTGACAAGTGTCTCACATTTGCTAACATCATAATGTACTGTCCCTTTTCATGCTGTGACCCAAAATCTGAAGGGACCAGCTCCCCATTTCAGCAGCCATAACAGCTGAACATGTACTTGCCTGACCTTGACTTGGTCACTAGGAGGTCGATGTCTGCCTTGTGGCAAGGAACCAATCAGAATTTAGCTGGTGGTGCTATGCTTTACGCCTCTGGGTGTGCTTTATGGACAAGTGCACAGTAATGACATGCAGACCATAGCAACTTCCCTGGGAGGGCCTCTGGGCCATAACAACCAGTTGACCAATCAACACAGGGCAAGTCCTCCAAGCCTGGAGGCACACCAATCCTGAGCCTGTGCTTACCTCTAGACACTCCCCTTATGCTGCCCTATAAGATCTCTGTCCCGTGGTTTCTCAGGGTCTTTCCCCAACCATCCACCATGGTGGATGGATGAAAGGCCAGAACTAATGGAGTTAGCTCATTAAGCAACTTCAAATAAAGCCTCTTGCTGTTTGCATCAAGCTTTGGCCTCTGCCTGGTGATTGGGGTTGCTGTGGTCCTGGGCCAAAATCCTGGGGGCCTGAGCCACTGGGGGTCTTTCACTTCCTTCCTTAGGTTGCCTTTGTCAAGTATTTTTTGTCTCAACAATGAAGAAACTAATCAGTATGGGAGAGAAAAAAAATGTCTACTCTCTGATAATCGAGTGTGGGAAATAAATGACAATAGATTAACAGGTGGAAATTATATGCACATGCACAGGATTGTCACCCAATGTGAGATTCAAAGAATGTCTAGATGATTGAAGTTACTATAGCATTGTGAGCTCTAGGAAGGAACAGAAGCTCAGAGCTTTCGGGTAGGAATAAATTTTGGAAGAGATAAGGAGAGAAAATGTGTGGTGAGTCTGTGTTGTCTTATTCTTTGGTTAGTTCTTGATCTGCTATAATAAGCCTGTCTGGGATGGCTGTTACCTCTCTTGTGAGTTACTTTTTTCCTTGTTTATAAGATTTCCAGACAGGGGTATACAAGAATTTTCATTTTTCAAGGATTGCTCTTTAGGCAGATAAATAAACTTCCAGAAGGAAACCTCCCCATATGTTCTTCAAGAGAAAAATGGGTGAGAGACAGTAGAGAAGGTTGGAGAGAATGCTACCAGACTTAAATCTGACTGCTCCCTGTTTGAACAACAATACTTAGGAAGGTGAGAAGGCAATCAGGGTTATTCAAGGGCTTCTGGGAAGTTGAGGGAGGGGCTATTTTTGGCATAAAAATAAAAAAATATTTTGAGAAACCTACCTTCCTTCCTTCTTTCCTTCTTTCCTTCCTTCCTCCCTCCCTCCCTCCTTTCTTTCTTTCTTTCTTTCTTTCTTTCTTTCTTTCTTTCTTTCTTTCTTTCTTTCTTTTTCTTTCTTTCTTCCTGCCCCAACCAAACATTGTAGTTAGCTGAGCAAGAACTCACATTTCCCGAATGGTCCCTTACCCTTTGTGCTGACTAGTCAGTTGCGACAGATTGTGATGTCAAGCTCCACTAAGATGAGAAGCAGTCACCACCTACATACATTAGGGGTGGGGGGATAAAGACAGAAACTGCCTTGGTCAAGTATTCTTACTAGACTGGTTTGGGTCTGTGTACCTTTTTACAAGAATTGCCTTGGCCGAGCAACACTCACTGTTATTTTGTGTGAAATCTAGATTATTTTTTGTTTCTAACACTATCTTAAGGGAACCTAAGAACATGAAAAGGCTTTTATAGGAAGGGGAAGTAAGTACAGTGAGACAATGGAATTCCTGTGTGGTTGGGTCAGAACATTCTAACTGGCCTCAACCTCTTGGGACTGGTTCCTGCACTTCTTTAGACAAACCTATGGCTTAAAAAATTAATTTTTAATTAGTTCTTTGAGAATCTCATACAATGTATTTTGATCATATCCATCCCTCTCACAACTACCCTCATACCCACCCACCCACCCACCCAACTTTGTATCCCCCTTTAAAATACAAAACAAAACAAAACTGAATGAAAAAAAAAAAGAGATACAATGGAAAGGAATAAACTTGACTGCTCCTACATATGGTGGAGGAGAAAGTTTATTACAAATAAAAGGGAGAGCACAAGTAGAGGCAGGTACATTAGGGAAAGTCCATAATGGACATGACCAGACTGAGCTGGGCCATGAGAGGAGAGGGGCATAGAAAAAGAGAGGGCAGACAGAGGAACCAGGTGCAGTACCTAGGAGGCCAAATATACTAAAATGTCTGGATTATATAGGGAAGAGTCTCCGGGAGAAGGGCAGCCCCAACTCCTGGGCTGGAGAGTTCAGGGTAGAGGGTGGGGTATGCTAGCCTTACACTGCCACAGGTAGGGACTGAAGGATGCTGGGAGAACCTGGTGGCCAGGTCTGCTTTGATATGCTAAATAGGCATCTCACTCCTTTGTCCTGGATTTGAAACTTAAAACAAACAAACAAACAAACAAACAAACCTATCAAGTCTAATTTGTGCTATCCTTATACTCTTGACTCTGTGACCATTCATTGCAGCATAGTTGACCTCCCAGGCCCACACCTTTAAAGAAAACTGACTTTCTCTCTCTTTCTTAGCAGCTCTCAAAGGCCAATAACTCCTCAGGTAGGAGTGTGTTTTAGTTAGGGTTTTATTGATGGAGTTTCTGCCCACCTGGTCCCACAACAGTTTAGTCCCAAATAAACACACAGAAACTTATATTAATTAGAAACTGTTTGGTTGATGGCTCAGTCTTCTTATTGGCTAGCTCTATTCATATATATATATATATATCCCATCAGAGTTTCTATTGCTGCAAAGAGACTCTATAACCACAACTACTGTAAAAGAACTATTTAATTGGGGCTCACTTACAGTTTCAGAGATTTAGTCCATTATTATCATGGCAGGACATGGCAGCATGGAGGCAGACATAGTGCTGCAGAAGGAGCTGAGAGTGGAGAAGGGGCTACATCTTGATCCTGCAGGCAACAGGAAGTGGTCTGTCTCACTGGGTGTTGCTTGAGCAAAGGAAACCTTAAAGACCACCTCCATAGTGACACACTTCCTTAAACAAGGCCACACCTCCTCCAACAAGGGCACACCTCCTAATAGTGCCACTCCCTTTGGAGTCCATTTTCTTTCAAACCATCACAGAATGGCTCTTCATGCCTACCCTTCCACATCTGCCCCGTTCCCTGCATGCCGGCATTTGGCCTGGCTTTAGCTTACTCGGGTCTTATGCATGCTTTACAACTTTCTATTTCCCTGCTGTTATACACCATTTCTTGCTCTTACAAAACTTCTGTCTCCTATTTCACAATGATCCCTGAGTGTTGGAAGGCAGTGGAGTGACCTAGATGCATTTATGGCTAAGCATCCCACAGTCTTCCATTTTCTCTGCACCTTGAACATAACCATGTGTCTCTGTGGTAATCACCATCTCTGGCAAAAAGAAGCTTCTCTGGTGAGGACTGAGAGATGCAAGAATTAATGGGTAAATGATAGTAAAATGTGAGTCAGCTTAGTACTCTGTCCATTTAGCAGGACAATAGTGGTAGATTCTCTTCTCCTGCCTATGACCTCTCTAGTCACAGGTTCTTGGCCCCCAACATACTGATTTTTAGTAACTTCAACCTCTCAGTGATTTATATGTTTTGTATTACTTGGTACACAGGACTTGAATGAGGAGAGGCATTATCCATGCTAATGCTATCTGATAGTCACCAGATATTCTGTAACTCTGAAAGATCATGTAGCAGTCAGCATTTTAATCTTTAGAATTTAGAGTGTTGGGTAAAGGGAGGGGAAGCCAAAGAACAACTGAACAAAGAGTGGGCATTCTTCCTCAGTTCAAGGCATTTGTCACGAGAAACCGCTATACATTGGAACATAATTTTCTGGACATATCCACACCCACTCACCCACACCCCCTAGAGAGAGAGGTGGGGGGAATGATGCCTCTTGGTTTTGTATCTGGGTAAGAGATTAAGAGTCAACTGAGAAACAAACTTCTATACAAATTCATGCCTAGGATGTTCTGACCCACCCCTCTTACTACAGAAGAATAATGCATTGCAGTGAGTGCTTTAATGGCAGACCCCAGTCTTCCTCCTTGTCCAGTTAGCTGATGTGTACACCAGTCTAGAATGCCCTACTTGTTTAAAGTCAATAAAACCAACACTACTCAATTCAAGATTCTTTCTCCTACATTCTACTCCGAAGCCCCACTGTTCCTCTAATTAGGAGAAGCTTGATTCCTTTCCTGCCTCATCAGTTGTCTGGTATCAGTGGGAAATGAACCATGATTGAGATCCTAGCACCAATAGAATGGTGCTCTCTAGTCTCCATGTCCCCACTCTGCTCCAGTTAGGAGAAGGAACCGGATGAGAATGATGACTGCCATCATAGGTTTAAACGTCTCCTCCAAGGTTTGCTCTCCTTTCAGCTGAAGATGGTTTGATAGGTGATGGGCAACTAAAGATGGTAATGCTGCAGTCATCCAGCAGAGGAGCCTGGATTCTGCCCATGTCTTGAATCACTGTAGTTTTAACTTGGTGCTTTGGAACCAATGAAAAGTGACCACTAGAATTAATAAGGTGCTTTTGAGAATGCCCTTGGTGCTTGCCCCAGATGCCACTGAATAGGTCAAGAAGAATATTAACAAAGTAGATCCAAGGACACACAGTCTTCATCCTGGATTACTAACTGTTATGCCCAGATTGCGGAACCCCAAAAATCCACCACCAAGAAGGTGACTCACTGAATATAAAAACAAAGGTTTCTTTTTATTACAAGCTGCCGCTTAGATTCTGTCTGTTCTGGAACAAGCAGAATGCCGAGTTTTGGCTGAGGGGGGCCCTTAAAGGGAAAGTTCAAAAGACTGGATTTCTTGAGATTACAAAGCTTTCATGGTTACATAGGATAAGGATAACTGTATGTTTAGGTAGGATGCAATTAAGCAGGAAGCTGTAGAGGAAATAAGTTTGCTAATTATCTCCTGGTCCAGGGACTTTTACAACCGCAAATTGACAGCTATCTGATCTTCTTTAGGACAGAGAGATATTGACATAGCTGGGGTGTATTATCTATTCCCAGGCCTCTGTACCCAGTTCTTTGTTTAGCCTTATCTGTCGGGCTGCCTTTTTTGGAACTCAGAGAGGCTTGAAAGTTTTTCTTTTTCTATTTGGGCTTTTGGAGTCTAAGTTATTAGACATTTATTGATTTTTCCATTTCACTAACCACCTCTGTGATGCTCATGGTATCCAATAAGATCCACCAAGATGGCTTAATATAATGAGCAGATTTAGCCATCACACTTGTGACATAAAATCTCTCCACATGGAAATTAATCTGTATTTTCACACCACAAATTTTCCTTTATCAATTTAATACCTGTTGCCATAGAATATTTAAATTCCTTTTCTACTTTTTCCCCATAAGTATAGCTGGGATAGGGAAGAACTCCCCCAGATGTGTTCACAGGCTTTGGCTTGGAGTCTCCTTCTATGATCAGAGAGGAGTTCTCACCCTCCCACCACTGGCTCATCAGAACTGTCTAGGAGCTTTAAAAAAATGCTAACTTCCATACCCCACTCTTGGCAGTCAGAATCCACTGGCCTTTGGCAGGGCCCAGGGGTCCCCTATGTGAAAGCTCACAGGATGTCTGATGGGTGCCAGGGATAAGGAAGACTGACCTCTAGCCTGTACATGCTCCCAGGCTGACATTCAGCTTTTCAAACAGATTTTGTATGATTCTGAGTCTCTCTTGGCTCCAAATGTCTAAGCCAGTAGAACTTCCTGTGCTGAGAGCTATGTTCCTATCAGACTGGAGGAGGTGTGCAAGGGTAAACCCTAAGAAGGCCCATATAAATGGTCCCAGTCCTGCATTTATAGGACTCTGGGTAAGTATCACCTTAAATTTTGAGCTCTGGGTGCTTGCTTGTCTCGTGCTAATCTTGGCTCTGGTTAATATAACACAAGTTTGTTGTTATTGCTGTTTCTTTGTTTTTTCTTTATTTTTTTTTTTGTTAGG